>NC_081355.1:123683736-124883736 GCF_030684315.1 Stegostoma tigrinum | reverse complement strand
GTTGATATTTCCAGTACCTATGTTGATGTTGGGTCACCCACCCAGTTTCACGCCTTTCTTCAGTCTCTGTGGCAGGTTACAACTAGATAAAACTGAGAGGCTTGCTCAGCTTCTTGAGAGATCAGTTAAGAGTCAACCACATAGTTGTTCATCAAAAATTACATGTAGGCTGGAGCAATAGCAGCTTTACTTCTGGAGGATATAATGGAGCTGGTCATTTATTTTTAAACTGCGGTCATCAGTGATTATATAATTGCCATTTGGCTAGCTTTTATTTCCAAATTTTTGAACTCAGATGTCACCATTTGCCATGTAGAGTTTATAAACCATCTCCCCATAGCTTTAGCCTGTGTTTCTGGATTCCTCTCCAGTGACATTATCATGCTACCACTGCCGCCTACCTTCATTTGGTGGAGACTCGATTTAAATGGTGAAGATTGGCAGAGGCAGCTGATGACTCAAGTCACTTCGTCACTGGAGGTTCCTGAGTGTAACAAACACTGAAGCTTCCATTAGTTTCTTCAGTTGTCAATGAAAGTTGAGATTGTTAGGGGAGAGAACATTGGAATTTTGCCTTTTTCGTAGTGATTGTTCTGGAGATAAAGTTCTTCAATGTCAAGCAGGTGTTTGAGAGAGCTACTGTGTAGTTAGTTCTTAAGTATTTATTTTTGGCTTCTTTTACAATGAATGAAAGCATGAGAACTGAGCATGCCTGAGGCCAGTTCCATCTGTTAAACTGTCAGTTTGCTGCTGATTTTCCATTGTGACATTTGTGTGCATGCACAAGGGCAGTGTGGGACATTCTGGTGCAAACTGAGGAGAGGAAACGGCAATGAAGGGTTTATATTATCATGAACACTCATAGGCTACCATCTGTAATGAGAGAAATAGCGTTGCTGGGCTTCATGGGGTATTGAGAAAATATTCCTACTGGAATGAAGTCCTTTTTGGTTGAGAAATACATTAATATGAGTATACAGCTCTGTAAGTGCTGTCTGTATGAAATGCTGATATGAACATGTGAAAAGATATATTAGACAAAATCTGGTCTGACTTGCTTGAAAATAGTGCTGTATTAAACTACCCACCCTAGTCACATTCTTCCACAAGGGGTGAAAAAGCTCAAGACAGATATAAGGAAAGCTTCCTAAATTAATTAGGCAGACGTGGCAGAGACTGCAGTAGCTCATCCTGCCACCCCTGTTGCTTCAAATGTCATATTATCAGGAACTTAATGCCCTTTTGAAGATGTGCATGAAGATGTGCATATAATTAATACTCACCACAGGGTTCAGCAATTTGCGCCAAAGAGAGGGATGCAGGAGGAAGGCTTATTGTGTATATTAAATATAGGACAACGATAAGTGTTGGGTTTTAATTTTGGGAAATTTGAGATGAAGTTAGTACAAAAGTACTATCAACGAATAAACATTTTGCCAAGTTGCTGGCATGTTGACAAAATTGAATAGTTTTTAAGTGAATTGATGACAGATTACAGGGATTATATATTTTACCTGGCGGCTGCAAGATGTCAAAACTTTCCTGGAAACATAAGATCCTATAGCTCGTAAAGCCAGCTCTGTCGATCAGTGTGATTATTGCTGATCTTAAACATTAACTTTATTTTCCACCCACTCCCCATGTACCCTGGTTCTCTGAGAGACCAAAAACCTGTCTATCTCAGTCTTAAATAAAGCAAATATATCCATGACCCCCATGGTAGAAAATTCCAAACATTCTCTTTGGCATCACCTCTCAAACTCATGATCTCCATGAACAGGAAGGAAAAGTGCTGCAGATGCGTAGTACGCAACATCACCATGTCACAAGACATCCTGACCTGAACATACATTCCTGTCCCTTCATTGTGATTGGGTCAGAATCATAGTAAAGGGTAGGAATATCTTCATCAGATTGACTGCAGCAGTTCAAGAAAATGGCCTGCCAAGTGCAAGAGGCATGGATAATAAATGATGGTGTTGCCAGCAAAGCTCATAGGACATGGACAGAACAAGGCAGATGGAACAATGTGATTTAAGTGAATTTATCAATTATTTTAGAGAAAAGGCTAAGTATTTCTGAACTGTTCAGAGGTTGGGAAGCAGGGTATCCAAAGGGACCTGGAAGTTCATGAGTCACCAAAAGCTAGTATGCAGGTTTCGCGAGAAATTCAGAAAGATTTTGGTTTGTTGGCCTTCATGAGAAGGGGATTTAAATACAGAATGAAGATGTTTCATTGCAGTCATATGAAGTCTTGGTGAGTCTTTGTTTGGAGAATTGTGTGCAATCTTGGCTTCCTTATTTAGTGAAGTAACAATTTTCATAGAGGAATACAACCGAGATTCACTTGACTAATCCTGGAGATGCTATATTTGTTTGACAAGGAGAGTTTGGGGAAACTAGATTTGTATTCTGGATCATTTAAAGGGTGACATGTAATGCAGTTGAAACATAGAAAATTCTTCGAGGGCATTATAGGGTGAATGTGGATTAGATGTTTCCCTGAACCAGGGGACATAATCTCAATCCAGGGATACGCTGTTTAAAACGGAGATGGGTCAAAATGTTTTCACGTGAAGAATGGTCAATCTTTGGAATTCTACACCCTGAGGGTTGTGAAACTTGAATAATTTTAAGCACGTTCAAGACAGAAACTGATAAAGTTATGGGGAATAATGACGCAAATGGATATGGAGACAGTGCCAGAAAGTGGCATTGAGGTAGATTGTCAACCATGATCGAATTAAATGGCAGAGCGGGCTTGACAGGTTGAATGGCATACTCCTTTTCCTATGTTTCCAATTTGAAGGAATATGGCAAACAACAGCATGAAATAGTGATTTTTTTTCATTCAGATGTGCATACTATTTCGTTTTCTCTCAAGAACTGTTGATATACTGACTAAACAAGCTATGTAAATTTCAGTCACTGCACAGTAACTCAGACCAATTGTGCAGAGGTCCCCCAAGCAGCTTGGAGAGTTGCCTTGGAATTTTTTTTCCCAGGGTGTCAAATAACAAAAACCGTTTGATTTGCTTCGCAGTAGCTGCACTTTGTTTTTGTAACTTCAGTTACTATGGTGCTGTTTAGCAACCGATATTTGTGCAAAATATTTTAACCTCTGAGAATACCTTATTGTAGTTTGAAGCACCCTTTTTATAAATTGGGTAGAATGTTTGCTATTTGCTTTACCATAAATTTCCTGCAATTACAGGCCTTCAGCTTTTCAAATGAAGCAAAATATAACACTAAAAGAATGAAATATTTAAATCAAACTCATTCTGGGAGTTGGCAACAAGAGATTTTGGATCACAGATTGATAAAATGGGTAGGCCCTTCTTGTCTGTACCTGTTTCCTGGAAGAAAGACTCAGCTCATTCAACTCTCCTGATTTCAGCTGATTTGCATTTAACCTCAATTACATGAACAGAATTGTTACAGGGTAACTTCTGGATGCCTTAAATGGTAAATTGAATGAATACCTATCAGAATTGGAAGCATCAACTTCCAAATGCAATGGCATTAACTTATACCCAACAGCAAATTGTGTTTATGAATATGCAGAACCTCCGAAGCAAATTAATAGGCATGATCGTACAGGAATAAATGCCAAGCCAAAGTTGGAGATGGCAGGATGTTTTCCAAAGCTTGGTCTAAGAGATGGCATTAAGAAGCAAATGGAGACACAGAGATAACTTTCGGCAAGGGCAAAGACTAGAATACAGTTTTTCGCTCATCTGAAAACAAATATAAACCAATCAACCTGACAGCATGAAAGTTGGATGACTGAAGCTAGCTGTTGGCAAATACAATTGGAAGCTGACACGACTCAAACCAGATTAAAACCTGGATCAGATTTGTAGAGCCAGTTCTTGAAAGGCATCTGTATTCTGTCTTTTATTTGCCCACTTTCACTTAATTTGCAATATAGTCAATCCTTGGTTTATAACCAGAGCAGAGTTTCTACTCCTGTAAAGGACGTCAAGAAGATAGTTTGATTCCTTTCCTTGTGAAGGCTGAATTTTTGCACATTCTTGCAATTTGTTAGAAGAAGAGACTTGTTTTTGCAAAACTGTGATCAGCAGGAAGATATCATGCTGTGTTTCCACTTGATCACGAAAGACTGAGTGCGTTTCGTCTGTAGGAGAACCTGGTTCCTATCTTTGCATATGTAGACTGACTTTGAAATATCTTCCTAAAATGAATGAAATAATTAGAAAAATGTGAACCCTAAATCAGTAGTGCGATTTTGTTTGGAATTTGTTGTTCTCTGTTACCCATTGGACTTGATACCCCTTAAATTTAGATTACAGATTGAATTGTTCATTTTGTCCAACATGGAACTTGATGTAAGCTTGACTGTTGTGAGTATTAGTTACTTGGTACCTACTGGATGATATTCAAGTTGCCACAGAATGTTTTTCTCTCTTGATGAACCTTGAGGAAATAATAATTACACAACTTAATGTGGTGAACTGAGCTGGTGTCATTCAAAACAAAAAGAGTCAGATTTGTGTAAACTAAGCCTCAGAAGAGAGAAGCCAATGCTTTCTTGAGGCGTTCTGAAGTGGATAATTGATTTATTAAAAAATTCATCATGGCAGCAGGTTACAAATTATGGTTGAGATATAAATTATAAAAATCATAATCAGAAGTTATTGACCATCATTAACATTAAAAAATCAGTTATAAAGTTGAGAAGATGGTGTATATTTGTAGATATGTGTATACAATGATACTAATGCAAAGATAATTTTGGAATTAGATGTAGATGTAGGTGATAAGAATGTGGACTGCAGTAATGGCACTTCAAAGGTGAAATACCTCGAAGTGCTGGCATTTTGATGCTGAGATTGACGTGCTATCCTTTCTGTGACATTGTCACCAGATGAAAGTCATGTCATGAAAATCACCTGTACGGGAAGTGTCTTCAAACAACCTTAAGCTTATTGAATCAGAGCTAATGGGAACTGCAGATGCTGGAGAATCCAAGATAACAAAGTGTGAAGCTGAATGAACACAGCAGGCCAAGCAGCATCTCAGGAGCACAAAAGCTGACGTTTCGGGCCTAGACCCTTCATCAGAGAGGGGGATATGGAGAGGGTTCTAGAATAAATAGGGAGAGAGGGGAAGGCAGACCGAAGATGGAGAGAAAAGAAGATAGGTGGAGAGGAGAGTATATAGGTGGGGAGGTAGGGAGGGGATAGGTCAGCCCAGGGAAGACTGACAGGTCAAGGAAGTGGGATGAGGTTAGTAGTTAGGAAATGGAGGTGCGGCTTGAGGTGGGAGGAAGGGATGGGTGAGGGGAAGAACGTGTTAGGGAGGCAGAGACAGGCTGGGCTGGTTTTGGGATGCAGTGGGGGGAGGGGACGAACTGGGCTGGTTTTGGGATGCAGTGGGGGAAGGGGAGATTTTGAAGCTGGTGAAGTCCACATTGATACCATTGGGCTGCAGGGTTCCCAAGTGGAATATGAGCTGCTGTTCCTGCAACCTTTGGGTCGCATCCTTGTGGCACTGCAGGAGGCCCATGATGGACATGTCGTCTGAAGGATGGGAGGGGGAGTTGAAATGGTGTGCGACTGGGAGGTGCAGTTGTTTATTGTGAACCGAGCGGAGGTGTTCTGCAAAGCGGTCTCCAAGCCTCCGCTTGGTTTCCCCAATGTAGAGGAAGCCACACTGGGTACAATGGATTTATTCCAGAACCCTCTCCCCATCCCCCTCTCTGATGAAGGGTCTAGGCCTGAAACATCAGCTTTTGTGCTCCTGGGATGCTGCTTGGCCTGCTGTGTTCATCCAGCTCCACACTTTGTTATCTTGAGCTTATTGAATTTCTTTTCCTAGGGAAGGCTTGCCTTTACAATCTGATCATCAAACAGATGCATGTTTGACATCTCTAATGCAGTGTTCACATCCAGAGGTGACGACCGGTTAAACCATCCTTGTTGGGCACAGCATGATGGATTTCCTATCAGGATTAGTCAGAACCCTTTCGATTTAATGCTGTGACAAGCAAATTAATTGTTGCTCGATTTTTCCAAAAACTGGAAGCAATTACTAAAGGAGACTTCTTGGCATTTTAAGTACCATTTGTCTCCTAGAATGACATAGAAATTAGTTATTGCACCTAATCAGTTATCATCCACATGATCAAATAACGCAAATGATCTGCCCTCTTGAATTCTTCATTCCATCATCCATCTTGCGGATCTTATCTTGAAAATGTGTTTAAGTTTCAGAGCAACCACTTGGAAGTTAATGAAGAAATTAGAAAAGACCACTGGATGTCTCAAAGCCCTTTGTAGCCAATGAATTATTTTTGAAGTGTAGTCGCTTATAATGTTGGAAATATGGCTCCCTATCTGTGGGCAACAAATTTCCAAAGACAGCAACAGGATAACGACCAGATCACAAAGTGTGGAGCTGGATGAACACAGCAGGTCCAAAGCATCTTAGGAGCACAAAAGCTGATGTTTCTGGCCTAGACTGTTCATCATGAAAGGTCCAGACCCGAAACATCAGCTTTTGTGCTCCTACGATGCTCCTTGGCCTGCTGTCTTCATCCAGCTCCACACTTTATCTCGGATTCTCCAGCATCTGCAGTTCCCATTATTTTTAATGACCAGATCATCTGTTTTCTTTTCTGAATTTGAAGAGTAATTCTTAAATTGGAGGGCTTGAGTAATTCCCCTGCACTTCAGATAACGTAATAGGATCTTTTATGTGCCTCAGAGGATAGGCTTCTCATTATCATAACTTCTAAATTGAAAAGTGTGTCCTCGATAGTTATTCAAGTATCGACTTGGATTTTTTTGTTGAAGTCTTGGAGTGGGACCTGAAGCCAGAGTCAAGTGATTCTAGGATAGCAATTGAATAGGACACGTATGGTTACTCTTGTTCTCTCATCTAAATATTATCCATAAATTTAGCATCTATAACCCATTGTTCTTAATGTTTTGGGCAAAATAGTGCAAAATACGCATTTTGGAAAAAATCTAATTTCAGGAGTTCAGCACATTCATCTGCAACTTCCCAGTACCATCTCTTTGCTAGTGCTTCAGAAATTCATTTGGGTTCGTGGAATCACTGCTGTCAGAGCTACTTCTGGTAAGCTACTTGTGGAAATGTTGTATTAATGATGAATGCCATTAAAAAATCATTGTAACTACTTCTGTTTCTGAGTAGACTCTTGAATTTGTTTACCCACACCCCGCAATCCCTTAGTTGGGAATTTTCTGGTATAGAAACAGTCTTTCGCGGATGGATGTTTGAATCGTTTTAACACTATAATACTTGAATTAGGAGCAGAATTAGACCATTCAGCCCATTGAACCTACTTTGCCATTCAATGAAGCCATGGCTGATGTGATCGTCTTGAATTCCACTTTCCTGCCTTTCCTGTCAATTTTGATTCTCTTAGTGATTGAAAATCTGCCTGTTTCAGCTCTCCGTCATAAAGAATTCCACAAAGTCAGTATAATCTGACAAAAGAAATTCCTTCTGATCTCTGTATTAAATGTTTGATCCCTAATTCTGAGATTTTGATCTGTGGTCCAAAATGATCCCGCAAAGGGAAACAACCTGTCTGTATTAATCCTGTCAAGTCCTATTAAGAACCTTGTATAATTCAATGAGGTTGTTTCTCATTCTTCGAATTCCAGTTAGTATTCACACAACTTGTCTTCAGCTCCAGCTGTGAAAAAATACATCAGTCTTTTTACTTGTTGCATCTCTTTCAAATGAGAAACAAGAAACAATTATTTTGTACTTTCATTCATGGATTGTGGGTGGTGCTGGTTGCTTGGTGTGCATTTCCCATTCCTAATTAACCTTGAACCGATTGGCTTACTGAGCCATTTCAGTGACAGTTATGTGCTGTGGTCTGGAGATGCATATCAACCATACTTGGTAAGGATAACAGATTTGCTTCCCTGAAGTACATTGGCGTATAATAAATTACTGTGTCAGCCTGTTGTGGCTGCTGCATAAATTAGGTAATTAATTGTAACTAAAAACATCGTCACAGCGTAAACAATAGTCCAGATTGTTGTATGTTCTCCAGCGAGAAGATGGAAGCCTGAATCAGAATCTGCACAGGATTTTCATCTTTTTCCACTTATTGTTAGCCAGTGAAATAAACAATAAACCCTTCAATTTCCATAGTCTCTCTGTTACCCAAAGGAAAATTCTAATTGTGAGGAAATACTATTTACTGCTTTGAAACGTTAGCTGACAGCATCGTTTGCTGGTACAGTAACATGGGACGCTGTTCATTGATAGTCAGAAATTGTTGACAATATGATTCCAGCCAAGGCAAATACTTGCTAGTGAGGACCAAATCAGCAGATTTGGCACAGCATGAATTGAAAATAATATAACTGGCAGAGAATTCAAAGCAGGCAACAGATGCAATGTCTCTCGGTGCTGCCAATGGAATCCATGAAATCAAGACCAGGTTGCTAAATGGAATCTTGTCTCTTGGGGAGATGATGGAATGCATGAGAAATGTCCATGGTAGTGCAAATGACATATGGTTTCCAAATTTGTACTGTAATGGAGAGATTATTTAGATAACAAAGTGTGGAGCTAGATGAACACAGCAGCATCTTAGGAGCACATAAGATGCTGCTTGGCCTGCTGTGTTCAACCAGCTCCACACTTTGTTATCTCGGATTCTCCAGCATCTGCAGTTCCCATTATCTCTGATACAAGGTTATTAGCTAATGTTGTGATGCATGGCAAATGGAGTTAAATTAGTTCAAGTGCTAATGAATCGATTAGCAGCTCAAAAGATATGACAAAGGATATTGTTTTGCAATTGCTGTTTCCAAATTGAGCCATAACTTTTTTACCCCTCAGTATTCTGCATTTTCCACAATACATCACTTCACATTCATCTGTACTAAGTTATATCTTCCATGTGTCTTCCCATTTCACCTGCTTCCTCCTGAGTTTCTGATTTTGCCAAGTTCGATATCATGTTCAAACTTGAGAAGAGTTGTAACAGCAATTTCAGGGACCTCCAGTAAAGAAAACCCATTCATAATTATTTTCATCCTCCTATTCCTTTCTCCTTAATTGCGTATTCAACTTGGCCCTTGAACATTTTTGTGCTTTTACTTTGTGAATTATTGTGTAATGTCCTACTTTATTCGTTGCCATAGACACATGTTCTGCAGTTACTTTCAGCTTTCTCCATTACCTCCTTCAGGTTAGTCTTGTTTTTGTTTTTTTTAACAAAACGATGCTGGCTTTCACTTAGAAACCCATGCTTCTCCAATTCAAAATTAATTTAATGTAGAACTGGTCAAAACGTTTAAAGAAGACTGCAATTCCTGCAGATCAGAAAGGTGAAGTGAAAAGTCTGTTTGGAAGCAAAGTAGATATTTCAGGTTAAGATCTTTGTATTATAACTGGAATTTATTTAGCGAAAAAAAAATTGGTTGATGTTTCATTGTGCCAATCTGTTGTGGGCAAATCACCAGAAGTTACTTTTATTTTGGCTACTTATTAAGAAATCTCACGAAATAATCAATACTGAAACGGTAATTTAAACTTAATTATGTGAAGCAACTACGTTAAGACCCCTCAAGTAAGGAGGTTATGCCTCACAACCAAACCTGGCTGTTACCTGATAGCTGGAATCTGGGCAAGATTCACCGCTCGTGTCTGTTTCCGGAAGTACCCAGGATTCAATACATGTGCAGTGTCGTTCTTTGAAGTTCTGCTTTCACTAATTCTGGTCTTGAATTTTTATACAAATATCTCTTTCAAGTTTTTCAGTTTTTCAAGTACTGTGATATTAATGATTCAATAGATTCTTTCATCCCCAACATGGATTACATTTCTGGAGACCTCAAGTCTTGGGCTTGCCTTCTTATTGAAAGTAGCTCCCCTGTTCCTTGTTAGATTTGCTTTTAGCTCTCTATTCGAGGTCACGGCTTTTCCTCCTTATTCTTCTGCAGGGCAATTCTTGATCTTTTGTGACAATAAAACATCCAGTTTATAGAGGGGGAATAATTTTAACGTGTTTGGAGGAAGGTGTAGGGGAGATGTCGGAGGTAGGTTCTTTACACAGAGAGCGGTGGGTGCGTGGAATGTGCTGCCAGCAGTTGTTAGTGGGGTCAGATACATTAGGGACATTTAAGCGACTCTTGGTTAGGCACATGGATGATAGTGAAATGCAGGGTAGTTTGATCTTGGAATAGGATAGTAGGTCGGCACAATGTGGGCTGAAGAGCCTGTACTGTGCTGTACTATTCTATGTTCTGTATTCTTTTTCATTTATCAAGCAGGTGTCAGAGCAGCTTCAGAAATAGAGATAGTAGGAACTGCAGATGCTGGAGAATCTGAGATAACAAGGTGTAGAGCTGGATGAACACAGCACAGCAGGCCAAGCAGCATCAGAGGAGCAGGAGAGCTAACCTTTTGTTGTCTCACCAAGACATTGGCTAATTGCTTTCAGTATTGGCCTAACAGCTTGTCTTTGTTCCTTTCATCCCTTGAAACAGTTTATTGCTGAAAGAATTATCTCTGATTCTTTCAATCCATAAAATGATCAAAGTTGTGAAGTTTACAATGCCACTGTCTCATTACAGCTTGGCTGCTTTTTGAGTTTGAATGCATATTTTATTTTTATCCACTTAACAGTCCTATGTTTGATCAAATGTTGGAAATTGACTGTTAATTTTAGAAAGCATAGGATTATCATTGTTATATAGCCTTTGTATAGAGTGACTGTTTTGCATATATGTAAATTATTTCTAATAAGGAATATAATATAAACCTAGTAGTGTAATTAGTAGCAAACAAAAATGTCATAATTGACGTATAAATGTGATACTGTTTTGTGATAGAATGGCAACTAAAATCTAAGTCGACCTGCTTAGTATTAAATGTTCTGAGAACTGTAACTGCTCAGGAATCAAAATTCCAGGAGGTCACATCGTAGAATCAAATGCATTCTAATTCAGTAAGGCAAGAATATCCTGCTGATTTCAGAACAATATTGATCTCCAACCATGGACCCCAGCTAGCAAGACAATGTGTATTGTTCAAATTGTTTGCTTTGGAAATGTGTTTTATCAAAATAAGAATTTTAGTTGTCACGTGGTTAAATGTGTTTTTGAGGTGATGAGAAGGATTCATGTTGTAATTGTAAGCAGTTTACTGTTTGTATTCCTTGCCTTTAAGACTGTTTAGCTTTAAGAACTGCATGTACAGTGTGTAAATAATGTTTAACACTGCCTGTCGATGATTCTGTTTTTTGTCTGCAGGTTGTGTAGTTGCGAATGAGTTGGTTTATTGTGATGTCTGCTTCATAACTGCTATTTTTACGAACAAAATCAATCATTGATAAATGATAGGTCATTGGATCATTATCATGAAAAAGCCATTTTCATTGTATCTCAGTGAGGAATGTGGACATATGTGATGACTAATTAACTATGAAAGTGTCCTCTTGGTATGCAGATAGCACGAAGATTGGAGGCTTTGAGGTTGAATACTTTGGTTGTTCCTTTTTCAGTTTTAGTGTGATGTGATACTCTGCTGATATAAATTTAGTTGAATAAGATTATTAATTATATTTTTCTCTTGACTTTTGTTTTAGAACTTTATTGCTCACCTTCCTCTACCCCATAGAATTACATTGGATTGTTCTGAACTGCAACATGAATCAAGCATTAACTCCATGTGATTTTCTGTTTAATACTTGATCATCGGTTTAGAGTTAACTTTCGCAGATTTTTAAATATTAATGAAACATTGGGAAGATTATTGTATTGACAGAGACACTGTTTAGATTTCTTCTTTCATTAAATGAATTGATGATGTTCATTCTAAACATTGTTAACTGTTAATTCAAATTGATTGCAGAAATGCCTCATGATCTTTTTAATTAGAACATCATTTTTTTTACTGGATGGGCAAAATAATCATTGAGCAAAAGGAGCTTTTGTTGGTTTTATGGTTAAGTACATTCACAAAATTTGATGTATCTTTTCTCATTCTCTTCAAAACAGTATATCAGAAGTTGAAATTCCAGAAGCTCAGTTTCCAAGAGAAACCTATTTGCTCTTCACCTCACCAATCACATTTTCCGTGAATCTTTGCATCCATGTTTTCAGGTACAGTTACCTTTTTTATAATTTATACTGGGTAGCAACAGACTTTTCGGTGAGACAGTAGGACAGACTTTTGGGTGAAGTTGTAACTACTTGTACTTCTGTTGGAGTAGAACAACGTATACCACTGAGATGCACTGAAACTAGATTTAAAATCAATTAATTCTGAGTCAGTTTCAAATGATTTCTTGTTTTCTCAATCTAAAAGAAAGTGTCTCCTGAAAGCACCATGATGTTTACCATCTCAATAAATGAAATTTTTATCCATCAGTAATTCAGTGTTGCAACTGTAGTGTCAAGATACTATTCCTATTATTCCTAAAGATTCTGAGGTTTTGAGTTGAATTATTAAGAGTGTGCATTTAACGGAATTTGAACTTGGATAGTTTTGAGGGATTGGGGGTTCCCTCATTAACAATTGCTGTTTACCAGAAACTAAACTCCACTAGCTATATCAACACTGTGGGTATGAGAGCAGGTCAGAGGTTGGGAGTTTTGTCGCATTTAGCTGTCATCCTAGATTTCTCAAAGGTTGTCCACTATCAATAAGTCCTCAGTCAGGTATGTGTTGGAAATACTTTCCTTTATGTCTGGATGGAAGAAGTTCCAGCAATACTTAAGAAACCTGACATCATCCAGGACAATACTGCTCACTGATCGCACCATCCCCTTAGAATTTACTTGACATTCTAAGTCTATCGCGAAACAGTTTCACATTTATAGGCCCATTAGGGCATACTTGTTTGCCTTTAAGAGGGTCTGCATTGCCTTTGTGTCAAAGACCTTCAGGTCAGCAAAGAAACATTAGAGTCCCATCTGTTGCTTGCAGCACTTTTCATAGATATACTGGAGGATCTAGACCATGTCACAAATATCTCTGCTTCACCTGAACTCCTTTTCACTTTGTGGTGGCGTGGAATATAAATGTTATTTTGTGCATGAGGAGCTGCAGAAAATGACTAATCGTCTTGTTGAACACAGAACACAGAACAGTACAGCACAGAACAGGCCCTTCAGCCCACAATGTTGTGCCGACCATTGATCCTCATGTATGCACCCTCAAATTTCTGTGACCATATGCATGTCCAGCAGTCTCTTAAATGACCCCAATGACCTTGCTTCCGCAACTGCTGCTGGCAACGCATTCCATGCTCTCACAACTCTCTGCGTAAAGAACCTGCCTCTGACATCCCCTCTATACTTTCCACCAACCAGCTTAAAACTATGACCCCTCGTGCTAGCCATTTCTGCCCTGGGAAATAGTCTCTGGCTATCAACTCTATCTATGCCTCTCATTATCTTGTATACCTCAATTAGGTCCCCTCTCCTCCTCCTTTTCTCCAATGAAAAGAGACCGAGCTCAGCCGACCTCTCTTCATAAGATAAGCCCTCCAGTCCAGGCAGCATCCTGGTAAACCTCCTCTGAACCCTCTCCAAAGCATCCACATCTTTCCTATAATAGGGCGCCCAGAACTGGACGCAGTATTCCAAGTGCGGTCTAACCAAAGTTTTATAGAGCTGCAACAAGATCTCACGACTCTTAAACTCAATCCCCCTGTTAATGAAAGCCAAAACACCATATGCTTTCTTAACAACCCTGTCCACTTGGGTGGCCATTTTAAGGGATCTATGTTTCTGCACACCAAGATCCCTCTGTTCCTCCATGCTGCCAAGAATCCTATCCTTAATCCTGTACTCAGCTTTCAAATTCGACCTTCCAAAATGCATCACCTCGCATTTATCCAGGTTGAACTCCATCTGCCACCTCTCAGCCCATCTCTGCATCCTGTCAATGTCCCGCTGCAGCCTACAACAGCCCTCTACACTGTCAACGACACCTCCGACCTTTGTGTCGTCTGCAAACTTGCTGACCCATCCTTCAATTCCCTCGTCCAAGTCATTAATAAAAATTACAAACAGTAGAGGCCCAAGGACAGAGCCCTGTGGAACTCCACTCACCACTGACTTCCAGGCAGAATATTTTCCTTCTACTACCACTCGCTGTCTTCTGTTGGCCAGCCAATTCTGTATCCAAGCAGCTAAGTTCCCCTGTATCCCATTCCTCCTGACCTTCTGAATGAGCCTACCATGGGGAACCTTATCAAATGCCTTACTGAAGTCCATATACACCACATCCACAGCTCGACCCTCATCAACCTTTCTAGTCACATCCTCAAAAAACTCGATAAGGTTTGTAAGGCATGACCTACCCCTCACAAAGCCGTGTTGACTGTATTTGATCAAGCCATGCTCTTCCAGATGGTCATAAATCTTATCCCTCAGAATCGTTTCTAACACCTTGCAGACGACAGACGTGAGACTTACCGGTCTATAATTGCCGGGGATTTCCCTATTTCCTTTCTTGAAGAGAGGAATTACATTTGCCTCTCTCCAGTCCTCAGGTACGACTCCAGTGGAGAGCGAGGATGCAAAGATCTTCGCAAGTGGCGAAGCAATTGCATTTCTCGCTTCCCAAAGCAGCCGAGGACAAATCTGATCCGGGCCTGGCGACTTGTCAATCTTAATGTTTGACAAAATTTTCAGCACATCAGCTTCGTCTATCTCTATCCATTCCAGCATGCACACCTGCTCTTCAAAGGTTTCATTCACTACAAAGTTGGTTTCTTTCGTAAAGACAGAAGCAAAAAACTCATTTAGGGCTTCCCCTACCTCCTCAGGCTCCACACACAAGTTCCCTATGCTATCCCTGATCGGCCCTACTCTTTCTTTGACCATTCTCTTATTCCTCACGTAAGTGTAAAATGCCTTTGTGTTTTCCCGGATTCCTTCTGCCAAGCCTTTCTCGTGCCCCCTCCTGGCTCTCCTCAGACCATTTTTGAGCTCCTTCCTTGCCTGCATATAATCCTCTCTAGCTGAACTTGACCCTAGCTTCCTCCACCTTATGTAAGCTACCTTCTTCCTTTTCACTAGAAGCTCCACCGCTCTCGTCATCCAAGGTTCCTTAATCTTACCCCTTCTTGCCTGTCTCAGAGGGACATATTTACTCATCACTCCCAACAACTGTTCCTTAAACCATCTCCACATGTCTATAGTTCCCTTACCATGGAACAACTGCTCCCAGTCCATGCTTCCTAACTCATGTCTAATCGCATCATAGTTTCCTCTTCCCCAATTAAATATCCTCCCATTCTGCCTAATCCTCTCCTTCTCCATAGCTATGTAGAATGTGAGGCAGTTATGGTCACTATCACCAAAATGCTCTCCCACCACAAGATCTGATACCTGCCCCGGCTCGTTTCCGAGCACCAAGTCTAGAATGGCCTCTCCCCTCGTCGGCCTGTCAACGTTAGGAAACCCTCCTGAACACACCTTACAAAAACAAGGCATATAGCGCCCTCTGCTGTCCTTTAGACTTGGAGTTAGATGAGTAGTTTAAGGTTTTTACCATACTGATAACAGCACAGAAACAGGATGTTCAGCTCACCGTGTCTGCGCTGACCAACAAACGCCAAACCACACGGAATCCATTTCGTGGTACTTGGTCCGTAGTCAACTATGTCCTGGCATTTTAAATACTCTCTCAGATGCTTCTTAGTGCTGTGTTAGAGGAGGAGTGGAGCAGAAATACCTGAAGCCTCCAACTGTGCATGATGTTGTAGATGTAGGCTTGCATTTTAAGTTTTGCTCTTTTTTCCCTTTTCCTCTCTGGATTGTTCCTGTTTATTTCTCTCTCTTGCCTCACGCCTCACGCCTCACCCGCATTCTCTTAGTCATGCTGGATAGTCTTTAGCTTGCTTCTCACCGGTCTTTGACCCATTCCTGATGGTCATATGAATTAGGTGTGAGAGTAGGCCGTTTGTCTTCTCAAACCTGGTCTGCCATTGAATAAAATCATTTTTATTAAAATAAAATAATTAAAATCAATTATTCTTTATTTTATTCCCCAATTTCAATATTGCTGTTGCTCCACTAGGTGGTGCAATGATTGACACTTCGAACGTTGAAGAGTTTTTTTGGGTGAGAATATGTCAACCTGCGGTTAGAAGATCTGGTCCTGAGTTGTAATAAACCGCCCAAAATGCTTTTGCAAAATTTCGCTGCCAGTTTTTTTCTTTGTAGCAAGAATAAAAGTTAAAGTAAAAGATTTTGCATAATAGTTTGATTAAAATATCTTAATTAAATTATTTGTTAAAAGCCCCAATCTCATTAAACCCTGTTCTTGGACAAAATAAAAACCGAAAGCACTACGGATGCTGTAAATCAGGAACAAAAACAGAAGTTGCTGGAAAAGCTCAGCAGGTCTGCCAGCATCTGTGGAAGAAAAAAAATCAGAGTTAACGTTTCGGGTCCGGTGACCCTTCCTCAGAACCGATTCTTGGACAGTTACTTTTACTTTTGACCAGTGTTCACTGAATCACAGAAACCCTACAGTGTGGAAACAGGCTATTAGGCCCAATAAGTCCACACCACCCTACCGAAGGGCGTCCCAAACAGACCCATTTCCCTATCCCTGAACGTGCAATGTCTAACCCACCTAACATAAACATCCCTGGACACTGGACAATTCAGCATGGCCTGTGTTATGAGTATTGCAGTGTGTCTAATTGCCTTCAAACAGTTAGTACAGTTCATTTAGTGGAGATATCGTTGTTTATGTTCCCATGAACCTTGTCCCCACTCTGTGTGTGTGTGTGTGTGTGTGTGTGTGTGTGTGTGTGTGTGTGTGAGCGATTTAGGGCGGGGAGGTGGTTTTGATATTGTGGTTGACACAGGACAGTGTGGTGGTATAGGGTTTTGGCTTTCAGCTAGGAACTTCCCTCGACCCAGGTAGAGCATAATTTGGGTTGCAGGTACATTAGCAAACCTTACACTTTTTAAAATTATGAGCCTGTTGATGTACTCTGTGTAGTTTGAGTCCTGTATCTTTAAAATTGGTTTGCAGTATTGTGACATTCAAATGCGCTGGGAATATTGGAAACCTTAATGCAGCCTGCTGCCTGCCATTCTATTTTTTTTGGCCCAACAATGTATAACATTGAGTTTTCTGGAAAATCATGACAATTCTTCTGTATAAGAGGATGATCAAAAAGTTAATCTGAGCTATCAACATCTTTTCCCCACCAAGCTATGGCATAAATGTTGCAGCATCAAACTTCAATTCAACTCTGATGAAGAATCATTTTAGACTCAAAACGTTAGCTGGCTCTCTTTCCATGGCTGCTATCTGACCTGCTATGATCTCTTGCATTTGTTGTTTTCAGTACAGATTCGGGCACTTGTAGTAATTTGCTCCTTTATGATCAAAAACCATTTTGCTGCACCGTTATTTACATGCTTTAAGGCAGGTATGCTTTTCAGAAGTCATTCTGTTTCCTTCCCATGAGTTAATTTAGTGGATCATTATCAGAACAGTTTTAATATAGTTATAGCTGTTAATGTAATTGGTCCTTCCCCATAGTTGGTTATGACCTTACATTTCTTCGTGTAGGATATAACTTTCAAAATGCGTGCAATTTGTTTTTGAGCCATAGAGTCATACAGCATGGAAATAGGACCATTCTGTCCAACTAGTCCATGCCAGCCATGTTCCCAAACTAAACCAGCTCCTCTTGCCTGCCTTTGGCCCATATCCCTCCAAACCTTTCCCGTTTGTGAATTTATCCAAATGTCTTTTAAATGTTGTAATTGTACCTGCATCCACCACTTCTTCTGACATTCATCCCACACAGAAACCACTCTGTTTTCTTAAAAATGCAAGTTGCTCCTCACGTGCTTTTTAAATCTTTCTTCTCGCACTTTAAAAATATGTTCCTTAGATTTGACCCCCTCCCCAACCAAGGTAAAGACCCTTGCCATTCACCTTATCTATGTCCCTCGTGATTTTTGAAATCTCTAAGATTACCCCTAAACTTCGGACGTGGCAGCGAAAAATGACCGGGCCTATTTTTGTAACTCAAGCCGTCCATTCCTGGTAACATCTTGTAAACCTTTTCTGAACCTACTCCAATTTAATAATGTCCTTATCATGTAGGGTGACCAGAATTGCACGCAACACTCCAGAAGTGGCCTCAGTAACATCTTGTACAACCTCAACATTGTGTCTTAACAAGTCCACTCAGAGGTCTAAACAATGAAGGCAAGTGTTCTAGATGCCGCCTTAATCAGCCTGTCTCAAAGAATTATGTACCCGAGCCCCTGGGTTTCTCTGCTCCTCAGCAATACCCAGGCCGTACCATTAATTATACAAGTCCTGCCTTTGTTTGTCTTACCAAAACGCAGTACTTCACATTTATCCAAATTAAACTCCAACTGCCACTCCTCGGCCCATTGACCCAATTGATCAAGATCACTTTGTAATCTTGTATAACCTTCTTCACTGTCTAGTATACGACCAATTTGGGTGTCATCCGCAAGCTTACTAATCCATGCCTCCTAAATCGTCCAAACTATATCAATAAATGACAGTGAGGGGAAGAAAAAGAGAACTTCAGCAGAGTAACTGTCCAGAGAGGCACTCGCCCTAACTCCCCACCTACACTCACCTTTACTGGCTCCACCCCCACCCCTTCGACCTGTCTGTCTCCTCTCCACCTATCTTCTCCTCCATCCATCTTCTATCCGCCTCCCCCTCTCTCTATAGTTATTTCAGAATCCCCTTCCCCTCCCCCATTTCTGAAGAAGGCCCAAAACGTCAGCTTTCCTGCTCCTCTGATGCTGCTTGGTCTGCTGTGTTCATCCAGCTCTACACCTTGTTATCATAGTAACTGTCCAGATCAGTTATTGTACAAGACAGTTTGCCTAAAAGGGTTAACCATGAAGGCTTTGAATAGCTCTGCCAGTGAGGATGGAAGTGACTGTCTCTGGGGCGGACTTGTCATTTTTAGTTGTGTTTAGTTCAGTCTTTTAGTCTTGCCCCTTTGATAATAGCAGGCTAACCCAAATTTTTTGTTATCTCTTCGAGGATGCTAATGGCTCTTAACTGTAATACAGTTAAACAGTCTGAAGCAATTGTAACCTGTTATCTTAGTTAATTATTTAATAACCTATTTATTGTTACCCCGATGCTTTCAACTTCTGTCTCAGACTTCTGAGTGCTTAATCCTTGGCTACTTCGTACCAGTAGGCCTGGAGATGAGTATTGCAAGAAGGATAAGTTTGGAGGAAGCCTACCTATGCAAAGGACGTCAAAACAGAAGTGCATGTCAACTGTGGGCATCTCTTAGAGCTACAGATTAACAAAAAACCATATACAGCCAAGGATGCAGATGATGTAACCTTAATGAAAGAAAATTTCAGGATGTGTCATAATGGTGATGTCACTTGACTAGTAAGACAGAGGCCCAACCTAATGCTTTGGAGACATCAGTTTGGATCACATCATGGCAAACGTGATAATATTGGAATTCAATTAATAAATTTGGAACAATTTTCTAGTTTAATGGTGACCATTAAATCATTTTCAATTCTTGTGGGGCAAAATACTCATCTGGTTCAATAAAGTCCTTTCAGAGAAGAAATCTGCCAACTTCATGTGGTCTGGCTGACAGGTAATTCCAGATCCAAAGCAATGTGATTGACTCTGAAAGTTCACTGAAATGGCATTGCAAGTCACTCCAAATCAAAACACTAAAAAGTTCAAGTAAAGGCGTGAAATTGATGTGTCACCCAACTTCAGAACATGCGCTAGAGTTCACAACTGCAAACCCAGCCCTGTTAAAACGCCACCAACTCCTTGCAAACATCCAGGGCTTGTGCCAGTGTTGAAAGAGCTGTCCCATGGACTCATTAAGCAACAGTCTGACTTTGTTTATAAGGCATAATTCCATGAAAATTATTGTCCCAGGCACTATCATTACCTTCTCTGATTATGTCTTGTCCCACTGGCAGGCTGAGCCACCAAAGGTGGTAGCACTGATAGGCAGCTGGAACGGAGTCAGACTGGGAGTCCTCAACAGTGACTCTGAACCTCACAAGTTCACTTGCCTTTAGGTACGATATTCTTCTGCTGCTTATCACTTGCCCCACACTTGGACTGATAAATACATATTCCTGCATGCTCACCATTAATCAATAAGATTGGAGAGTGGTAAGGGCATAGAAGTTCTCTGGGTGATGAACTTCAATGCTCATTTTTCACAGTTGCTCCACAGCCAGCTTAGATAGTAGTAGTGCTGAGTCTGAGAGCACACAGTTGCTAGACTGAGTGGTGAGGGAATCAAACCGATCTTGTCCTCACTAAATCAACTGTTACAGGTACGCCTGTCTGTAACAGACCCAACTATGTTCCATCTTCACACTGAGGTTACCTTCCATTGTGTTGTGCAGCGTTACCACTGTGCTAAATGGGATAGATTTAGAACAGATCTAACAACTTTAAACTGAGCATCCATGAGGTGCTGTGTGCCACGAGCGTCAGAGTTTTATTCAATGATAATTTGTAGCCCCATGGCCCAGCATATCCCCCACTTTTCCATTACCATAAATTCAGTGGATTAGCCATGGCTTGAATGAAGGGTGTAGGGACAGCATTGGGCAGAACTAAAAATTAGCTGTCTACCTGTTGAAGCTATAACACAGGACTGTTTGGACACTAAAGAGCAGATGCAGTGTACAATAGACAGGTAAGCAACCCCACAACGAGGATACCAAATCAAAACTTTCAGTTCTGCCACATACAGACAATGGTCATGGATACTTTAAGAATGAAGGAGAGAAGGCTCCGCGGATGTCCCTGTCCTCAATAACTGTGCAGCCTGGGACGCCAGACAAGGCCGAAGCGTTTGCAACTATCTTCAGCCAGAAAAGCAGAATGGTTGATCCACCTTGACGTCTTCTTGGGATCCCTAGCCATCACAGATGCCAATCTTCAGCCACTTCGATTTACATGACCTGATATCAAGAAAAGGCTGTAGGTCCTGCAACTTTTAGTAAATAGTATTGAACACTTGTGCTTCTGAATTAGCCATTATCTGACCATTTAATTCCAACACAGCTACAGTACTGGCATTGACTGAAAATGTGAACAATTGACCAAGTCTCTCCCATCCAAAAATGCATGGTAATTTGAAATAGAGGGATTGAGTTCCGGATCCTGGAGGGATCAAGTTCCGGAACCAAGAGGTTATGCTGCAGCTGTACAAAACTCTGGTGCGGCCGCACTTGGAGTATTGTGTACAGTTCTGGTCACCGCATTATAAGAAGGGTATGGAAGCTTTGGAAAGGGTGCAGAAGAGATTTACTAGGATGTTGCCTGGTATGGAGGGAAAGCCTTACGAGGAAAGGCTGAGGGACTTGAGGCTGTTTTCTTTAGAGAGAAGAAGGTTGAGAGGTGACTTAATTGAAACATATAAAATAATCAGAGGGTTAGGTAGGGTGAATAGGGAGAGCCTTTTTCCTAGGATGGTGACGGCGAGCACGAGGGGGCATAGCTTTAAATTGAGGGGTGAAAGATACAGGACAGATATCAGAGGCAGTTTCTTTACTCAGAGTCGTAAGGGAATGGAACGCTTTGCCTGCAACGGTAGTAGATTCGCCAACTTTAAGTACATTTAAGTCGTCATTGGACAAGCATATGGACATACGTGGAATAGTGTAGGTTAGATGGGCTTCAGATTGGTATGACAGGTCGGCACAGCATCGAGGGCCGAAGGACCTGTACTGTGCTGTAATGTTCTATGGCTAGTTTACTGTTCTGTAAATTTGCTCTCTATGATCAACTAAGCGATGGAAGGTGTCATTGACAGTGCAGTCAAATTACACTTGCTCGGCAAGAGCTTGCACACTTACATTACATTTGGGTTCCACCAGGGTTGCTGTTCTTGACCAATTTACAGCACTAGTTCAACATTGACAAACGAGCTGCACTTAAGAGGTGAACTGAATATGACTGAACTTGACATCAAGGCAGCATTTGAGTGAGATAACAAAGTGTAGAGCTGGATGAACACAGATTTTCTGATCAAGGGTCTCGGCCTGAAGTGGCAGCTTTTGTACTCCTCTGATGCTGCTTGGCCTGCTGTGTTCATCCAGCTCTACACTTTGTTATCTTGGACTCTCCAGCATCTGCAGTTCCTATTATCTCTGATACAGCATTTGAGTGAGCATGTCTTCAAGAAATCACAGCAAAACTGAAGTCAATGGGAATTGTGTGGGTAGGGAGGAGTGTGACAATGCTGTATTGGCCTGAGACCTAGTACAAAGGAAGATGGTTGTGGTTGTTAGGGGTCGGTCATATTAACTTCAGCATATATCTGAAGATGAGTTCAACTGGACTCTTAACATTAACTGTACTTTCTTCTCAAATGATGCGGTCAGACCGGATGAATTTCTTCCGCAATTTCTGTTTTTTGTTTCATCACAGCAGGAGTTCCTCTGGGTTGTGCCTTCGGCCTAGTCATCATGAGCTGCTTGATTAGTGATGTACTTTTCATCATGAGACCAAAAGTGGGATGCCTGCTCATGTTTGTGCCATGTTCCACGCTATGTCCATGACTTCAAATACTGGAGTAGCTTGTGTTTGTGTTCATAAGTCCAGATATTATCTGGGTTTTATGCTGAGGTGAAGCAAGTGATGTGAAGTGTCAGACAATGACCAGCTTTAATGATTGAAAATCTAACCTCCCTTCATAGTCAATATCATCTCCGAATCATCCAATATTGACATCCTGAGGTGGGTTACCATTGTCAAGGAGCTGCACCGGACGAGCCACATAGTAACAGTGGCTACAACTGTGGGTCAAAGGCTCAAAATTCTGTATTGAGTAACTTAAATCCTGCCTTCCAGTGCCTGTCAACCATCCATAAGGTACAATTCAGGATTCTGGTGAAATATGCAGCATTTGATTTGATGTGCAGCTCCAACAAGACTTGAAGTTTGTTGTCATCCAGGACAAAGCAACCCGATTGAAATATGCATGGTCGTGGCGGCAATTGACATGATTGATGTGGTAATAATGTTTCTTAGGGATTAATCAAGAGCTAGGGGTTGCCATTGAAACAGCTGAGGTGAAGTGTTATTGATAGTCTTTGGAACTCTGTTCTTGAAAAACCTGCAGGAGCAGAGTCCATGAATACTTTGAAGGCGGAGGTACATTGGTTCTTGCTAAATAAAGGATTGAAGGATTATCTTTGGTGGGGCCAGAATGTGGATTTGAGTTTCCAATCAGATCAACCATCACGTTGCTTGATGGCAAAGCAGTCTCAAGGATCTGAATGGCATACTCTCACTCCTTATTTACATTTTGTAACTGTCCTTTTTAAGGCGCATAAGAAGTTGGTGATGATATAATGGTGATGTCACTAGTCGAGTAACCTAGAACTGTTCAGAGGAATGGTCACCGGACCTGAAGCACTAACTCCCTTTTCCTTTATAGATGCTGCGAGACCAGAGCTTCTCCAGCAACTTTGTTTTTGTTCCTGATTTACAGCATCCACAGTTTTTTCGGATTTTATTTAATATTCTCGTGACTTGGGTCTGTCGCCTACCATGGCAGATGGTGAAATTTGAATTAAAATCTGGAATGAAAAGAAAGCCTGATGGCAACCATGTAAACTTGTTAAATGTTGTAATAACCATCTTTCAATAATGTCCTTCTAGAAGTGAATCTGCCATCTTTGCATGATATGCCCTGCATGTAATTTCAGACAGGAATGTGGCTGACTTCTAACTGTACACTTGGTGCTTAGGGATGGACTATAAATGCTGGTCTGGCCAGAATTGCCCCTATGCCATGAATGAATGAAAGAAAAACTCAGTGTTGTAAAATATAAAACTCATACATGCTTTTAAAGTTTGTGATGATGAACAATTGTCAGATTTCAAGATCAATAATTTTTAAAGTTACGTGACAATTGTGTACTACTTTATGATTGGAAAAGGAAAGCTGGTGGAGTGGAAGGGTTGCACCTGAAACGCAATGTCAACTTTTTTTTTGGCATCTGCTAAGTTGTCATATTTTAATCTCTTTTGGTTACAGCCAGCAGGTTTTCAACATGTCATTTCCACTATCTTTTTCTTTCTTCTCCGTTCTTTATTTTTTTCCTTTGGTCTTTCTTGCATACAATTCATAAATTCCTATATATTTCTTCTCTAGTTATCCACATCTTAACTTCGTAAGTATCAAACTACCTTGCAGGTGTAGTTTAGTCATGTGCATTTTCAGCTTCTTGCTTTTAATCTAACATGGCCTGAATTGGTTCAAATGCTGTTCGATAGTCTTTCTGGAGCAGCCACAAATACTTGTTTGATGTTACTATATCTCGTATTTTTTTTAATACGCATCCCATCCCTTGCCTGTCGACCGATAACATTATTATGTTTTGTTTAGTGGGTGGGTTCCTTTTTTATTCAATTTTTAAAAAAAATTTCTCTTGGGTCATTGGTATTGCTGGCTGGACTAGCATTTATTGCCCATCCCAAGTTGCAGTGCTGAGCTGCAGCCCATGTGCTGTAATGCACATGGGAGGGGATTCAAGGATGTTAACAGTGACAATGAAGGAATAGTGATATATTTTCCAGTCAGGATGACAAGTAACTTGGAGCGGAACTTTAAAATGATAGTGTTCACATATATCTGCTGCGCTTGGGCTTGTTAGTGAAAATGTTTGTGGGTTTGGAAGATGCTTTCTCTTTAACTTTTGGAGAATTTCTGTAGTGTATCATCTTGTAGATGTTGGATACTGCTGCTGTTGAACTTCCTCGGTGGAGGGAGTGAATATTGTGGATGTGGTGCTGTTTAAAAGGTCTCCATTGTGCCAGGTGTTGTCAAGCTTCTTGCGTTGTTGGAGCTGCACCCATCGAAACAAGCAGGGAATATTCCATTACACTCCCGACTTGTGCCTTGCACAAGTGGTAGAGAAACTGTCGTGAGTTAGGAGGTGAGTTGAGCATTGCAAGATTCTACCCCTTGACCTGCTCTTGTAGCCACTGTACTTGTATGGCCTCTTCAGTTTCTAGTCAGATGTAACCCCCAGGATGTTAAATCCAGTTTGAATTAAAATTCACATGCTGTAAAGTGGCTATATTTGTGGAAATTGGTAGCACGATTTGTCATTGAAATGAAGAGTGATAAATTAGGAGAAAGTTGAATAAACATGAGGGGAAGAAAAGAACAGATGATGATTCTGCTTGATCTGGATGAAGAAGGCTTGGAAAATTTCTTGTGGACCATAAACCTAAGCGTGGATCGGTTTGCCTGTTTAACTTCTGTATGTTCTATGTAATTGTATTTGCTGTGTGGTAATTTAAAATGTTGTCATTCTCCAACTAAGGTTTGAGATTGGAGTTCCAAAATGATTTATTTACTTGAGTATGATTTTATTTTGCAGTTTTTTGATTCCTGCTTTTACCAAACATTAATATTCTCATTATCATTTTGTCATTGCAAAACTTTGTGATCCAATTCAGACCTGTCTAGAAAGTTGGCTGTTTGCAATCCAATTTTACATTTCCTCCAGCCTCACTTTCTGCCTGACACTCTTCTATTTGTTCTTTCAATCTTAAGCGAAAACTAATGTTCGCTGTCATAGTTCTGTAGTCTGACCCAATGGTATTAAATGAATTGTAAGCTTCAACATTCCTCATGTTGTTTTTCCACTACTTCCATAGTAAGATGTAATCCAGCTGGACTTCGATAACAGTTGGGGATTTCTTTATCCAAAGTTTTCTTCTCTTTTTGTAAAGTTATTATTTGTAGACCAGAGGTTAAATTCCATGATGTAATCAAGAAATAATTTTCCATTTTCATCCCCATGAATTAAGTAGCAAGCTATCATTTACTCAGCCTTTTATTTCTATCACCTCCAATATGCAAGAATTTGAGTTAGATTAATTTTGTTGCCCTTAACAATTCCTCATAAAATTGGAGTTGATTAGTTGTAGCAGGTTGTCAGAGTAACTAGTTGGTTGTTGCAGAATTGAAATATGTTATTTTACTGTTAATTACAAATACAGGTCAAAGATATTTTACTGTGCGTGTGCTGAGGGGGATCCTCCTGTTACCATGGCTCTCTTGTTACTAAAACTCAAACTAAAATTAATCTGTCATGAAAATTTTAATATTTGACTTGTATATAATTTTGTGATAAAGCCCATCTTCCTGTTGACAGGTACTTGGTTACATTTCTATATCATTCCTACTGATTCCCCTTCTTTCAAATTGGATGGTTAAAGTGCAAGTGTTGAATGTGAGTACTTGTGTTGCCCTCTTACATTTAGTGAACTTAATATCAGAGATTAGTCATAGCACGTCCTCCAAAATTTCAATAAGGATTTCAGATTAAGACAGAGATTCAGTATTGAATAAGGAAGTCTTCAAGAAAACAGTTTGACAGTTACTTATTAATGTGCTGGGTTACATATTGGGAAAGCAACGTAACCTAAGAAAAATCAATTGCAGTTTTCTCATTGAGATAAAAAGGATTTGAATCTGATTCAGACTCCTGTAGTGAATTGGCTGTTCACAATCCAAACTTTGTTTAATCTCCACCAGCCTCTCTTTCATAGAACATAGAACATAGAACAACACAGCGCAGAACAGGCCCTTTGGCCCTCGATGTTGCGCCGACCTGTGAACTAATCTAAGCCCCTCCCCCTACACTATCCCATCATCGTCCATATGCATATATCATACATCATTTCTGCCTGACATTCTTCTATTTGTTCTTTCAATCTTAAGAAAAAAAACTTACGTTCACTGTAATATGCAATTAACAATATGAAAGCTTGTCTTTGACAATATAAATCTCTGCAGTGACATAGTGGAAGATAGTTTATTAAGTGTTTATCTTCAATTAAATGGAGAGAAAATCGAAGAGAATTGAGAATGAATTATTAGAAGACATTGTCAGAACAACAGAAAAGTATCTGATTTGAGAGCACAGGACAAAGTAGCCCACTTGATTGGCACCTCATTGGCAAAAATTTACTCCCTTGTCCACTGACATTTTAGTAGTACCAGTGTGTACCATCTGTAGGATGCACTGCATCAATTCACCAAGCTTCCTCAAATGGCACCTTTGAAACCAATAGCCACAATCACTTAGAAGATCAAGGACAGCAATAGATAAGAACAGCACCTGTAAAATCCCCGCCAAGCCACTGGCTGCAACAGTGAAGCTTTAACAAAGGCTAATTGCCTGCCAGATAACAAGGTGTAGAGCTGGATGAACGCAGTAGGCCAAGCAGCATCAGAGGACCAGGAAAGCTGATGTTTCAGGCCTAGACCCCCCCTTCTCCAGAAAAATTCTGAAGAAGGGACTAGGCCTGAAACTTCAGCTTTCCTGCCGCTTGGCCTGCTGTGTTCATCCAGCTCTACATCTTGTTATCTCAGATTATCCAGCATCTGCAGTTCCTACTATCTCTGAACTAATTGCATGTCAAGCAACTCGAGCAGCATGTACTTGCATATTTCGCATAGCTGAGAGATCCAACGTTCACAGGGTCAGATTAAAGCTCCGCAGTCCTTCCACATGCAATGTGGATGTTGGTGACCAATTTGAAAATAACACTATGTAGAGACTCACTAAATATTCCCATCTTTCATGATAGAGGATCCCAATATTTTTCAGTGTAAAAGATAAGACTGGAACATTTGCATCTGTCTTGAATCAGAATGCAAGTGAGTAATCCATCTTGGCCACCTCTGTGTGGTCCCGAACATCACAGATGTAAGCCGGTCTTCAGCCAACTTGATTTGCTCAACATGATATTAACGAATAGGTGGAGGAACTAGATGCTGAGAAGACCAAGAGCCCTGATTGGATTCTGGCAAAAGTACTTGAGACTTGTGCTGCGGAACTACCTGTGCTCCTAGCCAAGCTGTTCCAGTGTACTGGCATTGGCTGAAAGACCAGAACTAGTTTGATGAGAATGAACACACCCAAGATCTCTCTAATAAGAGGAGGAAAGGTCTCCATGCCTGGCCAAACAACTTTGCTAGAGAGGCCAAAGGGAAAACTCATCAAACAGCAAAGGTGGAGTTACAAAGAAGAACTGTGTAAACGGTTCAACCAGGGACCTGATTTGAGAAATGAGACTGGCCAGCTGAATGAAGCTTCAGTAAGGGGAGCATTTTGGGAGTGGCAACCATAATACCGTGAGTTTTAAGATGATAGGTAACGGTAACAACCAAGTCCTAGGGTGACAATGTTAAAATGGGGGAAGGCAAACCACAACATTATTAAGCAGGAGCTAGAGAATTTTGATGGGAGGTAGCTGTCTGAGGATAAATCCACTTTGGACGTGTGGGAATATTTCAAATATCAGATGATAAGAGTTTAGGAGAGACACATTCCTGCAAGGATAGAGTATAGATAAGGCAACTTAGGTGAACCTTGGATGACCAGGGATGTTATGACCGTGGTCGAAAAGAAAAAGGAAGCATATGTCAGGTCCAGGAGGATGGGAATTGATGAAGCACTTCAAGTATATAAAGAAAGTAGGAAAGAACTAAACAGGATTAAGGAGAAGCCCAAGACATGTTACACATATGTTAAAAGCAAGAGGGTAGCCAGGGCAAAGGTTGGCCCACCCAAGGACGAAGGAGAGAATCTGTGTGTGGAGCCAGAAGAGGTAGGTGAGGCCCTAAATAAATACTTTGTGAAGGAATTAGTGGAGGATGATCTCAGAAGGAAATGTTGAATTTCTAAGCCAAGGAAGAGATGTTGTGCATCTTAAAACATATTAAGCTAGATAGTCCTTGGGTCCTGATGGGATCTGTCCCAGAACATTGAGGGAGGCAAGAGAATACAGTGTTGGAACATTGATCAAAATTTTTGCATCCTATTTGGCCACTGGTGAGGTCCCAGAGGCCTGGGCAATAGCTAGTGTTGCCACACTATTTAACAAGGGTAGCAGGGATAATCCAGGAGATTTCAACCCTGTGAACCTCAGGTTGGTTGCAGGGAAATTATTGGAAAAGATTCTCTGGGGAAGACCCATACATAATCAGAAACAGTTGGATGTCATGCCTCACTAACTCGATCAAGTTTTTTTGAGGATGTGACAAAGATGATCGAGGGGGAAAAAGCGGTTGATGTTGTCTACATGGACTTCAGTGAAACCTTTGACAAGGTCCTTCTTGGCATGCTGGTACAAAAGATGAAGTCACATGATATCAGAGATAAACTGGCAAGATGGATACAGAACTGGCTTAGTCATTGGAGACAAAAGGTAGCAGTGGAAGGATGCTTTTTGGAATGGAGTGCTGTTCTACAGGGATGAGTGCCGGGACATCTGCTCTTCATAGTATGTATAGTTTTTTATTTATTTGTTCACGGGATGAGGGCGTTGCTGACCAGGCAGCATTTATTGCCCAGAGGGAAGTTCAGTCATCCACACTACTGTGGGTCTGGAGTCACATGTAGGCAGAACAGGTAAGGATGGCAGTTTTCTTCCCTAAAGGCTGTTGCTGAACCAGATGGGTTTCTCCCAACAATTGACAATGGATTCATCGTCATCAGTAGACTCTTAATTCCAGATTTTTATTGAATTCAAATTCCACCATCTGCTATGGCAGGATTTGGACCAGGTCCCCAGAACATTATCTAGGTCTCTAGATTAACAGTCCAGTGGTAATACCACGAGGCCATCACCTCCAATTGATTTGGAGGAAAACATGGCTGGCCTAATTGGCAAGTTTGTGGATGATACAAAGTTTGAGGATTTGCAAATAGTGAGGAGGATTGTCGGAGGATACAGCAAGATATAGATCAATTGGAGGCATGGACAGCAAAGTGGCAGATGGAGTTTAATCCAGACAGATGTGAAGTAGTGCATTTTGGAAGGTCAAGTGCAGCTGGAAAATATACAGTGAATGGCAGAACCCTTAGAAGTATTGATATGTAGAGGGATCTGCGTGTGTAGGTACTTAGTGGCAGCGCAGGTAGATAAGGTAGTAAAAAGAGCTATGGTACGTTTGCCTTTACTGTAAAAGGCATTGAGTATAAGGATAGGCAAGTTATGCTGTGGCTTCATCAAACTTTAGCTAGGCTACATTTGGAATATTGTGTACAGTTCTGGTCACCGCACTACCAGAAGGATGAGGATGTTTTGAAGTCAGTACAGAAAAGGTTTACCAGGATGTTGCCTGGAATGGGGGATTTTAGTTATGAAGGAAGGTTGGCTAGACTGGATTCATTTTCACTGGAAAGCATGAGGTTGAGGACCGACCTGATGGAAGTTTATGAGATTGTAAATGGATAGAGTGGCAAGTATTAGGTTTTTTGCCAGTGTTGTGGGTGGTGGGGTGGGGGCGGGGGGGGTAGGTGTCGGAGGGTAGGGTATGGTGTTAGTAACAAGGGGACACAGGTTCAAGGTGCTGGAGTAAAAACAGTTGGAAGTTTAAAAGAGATGGTTGAGGCAGGCTTTTCACATAAATGGTGGTGAGTGCTTGGAACATGGTGCCAGACGAGGTGGTGGAAGCAGACACAACAGCAGCGTTCAAGAAGCCCCTGCACCAATAGATGAATAAGAAGGGAATAGAGAGATATGGATCCTGTACTTGAAGACAGTTTTAGTATGGAAGGGCAAAACGTGTCAGCGCAGGCTTGGAGCGTCAAAAGGCCTGTTCCTGTACTGTATTGTTCTTTTGTTCTATCTAGGGAATTCAAGAACCAGTGATGCGTGAACATGAGCATAAGCATGACACTAGGGGCTGCTTTAGTGCCCCCAAACAGCAATGAGATGTTATACTTCACCATGCTACTGATTTCCAAAATAAAGCAACCTCTGACAGCTCAATGAGGCAGCTCAGAACCACTTTCTCCAGGAGCAATTGGCGATGGCCAACAACATCCATATCTGACGAGCAAATAAAAGCTGGTGGAATGTCTTATCTGATTTTTCAGTATTAATGATCTGAATAATAGCTCCAAGGTTTAGTTAAATGTGAGTGACAATATACAATGTTGACCAAAGGATTTGTGAACTGGTGTGCATGGGCTATACCTCACCTTGTGTTGATGGTGGCGAAGGGGGCCTGGTTCCTTGATCTGTGTTCATCTATCCATGAACAATGGCATGGACTTACAGCATTCTCGATGGAATTGCCAAGTGCCAGAGCTGTCTCACTCTGGCCAGCAGTTCAAGGAAATTAGGTTTTCTTCTTTTATTTATTCTGGGATGAGGGTGTCGCTGCATAGGCAGCATTTATTGCCCATCCCTAATTGTTCAGAGGGCAGTTAAGAGTCAACCACGTTGCTGTGGGTCTGGAGTCTCATGTAGATCAGACCAGGTAAGAATGGCAGTTTCCCTCCTTAAAGGACATTAGTGAACCAGATGAGTTTTTCTGACAAACAGCAATGGATTCATGGTCATCATTAGACTGTTGATTCCAGATATTTATTAAATTGAAATTCCATCAGCTGACATGGTAGGATTCGACCCCACGTCCCCAGATCATTATCTGGGTCTCTAGAATAACAGCCCAGTGATAATGCCATTAGACCATTGCTTCCCCTTACCTCAAGTTCTTCAATCAGGAAGAAGGCAGTCTGCTGTCAAGTGTCCAAAAGACAAACGACATTGTAGACCTTCCTCCTAAAAGTCAGCACGTTATATCTCATTGCTTTTGAAACTGCATGCGAGACAAACACAAACTCTGAAATTCCATCCCATGGGTTTCTAATCTGGCCTTTTGCCTGTTCTTATTGTAGCTTAAAAATGAAAGGCTTTTGCATTCATTGCTAAGCACTACTCTGAACTGAAATACAAAACTAGTTGCAGAAATCTCACGTCGAACTACAAAATATTCAATTAACTCCGCGCAGGAAATGTTAACTTGCAGTATGAACACAAAAATGGCTACCATATTTAGGGAAGGTTTGGCATTGAATTGGACTGGAATGAGTTAGTGCAATTGGTTGCATCCACATAATTCCTTTGACATGAGTGGGAAGCACGCGTGGAAGCTTCGGAGAAGAGATGTTGTCCTTCGGCAGGATATTACAGACGCAGTTTTTAGGATTGGGTGTGAGATTTGAAGTAATTGTCTTAATGAATTCACTCAATTCTGTGAAACTCATCCAAATGGAGTCACCTCCAGAGTTATGTCCACTGTTCCATTATTTGTAGACAAAATCAAGAATATAAACTCTTAATGAAGTTGAATGTTCTTCTCGGGTCAATGCCTTCTGTGCAAAGGAAAGGTTCCCATTTAATAGGATCAAAATAAATACGAAGGAGCATTCCTTTGATAGCACCTTCCAAACACTTGACCATTTTAGTGGACCAGGGCAGCAGACACATGAGAATACCATGGTCTCCAAGTTAAGTCACAAGCCAACGAGCAGCCTGCTGTGTCTTTGTTGTCGGTGGGGCAAAATCCTGGAACTTCCTAATTGTACTCTGGGTGTCTCTACATCAGATGGACTGCAGACATTCAAGACCTTGGTTCAGCAGCAACTTCTCAGGATTGTTCGAGATGGGCAACAAATGTTGGACTTGTCAGCACCACTCATCCCCTGTATGAATACAAAAAAAGACAGGCTCAAAAGCAATAAAGTGAATTAGTAAAAGTAAACCTCGATATTTGACAACATATAGGTTTTAAGGTAGATAAGGAATGGGCAACAAATTCTGGCCATGCCAGTGATGCACATCATGAGTTTGAACACTTTTTTAAAAATCACCATTGTCACTGAAATGTAATGATAGGAAACAGTATCCTGGAACTTAACAGAATTCACAGTTCTCAATTTCTTCCACTGCAACGTCTCAATGAAGTGTAGTCTTGTTGCCCGATTTCCTGAGCTCACTGAATATTAAACATCTACATACATCAAGTCAAAAACAATTTTCCATTGAACAGAACCTGCCTAATAATTCTCCTGTAGGTTGCTGCCAGACCTTTCAATTACCTAGTTTGAAGCTGAAACCCCTCTATGTAATTTTAATGGTTTTTGTTCAGAATCTAAATTCTGTAAAATTAGAAATGCTGACATACGGCAAGAACTTGTGGTTTAAACAGTGAGGTGTTGAAAGATGTTTGGTGCATTGAATACAAGACAAGAATGCAACAATGAGAAAAGACCCATCCAGCTCTCAAAAATCCAGGCCCACCTTTTTCAGACTGGATGTGAGTTTGCTCGCTGAGCTGGAAGGTTTGTTTTCAGTCGTTTCGTCACCATTCTAGGTAACATCATCAGTGAGCCTCCGGTGAAGCGCTAGAGTTATGTCCCGCTTTCTATTTATGTGTTTAGAAAGCGGGACAGTCGTTTCGTCACCATTCTAGGTAACATCATCAGTGAGCCTCCGGTGAAGCGCTAGAGTTATGTCCCGCTTTCTATTTATGTGTTTAGAAAGCGGGACATGGTGTTATGTCCCGCTTTCTAAACACATAAATAGAAAGCGGGACATAACTCTAGCGCTTCACCAGAGGCTCACTGATGATGTTACCTAGAATGGTGACGAAACGACTGAAAACAAACCTTCCAGCTCAGCGAGTAAACTTACATCCAGAACCTCAACCTGAGCTACAAATCTTCTCAAAACTCGCTACCTTTTTCAGACCTCAAGCTCATGTGTCTCCACCTTTGGCATGATTAAGAAACGATCCACCTGCACCCTGCACTTATTCAAATGTCTAACAGTAAGTCAGAAGGTAGAAGGGAGAGAGGAACTTACAAAAATGACATTCACAAGAAGTAGGATGAAGCAAACCGATGGAGACGCGAGCTGACAAGTCTAGATCTTCATCTTGGGGTCTTAAGAGGTTTCCAATGAATTTGGAGATGTGCTGTTGTTCACTTCGCACAAGTGCCTCAATTCGGGGAAGATTCCATCGGACTGGAAAGTAGGAAATGTAACTGTTGTATTCAAAAAGGAAGGCAGACAGAAAGCAGTAAATCATAGACCAGTTAGCTTGATGTTGGTCGTGGGGAAGGTATTAAATCAATAATTAAAGAGATTGGAGCTGTGCACTTAGAAACATTCAAGGTGATCCAGAAAAGACAGCATGGTTTCATCAGAAAGAGATCACGTTGAATCAATTTATTGGAGTTCTTTGAAGGAGTAACATGTATTGTGGATAAAGGGAGTCTGTACATCTAGTGTTCTGAGATTTCCAGAGGCATTTGATAAGGTACCATAATGAAGTTTATTGTGGAAGACAAAAGCTCAATGTGTAAGGGTTAATGCAATAGTGTGGATGAAATTTTGGTGGGCAGTAAACAGTATATATAAGTGGATTTTCAGTCTGACAGGCAAGATGTGTCAAGTGGAGTTGCACAGGGTTGAGTGCAGGAGCCTGAAACTTTAACAGTTGACATCAGTGAATTCGATGAGGGGAGCAAAGGAATGGCTGCTAAATTCACAGATGACACTAAGATAGGTAAGAAATTATGTTGTGAAGAAACCACAAGGAGGCTGCAGACAGACGCAGATATGTTAAGTGACATGGCAAAAATCTGATTGAACCAAACAAAATCTAGGAGCAGAGATGATGGGAACTGCAGATGCTGGAGAATTCCAAGATAATAAAATGTGAGGCTGGATGAACACAGCAGGCCAAGCAGCATCTCAGGAGCACAAAAGCTGATGTTTCGGTCCTAGTCTAGGCCCGAAACGTCAGCTTTTGTGCTCCTGAGATGCTGCTTGGCCTGCTGTGTTCATCCAGCCTCACATTTTAAAATCTAGGAGCAATATGTTTCTAGCTGCTTCTCAGTGTACTTGTGTAAAGCACCATGTTTTACACACTGCTAACCATCTCAAAAGGTTCAGATTTGTTAGACACAATCATCTCCCTTCCAAAGGGATGATGTCTATCCTTGATTAATCCTTGCCTCCCTGAGTAGAGATTAATTCTGTCCCTCAATGTTTTCCAATATTTTCCTGACCACAAGTGTAGACCCGCTGGCTGGTAATTTCCTCGTTTATTCCTACTACCCTTTTTTAATAATGGTTTGCTATATGTGGTCTTTCAGTTCTCTGGTACCCCTGCTGTGTCAAGAGATGATATGAAAATTTATGTCAGAGCCCTTACAATTTCGATGCTTGTCTCCCTCAGCAGCTCGGGATACATCTCATCTGAATTGCTGACTCCATCTGGTGCTCGCTGTTGCTCCCTCCCTCAATGCTACTTTTTCAGGTATGTCACAGTCTCCCTCCCTCATTGATGTCCACATTTAGATTGACCTTGTCTGCAGAAGGTGCAGATGCAAGGAACCTCACTATGTCTTCTGACTCCACACACACACACTGCCACTTCAGACCTGAATGGGAGCTATTCCTTCCCTGGTTATTTTTTTTGCCCCAAATGTGCTTTTAAAACAGACTTGGATTTTCCTTAATGATACTTGATAGTGGTTTTTCATGCACCCTCTTCACTCTGCTAATTTCCTTTTTAGTATCTCCCATACACTTTCCATACTCTTAGAGGACAGCTGCTGTTTTTAGCTATTAATATCTACCATGAGTGTTTTTATTTTTTAACTTTGCTAACCCTGCATATCCCTTGACATCTGGGGCTCTCTGGACTTATTTGTCCCACTCTTCTTGCTTGCAAGTAGCCCTGCACACTATTATTTGTTTGAATCCCTTGCACTGCTCTGTGTATATTCATGTGAGTAGCTGCTGCTAGGTCACTTTAGCCAGATTCTCTCTTCTTAAAATCAGTTTTCCACCAATTCAGACTATTCTGGTTCATCTTTGTCCTTGTCCATAATGACCTTAAATCTTATGGATGTACCAACTCATGATGTCCACTAGATGGTAGTAGAAGCATAGGAGACTTTGAGATGACTAAGGATGTTGAAAATCAGACAAACGTATTGATTTCAGCAAATTTTGTACATTTGAAAAATGAAATAAATCTGATGCTGCGTGTGACAGAGGACCAAGAATAAGATGTAGCTGTGATTTTTTTAAAATATTCTGATTTTACTGCAAGTTATAAGGGCTATACTGGGAGTTATAAATGTCATAAATAGATTTGGTACAGTAGCTGTTTATTGCATAGATTTTTTTGGCATTAAAATGCATCTTTACAAACCGATTTTTTCCATACCAAGTAATATGGGAAATGTTTTGCAATTGAAGTATGCCTATAATAAAAAGATTATTGACTTGCATTACAGTTTTTGTTTCTGCTCTAGCATGTTGAAAAGGCTAACATGGCATAAACATCCAAATACAGTAATAAGTCTAGTCTGTTTTTCTAAAGGCCTTTTTTGAAAAATTTCATTTGCTAAATTTTTGCTGAAGTAATTTCAAAATCTGTCTTGGCTTGAATTAAATGTGTGTGTTTGTGCAAAGTATATTATTGCTCAATGCCATAAAATTGTTTCCATCTGTTCCGCACAGAGTGTTACCAGCCTTGTTGTTGAATTCACCCATACAAAACTAGTGAACTAATATATCCCATGTGTATTTGAATGGATGGAACAAAGGCTTTTATTGGTCAATATTGGAGATTTTCCCCAGAATCCATTTTACATTTCAATCATACGTATTCTTATTTTACAATTGGAAGGAAAACATTTTCTTTGTGAATTCAATCATATACAATACCAAGTGTATTGATTGGTTTGTACCCTCGTATTTTTGCTTAATTATTTAAAACTCTGCAGTGATGTTCAAGAAATGCCGGATGTTGTGGTGACCATTAGGAATCCAATGATCCATAAGGTTTAATCAGTTAAATTGTTAATATTTGGATGTTGGATATTGGGTTAAATGCTGTCACCCAGTGTTGTCTGATGAAATAATAAATTAAGCCACATGCATGGCTGTGACAACTCTACAACTGACTCTGCATACTCATTTGAATAGAAAATACCTGGCATGCACAGGTTGTAACTTAACTTGTATATTTATTTGAAAAAAAACCTTACCAGCATTGTTTACAAGTTTGCAGTTTTTCTTTTTCACCTAAGTTGGTTCTGTGAATTTAGCAGACATATGGTGCAGTGTTTGGTTCTTAGCCAGCAAATTGCTTAAATTTCACAGTGATGGCTGAGAAAGTTAACTCAATGAGATGCATGAGACTTGTCTTAACTCTCAATCTAGCACCTGTTTGATACGTCTTCATCTTCACCATGATAATGCTGTAGTACAGCTAGCTCCTGCTTTCTTCTGTTCTGGAGCGGTTATTTAAGTTGATCGCATTGTGCATAATGATAGCTCCCAGCTCCAAATGACTTTGGAGTTTTGCTTTCATGCTCAAATGTGGCATTTTATTTCTTTATTCATTCATGAGATGTGTGTGTAGCCCAGCATTTACTCCACATCCCCAATTGAACAGAGGGCAGTTAAAAGTTGACCACTTTGCTGTGGATCTGGAGTTGTGTAGGCCAGTCCGGGTAAGGATGGCAAAATTACCCCTCTAAAGAACGTTAGTGAATCATATCAGTTTTACGACAATTGACAGTGGTTATAGAGTCATTATTAGGCTACCTCTCCACTTCAGATTTTTGTTGAATTCAAATTCTACCGTGAGCGATGGTGAGATTCAAATCCCTTTCCTCAGAATGTTGGCCTGCCATTCTAAATTGTTAGATACAGTGACATTACCACTGTTTCCATTTTCACTGAATGTCATGTAATACCTTAGTGAAAAATCATCAATCTCAATCGAAACTTCATGCATTTTGATTTTATTCTGACTATATCAGTAATTAAGACACAAGAAGCTTTCAGTGCCTGTGGAATACAGAATGAGTTAAAATCACATGCCAACACAGGTGTCTGCTATTCATTTTTCATTTACTCATCAAAACTACGCAATCATATTTTTGGCATGTGGTCAGTTTTTTTTAATACATTCATGGGATGAGGTTGTTGCTGGCTAGCCTAGTGGCTTGTTTACTGGCTGATATTATGTTAAACCTATTCATAGTCTTTCTATTCAGTTTGTGGGATGTGGGCATCCCTGGCTGGCCAGCATTTACTGCCTGTCCCTAGTGACCCTTGAAAAGGTGGTGGTGAGCTGCCTCCTTGAACCACTGCAGTCCATCTGCCGTGGGTTGACTCACAATGCCATTAAGGAGGGAATTCCAGGATTTCGACTCAATGGCAGTGAAGGAACAGTGATCTATTTCCATGTCAGGATGGTGAGTGACTCGGTGGGGAACTTGGTGGTGGTGGTGTTCCCATCTATTTGCTGCTGTTGTCCTTCTAGATGGAAGTGGTCATGGGTTTGGAAGGTGCTGTCGGAGGATCTTTGGTGAATTTGTAAATAGCAGCTTTTTGGCCCACACTCAAGTCATTCTCAGTTGCCCATCCTGCTTGGATCTGCAATTCAAGTACAGTAGTAGGATACATTGTCCAAAGAAGACAGTTTAACTTTTTGCAATGTTTTTAATGTAGAAACACAGGTCAAGTGCTTTATTTGTTGATTTCGGCAAATTCATTTGCAGCACTCCATGAAATAGAGCCATGAGGAAAGCCGTTCCTCAGCTTAGCTTACTAATTCTTAGCAAGCCACCTGCTTCTCCTCTTCCACTGAGAAGCCAATTAGTAAATGATCCCAGGCTTTGCCCACCACCCTAAATAGAAGTTCATTCCACATCATCAACAGTTTGTGAAGAAGATTTTCCTGACATCCGTTCCAAATTTGCCTTTTATCAGTTTGATTCTCTGCCCAGTGCCATGTTCTTCTATTACTGTTTGATGTCATGTGATGTTCTTGATTTACTATTATGACACAACATAGTACTTTGCTTGAGGACCTTTTGTGCTCATCACCTAAGATTCCTCCAGTCTCGGTCTCCTACCTCTTCTCATCCCTATCCGAGGATTCTGGCATTCCTTTGTAGGCAAGAAAATAAAACAAGAGCATTGTGGGGCAGAAGCATGATTCCTTCCTTCACAATACTCTCTGAAAGTATAACTTTGAATTATAGCAAGAACTGTACTTCAAACAGTGATACATTTACACAGCGCTACAGGATGTGCTAGCTGAGAAGATGTTTATCCCTCTGGAATGACCTTGAACCCACAATCTTAAGATTCAGCAAGGATACTTGGGTTTCAAATCAAGGCTAACATTTTATGATGCAATGTACTGAGTTGCAGAATATGGGCTAACATGATTGTGTTGTAGCAGTGAAATGCTGCTGTGCGTTGAACCTTTTCATCTTTTGTAAGCAAATACAAACAAAGCATTATTGTTTGTTATGCACTGTTCAGACCCTCGTTCCAGGAGTATGAATGTTTTGTTCTTGGCCAGCATTGCTGATGCTGTATTTTCAGAAGGTCTAGTTTCTGAAAAACTGTACACTTAAATATGGGAATATGATTGCCTTTGAAGTGCTTTTATACTGAAACAAAATCAGATGTACAGAGTCTGAAATGAATGAAACAGCAGAGAGGCATTGCACTGTATTGTGGAATTAACTTTTTTATCATCAACCTTTTCCATTTTAATTTCTATATCATTCATTGTCATATTAAAAATTCATTCATGGGATGCAAGTGTTGCTGGCTGGGCCAGCACTTATTGTCCATCCTGGTTGTTCTTTAGAAGTTGGTGGTGAGCCACTGTCTTGAACCAATACGGTCCATTTGCTATGGGTAAATCCACAATGCCATGAGGGAGTGAGATCCAGGATTTTGACATAGTGACACTGAAGGAATGGATCAGATTAGATTCATTTGTCATGTACTATGTATAGAAATACGTAAGTACAGCAAAAAATGCACAAAGTCGCCATTCACTGGTATCCACTTGTTTACAAAAACCAGAATCAAAAGATATAACACAGCCAAAAAGTGAGCAGGGGGAAAAAAAGGAAAAGTCTACATCTGAGTCCCAGGTCCCATCTCCACAATGTTGCAGGTGCTGCTCCAATCTCTAGGACACCCAGGAGGCTGCCACCGCTGCCATGCAAAAGGCCCGCTGTCACTGCCTCACCAGCCCACTCTCACCACTGATTGCTGCCACCTTACTGGCCCACGTTCACCACTCTCTGCAGCTGCCTCACTGGCCTGCTCTTGCCATCATTCCGGCCCACGCTCAATCTGCCATCGATGCAAGACACAGCCTGCGAGTTCAAATATTGTCTTGTGGCTCCCAGTTACGACCCGTTTCTTTAGATAGGTGGTTAAAAAGTTGAGATGGTGGGGGAATAGAATTACTACAGAGAAGGCAGAAAAGAAGGAAACTGGTGAGTAGAGTAGAGCTTCAAATGGAGCAACTTAGCTTGCTGCCATCTTACCAGAGATATTTTCTAAGTCAAGATGGTGAGTGGCTTGGGGTATCTTGCAGTTGATGTATTTGCTGCCTTTGTCATACTCAACAGATTTAAGAACAGCTTTTTCCCTGCTGATTCAGACTGATGAAACAGACCTGTTATCAGACTTGTGAAACTGATCTCACTCTGCACCTTCGTTGTAGCTGTGATAGCATAGCCTGCATTCTGTTCTGTTACCGTGACATACTGGTTAGTACACAGTACTTTTTACTGTATCTTGGTAAACATGGCAATAATAACTCAAATCAAATCTGTCGTGGTTGTGGGTCTGGAAGGTGCTGGCTCTGAAGGAGCCTTGATGAATTTCTGTGATAAAGCTTTGGGTGTCCTCCTTTTTTCCCTCATGGGAATGTGTTTTCTCGTCTGCTTTAAAAACCTCCTGTTGCTCATTTGCCATTCTACCTGCCATTTTTCAAATTCCAATCACCTGGATCAGATCCGAATAATTAAAATTAGTCCTCTACCCATTGAATGTTGGCAGAAATTCATGGCATAAAATGGGAGCAGGCATGTTTGACTAGAACCGTGTAATAGCTTCTGGATTTTTACTGCCAACAGGAAGCATAGACAGAGTGGTAGGATATTAATTGAGATAAAAACCAAAAGAACTGTGGATGCTGTAAATCAGGAGCAAAAACAAAGTTGCTGGAAAAGCTCAGCAGGCCTGGCAGCATCTGTGAAGGAGAAAACGGAGTTCACATTTCGGGTCCAGTGACCCTTCCTCTGAACTCTTGCCTTGGGTTCTGAGGAAGGGTCACTGGACCCAAAATGTTAACTCTGTTTTCTCCTCCACAGATGCTGCCAGACCTGCTGAGCTTTGCCAGCAACTTTGTTTTTGTTCCTGTTATTAACTGAGACATATTTGAAAGGCCAATTAACTGTAATTTTGAGGAATAATTTGGATTTCATCACTGGTGTACATGGCTTTGGAGTTATGCCTGGTGAAAAGAAGTGGGATGGAAATGGAGAGTAATTGTTGAAATAAAATAAATACCTGCAAATGCTGGAAATGGGAAACAGAGACAGAAATTGCTGTAGAAACTCAACAGGCCTGGCAGCATTTGTGGAAAAAAAACAGCATTAACATTTTGAATCCAGTGACCCTTATTCAGACTGATAACATCTGGGAAAAAGTGGTATTTATTTTGATGACAAGGGTGGGGATGGTGTGAACCTATTGTTTGAGATGAAGCCCAGGGAGAGAGTAAGAAACGAAGGGATTGTTGATAGTAAGCCAGGGAAGAAGAAAAGTTAGATGGTGATAATGGGGTCTATGAGTGGGTGAAAATGATATGGCTTTGCTGAAAGAAACTCATGACATGAAAGGATGTGAGGTTTGGGTATGGAGAGAAGGTATAGAAGCAGGTGTTCAGGCTTTGAAACGATTAAACTTGTTGTCGAGTCCTGAAGCCTGCAAAGTCTCCAAGTGGAAAATGAGATGCTTTTTCTCCAGCTTATACTGAGCCTTGCTGGAACACTACTGGGAGCCCAAGACACAAATGTTGGCCAGGGAACATACTGGTGTGTGGCAGTAAAGTGGCAGACAACTGAAACATTGGGGTCATTTTCACAGACAAGGATGTAGGTGTTCTATAAAGCTGTCTCTCAATCTGCATTTCATATCCTCAGTGTAGAGACCACATTGTGAGCAGCGAATACAGTGAAGTAAATTGAATGGCGTGCAGGTAAAATTCTCCTTCATCTGGAAGCTGTAACTTGGGCCTTGGATTGTGAGAGAGGAAGTAAATGGCAAATGTCACACCTTCTGTGATTTCAATGGGATGTGAGCAGTGTTGAGAGTGAGGAGTGGACTTGGGTGTACTCAAAGGAATTGTCCCTGAGGAAAGCTGACAAGGGATTGGAGAGGAATATGTCTGGTGGTGGCATCCTCGTGAAGGGGGTGGAAATGACTTAGGAACCTCTGGGTGCAGAGGGCGGTGGTGTGGAAAGTGCAGATCAGGGGATCCTATTGTTGTGGGAGGGATGAGAAGGAGTGAGGGCAGAAGGGTGGGAAATGGGTTGGACATGGCTAAGGGCCCTGTCATCTTTGGTGGAGGGGAATCCTCGAGTTGAGGGAAAAGGTGGATATTTGAGGCCTCTGTGTGGAAGGTAGCATGATCAGAGCAGATTAGATGGAGAAATTGGGTAAATGGATTCAAGTCATTACAGGAAGCAGGATGTGAAGATGTATAGCATGGGTAACTGTCGGAGGCAGGGGTGTTATAATGGATATTGGCAACGACCTGTTCCCAGAAATGGACACAGATGTTAAGGAAGGGAAGGGAGGAGTTAAAGATGGACCAAGTGAATTTTGCTTCCAGTGTGCACCCTGCTGCCACCTGGCTTCCTGTGTACTGTACCACCTAGCATTGCAACAAAGGAGATTATTGAGCAAAGAAGATATCCTTAATTGTTATGTAGAGCTGTTTTCTCTGACCTCTGATGAAGGGCCTAGGCCTGAAACGTCAGCTTTTGTGCTCCTGAGATGCTGCTTGGCCTGCTGTGTTCATCCAGCTTCACATTTTGTTATCTTAGATTCTCCAGCATCTGCAGTTCCCATTTTCTCTGACCTCTGCATATTTTCAGAATCATCCTAAAAAATCTGGAACTTTAAGCCTGGTTGTCACTTTTGACACTTGGTTCTCCACCACGCAGTACCTAGGAGCACTGCAACTCGTGTAAATGATAAGTAGCTGAGCAGATGCACCTTTGTCTCCTTCTCCAAGTTCATTGAGGGAGAACTGGTATAGATATAATCTTAAAGGGTGCTAGTATTTAGAATGAAGAAAAGAATTGATTTATAGGGATGCACAACAAAGGAAAACTGACATTTGGGTACTTAGATGACTTACGATCAAAGGTGTAAGCTACATGCTCTTAGTCCTTGGATAGGGTCTCAAATCAGGGACCCTTCCATGCTGGCAGTTGAAGTGAAGGCAGGCTGCTGATCATATCGTCACCTCGTGTGGAACGACCTTGATAGTTGACCTGTGGGCCCTGGTTTGCTGAAGAGCTTCTGTTCAGCTGCATGTCCCATCTCTGTCATTATTGTTTTGAGGTGAATGAACTTGTAACGGAGGGCTGTGGAGTTGCAGTTCACTCCAGGAATGCCCTGAAAAGAGCCTCCAGAAAGGGAAGATGTCTGCTTTTCCTTGCTTGCACGGCATACTAATACTTGCCTGTCTTTCAGTCAGTTCTGTGGAATTTTCAATGAAGGAAACCAGCAAGATGTTTTTAGGCAGCAGGGACAGAAATGGGCTCTTTTGTTCAGGCAGTGATAAATGCAGAGCTAGCAACTCCTTATCTACCTTAGCTGGCACCAATCTTGCCCTGTAAAAAAAAAAACTTCCCTCACATCTCCTCTGAACTCCCCCACCTTAAATGGATGCCGTTAGTTTTAGACATTTTCACCTCTTGGTTGGGGTGGGGATAGGAAGATTGTGGCCATCAACCCTATCTATGCGTCTCGTAATTTTTTAGACTTCTATTAAATCTCCCCTTGGGCTCCATCATTCCAGAGAAAACAACTAGACTTTTTTTCTAGCCACACATTATAGCTCATGCACTCTCATCCAGGCAAAATCTTGGTAAACCTCTTCTGCCCCATCTCCAAAGTCTCCATATCCTTCCTGTAATGTGGTGACCAGAATTGAACTGTAAGTTCAAAACTGTAAGCTCTCTGATGAAGGGTCTAGGCCCGAAATGTCAGCTTTTGTGCTCCTGAGATGCTGCTTGGTCTACTGCGTTCATCCAGCTCCACACTTTGTTCTCCAAAATTATAGTTTCCTCAGTTTAGAACTTTTATTCCTGGTCCATCCTTATCCTACTGCCTTATGCTTAGGATAGGATGGTTAATGCACTTTGTCAATATTATTTGGATGACATTTACACCATGTCCTTTATTGACCATCCGCCTAATACTGGAATGGAAATGCCATCTTTTTCTGGTGCATTTACTGTGTCCCACTCTATTGGGATAAAGTTCAACCCAGTATCTTTGACCACTACTGCCACCCCTCCCCAACAGCTTTTTCTGCATCTTTCCTTAATGTTTTAGCCAGGATTACTACATGCCTAAAACTTCTTTTATGTAAGCCAGATTACAATAGTTGCTCCTACTTTTGCCTGTGGTCCATCAGTCTGACTTTGCATTGTTTTGTATTTCCTGTGTCTGATTCTTTCTGTTTTTGAATTTTGTGTTCAATGTTCCTTCGATCTCCCAGGCATTCTTGCACCTTAACTCTCCTCTCTAATGTTTTACCCTTCTACTGCTCCCTTTGCCAAATGATACGAAAGGGAAAAGCTTTTAAAGCTGTGGACAAAGAGCAAAAGAGTGAGGTACATTTTTTTTTCAAAAAGCAGTTGTAGGCACAATTGGCTTCGTTCATTCTGTAAAGGCGCATTCTTCAATAGACCTACAGTTCACTTGGAGTTCGTATATTTTTAGAAGTAAACTTGAACATCAGGTTTACATTGAAGGGAAGGCACTATGTAAGATTCTGCCATTGAATTACAAGTGTCTGCGTGAGTATAATGCATATAATGAGCCGCTTAGGAGAGCAGTGATCTTTTGGAAATTGGCACTCTGAATGTACATTGACATTGCCATGATGTAAGGTACATAAGACACTGGTTAGGCCACAGTTAGAGATTGGTGTACAGTTTTGGTCACATGACAGAATATAATTGCTGTAGAATGCGCAGCAGAGATGTTGGAGAATGTTGCCAGGACTTGAAAATTGCTGGTATGAAGAAATATTGAATAGACTAGGGTTATTTTCCTTAGAATAGAGGAGACTGAGGCATGACTGAGTTGGAATGATGAGGATCTTGGATCGAGTGGACAGGGAGGACCTGTTTCCCTTTGGTGGGAAGATCAGTTACACAGATTGAAGGGAGAAAGATTAAAGGGCTCATACAGAAAAACATGTGTGTCCAGAATTTGCTTCCAAGTTTGGTGGTAGAGGCAGAAACCTTCAACTGATTCAGAATGCATGTGGATCTGCTGCTGAAATGCTATAGCCTGAGACAATGGGCCAAAGTGATGGTAAGTGGGATTACAATAAGTGACTATTGCATTCATCTTATCTGATGGGCTGAATGACTTCATTCTGTGCTCTGACCTTTTCTATGACTGTGTTCCCCTGACACTATAAAGAAAGAATGTGGCATGTTAGAAGTAAATTTACTTCACCATCTTGGTGAAATATTTTTAAATGGTGTTCTGCAGAAAGTAGTTTTACATAAGTTTTATGTTGCTATTGTGAATGAACACTTGATTTTACATTTTGAGGCTGTTGTATTATTAAGCTGCCCATTCTTGCATTTTGATTCTTTAGGCATGTTTTTGTTCCTCAATTTGCCCACTCCTTGGAGAACAAAAACCTGAACAGCTACTGTGTAAGAAACTTGTGCGGTCTCTCTGAAGTTGTTAATTATTCCTTAAGATGGATGAGAACTTTAATCACTAGTTGGAGTTATCAATGTGATACAAACACGTTACTGTGGCAATGTAACAAAAGATTGTAATGTTTGATGTTTTAACTTTATTTCTAAATTTTGCAACTTTTATACTAAGAAGACTGTAGTGCTGAACTTTTAAACTTATCTCCTATTTTTCTACTTCTGTAGCTAAGATTTTATACCTACATACTTTATATCTAGCATGGTGTCATCTGTGGCAACGTTGTATACTTTCCACTGTATCTTGCACCCTGTACTTGAGTAATCGTGACAATGAAACCTAAATCTAAATCTAAAATATCCTCTTTCTGGTTTGAGTTACCTTTTTAACTTCTCCACCTGCCCTTATCCTTTTCTGCACTCCCTGGGCCATTGCGACCCTCATCACCAAAGTTTCAGAGTTAAAAGGATTTGAATTTCAGTACTTGTAATAAACCGTCTAAAAACAACTTCTTCGTTAGCTGTTTTCACCTAGGTATTTCCTGTCTGTGCATCCTCTTAAAAACACTTTTTGAAATGGTCCAGAACTGTTTAGCAGTACTGTATCTTGTAAGGTTTTCACTCTATGATTTATGTACTCTGAAAGAACAGTATTTTCAGCCAGGTTAGGAACATCATGATTAACAGTACTAAAAGGAACAATATTTATTTTAAATTTCTTCAGTTATTGTTGTTGTGCATTGCCTTTTTAGTAGCACCAGTAATTCCTAATACCAAACTTTGATCAATCTGTCACAGCTAAATTGGCTCACCACTTTTTAATGTAGATTTCAGCACTCCCAGTCCTCCTTTTGGAACATGAAGTTCTGTTCTGGTTTGTTATGCAGCTGAGTTTGCGCCATGCCTGGCATGGCTTCTCAGTCTTGTGGACAGCAGTTTTTTGACTGGAATTTGGAGCTGAGGTTCAAGGTTGATGTGTTTGGAATCTCTTACTTTTCTGCTGTAATTGAGCCCCAGTGAGCAAGTATACTCAGTTGCTGGAATTCCAGTTGCTTCCATGTCATGGAACGTGCATATTTGCGAAGTGTTTTTAGCAACTGAAGCCTACTGTTAAATGTTAATACATTGAAATGTTACGCAATTCATCACATTTCAACTATTTGAATTATTTTGAGTGCTCTGAACTCGTGCCTTTTCAGGTTAGTTATACACAGACTTTTGTGATCCTGACAGAAGCCAATAATTCAGGTAATTTTCTGTTTACATCCTTTATTCCCCCTCGCAGGAATTTGTAGCTAAAATTACTCCATCTGAATGAAGTGTTATTAAAATAATATTTATTGAAAGTTGGATGCACACCAAAACTAGAGCCAGTATTGGATTGTAACCTTTTTGTGCAATGTGTTTGACATCTGCTACAGTGGTTTTGTAGCTTGCAGAAATGCTCAGAGATAAAATAACTGTGGCAGCAATGTCGGATTGGAACATCGTGGGGCACTGCACACGACTGAAGCTCGGATGCAATTCACCGCACACCAAAACTCCCCTAAAGGCTTCCATGGGGAAGTAGTTTGGGAGTATTGTTAGGCCTATGACTACTTGGGTACAAATTTTGTCTGAACAGCATCAATAATAGCAGAGGCCCGGGGTATAGACTGGCGAGAATTAGCATGTGACCTTGAATGGAAATAGAAATACTTGGATAATAATAAAAGCCTTAACTCACCTTCTGATATACCAATTGTTGTTGAATACTTACAACTGATTTTATGTTGCCACTTTGTGTGCATTTAGATTCTTTCAGCATCCATGAGATGATTGGCATGTTGGTCTTCTGTTTTTCATGATATTGGTGTAAGCCTAAACAGAACGTCCAAGAAACTGTTCTATTTTATTCCAGCAATTTCCCCTGGATTTTCTAACGTGCTCATGAGTCAATTGAAGAAAAGCCCTCATCTCTGAAAAATCAACTACAACAATGCAACTCTTACTTGGTCTTTATGTGTGACTGCTGACCTGAAACCAGTAATGTAATCTCAAGACGTAGCAAAATTGAGGTTTTCTGTGTTTGTAATTTTATTCCAGTTCCAGATTTTAGATAAATCATTTAATCACTTGGAATCACCTGGAACTCCCTTTCTGACAACACTATATGGGTGTATTTAAATTTGATGATATTCTATATTCAATCTCGAAAGGACATTAGAGACTAAGGACTTGCTCATATCCCAGAAAAGAACTAAACACTTGCATATTGTACATAAGCAATTCTTTTAAAACAGATAATTTAGTACTTTGAGAAATGCAGCAACAAAGTGCTAATTTCCAAGTATGGTGAAGTTGTGATATTGATTGAAATATTAATAAATAAATTATGGACTTTAATCAAGTAGAATAAGCTTCTATAGTTTTAAGATTTGTAAAGCTCTGCCCAATACTATATGCTTTCTGTTCACAAGTTTTGCTCATCTCTTGTCCATATTTTAATCCTTCACACAATGCACACTTCATAACCTAGAAAACAGCCCACTAATTGCATACTTATAGTCTTTAGACTGCATTTGATCTACAAAGGAAAAATTATTCATTGTCTCATGACATTATGGAAGTGAATGCTTATGTCCTATAAATCTTGCAATGCAATACAATTTGACTTTTACATGGAAAATCTACAGTACTGACATTTGAACTTGTACATAGCCATGAAACACATGCCTGCATTTTCATAATCCACCACATGATTCTATTAACTATGATTTATCATTTGGAATTGTTCTCATTTGATTCATTTCCTTCAAGGTTAAGCTATCTTGTTTTGTGTAATATATGTTCCATACCTGGTAATTAACTCATTAAGCATACACACATATACACAAAATAAGATTTGTTAAAGAATTCCAGATAACATTATCATACAAATCAATTTTTGGAAAGCGATTTTTCAATTCAGTATGCAAAATGTATTTTGAAGCATATACAATGTTGAATTAGGATCTGAGAACTTAACAGCACAAAGGCAGTCCTGGGCTGGTTCTCAAAGAGCAATTTCAGTAGAATAATTTTTCTATTCTTTTACGATTGCTGTTATTATTCTTATTCAAATCTTTATCCAGTTCCCATTTTAAAGCTACTGTTTATTTGCTTCCAGTATTGTTTCTGTTGGATCATTCCATATTCTGAGATTCCATTGATAGAAGACACATTCCTCCTGTTTTGAGGGAAATTCATTTAGCCCAGTACTCCAATATTTCCTCAGATTGCGTTAATTGTGTTAGGTGCGACTTGTATACAGTTCAGTTTGGTTGTCCCGAAATAACTAATGCCCAGGTGAGAATTCTGTAGCACATTTGTTCATTTAACTGATCTGATAGGGAACCACGATGTGTTTTCAATATTACGTGCTTACATACAGTTACCTATGTGATTCCTTGCAGTGTCCTGTTTATACAACTTCACTTTGAGGTTTTCATGGAAAAGAGAAGTATCCAATTTGTATCTCCTTTGTTCCCTCATTCACTAAAAGATTTCTAAAAATCTGGTCAATCCAATGATTTCTGCGACATTTATGATTCTTGGCCATTGTGCTAATTTTTCATTGAATCATTCTTGCCATTCAAAATTTCTTTTTTATGAATCATCCTAAATTTGCTGCGGGTTTTATTTTAATCCCACTCCTGGACTACTTTTTGTTAAAGCTGCCTTAGCTCTGGTGTAGAGAGAGAGAGAGAGAGAGAGAGAGAGAGAGAGAGAGAGAATGGGAACTGCAGATGCTGGAGAATTCCAAGACAAAGCTCTGGTGTAGCTGTCTCGAGTGTGATGCAGAAAGATGCCAATCACATGGGATCAATCCCTGTGCCATCTGTGATTGTTCGTTGGCCTGCATCTTTGCCTTGTGCCTTGTCTCTAACCCTAACCCTATCGCAGTTTTGGCGACTCTTAAGCTGTACAAAAACAATAGCTTATCTCTGTTAGAGAGAGATGTCTATGATCCTTTTGTGGTCTATAGTTAATTACAGAAGAGCTTATTCAAGCAACCAGTCTTTCCACTTATCCTTCCATGGTTAGATCATAGCCATTTTTAGAAAGAAGTCTAAATGTTTAAGAGGTATGTGCTTTCAAGAAGATGACTGAGATTTGATGTTGTGTGCCAAGTTCCTGTTGCTTGCCATGTTGAGTGTTACAGGCAGCATTCTGTTGAGGCCGTCTGCTGACCCTCAGGCATTGAATGATTTGTGATATGGAGATATATGGTTGGCATATATTGGCAGGAAAGAAATGCAATTTTTAGTTTCCAAGTACTATTTAAATCATCTAATTGAAGGTTCTGTCAGTGACTTTTGGGAATATTTAGAGGACATATTATCTACCTTTAAAAATGTTAGGAAGCACATGTTTGGTATAAGGAAGCCTTGGAATCTGTGCTGTCAGCTGAAGAAATTAAATACAAAATAAACAAGTCTCAAACAAGACTAGTAATTGCAATAAACTTGAGCACCCTTCAGACAAGTAGAGATGTATGAAAGACTTAAAATATAACAAATTAATCCTGTGTAGATGAGCTCATTCAGAAAATAAGCCATGGATGGAAGTGTGACTGCTAAGCATAGCTACAGGTGTTGAGTGCTTCACTATTTTTCCATTTTACAGACATAGGAAAGTATGGAAAGTAACTGAGTTTTCAATATTTTGCCCCCTTGTCATCTAAACAACATGTTAAAACCTGTGATTCTGAAATCTTAAAATTCTATACAAATGTGCTTGTCAATGCTTGTGTTTATGCATTGGTATATTTAGAAGAGAACGTTCCATTGAACTGCACATAGTAGGTCACGAAAGAGCGTGTTTACAGTTGTCTTTGTGTTGTTTCCTAATTTCTCAGTTTTATTGGGCCTGTTTCTTCCTGTTTTCCGTGGCTTTTCTCCCTCCAGTTTTTATTTGGAAACGCTATCTTTTCATCATCAATTCCCTACAATGTGGAAACAGGCCCTTCAGCCCAACAGGTCCACACCAACCCAGAGAGCACCTACCCAAACCCATTCCCCTAGAACCCACCTAATCTACACATCCCTGAACTGTACGGGCAATTTAGCACAATCAGTCCACCTAGCCTGCACATCTTTGGACTGTGGGAGGAAACCAGAGGAAACCCATGCAGACACGGGGAGAATATCGAAGTTCCACACAGCTGCCTGAGGGTGGAATCAAACCCAGGCCCTTAGCGCTGTGAGGCAGCAATGCTAGTCACTGTGCATCTGTGCTGCCTGTTACTTTTCCTGTTACTTTGCTTTGTCTTCTATTTGGTTGGGCAGTGAAGGGGATTCACCAACATTGCATCCTGCATTGAGGGTAGCAGTTGAAGGGAAGTTGTGGCCTGATGCAAATACAGTTCCTGCCCCTTTCTTATCTCGTGTTGTCCCCCACGCCTTTGCTCACAATATCCTACTCAACTCTCGTTTGCACTGAAAGATGACAACACATACATGTTAAATGTTGAGATTTCGGCATAGGAGCAGATGGATGTGGGTCAATTCTGTGAATTTTTTTTTAGAAATGGTCGTGGAGTTAGAACATATGAACCAGTAGTAGGAGTCGTCCTTTTGGTCCCTTAAGTCTATTCTGCTGTTTAATAAGGTAATGTCTGATCTGAATTTTAACTTAAGCTCATATTCTCACTTCATGGGAGAAGCAATGATCTGGTAGTATTAATTATTCATCAAGCAACTCGGGTAGTATTCCAAGGAATTGGGTTGGAATCTCGCTGTAGCAAATGGCGCAATTTGAAGTAATTAAATATTTTAAATTAGATTCCCTACAGCATGGAAACAGGCCCTTCGGCCCAACAAGTCCACACCGCCCCTTGCAGCATCCCACCCAGATCCATTCCCCTACAACCCACACAGCCCTGAACACTATGGGCAATGTAGCATGGCCAATCCACCTAGCCCGCACATCTTTGGACTGTGGGAAGAAACCGGAGCACCCGGAGAAAACCCATGCAGACTCGGGGAGAATGTGCAAACTCCGCACAGACAGTCACCTATGGCTGGAATCAAACCCGGGTCCTTGGTGCTGTGAGGCTGCAGTGCTAACCACTGAGCCACCGTGCCACCCCATTTGTGTTGAAGAGAATAATGATGATCATGAAACCAATGTTGATTGTCAGAAAAATCCTACTGGTTTACTAATGTCCTTTAGGGTCTTGCCTGGTCTGCCTACATGTGACTCCACAGAAATGCGGTTGACTGTCAGCTGCCCTCTGAAATGGTTTAGTAAACCATTCAGTTGTATTAATAGCAACTAAAAGACCAACAGGAAATAGGAGCAGGAGTAGGCCATTTGACCCCTTGAGTCGTCTACACCATTCATAATGATCATGGCTGATTTGACATACATCCTGTCCACAGACAGACTACTGGAAACAACAATGGCAGAAACAGCCCTGTTGAGCCTGCAGTTACCCTTTTTGCAACATCTGAGGGCGATGGTCAAAATTAGGAGAGCTGGTTCACAGACTAGTCAAGCAACAGCCTTGCATTGCCCGCAAGATATTATTTCATGGTATAATTACAATCACGGACACCACCATCACTTTGTCTGGACCTTTTGTTTTTCCCTTTATGCAGTGGTTGAGGGGAACTCAGTAACCAGGGGCATAAAGTTGAGGTAAAACGCAGAAGGTTTAGAGGACATGTGAGGAAAAATATTTTCATCCAAAGGAACTTGCTTTCAGTCAAAGTGGTAGAGGCAGAAACCCTCAGAATATTGAAGAACTGTTCAGATGTATACTTGCAATGCCAAGGCATGTAAGGTTACAGGCCAAGTACTAGAAAATGAGTTTAGAGTAGTGAGGTGGTTGTTTTCCCTGGTGCAGACTTGATGGGCCAAAGTGCCTTTTTCTGCTTTAGATCTCTTTGTCTTGCCCCATTTGACAGGACATGCCCAGCAGAAGGATTGGCAGAATGGTGAACAATTGGGAAGGAGTTGTCCCAGGAGTCCTCACCCTAGACTCTAGACCCCATGAACTCTCATGGCACTCGGTCCAACACAAGGAAGGAAACCTTCTGCTGATTATCATATACCGTCATTCATCAGCTGTTGAAGCTGTGCTCCACTTTGTTGAACAGCATTTGGAGGAAGCACTGAGGGTGGCAAGAACATAATTGTACTCTGGGTGGGGGAGTTCTATGTCTACCACTAAGATTGGCTTGACAGCAGCACTACTGATCAAACTGGTCAAGTCCAAAATGACATAGCTGCTAGCCTGGGTTTGCAGCAGGTGATCAAGAAACAACAAGAGGGAAAAACATACATGACCTCATTCTAACCAGCTGCTTGCTGCAAGTGCAACTGCCCATGACCGTATTGGTTAGAGTGACCAGTGCACGGTCCTGTGGAAACCAAGTTCTGCTTTCAACTTGGTAGTCCCTGACGCCCTATCTTGTGGCACTGTCACCATGCTGAATTGCATATGCTCTGAACAGATCTAGCAACACAAGACTGGGTATCCCTTCATCAAATGTTTTTTTAAAATGTTGCTAGGGTACCTGCCTCAACCACTTCATCTGGCAGCCCATTCCATATATACACCACTCCCTGTATGAAGAAGTTACCTCTCAGATCCTTTAAAATCTTTCTCCTTTCACCTTAAACCTATGCCCTCTAGTTTTCAATTCTCCATCCCTAGGAAGATGATTGTGTGCATTTATCCTATCTATGCCTCCCCCGATCCTTTACACCTCAATACAGTCACCACTTATTCTCCTACGTTACAGGGAATCAAATTCTATCCTGACTAATATCTCCCCATAACTCAGGCCTACTAATCCTGGCAACATCCTTGTAAATATTCTTTCCACACTTCCCAGTTTAACTATGCCTTTCCAATAAAAGAGTGACCAAAACTGCACACAGTAGCACAAGTGCAGCCTCACCAACAACTTGTACAACTGTAACATAATGTCCCAATTCCTATTCTCAATGCCTCAACTGATGAAGGCCAGCATGCTAAATGCCTTCTTTACCAGCCTGTCTACCTGTGACACTGCTTTCAATGTCCTATCTTGGTTTGACTTTCTAAAGCGCGACAGCTCACACTTAACTGTATTGAATTGCATTTGCCAATCCTCAGCCCACTTCTCCATTTGATCAAGATCCCTCTAACTTTTGACAACCTTCGTCGCTATCAATGATATCTCCTAATTTTATATCATCCACAAACTTACTAATCATGCCTTATATATTCACATCCAGATCAATTATGTAAATAACAAATAATAAAGGTCATCTGGCTCCGATTTCCCTGTTAGTCACTAATGGGGCCCCCTACTTTAACTAGTTATTCTAATCCCCTTAACATACTTGTACAGTCTCTTGGGATTCTCACCAACTTTCCTGCCAAGGTTTTTCGAATCCTCATGACTCCCTAATCACTTACTAACTTTCCTGCTTGCATATTCTACACCTCACTAGGGCTCCTGTTGATTTGCTCCCGTTGTACTTATTATACATCTCTGTTTTTGCCTTTTTGTCCAGTTTTGAATTTTCTAAGACATCCATTTTCTCTGGGCTTGTTGCTCGTACCTTTCACCCTAATGGAATTATTTATTGACTTCTCTTTCAAAAATAATCAGACTCTGCTTCCAATGCCTTTTTCAGGAAAAGAGTTGCAAAGACCGACAACCTACTGGGAGAAAAATATTTTGCTCAGTCTATCTTAAATTGGTGACCTCTCATTTTGAATGTGACCCCAATTTGCAGATTCCCTCATCAAAAAAAATACCCTCTCTACCCTGCTGAGACTCCTCAGGATCTATTTCTTTCTTTCTTTCTTTCTTTCTTAATCTTGTGAAGTCTAAGAGATTCAAGCTTAGCCTGCCCAACAGTTCCTAGTTTTGACCTTATAAAAGGTGTCCAATGCTGTTTACAGTGCTCCAATGTCTTTTTCAGGAAAAGAGTTGCAAAGACCGACAAACTACTCCAGATGTGATTTCATCGCCGTAAGGCGTAATCTCTGTACATTTGTATTCAGTTTCCTTTACAATAACATTCTATTATTTTTCCCAATTACTTGTTGGGCTTGCATACTAACCGTTTGTGATTCATGCACTAGGACTCTCTTCATTTGCAATCCTCAAATATAATGGGACTGCCCTAAATCAATGAATCAGCTAGCTCACTAATCATTTCTTTTCAGCCCCTAGGATGAAATCTCTGAGGACCCAGGCACTTGTCAGCTTGTAGCTTGAACCGTTTACTGAGTAATCACAGAATTGTTACTGTGCAGAAGAAGGCCATTCATCCTATCATGCCTGCACCTGATCTAAGTACTTGAATGTCGTGTCAGTGTTCTGCTTTTTCCCTGTAATTGTGCACTTTGTTTCTTTTTAATTAGTCATCCAATGCCCTCTTGAATTCCTCAATTGAATTTTCTAGGCAATGCCTTTGAAAATGTAACCTTTCGCTGTGTGGAAAAATGTTCTTCTCCTCTCACATTTGCTTCTTTTGATAAACTCTTAGAAGAGCCAGAGATGATAATGTGTAGAGCTAGATGAACAAGCAGGCCAAGCAGCATCAGAGGAGCAAGAAGGCTGATGTTCTGGGCCTAGATCCTCCTTTAGAAGTTGGAGGCGGTGGGGGGTGTGTGTTTTGAAATAATAGGGAGAGAGGGGGGAGGAAGGTAGAAGATGGATCGAGGAGAAGACAGGTCGAGAGGAGGTAGACAGGCCAAAGAGGTGGGGATGGAGCCAGTAAAGGTGAGTGTAGGTGGGGAGGTAGGGAGGAGATAGTCCAGGGAAGATGGACAGGTCAAGGGGGCAGAATGAGGTTAGTCGGTAGGAGAGAAGGGGATAGGTGAGGGGAAGGACAGGTTAGGGAGGTGGGGATGAGCTGGTCTGGTTTTGGGATGCGGCAGGGGGAGGGGAGATTTAGAAGCTTGTGAAGTCCATGTTGCTACCATTGGGCTGCAGGGTTCCCAAACAGAATGTGAGTTGCTGTTCCTGCAACCTTTGGGTCGCATTGTTGTGGCACTGCACGAGGCCCAGGATGGACATGTCGTCTGAGGAACGGGAGGAGTAGTTGTAATGGTTTGCGACTGGGAGGTGCAGTTGTTTATTGCGAACCGAGTGTAGGGGTTCTGTGAAGCGGCCCCCGAGCCTCCACTTGGTTTCCCCAATGTAGAGGAGGCCACTGCAAGGACAGCGGATACAGTATACCACATTGGCAGATGTGCAGGTGAAAATCTGCTTGATGTGGAAAGTCTTCTTGGGGCCTGGGATGGGGGTGAGGGAGGAGATGTAGGGGCAGATGTAGCACTTAGTGCAGTTTCAGGGAAAAGTGCTGGGTGTCGATGGGGTTCGAGGGGAGTGTGGAGCAGACAAAGGAGTCACGGAGAGAGTGGTCCCTCTAGAAGGCAGATAGGGTGGGGAGGGAAAAATGTCTTCGGTGGTGGGGTCGGATTGCAGATGGCGGAAGTGTTGGAGGATGATGCTTTGGATCCGGAGCTTGGTGGGGTGGGACCTGAGGACGAGGGGGATTTTGTTTCGGTTGTTATTGCGGCGAGTGGGTGTGAGGGATGAGTTGCGGGAAATGTGGGAGGCATGGTCGAGGGCGTTCTTGACCACTGTAGAGGGAGAAGTTGCGGTCCTTGAAAAACGAGGGCATCTGGGATGTATGGGAGTGCAATGCCTCCTCCTGGGAGCAGATGCAGTGGAGGCAAGTAATTAGGAATGAGGGATGGCGTTTTTGCAGGAGGTTGATGGGAGGATGTGTATTCCTGGTAGCTGTTCCTGTTCCTGTGATGCTGCTTGGCCTGCTGTGTTCATCCAACTCTACACCTTGTTATCTTAGTTTTATGTTTGCTTTTTTTTTTGTAACCTCTTTTGTCTGTTGATTTACTATTCCTGTCATCGTCTGCTTATTATGCCCTGTGTTATTTCCCTTCCCTCTTGTCTTGCCTTGACCTTTTGATTCACCACATCTCACATTTGATCCCTTGCCAATGCTGCTTAGTCTAAAATCCTTTCAAATTTCCAATTATGAGTTTGCAAAGGCAGCAGCCCCTGCATGGTTCAGGGGCTGACTGTCCAAACTGTATCAGTCTCACTTTGTCCAATACCCATGCCTGTGCCCACAAACCCAAACCCACTCCTTACAAACCAGTCTGTGAACCATACCCTGCTTTCTCTAATCTGTTTTGTCTTTTGCCAATTTGCATGTTGTTCTAGTAAGAATCTAGTGATGACTACCTTAGGGGGTCCAGCTTTGTAATTTGACGCAGAATCCCTCATGGTCACTGTGCAGAATGTTTTTCCTTATCCTGCCTGTCATTTGTGCCTTATATTCACCATTGGCTGGATCCTTTTTGAAGTGCTATATTAAGAATTGCCCCTGAGACATCCCTTGATCTCCATATCCCACTATTCTCTTTGTTTCTTTAACTCCAATTGAAACCCAGAGTTCTAGAATGATCTCTTGCTGATATTTTCTCTTCTTCAACTTCAATCCAAACAGCCTATCTGCTTTTTAAGCCATTTTATCAACTTGCTATGCCACCTTTGAGGATTTGTGTCTGTGGCCATGTGTCTGCTCAATTGCAACACATAAAATTGTGACATATTTCATTTCATGCCTTTACATATCAATCAATTTGCCCAAATGTGTATCGCTTCACATTTCTTTATATTAGCCTCTACCTTTCTTGCTTCTGTCCCATTTCACCATTCTGTCTTTGTCACCCTGAAGCCTATAACTGTGGCTATCCCTACAATATTTCCAAATATCTTATGATCTGCAAATTTTGCTGCTCTCTACACTCTTGTCAAGATTGCTTATAAAAGTTGAAAAGAAGAATTGTCCTGAAACTGATCATTTGGGAGTATCTGCCCCTCTAATTCCCTGGGTTTAAAAAAATGTCCATCCAACACCACCCTTTGCTTCCTGATACCAAACCAATTCCATATTCAGGCCATGGCTTTGCCCTTAATTCTACTGACCACCTTTCAATTTCATTAAAAGATACATGCTGACTCTTGAGTTTGTGTTATGATAGGTCTCGTTTTGATTTACAATATTATTTTAACACATAGTTCATAATTTTTAATGGACAGAAGGTATATTTCATAAAGAAAAGGATTTCAAAAAAGCTCGAGTAGATCCCTGACTATAGGGGTAGTTCTTAGGTAGCAATAACATTGTTGTAATTTAGCTTTGAACAGTTAAACTGCTAGGCTTGTTGAAGTATTGCTGTTAAGTTGTACTTGTTCAGAAAATTATCATCTGGAGTATGTAAGTTCATTAACTGAAGGAAATTATTTCAGTTTATGAAGTAAAAGATTTTCACAGTTTTGTTTCATTGCTAATCAATGAGTCATACAGCATAGAACCAAACCTGATGGCCCACCATGTCTATGCTGACCAACAAATACCAAACCACTGATCTCATTTTAACCCTTTCTTGATCCATAGCCTACTACGCCCTTGAATTTTAAATGCTCATCCAGATGCTTGTACTTACCGCCATTATTCTGTCAGACATCATGTTCCGTACTTCTGTCACCCTCTGGGTGAAAAATATTTTCTCAGATCTCTTCTAAACCGCTTGCTCCTCTCCTTAAATTTATGCCCTGCGATTTTAGACACATTAGCCACGGGGAAGAGATTCTCACAATCTACTCTGCCTCTGCCTCTCATAATTTTCTTAATACCTCAATCAGATCTCGGCTTGGCCTCCGCTGCTCCAAAGAAAACAAACCCAATCTGACCAGCCTGTCCTTATAACTGAGACTTTTCATCCTGGGCAGCATCCTGGTGAATCTTTTCTGCATCCTGTCCAGTACAATCATGTCCTTCTGAGTGACAACCAGACTGCACAAAAGATTCCATTTGTGGCTTAATTACTGTGTTAAAATGTTGTAACAAGACTTCCGATATTTTACAATCTGGCAAATGAAGGCAAATGTCTAGTTCTGAAGAAACGTCTCTGAAGTCTCTCCACAGATGCTGCCAGACCGGCTGAGTTGTACCAGCAATTTCTGTCTTTGTTTCTGATTTCTAGCAGCCACAGTTGTTTGTGGTTGTTTGGGGATTTATGCATTTTCATGCACGTTAAAAAATCTAATACTTCCTCATTATTCAGGGTAATGTGTTCTTGAACCTCACCACCCCAACTGATATCCCTGGCTACCATGAAATATGGATGTGAAGTGTTCATTTCAAATCTCGCCCATGTCCTGAGCTACCATGCACGCATTGCCCTGTTGGTCTCTAATAGGTTCCACTCTTAGCCTGGTAAACCTCTTCCTCTTGATCTCAAGAACTTTCATAATTATATTTTCCTTGATCCCATGTACCAAAAGATATTTTGAGGTCTCTCCAAATTTCTTCCAATACATTCAGCCATTCTAGTTTGTAATAAACTTGTTAAATGTGATGGGCTCGGGGTTGTTGTTTTCACAAGAGTATTAATGGTATTCGTAACAAGCTGTTTATTTATCCACAGGTATGCAGGTGACCAAAATTTGTTCAATTCCTAAGTTTGAACTCCAAGCAACATTTTAAGCATAAGAAAAGAGTTTTACTGAGTCATGTTTTGATTGTAAAATTATTATTCCTTTCAGGCAACAAAAATTGACATAGGTGGGTTTGAACAAAGGTGAGAGCATTGACTGACTGAGTCCACAGATAATCTTTACTTGCTGCTGAGCGCAAACCTGATATTCCTGGGTGACATTTTATAGAAGGAATCATGCCAGCATTATCAACAGGATCTGGAAATGATACAGGTATGGAAACTCAGCTTAAGATTTGGGAACTTCTGGGATATAACTTGTATTTTACGATGGTTATCATTATTTGTGCTGAATTATGCAATTTAGTTTCACATCAGAGGAGGGCAAATGGATGTAAAGGGTAATATAAATTCTGGAAGATTACTGACTTATAGTAACACAGTGGAATTTACTTCTTCAGTAAAGAACTTGACATCTGTTCCACAGACTTATTATTTGTTCCTGCATCTGATTGTATCACATAAAAGCCATGGAAAATAAACTGCAGTGATCTTCTAGAAGCAGAAGAACTGATGCAGTCGCCCCTAGCTTCCATTAGGGTTTCTTCACCTTTTACAATTCAATGTTAGTAATTTTTTTCGTTTGTTTGAAATGTTTCTGGGTTCACTGTAATTTCGAACTGATGTGACAGTTACTTGCCAATCAATACAAGAATACCCAGGTGCTATGGTACTGGAGTGTGTCTGCTGTTTGTATCAATGCAGCTTAGTTGAATTTCTTTTCTGTTTATATTTAATCACCTTTCCAAACTTCTTGCATTTGCAATAAAGCATCTGGAAAGATGCAAAGCTGTCTCTCTCAAGTGGAGGTCATATTGTGAAAATATACGTTTGATTATTTTAGCTATGTTCTTCCTTTGCAAGTGCTTGATATTTATGAAAGTAAGACTGTGTCAAATTTGGAAAATTGCGTAAACTCACCTTGCGTGCTTTTGATGAGAAGTGCATTTGATAACTTTGTTATACATTGCATAACTGTCAGCATTCCATCTTCAAATTGTCAGCCTTTGAGAATACTTTTGAAAGATCTACGATACAAATTAACACACAAATTTGACAACCTTTCAAGATCAGCCAAATTTGTACATTAAAATCTGACTCAACAAGAAATTCTTGAAGTGTAGTAAAATGCAGATGTTCACAATGTTACAGCAGTTCTACAGGCACCCTTACACAACTTGAACCCAGATGTATGACAGCGTATCAATTGTTATACTTGTTTCAGCATATATTATTTTAGGGGAGCAGCTGTTGTTTGGCATTTTGCATACAATAAATCTGAATGAGTAAGTTCTTCATAACAAGAGCTTTAATAACATTTCAGGAACTTATAAAAGATGAAGATCTAGTTTTTCATCTGTCAAAATCAGTCTAAAATTCCCACATAAAATCAACTGTGCAAATCAACCCCTCCCATCCTGTAATTTTGTTTCAAAACAGAATATTGTCTCAGCAGTGCAACTGCAAGAAAGCAACACATGACTGATGTGAAGGAATGACCTGTCAATGTGAAGATTAGCATGATCCTTTAGAGATTCATGTTGTAAATTAGGTTGTGTTGTTAATAGCCAAGTTATTTCTATTCCTCACACATTTTTGTATGATGAGATGAGAAAAATATAGAGGTTGAATGCAGTTCATAACCAGCTTCTGCGAAATCTAGATTACTTATGGGTTGTTAGTAAACAAAGAATTTTCAGTTTTATTTTGAGGGAATTTGAATATAAGAATAGAAAAATTATGCTTCATTTACACAGGGCATTGGTAAGAATGCATCTAGAGTACTGTGCATCAGATTGGTCCAGGTACTAGTCACCGTACTTTTGGAAGGATATTATTGTGTTGGAAACAGTTAAGAGAAGGTTTCCTGCACTCATACTCGGTATGAGAAGATTGCTTTGAAGGAAAGGTTCGGCCTGTGTCCTCTTGAATTTTGAAGAGTCAAAGCTGACTTTATTGAAACTTGTAAGATTCTTAAGGATCTTGTCCAAGTGGACGTTAAAAGGATATTTCCACTTGTGGGAGAAGCTGAAGCTAAAGATCGCAGTTTAAAAACAAAACGTTGCCTATTTAAGTTGCCAAAAATGAGAAAACAGTTTTTTCCGAAGATTGAGAGTATTTGAAATTAGCTTCCTTAAGGCAGTGGATGAAACATTTTTATTGAATAAGTGAAGTTGAAATAATTTCAGCAATATGCAGGAATAGAGAGTTGAGTTCAAAATTAGATCAGCTATAATTTTACTGAATGGCAGAACAGGCTCAAAGGACTAAATGACCTATTCTTGTTTGAATGTTCGTAAAAAAGATTTGCATCATAGAACATGATTCATACAATAGAGTCTGTCCAGTATGGAAACCAGCCCAGAAAGTGCACGCTGACTCTTTGAAGAACATCCCACCCAGATTCACACCCCTACCCTATCATCCTGCATTTCCTATGGCTAATCCATCTAACCTACACATTCCTGGACAATATAGGTAATTTAGCATGACCAATCCACCTAACCTACACGTCTTTGGACAGTGGAAGGAACCGGAGCACCTGAATGAAACCCATGCAGGTGTGAGAACGTGCAAACTCCACACGAACAGTTGCTTAAGGCTGGAATTGAACACGGGTCTCTACTGCTGTGAGGCAACAGTGCTAACCACTGAGCCACCATGCTGCCCCTTTCATTTGACCAAAATAATATCAATTCTAATTAATCATACTCATTTGGACTGAGCTTACCTTCCAGACTTAGAAAAAAAATTTTCTAATTTGATGATTTGTTGGGTAGATTACAACAATGCAAGTTGCATAGGAGTTTTGCAGTTCGCTTGTTTGATTTTTATTTTGCAAGTATAATTGAACTTCGTCGTATAGAGCATAGTGTCATTCCTCACACATTTTGATTTCTTCCTTTTTCCACAGCATCACATATGTACTATGTTTCACCCATCCTACAGAATTAAGTACTGCTTGATTTGTAGTGACATGCATCTTTATTTGACACAAGTAGAACAGAACCTTCCTGAACATGTTTAAGCTGTGCTTCTACAAAAAAAAGTCATGCTGACTTTTTGAATGAGACTGGTACTTTTACTGCCTTCTGCCTGTGCAAAATGTAAACTATGTACTCAAAACATTTAGTGGTAATGAAAAAAAACTTTGCATACTTCAGAGATCTGTGTCAAGGATTATGGTTGAAATCTGCTGTTTGTTGCAGTGAATCTTAACGAGCTAGAATTAGTTCTCGAAAATTGTGAAGTTAACATTGTTTACTGTTATTTGTCTGTAGAAGGTGCAACAATTTCAGGTGGGGAGTGAATATGTGGTTAAATATTAATGTACAAAGATTGCTATCAGAATTCTGCCACAGTGCCAATAGTTCTGCTCTCAACTTCAACATTAAAAATACATTGAATGACGCCAAGTCACAGTATTTGTGGAGTAGCTGAACGCCAAACTCACTGCAGAAAATTAGGTTCTGTCATTCCAAAAACAGTTTGAGATGTAAGAGCTGTAATGTTGCCTGGTGGAGAAGAAGCCACCTCTTTGTGAAAAGAAGGACAAGTCTCCTATGGTGGTGATTATAGTTTTCAAGGATCTGATGTCTAGAGTGGTTGCTGTTTCAGTCGTTTTACTTTTTTAGTGTTGACATCAATGAGCTCAAATTGCAGACTCTTGTGTATAGTACAGATTGGGTTGTTACTGAGGAATACCGTAAGCACCACCAACAATGGTGGTGTCACGAGGATGCAGGCAGAACACTTACGGATCTGGAAGGAATATGACCTAACACCTTGACCTCCTGAAAATCTCTAACAATGTAATCAATGTAATCTGTTGCTAACATGCAATAAGTACTTCTTGTTACCCACAAGAAATTCTTCCAGTTTCACTAGGAAGTAGTTTTCTGTATTGGATTTGATGAAGCAGATCCTCTGTTTTCTTACTTCTGAAGCTTTCTGCCGCTATCCACTTTATTTATGATTCCTGGGATGGTAACTTTGTGTATGAGAAATTAGATTGGTCGGCCTTATATATTAATTGAAGTTTAGAACAAGGAAAAGGGATCTTATTGAAATGTTTAAAATTGTGACAGTGCTAAACAGAATGAAAGCTGAAATGATATTTACCCCAGCTGGGAGAGGCAGAGCATTGATGAACAAGGGAGCATGATCGCCTGATATGCCGTGAACCATTTTGGATTGGGATGAGAAGATCCGTCTTTACCCAAATTGTGATTGCCCTGTGGAATTCTCAGAAGGCTGTGGAGGATAAGTTACTGAATATATAGCAGAAAAAAAATACAGAAAATAATAGATTTTTTGAAGCTAAAAGTGTCAAAAGGGTTGGCCAGAGGGTGGGAATACAGCTAGAAATAGAAGCTCAGCTGTATGTAGTGGAGGCACAGTTCCTATACAGTGAGTGGCGTACTCTTATTTTCTTTGTATGAGTTGCTGCTTACGATAAACAATGTGGTGAGCTGGCATGCTCGTACCACACAAGACGTTAACTGTCTTGTATTCACTTTCATCATGCATAAGGTTCTCTATTTATTAATTAAGTGATTCCAGCCACCAGGCATTGGTAAACAACTACCATTAAAACTATGCAAAAATACTCAAAGCATAAAAAATACTGTCTTTGAACTTGCTGTAACTGAGACTGTTAACTTGAATTGAAAATATTAAGGTTACACACAGCTGAGGATATTATTAGCCAATGATCTACATAATTCTCAAGTGATGATAGTGAGTATCTGAAATACTCAACAGGACAAGCAATACAAGTTGATCGAAGACATTTCAACACTTTTTTTCAGATTTCTGGTATCCACAATATGCTGTGTTTATATATGTGAATTTCATTTCCAGGTAGCGTCCTTGCCAGAGTTCTAGTTTGTTTAAATGGCATTTATCAACCATATCGATTTTTAAAATTTTCACTTAAAATTCTCATTTTGCTGACATGAGGGATTTTATCTTGCCTGAATTAACTTCACATATTCAAGTGTCGTCAACAGTTTAAGAAAATTACAATGAAATATCAATCTGAAGAAAGAACTGGAATTCATCCTGTGCCATTCTCAATCCCAGTACATTCTGAAGTTCACTACTAATAATTCATGGTGTGGTTTTGAAGTACGGTGAGGATGGCAAATGTGGCAGGCACACATATTAGGGAAACGAAGAACTGATTGGCCTCTGAGTAGAATACTAGAAGAATTCTACTCTTTTCCATGATCCAGTGGGATCATTTACTTTTATAAAAAACAGACAGTGGTTCTGTTGATGTCTCATCTGAAAGCCAACTCCCATTGTTGCTTTGTATGGCACTGGAACACGAGCTGAGGTCACATGCTCAATTCAGTTGAGTTGGTATGAATCCAGGGTCTTTGAATCTACAGCATTATCACTGGCCAGCACTGACATTATGCATTTACTTTTTGCCAGACAGCAGTGTCCTGATCACATCATCTAAGTACTTGAATTAGAAATCTGAAGCATTTTGAAGACAAAGTCCTTTGTTGTATAAATGCAATATGCCTCAATGAAATACTTGAAGCATTAACAGACTCACATTCATAGTAAAATATACAAACTGCACTACATATCTGCCACATTTTCAACATTTTCTTTTGATAGCCTTTGGTGATTTAATATTTCTTGAACTGAATTGAGTCACATGATGACACAGTGATGGTAAATTCAACAGATGCCTGAAATATTTGCTAGCTTGAGACTGGTGCAAAATTTGTTTTCATGCCTCTTTTAAATGCTGCTGACATCAAAAGCTGGCTTGACCTGCAGCAGCTCAGCTGGGATGGTTTGAAAATTGATGAGAGATGGTCACCAATTTGCTGAGGTAGGAGTTCCTGGGGATGCCGGTAATATTGCTATTGACCTTGTGCACTCCTGCTTTAGGGCATTGAAGACTTTGTAGAACAAAGCTGAGAATGCCTGGTTCAAACTGTAGTCGCTAAGAGTTGTAGAGCCATTGGCTTAGAAACAGGCCCTTTGGTCAACAAACACCAAATTACACTAATCCCATTTGCCTGTCCTTGGTCCATAGTCTGCTGTGTCTCAACATTTTGAGAACTTATCCAGATGTTTAAATGTTGTGAGAGCAAGTTCTTGCACCACCCTCTCAGACAGCATGTTCCATACTTCTCCCAACCTCTGGGTGAGAAAATGTTTTCTCGGGTCTCCTGTAAACCACTTGCTCCTCACCTTGACCTCATGCCGCCTGGTCTTAAATGTGCCTGCCACAGGGAAGAAATTCTCACTATCTACTCTGCCTATGTGCCTCATAATTTTGTATACTTCAATCAGATCTCAGCTTGGCCTCCTCTGCTCCAAAGAAAACAAATCGGTGTTGTTCAGCCTGTCCTCGAAGCTGAGACTTGTCATCCCAGGCAACATCCTAGTGAATCTCTTCTGTACACTCTCCAGTATGTTCATGTTCTTATAGTAGGGTGACCAGAAATGCACATAGTATTCCGAATGTGGCCTAACCAACATTTTGTGAAGTTGTCACAAGACTTCCTTGCTCCAGTATTCTAAACCCCAACTAAACAAGGCAGGCATTCCTTTTGCCACCTTCACTACTCTGCCTTTCTGTGCTGACACCTTCAGGGGTCTATGGATTTACATGCCAAGGTCCCTTTGTTCCTCAGAACTTGCCAGAAAGCTACCAGTCATTGTTAATTTCCTTTCCTTGTTAGGCCCCTCAAAATGCACTTGCTGTGCTCTATTTAGCAGCGGATCAATATAAATACCAGATAAACATTTTTCTGCGAACTTACTAATTAAACCTTCAACATTGATACCTAAATCATTAATGTAAATAATAAACAGCAAGGGTCCGAGCACTGATCCCTGTGGTACACCGCTGGTCTCAGGCTTCTGTTTACAAAACAACCCTCCACCACCACTGTTTGCTTCCTCGTTTGCAAGCCAGTTTTGGATCCTATTTGCTAAACTGCCTTGGATCCCGTGGGCTGTTACCTTCTGGACCAGCCTTCCATGTGGGACCTTGTCCAAGGCCTTACTGAAGTCCATGTAAATCACGTGAACTGCACAACCCTCATCAACCTTTTCAACCAATCAATTAAATTATTTAGACAGGATCTCCCTTTGACAAATCTATGCTGGCTATCCCTGATCAATACCAACCTTTCCAAGGAAGTTTCTGAGGAAGGGTCAGCGGACCCAAAACATTAATTCTCTTTTCTCCTTCACAGATGCTGCCAGACCTGCTGAGCTTTTCCAGCAACTTTGTTTTTAGAACATAGAACATAGAACAGTACAGCACAGAACAGGCCCTTCAGCCCACAATGTTGTGCCGACCATTGATCCTCATGTATGCACCCTCAAATTTCTGTGACCATATGCATGTCCAGCAGTCTCTTAAACGACCCCAATGACCTTGCTTCCACAACTGCTGCTGGCAACGCATTCCATGCTCTCACAACTCTCTGTGTAAAGAACCCGCCTCTGACATCCCCTCTATACTTTCCACCAACCAGCTTAAAACTATGACCCCTCGTGCTAGCCATTTCTGCCCTGGGAAATAGTCTCTGGCTATCAACTCTATCTATGCCTCTCATTATCTTGTATGCCTCAATTAGGTCCCCTCTCCTCCTCCTTTTCTCCAATGAAAAGAGACCGAGCTCAGTCAACCTCTCTTCATAAGATAAGCCCTCCAGTCCAGGCAGCATCCTGGTAAACCTCCTCTGAACCCTCTTCAAAGCATCCACATCTTTCCTATAATACGGCGACCAGAACTGGACGCATTATTCCAAGTGCGGTCTAACCAAAGCTTTATAGAGCTGCAACAAGATCTCACGACTCTTAAACTCAATCCCCCTGTTAATGAAAGCCAAAACACCATATGCTTTCTTAACAACCCTGTCCACTTGGGTGGCCATTTTAAGGGATCTATGTATCTGCACACCAAGATCCCTCTGTTCCTCCACACTGCCAAGAATCCTATCCTTAATCCTGTACTCAGCTTTCAAATTTGACCTTCCAAAATGCATCACCTCGCATTTATCCAGGTTGAACTCCATCTGCCACCTCTCAGCCCATCTCTGCATCCTGTCAATGTCCCGCTGCAGCCTACAACAGCCCTCTATACTGTCAACGACACCTCCGACCTTTGTGTCGTCTGCAAACTTGCTGACCCATCCTTCAATCCCCTCATCCAAGTCATTAATAAAAATTACAAACAGTAGAGGCCCAAGGACAGAGCCCTGTGGAACCCCACTCACCACTGACTTCCAGGCAGAATATTTTCCTTCTACTACCACTCGCTGTCTTCTGTTGGCCAACCAATTCTGTATCCAAGCAGCTAAGTTCCCCTGTATCCCATTCCTCCTGACCTTCTGAATGAGCCTACCATGGGGAACCTTATCAAATGCCTTACTGAAGTCCATATACACCACATCCACAGCTCGACCCTCATCAACTTTTCTAGTCACATCCTCAAAAAACTCGATAAGGTTTGTGAGGCATGACCTACCCCTCACAAAGCCGTGTTGACTGTATTTGATCAAGCCATGCTCCTCCAGATGGTCATAAATCCTATCCCTCAGAATCCTTTCTAAAACCTTGCAGACGACAGACGTGAGACTTACTGGTCTGTAATTGCCGGGGATTTCCCTATTTCCTTTCTTGAAGAGAGGAATTACATTTGCCTCTCTCCAGTCCTCAGGTACGACTCCAGTGGAGAGCGAGGATGCAAAGATCTTCACAAGTGGCGAAGCAATTGCATTTCTCGTTTCCCAAAGCAGCCGAGGACAAATCTGGTCCGGGCCTGGCGACTTGTCAATCTTAATGTTTGACAAAATTTTCAGCACATCAGCTTCTTCAATCTCTATCCATTCCAGCATGCACACCTGCTCTTCAAAGGTTTCATTCACTACAAAGTTTGTTTCTTTCGTAAAGATAGAAGCAAAAAACTCATTAAGGGCTTCCCCTACCTCCTCAGACTCCACACACAAGTTCCCTATGTTATCCCTGATCGGCCCTACTCTTTCTTTGACCATTCTCTTATTCCTCACATAAGTGTAAAATGCCTTTGTGTTTTCCCTGATTCCTTATGCCAAGCCTTTCTCGTGCCTCCTCCTGGCTCTCCTCAGACCTTTTTTGAGCTCCTTCTTTGCCTGCGAGTAATCCTGTCTAGCTGAACTTGACCCTAGCATCCTCCACCTTATGTAAGCTACCTTCTTCCTTTTCACAAGAAGCTCCACCGCTCTCGTCATCCAAGGTTCCTTTATCTTACCCCTTCTTGCCTGTCTCAGAGGGACATATTTACTCATCACTCACAACAACTGTTCCTTAAACAGTCTCCACATGGAACAATTGCTCCCAGTCCATGCTTCCTAACTCGTGTCTAATCGCGTCGTAGTTTCCTCTTCCCCAATTAAATATCCTCCCATTTTGCCTAATCCTCTCCTTCTCCATAGCTATGTAGAATGTGAGGCAGTTATGGCAGTTTTGTTCCTGATTTACAGCATCTGTAGTTCTTTTGGTTCTTATTTAGTATTTAACTCACTGCCCCATCTCTTCCAGGCATGTCCACCTTGAAGAAGTCCTGCTCCTCTCTGATGGGATTTCTGTTCCAATCTTTCTTCATGCCCACCAACTTTAATTTCACTGTCACTCTTGGTGTTTAACCAGGTATTTGCTCAAACTTGTTTTCACAACCATATCACATTCCTCCGTGACTGCCTCCGGCCCAGAGTTCAGAGGAAGGGTCACCGGACCCGAAACGTTAACTCTTTTATTTTTTCTCTTCCACAGATGCTGCCAGATCTGCTGAGCTTTTCCAGCAATTTTGTTTTTGTTCCTACCTTTCCAAGTATTGATTTAATCTGGTTGTTTAGGATTGTTTTTTCAACACTTTCCCTACCACTTGCGTCAGATGAACTGGTCTGTCCCTACCGCCCTTCTTGAACCCAAATTTAACTGCTGGTGTTCTAGAACTGGTCTTGGCTCCTGTTTAGCATATGGGTCCCTGGTAATGACCTCCTACCACCACTTCCATCAGGCAGAAGATACACACACGATCAAGCTCAGGAACAGCTGCTTTCTGACTGCTGTCAGACAGTTGAATGGACTGAAGCCTCAAATAATGTAACCTGCAATGAACCTGTACATTTTGATCTGTACACCTTTTGCTTGCTGCGATGTGCCTGTTCTGCTCATCAACAAAGCTTTCCACTATATTTCAGCACATACGTCAATAAATCAATTTAAGAAATAAAACACCATGTTAAAGGCAGTTATTCTGAGTGAAGAGATCAACTAAGTACACCTCTGGCTCAGATGGGTGAACGATCTGCATGGTAAAATTTGGAGGTCATATGCATGTGGAATGGCTGCTGTAAATGCAGATTTCTCTCCACAGTATGAATGTAAAGGAAACTGGGCGATTTAATGTATTCATAAAATTCTAATTAAAATAATTGTCATCTGCAGCATTGTCCATTACACTGTAATTCTTGACCCTTTGTAAAACAACATTTGATCAAGAAAAACTGCATCCAAAGTATAGGTACAATAATCTTTTCTGACATTCTTCCAACAGCTATTTCTTTCAATTAAATAGATTCCAAATGACTGTTAGTGCTTCAGCTTCTGTAAACTTAGGCCAAGCTCCTAAACAGCTACTTCTGAGAAAACAGATGTTAAATATCCTCAAATAACTCTGAAGAATTTAACCGAATGTAGGTATATGTCGTTTATACTGGACAGTTCACCTTGAATTGAATGAGGATCAACTGATTGTTCTTGTTAAAGTATTTTTATTCACAGCACTTTTTATTACAGTTAAATGGAAACAGTTTTGCATCTATGACACAGAATTGGTTTTGTGCTAAAATGCCACTTAATCTTACTTGATCCTAGAAATGACAGCCAGGTCATTTCTTCCTTTCAAGCCAAATTTTAGATCAAAACAGCACAGGAACTTTTATTAAAAGCATAATCAACCAAAAGACTACTACTGTACATTATGTTAAGCCAGCCCAATGGGGTTTTAGAGCATTATGTGTGCCTGTTTCTCATTAACGCTATAAAGTTTTATAGTATTAGTCTGGCAGAGAGATATGTATTTGCCCTTGTTTTGCTGCTAATTTTGGACATACTTCTTTTGGGTGGATTATTACTTTAGCATCATAGCTGTGTTGTTGGATGAGTAATCTAAAAGCTGGATTGATGATCCAGAGACATGAGTTCAAATTCAATCTCAACAGCTGGGAAATTTCAACTGTGATAATTAAATACATCTTAAAAAAAATTTAAAAGCCCATCTCCATAATATTGAGGTAAAATAACTAGTCTGGTTCACAAGTATTGTTTTGAGAAACAAGTTTGCAGTCCTTGCATGGCCTGGGTTATGTATGTATGACTCCAGACCTGTATCAGTGTGTATCAAGCTTTCATTGTATCAAAATTTAACAACAACAAGAAGATGAATCCACTAGACATCAACCTAAATAGTGGTTATTAAAATTCAGAAGGCTGTATGCACTGAAAAATAGAAGATTGAAACCTAGTCTTCATGCATGCTTTTATTTAGAGACACACATTACATCTGTGGCACACTTGAGTAAAAATCATATTTTAAGACAGTTTCTATACATTAAGATTTTCATTTTTAAAAAGAAACCTGATAGGATGTATTATTACATCCTAAGGTAGGGGCTTGAACCTGGAGGGGTAAGGATACCACAATTGTGTCACAAGGCCTGTTTGCTCCTAAGGACACTACCATTGTGCCAGACGATCATGCAGTTGGGACCCCAGTTAATGCCCTCCACTAGACACAAGAAAGTTACCAAGTGCCATCAACCTTTGAGAACTGCCTTCAATGTATATAGACTTAAATTAAATATTGCCCATGGTGGGAAAAACTCACCAGAATTTTGTAGTACCATGATGTACATTCACCAGAGAGGAGTTGTAGCTATCCTCAAATTTGACTCCGGAACCCCCTGAGTTCACATGGCATCAGCTCAAGTATCCTGCCCACTGCCACAATGACTGCTTCTCAGATGACAACATCTTTATAGAACAAAGAACAAAGAAAATTATAATACAGGAACAGGCCTTTGGCCCTCTGAGCCTGCACCGACATGCTGTCCATCACAATGCTACCTGTTCATGTTGAACATAACCTGGAAGACGAACTCGGGAAAAGAAATGCAGGAAATATATTCTCATTGAGGGCTTCAGTGCCAGGCTGAACCTTAGTCAAAGGTGAGAAAGTCATCATTGGGTAAAATCTGTGATCTCATCGTCCTCTGGATCTATCTGGAACAAATGCAACCACCTATGGCTATTTTGCTCAAGTTCAACATCGGAGTCAGATATGGAGACCAACTCTTATCTTCATATAGAGAACATCCTCCATCATATTCTTCCAATATACTTTGCTTCAAGTTTGTCCACTTCTAAATGCAAATTCCTATCATGGGTCTTCATGTGACCAAATGGGCTGATGACCTGCAGATCTTTAGATACATGAGGTAGTGAGATCTGGAATGCAGAATTTGTTTCCTTTCTTTTCCTTGCCTCTATTCCACCTCATCGTTACAGCATTTGGACTCAAAGAAAGATGCATCTTGATGGACAAGTTGCCATTTTGAATGATTGGATGTCAATGCTACCATGCTTCAGAGAGGTTCAGAGTGTCTTTGTAAGGTTTTTTAGTTTTCTCTTGAATACTATCTATTTTAAAATTAAGAAAACAGAGCCAGTCAGGGATAACAAGGTGTAGAGCTGGATGAACACAGCAGGCCAAGCAGCATCAGAGGAGCAGGAAAGCTGAAGTTTCGGGTCTAGACCCTTCTTAAGAAATGGGGGAGGTGAAGGGGATTCTGAAATAAATAGAGAGAGTGGGGAAACAGATGGAAGATGGATAAAGAAGCAGAGAGGCCGAGAGGAGACAGACAGGTCAAAGAGGCAGGGATGGAGCCAGTAAAGGTGAGTGTAGATGGAGAGTTAGGGTGGGGGTAGGTCAGTCCAGGCAAGACGGATATGTCAAGGAAGCGGGATAAGGCTGGTAGGTGGCAGGTTGGGGGTGGGGCTTGAGGTAGGAGGAGTGGATAGGCGGGAGAAAGGATGGTCAGGTTAGGGAGGCAGGAATGAGCTGGCCTGGTTTTGGGGTAGTTGGAATTGCCATTTTGAATGATCGGTTGAAAGCTCCTCCTGATTATTGATGTCAATGCTACCATGCTTCATGGAGAGGTTCAGAGTGACTTTGTAAGGTTTCTTAGTTTTCTCTTAAATGCTATCCATCTGAAAATTAAGAAAACCGAGCCAGTCAGGGATAATAAGTTGTAGAACTAGATGAACACAGCAGGCTGAGTAGGAAAGCTGATGTTTCGGGACCCTTCTTCAGAAATGGGGGAGGTGAAGGGGATTCTGAAATAAACAGAGAGAGGGGGAAAGCAAATGGAAGATGGATAAAGGATCAGATAGGTGGAGAGGTGACAGATGGGTCAAAGAGACAGGGGTGGAGCCAGTAAAGATGAGTGTAGGTGGGGAGTTAGGGTGGGGGAGGTCAGTCCAGGGATGATGCTTTTTGGCCATTCCAGACATGGTGTTCAGTCTGTCATAGATGAGTTTGTAGTTTTGCTTGAATGTTTATATTACTGGTTTCATGAAGGACACAATCATTTGTTAACTGGTCTTCCTCACACTGATTCTAGAGGATGAGGCGAGGCGTTGCTGGTGGAATTTCTGGGATACTGTTTTGTGTCATTGTTGCACAGCTCAGGTCTGACTGTAGTATAGGAATGTGATAACAACTGCTCTGCTCATTCAAATGTTCGTGGACTTGTGGAGGTCTTTGTTGTCAAAAACTAGCTGCTATAATTTACAATTACGCTGTGGGAACAATAGAGGTATTTTTCTTTTGCCTGTAATAGGGAAAATCCTGACTCCGACTTGCCTAAATTGCCCACTTCCTATAGCTGGAGATAAACTCCCAGAGATGTGCTATTTACAATTTAACTGATACTGGCTATTCAACTCAAAAATCAGCTGCGCTATGGTGTGAATATTAAACACAACTTGAATAGAAATTCGTCAATTTCAGTCACCTCCATGCCAGAATTAAACTGCCAATCACAGACAGACATGAAATACAGTCCACAAGCTGAATGCAATTTTCTTGCTCACTCTGCACTAGATTTGTAAGCCACACTCAATCACTTTTAACTCTGCATTTAAAAGACTCAGCTATTCTTGAATGCTACCAAAACAAAATACATTTCAACTCAAAAGAGATCCATAAAGTACTTTATCACCACCACCACCCACCAATCAATACTGAAGGAGAGCTTCTGGAACTCAGAGTGCATTTCCCGAACCTTGACAGCTACCCCTCTCAACTCCCTCAACACCTGATCCCCCCCCCCCCCCCCCCGCCCCTAAAGATACATGTTTACCATTTTTAATCTGAATATCATGAATGTGATATAACCCACCCCACCTATCTGAACGAGTGCAACTCCAGTAACACAATAAGCTGAACACCTTCCAGGGAAGTGTAATGTGCTTTGATTGTCATCCCATTCTCCAAGTTGAACACTCACTTTCTCCTCCACTGTTGTCTTTTAGCTATGGCCTGTGCCACCACAAGATTTACTGCAGTCATCTGCTAAGAGTCCTTTAACAGTAACTGCTAAACATGCAATTTCTTTTGCCCAGAAATTTGAGGGCAATAAGTGCATGTGGACTCTATCATCTGTAAGTACCCCTTCAACTTAGGCTTCATTTTTTCTTGAAAACCTATCAATGTCATTTCAACGTTGTTAGAGCAAATTCCTGGTACTCTGTAACAGCTTTGTGTGAGCACTGACATCACTTACTGCACAGGTTCAAGAAGCCAACTTGCCATATGCTCAAACAGCCAAAGCTGGGCACTAAACATCAGTAATACCCATATCTCAGGAATGAATGGAAAACAAATCCTTGATTTCTCAAACTTTAGTATATAGATATCTAAGTAGTTCTGAACAGATTTTAAATAATTTGGGAAAATGGAAGCAAGTATTATGCAAAAGCTGAGATAATAAAGTGTTGAGCTGGATGAACACAGCCGGTCAGGCAGCATTTTAGGAGCACAAAAGCTGACATTTCGGACCTGGACCCTTTATCTGAAAAGAGGTATGGGGAGAGGGTTCTGAAATAAATAAGGAGAGAGGGGGAGGTGGATCGAAGATGGATAGAGGAGAAGATAGGAGGAGAGGAGCAGTTTCAAGGCTGAAGAGATTACAAGAGAGTTGCAGTGGGAGAGCGATCCCCTGAGGTGTGTCTGGAGGGAGGAGGGTAACTTCTTTAAGTTAGGTATCCCTGAAAGAGGCTTAGCAGTGAGGTTAAAATTGTATCAGAGATAATGGGAACTGCAAAAGCTAACTTTTTCTTTGTCTTGCACTTCAAATGAATTTTCATTTGCTCAGAAACACATGGAAGCATCTATCATTTAGAAAAGCACAAATGTGGATACCATGCCTTTTTAAAATCATAAACCTTGCTTTATAACTTAACAGACCTTGCTTAATAGCTATGAGGGATATGACAAGAATGGTGATATTAAATTTCTCTAGACTAACAGTAACTTTTTCCATACTGATGTCAAAAATGTTGAACATCTGGAACCTGCCGCGTGAGTGCATGGCTCACTCACTGCAGGAACATTTTTATCAATTTTTAGCTAGTCTCTTGTTAGCTACTAAAATTTTTCCATACGGTGCTTCATATCAAATAAAGACTAGAGCAATTGCATTTTTTGGTGGTTTTTTCAGAAGCGATGTCAAACATTGGGAAGACACCATTAAAATCTATTTTTTTTAATGTTAGTAACACATGGGGATTGGTCCCATGGGTTTTTTGTCTTTGTGCGCCATGGAATGCACAGTAAAAATTGTTTCAGTACCTGAAATATAAACCACTTGACAGTTTTATTTTGAAACCATTTTTACGCCTTTATTGCACACGATAATTCAGATTCTGATTGAAGGAAGTAATGCCACAAGGTTCACATTTCCAAATTGAGAACAAATTTTGTAATTTGTTGTGGCTATTCATTGCAATATATTTTTTTCAATCTGCAAATTGAAGTTTGTTATTTACTTCTGTGTAATATTTGCGCAGAATGATTGCCGTTATTGTTGTTGAGCCAGCCATACAGCACGGAAACAGACCCTTCAGTTCAACCAGTGCAAGCAGAGTCCTGTGGAAGCTTGAGAGAACTGAGAACCTTCTCATTTCTCCTCATGAGAATTCCCCCTCAGTGGCTTCACTTGAAACCCAGAACTTGGTGTATCAAACCTTATGGCAGAACTTTGAGCCTATGTTTTCAGGATGCATATTTGACATTGTAACCAACATTAATTATAATTTTGATGGTCAAATTAAAAGTTAAAAGCCCTATTCAATTACCAAGTGTTTAGTGTCCTCATGATTTGTTCAGTAAATACTGCTTGTTAAACTATATAAATTAACTAAATTGCCACTCACTGCTGAGTTCTCAATTATCCATTGAAAAATTCGCTGCAATTTTCTTCCTAGTCTTTGAGATGTGATATTATCTCCAGCAGGGTATTTTATATGATGGTTATATTCTCCCTGTAACATAGGAAGCTAAACATGAATATTTTAATATTGAAGAATCCAATTGACATTTATTACATATGGACATGACATCCTTCAGTCACATCAGTGTCTGTATCATCAAACTATTAGATTGCAACCGACAAGCGTGCTCCAAATAAATGGAGGTAAGATGGTGTCTGATACCATTACACCCTCAGGTAACAGGCCATGATTCAGTCAAGATATAATAAGCATGTTTTTTTAAAGCGCACTGACATATTGACTGAGAAATATAATGCAACAGTCTGTCTAATAAGGTGAGGAAAATAAAATGCTGCCTGCCTTCCTACTTCCTTGTCGCAAGTGAATTAAACAGGAAAACACTATTAAGCAGAGAATAAGTCAATGTACAAACTGTTGCTTGGGTTCACACATCATGACTTGGCTTTTGTGGAATACTGTACTGTTGAGCAGATATTTTAGTGGAACTCATGGCCACTATGAAATGCTGCTTCCAGTTTAGAGAAGAGGAAGTTGGCATGGAAAATTGTTGATGGTTTACAATAATGGAGTCTGATCACAATAAAAACTGAGGTTTTTGAATATCATAAACATGTGCTGTTGAAGAAAATGTACAATAATGGTGTGCTATTTGTCTTTTTATTATTTTGCGGTCAAGTTTAGCATTGTTCCGAATGCCAAGTAATTTATTAATTTAATAAGCTTTAAATGAACTAAGATTTACTCACAAATTGTGCATGCGTTATCATTACTTGTGACTTTAAATGTCTACATATATTTAAACAGTACCAATAGCCTGCATTTCTTTAGTTTGTTGGCATGTGAAGAGTTTCAGAAAATATAAATATCAGTATGCAGTTAGTTGCTAAACTTTCCAGTTGAGGGCAATGTTTGCTGCTTCAAGATCCTACTGTATAAATTGTTGTGTTGTACTAGAAAGAGCTATAGATCGCAACCTGAAACAAGCCTGCAGTTTGCTTTGAATAATAAAGCGAAATCGTGGACATTTAACTGCTCTGTTTATTGTGGATTGTGCCGTATCAATAACATGAATAAATATTTGCCTGTTAAGTCATTATGTAAATTTTGAATGAAAAAGTAACATTTAGTGGACCATGCATGCAATTTGTGACAAAAATATTCATTAGTTGTGTTTGGCCGCTGTTGTTGTGCATTCCCTCACTTTCAAGTTGATCTGTGGTAGACAAATAGTGAACAATGTTCTTCATGTTGTACAAGAGTACACCTTCTGACAGTTCTATGTCAGAAATAAAGTTTTTCAACCAGAGGAATGCTGTTTCTGCATCAGTGACTGGATTCAGTTAATAAATGAAAATGTTGGTTTGGAAGGACTTAACAGTCTGCTTGCTAAAGTTTTATAACTTTGGCATGGCAGAGTACCTTACAAAATCTTGTCTCAACAACTTGTTCCATGGTTTTGTAACGCATTATGGATTCTTGAGAGAAGACATTGAATAAAATGACAGAGTTGCTAATATATGCTAACCTGGGATTAAGTATCAACAAACGTGGAACCTTTCAGTCGGGTAATATTTTATAGCTCAAAAACATTTGCAACAGTTTTTTTCCCTTCACATCAGAGCCAATTTTCCACAATGCAGCAGTGATGAGAATCACTGTACTGGCTGTGAGGAGGCTGCCATTTGAGAGAGCTTGACCGGCAACAGTAAGGATAGGATATTAAATTGCATATTTCTACTGACAATTAACATACTGCAGTCGAAACAGCAAGTTATACGATTGCCACATTGCACAGAGAGGAAAAATCCTTTCAGCTACAGATTTGTACAATTGAGCAAGCTAATATCTATCCTACTGCTGCTGCAGGAGTACTTCCTTGACTGCAATCATTATTCACAGTAAAAACAATGATCCAAATGTTGCCCTGGAATATTTGAAAAGAAAGCTCTTCCGTTAACCCCATTTTTTGATACTTAGTTGTAATCTGTATTGGAATGCTCATGTTACAGCACGAAACTGCTGTTGTAGACCCCTTCTAATGGATTAAAGTTTGCATTAAATTGCATTAAAGATATGATTTTCCTCCCCACCACACCAAGGATTCTGAAAGTGTGTTGACTCTTCAATAGTAGATATAGCTGCGTTGTTCCACACTATAGCCATGATTTATCAATGCATACGAAATAACCAGTTAGAGTAAAATGGTTCTCTATCCCCCGGATCTGCAGCCAGTAATTGGCTAATTACCAGGTGTGTTAGGCACAGTCGTGCAGATTTTTTTTGTTTGGAGGTTCTGCACAAGACAACAGGTTGTTTAGAGACCTGTGCTTCAGCACAAATCACATGATGTGATGAGTCTCTGATTTGCACATAATTATTTCTAAGACTGACTCACACTCTTTCAGCATTCTAATTGATCTGGCTAGGGAGCTTCATCCACACTGTATTACCAGGGTCTATTTCTGCAAGCAATTTTGTATTCCTGTCATAGTACTGTTGTTGATGCATGCAAAATCCTGAATGCCTTCCTCTGTCAAAATCTAAGGTGTAGGAGTGTTATCACGAAGGACGTGAGGTCTTGCAGGTGCTGCCTGTGAGGTTTTTTATTCACCTTGTAGGTATACCTTCATTCAACATGTTGTAGCGCTAGAAACACTGTTAGGCTGGACTCGCTGCATTTTGTGAATAGTTGCTTGCCAGTCTTGGCATTCTCAATCATGCTCTTAGAACATAAATACAATAAATAACATTATATCTCTTGATCCCCCCCCAACTCTTCGACAGCCAGTGCAAAATTTGAAGATGCAGTTTGTGGGCCATTACATTACTAGGATTTTTTTTTATCAGAAAACTGTCAAACATCTCGTGACTTTCTCTCAAAACAATATGTGGTAACCGAAGTAAGGCTGCTATCTTGGGTCAACTTTACTGCAATAGTCACAAACAAAAGAGGATGGTTCACCCAGGTAACTCGTAAAGATTGTTCTCAGCTTTGAACCAAGACCCATCCATGATCTTATATTGATGTAATGGTCTTCTGGCTTGGAGAACACTGGATGAATAACAACTGGAAACTTATTACTTAAGGTCTCTTGATTTCCCGCATCAGTAGAAGTTGCTGAAGATTCTATTGATATAAACTTCTATGCCAATATATTTTGAAAGAGTTACTAACGTTAATTTCTCATGTGATGCAGCAGGTATGCAAAGTTACTATCCTTGGAATATCTGTGTCCCTAAAGCAGTTCATTCATCTCAAGTCAAATAAGTTGGAGGCAGTTATATTTTTCTAACTTGATCACAGCTTAGCTATACTTTCATTTGTTGTCACAAGATTAAGTTCATATCATGGTCCTTACCAGTTGGTAGAGTTTGACAAGCAGCATCTTGTCAGTGTATCTACAAGACTCATCTTTACTTGAATATTTTGCCAACTGTTTTTGATTTGGAGTTTCATCTGCATTCTTTGTAGTAAGGGGTATTGTACAGTTCTTTGAGAGACTGGTTCTAGGTCATGGTAATCTATTCAACAGTCATCGTGTTCCAGTATTAAACACAAGCCTTAAATTTATCAGAGGTGGACATTATCTATAGTGGCTCTATCTCCACCTCTACATCTCCCACTGCTGCTGTAATTGTCTTTGATGCACACACATCATTAATACATTTAGGCTAGATTGAGGTTGAGTGCAGCGATGAGTGATTTCAGTATTTTCCTTGGTTGGGGAGTCCAGAACCAGAGGGTGGCCAGGGTTGGGGGGTGCAGTGCGGGGAGTCAATTTAAAAATAAGGATGCCATTTAGGTCTGGAATAGATGAAAAATCTTTTTACTCTGGATGATACATCTTTGGAATTTTCTGCCAAAGATCTCTGTGGAAGCTGAATCTGAGAATATATTTAACTGGTTAGCTTGGATGGCTGGTTTGTGTTGCAGAGTGATGATAACAGTGTTAGTTCAGCTCAGCATTGGCTGAGGTTACTGTGAAGGACACTCTCTGTTCCATCCTCTCCCTTCGCCTGAGGCGTGGTGATGTCAGGTTCAACCATCACCAATCATTTCTCTTTGAGAGAACAACCCAATGGCCTGGTAAGACCATCGGGACTTTACCTTTTAAAGCTGAAATTGATTAAAATTTTAACTGTCAATGTTGTAAAGGGTGATGGGGATAATGTGGGTAAAAGACATTGAAGAGATACTAAGAACTGCAGATGCTGGTGTCAGAGATAACATGGCGTGGAGCTGGAGGAACACAGTAGGCCATGCAGCAGCAGAGGAGCAGGAGTGTTTCGCCAGGCAGCAGAGGAGGAGCAGGACAGTTCTGCTGTGTTCCGCTAGCTCCACTGTGTTATTTGTAAAAGGAATTAAAGTGTTTGATATCCTATGATAATAACAAATGGGCTTCAGATTGGTTTCACAGGTCGGCGCAACATCGAGGGCTGAAGAGTCTATACTGCGCTGTAATGTTCTGTGTTCTATTATTCCTGTTACTGTGTCCCAAGGACTAGTTAGGCTCATGATCACAACTTTAAGCCATTGCACAGCTTATACTTGCAATTCTCCCACAGAACCAGTCCATACACTTCTGTGTTAAATCACTAAGTGACTTGTTTCTGACAGATGTGGGAGAAAATTACTCTAATATGTATCAATCCTTGCAGCGTCAGTGGGTGTCTGTACTGAAGTTGCTTGCAATCCACAATGATCTCTGCACTCCATCTCTTTTAATAATGTTTGTCCACGAGAAGATGTGATGTCACAATCAAAGGTTGCATGTCTCAAAATCCAGCCTAATGGCATGTAGGCTTTTCTACCCAGCAGAGGCTGTACATTTGCACTCAACAACTTTCTGGTCCGGTCCAGATGACACTTGCAACCCCCACGTTGTATTTATCCTTTAATAAAGAGACGTGTTCTGCCATTAGATATAATCATACATATAAGTAGTTCTATCTTGAGAAGTTTGAAGTCTCTCATTGCATTTTTTTCTACAAGAAACCCAGGTTTGTATTACATGTGCAGCTATGTCTATTTGAGGTCTTGAATACTTGCCAGTTTCCAGCTTAATTGCATACTGAGTCATTAAAACTGACCCCACTGATGATTTCTTTATGTCTTTGCGTCTGTTGCTCCATTTGTGTGCAGCCAGTTCTCTGTTTATGGCATTTTCTGTAACGTGCTTTGTTTGTTCTCACTTTTTTTTGATACCAAGTTATTTTCCTATGTTTCTTCCCAGTGTTACAGTATGGAGGACCCTTTGGGGATTCTTTAGAATTGAGCTGCAACTTGCTTCTAACTTGACCTCCAGTTTCCTTTGTTTCAAATATAACACTCACTTTCTATCCATTCAGTTCCCTGGTGACTTGAGTGTATGAAAAACTGTGCTTTTAGCTCACATGGTAAATCCCATCCGTGTTCAACAATATTATGTTAACAACTTGAAGTGGTTTCTTGAATACCCTTGACTCTTGCATAATTTTCCGGATGGTATAAAGTTGAGCCTTCACCCTTTGGTGTGTTTTCATCCAGTTGTCTGTTACTGATTTTGCATTTCTTGATTGGGTGGGCCAGTGGACCGAAAAGTGGTAGATGAAGTTTAATTTAGATAAATGTGAGATGTCATCTTATGGTAAGGCAAACCAGGGCAGGACTTGTACAGTTAGTGGTAGGGCCTTTGGGAAGTGTTGCCAAAAAAAAAGACCTAGTGGTGTATGTGCGCGGTTCCTTGAAAGTGGAGTCGTAGCTGGACAGAATGGTGAAGGAGGTGTTTGGCACAGTTGCCTTTATTGGTCAGACATTGAGTATAGGAGTTGGGGCATCATGTTGCGCCTCTACAGGTCATTGGTGTGGCCACTTTTAGAGTACTACATGCAATTCTGGTCACACTTCTACAGGAAGGATGTTAAACGTGAGAGGGTGCCAAAAAGATTTACAAGGATGTTGCTGGGACTGGGCGGTTTGAGCTATAAGGAGAGAGTAAACAAACTGGGGCTTTTTCCCCCGGAGTGTTAGAGGCTAAGAGGCAAATCTTTCTCGCAGAGAGTGATGCATGTATGGAATGAGCTGCCAGAGGAAGTGGTGGAGGCAGGTACAGTTCGAACATTTAAAATTCATCTGGATGGGTGCCTGAATAGAAAGGGTTTACAGGAGTATGGGACTTGGTCAGATTGGAATGCCTGATCATTTTTGTACGCGTTAGACCAAAGAGTCTCTTTCCATGCTGTATGACTCTGTCACCAAAACCCTATGTATACCTTCTGAATTCAAGCTTTGTAAGGCTGGTGATCCTGAAAAAAGCTTTGTCAGCACATTGTCTATCTTGTCTCTGTCATCATCCATGGCTCAGTTGACTGCATGGAGTGGACTTTTTCAGCTTTACACTTGGAGAAATGTTGGCTTCCACTCTGATGAAACTCCCTCTCAAATGAGTCGCTCCTTTTGATTTGTGTCAATAACTTTTCCGCAAAATTCACACCGAATTTCAAGAGCCTGATGTTGTAACTGGGCACCTACAAATTATGTTGTGCATATACTTTTGTTCTCATGTAACTTCAACAACTGTGCCAATCATAAAAACAGTCATTATCATATTAATTGGAGAAGCACAATCAAATTGCCAAATCACCTACACCGATTTTCGATGATTGTTATCTTCTTATCTTCCTCCGTATGTTGCTTTCCTTGATAATGTTCCTGTGAAACACCTTGTGATGTTTCATTTTGTTAAAGAAGTTGTACAAATGTATGTTGAGGTTTGAGTCACATGATGAATTCCACAATAATTATTTCACAATCACTAAGTTTCTGGACTTGAGAACATTTTTGACATCTTTTCACATCAGTAGACATTGTACTGAAGAGTACTCTGACATATATCTGAACTCAAGAAAGTGGGCAGAATGATTGTAATGAGGTCAGCCAGGTGGATGTAATAGAATGAGTTCCCTGATTGGGGCTGTTAATGTGTCCCAATCAGCGAGCTCTGGCTGACAGATCAGAAGATTGCAGGTTCGCGTCCGATCTGGCTTGAATGCAATTGGCAACTTGAACACATAAGCATTGCCCTTATTCAGCTTTGCTTGTTAATGGTTCATTGGCCACATGGGTGTTTTTGTGGTGGTGTAAAGTATAGAATAAAGTTTTTGCACAAGGGTTTTAAAAAAAAGGAGTGTTAGACATCCTGTTCACTCTGTGAGCTGCCTCTGAGGAAGCTAGGTCAGTGTCAAGGATCTCCGGGTGTAAATGAAGGGTGTCTTGGCAATGGGATACCAGCCTCTGTGGAGCTATTTCAGCAGGGTTATACTGCCACCTGCAAATTTGCCTTTGTACCGAGACGCTCAGTCATCCATTGATTTTTTTTTTACTCAAGCTTTGTGCTTTATAAAGTTAGGTCACGCTGATCTGTTGCAGAGCACTACAGTGCTACTAAATAACAGCTGCTGTTACTGTTTATGTCCTTAGGAGATATGACTTCTTTTCTCCTGTTAAATATTGGGCGTGAATTTTATGAATTAAAACTTGAGAATACAAGGAGTGCTAATACAGAATTTAGTGAAATAGTGAAGAGAGTGTTGACTGAAGTAAACTAATATTCTACTTGATGTTCTGTCACAAAAATGAATCTTTGTTACGTTTTTGAAGCAGTTTTGCTCCAGTTCTAAGAATTGGGACGATTTAAGACTTTGCAATGTCTGAGTATATTGCTGGAAATATTTGTTTCTTTAATCACCTATCTCCATATCTCGCATTGCACTGCGAATGACATTGATGCTGCTTGAGATTGCTGAATTGTGTGGTTGGCAGCATATTTGTTTGATTACATGCAGGTGTGCTGATTGTGAAAAGTGTCGCTTGTGTAACCTCTGCATAGTAGCATGAAATGGCTTGCTTAATCTGTGGTTAAAACATTTGAGATGCTTTATCTGTGCAGTATATATTGTGGTCAAGAGAGCACTTTCCAGGTCCAGAGTGAGTTTTTAAACTTATTTGCATGAAACACAGTGACTAATGATTTAATCAGATCTGAAACAAGAATAGAAATTACGGCAGAATTTCAGCAGGTCTAGCAGAATCTGTGGGGAGAAAGCAGAGTTAGAATCCATTGACTTCTTCAGAACAGATCTGATAAGAAAAGCCAGTATCCTACAGAGATAATGGGAACTGCACATGCTGGAGAATTCCAAGATAATAAAATGTGAGGCTGGATGAACACAGCAGGCCAAGCAGCATCTCAGGAGCACAAAAGCTGACGTTTCGGGCCTAGACCCTTCTTCAGAGCTCTGATGAAGGGTCTAGGCCCGAAACGTCAGCTTTTGTGCTCCTGAGACGCTGCTTGGCCTGCTGTGTTCATCCAGCCTCACATTTTATTATCCAGTATCCTACAGGATAGTTTTGCATCTATTTCTCAATCAAACTTGCAAGGCCAGCAAATGTGCATGATTGCCGGGTATTGGGGCTGTGAAAAACTGGTGTCAGAATGCAAAATTGTCACTGTAGCTAAGTTTGTGGATGACACAAAAATATGAAAAAAGGCAAGCCACAAAGAGTCTGTGGAGGATTGTAGACAGATCACATGATTGGGCAAAAGCTTGGTGGATAGAACATAATGTGGAAAAATGTGAGGTAATGCACTTTGGCTGACAGAAGAGTGGAGGTGAATACTACTAAAATGGTGAAACTCTGCTGAAAGCTACAGAACAGAGAGAATTTTAAGTTGAAAAATGAAAAAATTAAAATGTTTGAACAGTAGCCATTGAGCTTCAGGCTTCAAAGGTGTCTTTAGCTCATGACATCAAAGCACGTGTGAATTTGTTGGAATAGCGCTACTCCACTCCGATGTACTTTGCTAAAGGATCTACAGTGAATCAGGGAGAGGCAGTTCTTGCTGCTGGTCATGAAATTCAGGCCCCTATAGTTTTATTTTCACTTTCATAGAGACCAGCATTGAAATGGTATTTGATAGGATGATGGTGACCAGTGCAAAGCATGACAGGAAGAGGAATCAAGGACAAGAGCGAAAGACAGACGGGAATTTAAAAGAAGTGGCAGGGAGAGAAATCTTGGGCCAGAATTAAACAGGGTCACAGTGAAATATCATGGGTATGGGACGAGTTATGTTTAAGGTAGAAGTTTTAAGGCTCTGTGTGGTAATATGTGGAGCATTTGCAGTAAATGACTTAATCATACAAATTGATGAAAATAGGGATATTCAGTGTTTAGGAAGGTCAGACAAAAAATAATGAAGTGAAGGAATTGCTGGTTAAAGAGGAAGTTTATTGCAATAATGACGAAGGATATCGGGTCTAGTGGTGTGGAGTCTGGGTGTAGCTGAGAAACACCCAACAGTTTAAAACAAATTTGTGGGGTTTAAGTAGACACTCAAACTGTAAAGGGCAATATTATTAAATTGAAAATTAGATCCACATGGAATAAGAGAACATTTGTAATTATGGGTGATTTTAATTTGCAGATAGATTGAGCAAATTAAATTAGTAATAATACTGTAGAGGAGAAATTCCTGAAGTGTAGCTGTGATGGTTTCCTGGACCCACTATGCCGAGCAGTCAACAGGCTATACTAGCCTGAGTATTGTGTAATAAGAAAGGAATTAATGTCAGCCTCGTTGTGCAAGGATCCTTGAGAAGGCAGGCACAAAGAAAACTTGGAATTACAGACCAGTCAGCCTGATGTAAGTAGAGGGGAAAATGCTGACTTCATTCTAAAATATTAAATAGCTGAGCACTTGGAAAACATTGACAAGATTGGGCAGAGTCAGCATAGATCTATGAAAAGAAAATCATGCTTGACAAATCTAGTGGAATTCTTCAAGAATGTAACTATTAGAGTTGATGAGCATGAGCTAGTGGATGTGGTTTATTTAGACTTGCAGAAGGCTTTCCACAACGTCCTATATAAGAGATTAGCGTTAGCGAGTTTTGAGAAGATTTGTAGCTCAGGTTGAGTTTCTGGATTTGAGTTTGCTCGCTTAGCTGGAAGGTTAGTTTTCAGATGTTTTGTCACCTGTTTTTATTTGAAAAAACATACTTTATTCATAAGATGTACAAAAAATAAAACATATTTATACACCTACCCAGTCATGCAAGCCGCTCCGGGTTACCCAGGGGGTATGTACACCAACTAAAAGAAAATAAAAACAAAGCAAAGAAAATACCCCGGCAGTCGTCTCCCCGCACAGTCCCCGTTGGCCCCCTGACCAGTTGGGGAAGGCGCCAGCTGGGCCCATTTACCAGATAGGGCCCTTTTTTCTATTCTGGACGAGGGGTTTCATACGGTGGTCTTTCCCCACCGTGCCTTGGCGGTGGCTGCCCCGAGCTTTAGCGCGTCCCTCAGCACGTAGTCCTGGACCTTGAAGTGCGCCAGTCTGCAACACTCGCTCGGGGTCAGTTCTTTTCAGCTGGCAGACCAGCAAGTTGCGGGCAGACCAAAGAGCGTCTTTCACCGCATTGATGGTCTTCCAGGCGCAATTGATGTTGGTCTCGGTTTGCGTCCCGGGAAACAGCCCGTAGAGCACGGAGTCCCACGTCACGGAGCTGCTCGGGACGAACCTCGACAAATACCACTGCATCCCCCTCCAGACTACCTGCGCATAGGCACACTCCAGAAGGAGGTGATCAACAGTCTCATGGCCCCTGCAGCTGCCTCGAGGGCAGCGTGCGGTGGCAGAGATTCCAGGCATACATAAAGGATCTCACTGGCAGAGGCCCTCTCACCGCCAGCCAAGCAATGTCCTTGTGCTTGTTTGAAAGTTCTGGCGATGAGGCATTCTGCCAAACAACTTTGGCAGTCTGCGTGGGGAACCACACGAGGGGATCCACCCTCTCCTTTTCCCGAAGGGTCTCGAGGATACTATATGCTGACCGCTGCCTGACAGCCTTGTGGTCAAAGGTGTTTCCCTTCAAAAATTTCTCCACGAAGGACAGGTGGTACGGGACGGTCCAACTACTCGGAGCGTTCCGTGGCAAGGAGGCCAGGCCCATCCTTCGCAACACCGGAGACAGGTAGAACCTCAGTAAGTAGTGACACTTGATGTTTGCGTACTGAGGATCTACGCACAGCTTGATGCAGCCACACACAAAGGTAGCCATCAGGGCGAGGGTGGCGTTCGGTACGCCCTTTCCCCCATTTTCCAGGTCTTTGTACGTGGTGTCCCTGTGGACCCGGTCCATCCTCGACCCCCAAATGAAGTGGAAAATGGCCCGGGTGACCGCAGTGGCGCAGGTCCAGGGAATAGGCCAGGCCTGCGCCACATACAACAGTACCGAAAGCCCCTCGCACCTGACAACCAGGTTCTTACCAGCGATGGAGGGGGACCGGAGCGTCCACCTGCCCAGCTTCTGCTTCAGTTTGGTGATACGCTCCTCCCAAGTCTTAGTGCACGGCCCAGCTCCATCAAACCAAACACCCAGCACCTTTAGGTAGTCTGTCCTGATGGTGAAGGGGATGAAAGAGCGGTCGTCCCAGTTCCCGAAGAACATGGCCTCGCTCTTACCCCGATTGACTTTGGCACCCGAGGCCAGTTCAAACTGGCCGCAGATGTCCAACAGCCTACTCACCGACCGACCGACCGATCGGTGCAGAAGACGGCGACGTCATCCATGTACAGGGAGGTCTTGACCTGAAGGCCTCTGCTGCCTGGGATAGCCACGCCCTTCAGGCACACGTCCTTCCTGATGGATGCGGCGAAGGGCTCCGCACAGCACATGAACAAGGCAGGAGAGAGCGGGCAGCCCTGCCTGACTCCAGATCTGACGGGAAAACTGTCCGATTCCCACCCGTTGATCGAGACTGCGCTAACGATGTTGGTGTAGAGCAGCCGGATTCAATTGCGGATGCCCTCCCCGAACCCCAATTTGGAGAGGACGTGCCTCATGTAAGCATGACAGACCCTGTCGAAGGCCTTCTCCTGGTCCAGGCTGACGAGACATGTGTCCACTCGCCTGTCCTGCACGTAGGCGATGGTATCCCTGACGAGCGCGAGGCTCTCAGCGTTCTTCCTGCCCGGCACAGCACAGGTTTGGTCAGGGTGAATCACCGACTCCAGGACAGACCTGACCCGGTTGGCTATGACCTTGGCCAGGATTTTGTAGTCCACGTTTAATACTGAAATGGGACGCCAATTCTTAATTTCTTCCCTCTCCCCCTTCCTCTTGTAAATGAGGGTGATGATGCCCTTCCTCGTGGACTTGCATATTTCCCCTGCCCGAAGCGCACTATCGTACACCTCGTGCAGGTCCTGGCCGACCAGGTCCCACAGAGCGGAATACAACTCGACCAGTAAGCCGTCGCTCCTGGGAGTCTTATTCCTCTCCAAGGACTTGAGGGCTCTGGTCAGCTCGTCCAGGGATATCGGCCAGTCCAGCCACTCCCTCGTAATGTCGTCTAAGACCTCCGTGATAGACGACAGGAACGACTCGGAGGCTGTGTTGTCCGTGGGCTTCGCGTCATACAGTCTAGCATAGAAGGTTCTGCTGATCCTCAAAATGTCGGGCCGAGACGACGTCACCGAGCCGTCGTCCTCCTTCAGCCGGCTAAGCACAGAGCTCTCTTTGTGCACCTTCTGAAAGAAGAAACGCGAGCACGTCTCGTCCTGCTCCACAGAGTGGACCCTGGACCGGAAGATTATCCTGGAGGCCTCTGCGGCGAAGAGCGAGGCTTGCTGGCCCCTCACCTCGCGGAGGTCCTCTGTGACATCGACCCCCATCAACTGTAGAAGGAGCAGGTTCTGCACCCTCTTCTGGAGTCGCGACAGCTTTCCCCGCCTCTCTCTTGCCTTCCGAACACCCTTGAGGACAAAGAACCTCTTGATGTTCTCCTTCACCGTCTCCCACCAGTCGCCTGGAGACTCAAAGAGGAGTTTCACGGTTCTCCAATCAGCGTACTCCCTCTTGAGCTCCTCGACGTTCTCTGGGGTCAACAGAGTCCTGTTGAACTTCCACGTCCCCTTCCCGGCCTGCTGGTTGTCCTGTAAGTGACAGTCGGCCAGCAGGAGGCAGTGGTCAGAGAAGAACACTTGCTCGACGCCAGTGGGCCTGACCGAGAACACCCGTGACACAAACAGGAAGTCTATCCTTGAGCGGATAGACCCATCTGGCCGCGACCAGGTGTATCTCCGCTGCGCTCTGTCTGCAAGGGTGCTGAAGACGTTTAGCAGCTTGGCGTCCTTCACCGCGCCCATCAGGAATCTGGACATGACGTCCAGTTGACTCCCCCCACCTGTTGTCCCCATGCCAGATCTTCCATCTGCATCGATGATGCAGTTGAAGTCTCCGCCTAGGGTGACCGGCCTGGACGTAGCCAGCAGGGGTGGAAGCCACTGCAGGACGGCCAACCGCTCACTCTGTACCGTTGGGGCGTACACGTTGATCAGCCTCAGGGGAGCGTTACTGTAGTTGACATCAGCCAGTAGGAGGCGCCCCCCCCCCACCTGAACTTGAGAGATGGTGAAGTTGCGCCCCCCCCGCAGCAGAATAGCGAGGCCCGAGGAGCGACAGTCATTACCCCCCACCCCCCACCGACCAGATCAGAGGCCCACAGGACCAGGCGCCGGACCATTTCCTGTACCTGCTGAGCTGCGGTATCCTGCACTCCTGCAGAAACACGAGGTCTGCCTTGACGGTGGTCAGGTAGGCCAACGTGGACACACATCTTGCGGTGGACTTGACGCTGCGCACATTAATGCTTGCAGCTCATACCCATTGTGTGCAGTGACCGCAGTACCCTCCCCAAGTCCAAGGTCCAGCCCCTCCATCTGTCCCTTCATGCCCATTGCCCGGGCTAACTGTTGGACGCTGTCTGGGCTGAGGAAACTGTCCGTGCAGCCTTCCAGATGGCATCTGCCCGTCGGGGGTATGGAGGCAGGAGAGTCCGGCTCTGGGTCAGGCTGGGGACACGCTGTTTCCTCCTTCCCGCCTGAAAGTTCCGAGCGGCACGTGGCTGGGTGTCGGAGGGAGCCTCAGGATGCCTCCCGTCACCTGGAAGCGGGGTGCTGCTTTCCTTCTCCCTTGAGATCTTTAGCTTCTGCTTCGGGCGGGCCTCCTCTGAATCCCCCTCGTCAGAGGAGCTCTTATAGCCCCCCAGTAGCTGCCTCTTCCCGCCTGATGGTTGCGGTGCCTGGGCCCGCCGGCGCACCTTCCTCCTCGCTTTCCGGACCGTTGTCCACTCCCCTGGGTCACCTGTCGACTCCTCCATTGACTGTGGGTTGTCGGTGGGGGGAGCAGAGCCTGCAGGGGCGCTTTGCTGGCCTCGGGTCCGTCCTGCGGGGCTGGGCCCTCCTGCATGACCTGGCCCTCCTGCACATTAGGGGAGGTCCTTGCAGGGCCCTGGTGCCTTCCGGGGGGCTTGCCCCGCATTGCCCCTGCCAGTGACCTGGGTGTAGGTGGATCCCCGTGGCGGCATGCCCTATAGAGGTGGCCCGCTTCCCCGCAAAGGTTGCAGCTTTTTTCTTGTGGGCAATCCTTTGCAAGGTGTCCCTCCTCCCTGCAGATGGTGGCTTTGCAGTCGGCCGCCACGTGACCTGACCTACCGCAGGCATGGCAGACTTTAGGTTGCCCTGCGTAGGTCAGGTAGCCCTTGCTCCCGCTGATCGCAAAGCTGGATGGTGGGTGTACGACATTCCTGTCTGCGCCCGTCCTCAGCGTCACTTTGACCTGCCTCTTACTGGTCCAGATCTCAAAGGGGTCCATGATGTTGGTTCGGTCCCCTTCCACCTTCACGTACCTTCCGAGGATGGTCAGGACATCAACTGCTGGCACATGCAGGTTGTACATGTGTACAGTCACCATAGGGCTCCTCTGCACCGGCATCACGGACAGTGGCCAATTCAGAGAGGGGGCCCTTACCTCCTTTCTCCTTGAAAACCTCCAGGAAGCGCTCGCAAAGCTTGTCACTCCTGAAGGTTACATCGTAGAAGCCTCCTCCGGGGAAATCCTGCAGGCAGTAAATGTCCGCAGCAGCAAACCCACAACAGTCTAACAGGACCCTTTTCGCGAAGATGGTGCGGTCCACGGGTGCACCTTCATCCACCTTCTTCGCAGAAACGCAGATGGTGTTCCGGACCCCCTGATCTGGGGCACGAGCACTTGCCGCAGCCATCGTTGCAGGTTGGCTGCTCCCCTGAACCAGCGTAGGGCTGAAGCCAGCATTAAGATCCACCGGTTGCAAGGGTGCACAGCCAACCCGATAACTTCCTTCCACCTCCAACACAGTCATGCTCTCCTTTTCTCGGTCCACAAAAGCGTGGGTCTTTATTTTGTTCTGGATGTAAGCTGGTTCACTGAGCTGTAAGGTTTGTTCCCAGACAATCAGTCACCATTCTAGGTCACATCAACAGTGAGCCTCCGGTGAAGCGCTGGTGTTATGTCCCGCTTTCTATTTATCTGTTTAGGTTTCTTGGGTTGGTGATGTCATTTCTTGTTTTTTTTCTCAGGGGATGGTAGATTGGCTCCAAATCAATGTGTTTGTTGATGGAGTTCTGGTTGGAATGCCATGCTTCTAGGAATTCTCATGTGTGTCTCTGTTTGGCTTGTCCTAGTTTCGCATGTAAGATTGAAGTGCATGTGGTTGGGGTAGTGTATTGACATGGAGAGCAGGTTGGCAGATAAGCAGCCAAGAATGACAATAAACGGGGCTTTTTCTGATGGCAGCCAGTGACTAGTGGGTTTCTACAGTGACCCGTACCAGCACTGTGTCTATTAAAGATATATATTAATGATTTAAATGGGAGCACTAAATGTGATGTTTCCACAACACAAAGCTGGGTGAAGGATGTCCTATGAGAAGAATGCAGGGATGCTTCAATGTGATTCAAACAAGCTGAGCGAGTGGGCGAAAGCATAGCAGATGGGTATAGTGTGGATAAATTGAGATTATCTACTTGGCTGGCAAAAACAAGAAGGCTGAAAAGCTTTTCACTGAGAGAAGGGAATCTGCAATGAGACATGGGCGTTCTCATACATCAGTCACTGAAGGAAAGTATGCAGAACCAGCAGGTGGTAAAGTAAATAAATAGCATATTAGCCTTCATAATGAGAGGATTTGAGTGCAGGAGTAACAATGTGACACCACGCCAGAATATTGTGTGCCGTTTTGGCCTCCTTATGTGAGAAAGGTGTTCTATCTGTTGAGGGAGTGCAGAAAAACTTTAGTACACTGATTTCCGGGATTGTGGGAGTGATGTAGGTGAAGAGATTGAATTAGTTCTGTACTGGGCGGTATCTAGGCCCCAGGCAGAACCAAAGAACATACACCCTTTGTTGTTTGCTGCAACCCAACACAGCAGCTTTATTCTGAGGCTGTGCATTGTGAAAAACAGTAAAAACAAATCTGCAAGTGGAAGCGGATCAACAGATATGTGGGAGAATTGGGAACAGGGTATTGATTTGGACAATGAGCCATGATTGTAATGAATGGCAGAGCAGACTCGATGTGCTGAATGGCCTATTCCTGCTTCTGTTTTCTCTAGTTCCATATCCTGGAGCACCAAAGGTTAATTAATCCATTTTTTTTGTCTAGATGAATTAATCATTTTACCTCACAGATATAAAGCAACTTCTTGAAAATTTTTACTTTGGACTAATTTTAATGTGTTTGTCTTCCTTCCCTTAGTGTTAGTTTCTGTCTCTCTTGCTGCATCTTGCAGAAGGCTTGGCCATGACTGAAAATTCACTTGGTGAGAACATTGAGGCTGACATTGAACAATCCATACCATTCTATGATAATAAAATGTGAGGCTGGATGAACACAGCAGGCCAAGCAGCATCTCAGGAGCTGCTGCTTGGCCTGCTGTGTTCATCCAGCCTCACATTTTATTATCTCGGATTCTCCAGCATCTGCAGTTCCCATTATCACTCATACCATTCTATGGTTGTACACTTTCCAAGCTATAATCTGCTGTTAGTTGCAAAAGTAGTCCCTTCTCATTCTTAGGCAGTATAGAACTTGTTGGCTGCATACTCTGTCTGTAGCTGTGCTGGAGTCCACAGATTACCTTGTCAAAACAAGTTCCTGTCAGCAGTTATTAGAAAGTTTTTTTGTTATTTGTTGAATGCTTTTGCTGTGGTCTACTTGCGTGTTGTGCCTAACATTAAATGTACAACATTTTTATCCCCAAGACAACTGCTCGTGGTCTGGACGGTGGTAGTAAATTAATTTATTCTGTCATCTGTTTCTTTACTATTAAGGCAAAATATGAACTCCACTTGACAGTGTTAAAGATTTTTGATAGAGCAATTATACCACTGGTATGGTTTTATTAAATTGGGGAACACATCCATTAATTTGAAAAAAAATCTTCTTTTCCCACCACAGCATTTTGTAAAGCTGTGCCAGTTCAGAAAATGAGGAATTTGACTTTAATTTTAACTCTTTGCAATATATATCCGGCAAACTTAAACAGAATTTATAAACTGAGGGAATGCTCCTCTTGATGAACTCAATTTTGCTTTCTTTTGGATAGAATTTGATAAGTGCCCAAATATTTCAGAAATAAATGTGATTTAACCAATCTGAGAGATAAATAAATAATTAAATGTATGAGCAGCATTCACAAAGAATGATTATGAACTGAAGGTCTAATCTGGGAAAGATCGTGAAGACATTTCCCTTAAGATTGTGACATTAAGCAACTCCGTTGCCAAATTTTTTAGTAAAATCTACATTCCCACTCCATCATGGGATTTGCCCACGTTAAATTAAACTTAGTCTAGTTTTTAACAGGCATAATGAGTCTGAGCATGAAAATTAAAAAATGTGCAAGTGTGATGAGTATGAGATAAGAGGCATCAGAATAAGAGATTTGTGAAAAGAAGTAATATTTGGAGAAGCATGTTGTAAATTACTAGTTGTATATTGCTTACATTTTTATTTTGCCGGCTTTTAGCGGCTGTGTATAATTTACATTGGAGGGAAGTTTCAAAAGTTTCATGCCCACAAAGAAATATTGTGATGTGTTTTGAATCTCAGTTTTGTTTTTGTAGTGTTCCCTCAACCATTTTATAGAGTTATAAAAGCATCATAATTGAAGCAGTGTCCCTAGTCTCTGTTGCATGTTTTGTGGTGCAGTTTTATTTTCCATCACTTTGTTTTCTTCATTTTTTTTTTTAAAGGAGTTTATAGCTTTTAGAATAGTGTGCTGACCTCTTTTCAAAATAAAGCTGATATTTTTCCCCATAGCTTTGTACCACTCCAACAGTTACTTTAACTCAGTTTTTTTTTACTTTCAACCTTCTCAGGATTACCTAATGCTAGCAATATATTTGATGAGCAATTATCTGTCATCGCATAGCAAAGGTTTAAGGATGTTTTCAGTCAAATGGCTTTGTTGATTTGGAATATTTATGTATATAGTTTGGTTCTTGTAACTATTGATTCTAACCAGGTTAAAAGGAGCCAAAGTACATTCTTTATGTATTAACAATACACTTCTCAAATTATGAATCAAGAATTCATGGTACAATTGAAAGTGAGCCTAGAACTTTTCTTAAGTCTGATGCTGCTTTTTTTTCTTCTATAGTACAGATAGAAAAACAAAACATCTTGTGTGCGTATAAGACAGGGGAGGAGATGGCATAGTGGTATTATTGCTGAATTGTTCTACCAGACATCCAGATAATGTGCTGGGGTTCTGGATTTGAATCCTGCCAAGGCAGATGGTGGAATTTGAATTCAATAAAAATCTGGAGTCTAATGCTGACCATAGGTCCATTGTCAGTTACCAGGAAAAGGTCATCTGGTTCACTAATGTTCTTTTGGGAGGGCTAGTGCCATCCTTACCGAGCTGGCCTACGTTGGCTCTTAACTGCCGTTTGAGCAATTAGCCAGCCATGTCCTCATCCCATGAATTAATTTTCAAAAGAGTCATGATTTGGCTTAATTTTTTTTTTCTTGCCCTCCCCCCACCCCCCCTCATAACAGTCTGATATTAACCAGTCTGTTCACCTTGGTATTACATTTGAATCTGAACTTCTGACAACCTGCTCCTGCCATCTCTATGACTGCCTCATTCCACCTCCATGACATTGCTGAACTTCACCCAATCTCAGCCCATTTGCTGAAATCCTCAGCCATGCCTTTGTTCCCTCTAGAGTCAGTTGTTTCAACCTACTTTTGGCAGGTCTGTACATTCTACTCTTCTTAAACCTGAAATCATTCAGAACACTCCTGTTCATTTCTTAATTTGTCGCATGTGCTTCTCCCCTGTCATATCTATGGTTGTTGACCTATGGTGGTTTTTGGTCAAGCAATATCCTGATTGTAAAATTCTCATCATTCCTTTCAAATTCTTCTAGAGGTCTCTTCCACGCCCCACAGCCTTCTGAGGTATCTATGTTGTTCTAATTTTTTCCTCCATTCATTCACGGGATGAGGGCGTCGCTGACCAGGCAGGATTTATTGCCCATCCTTAATTACCCAGAGGGCAGTTCAGAGTCAGCCATGTTGCTGTGGGTCTGGAGTCACATGTCGACAAGACCAGGTAAGGATGGCAGTTTCCTTCCCTAAAACATTTTAGTGAACCAGATGGGTTTTTATGACAATCGACAATGGGTTCATGGTCATCATTAGATTCTTAATTCTAGGTACTTTATTGAATTCAAATTCTATCACCTGCCACAGCAGGATTTGAATCTGGGTTCCCAAAGCGTTATCTGGGTCTCTGAATTAACAGTCTGGCGATAATACTACTCGGCTGTTGCCTGCCTCATTATGGCTTCTTGTGCCTTTACAATTTTAATTGTTTCCACCATTGGTGTAATGTGTCGAGTTGCCGAGGCTCGAAGCTCTTGAATATCCTTCCTAAACCTCGGCCTGTCTAATTCGCTTTTCCACCTTTTAATACGTTTCTTAAAACCAACTTCTTGAACAGGTCAGAATAACCTCTTGGGTCATTTATCTAATATGATCTCATGAAGCTTGGTATCAGTCGTGTTTGGTTTCATACTACACCTGTGAAGTGCTTTGGGACGTTTCATTGCACTTAAGGTGCTGTGCTGCAGTGTTCCAATGAAACTAAATGCATGCTGGAGGGACACTGCCTCATTTTCTGCTGAGACTTTTGCCAATTTTCAGGGGTCAACATTCAGTTCATCAACTTGATTTTGATTACATCACCCTCTTGCATTGCTTAGTTACATGAATTTGCTCTCAGTAGAGCTGACCTAGTCTCAGATACTAACACTTACCATTAACAGTTACTTTTCGTCTTTGTTACTCCTCTACAACCACTAACACTGCTTTTCCCCTTTGCTGTGGACACCATTTCTATTTGTTCCACTTGCTCCTCCGGCCCCTTTCAAAGCAACATATAAACAAAAAAAAATCTAGTTTTCTTCAGTTCCAAAGCAGTTAAATCTATTCAGACCATTAGTTCACTTTCCCTTTCCATACGTGCTGCCAAACCTGTCGTGTTTCGCCAACACTGTTTATTTCAGATCTCCAGCATCAGCCGTACTTAGCTTTTGTTTTATGCTACATAAATACGTTGTTGCTGTTTGAAAGAAAAACTGCAAAATTACAGCATCTGGAAAAAATTTAGTTTATTCCTGTGTGTCGTTAACATATTTTCTAACTTGATTTGGCCATTGTTTGACACCTGGGACATGGCATCACTGTGGGAACTGATTTCATTTCAATGTTTAAATTTGAGGACAGCCTTCCTTAAAACCTAAGTCTTGGATCAGGCTTTTGGTCACCTGCCCTTATTCTCCTCCTGTGAATTGCTGTCAGTTTTTGTCTGATAATGCTCCTGTCAAGCGCCGTGGAATGTCTTACAACATGTAGAGTCTCTTGTGCAACTTGTTGTTTGCTCGCTATGGGAATGTTCAGCTTCGGTAAATCAATGGGGTTTGATCTCACAAAACCTTTAAGTTCTGGGTGGTTGCTCTCAGCACACACATTGTTTGCAAAAATGGTTTAAAATAAAATAAACGTTTCTCTAAACTTATGTTCCTTTCAGGAATAAGTGTCCTTTTGTTACTTAAGTAATTGAAATACTGTGAAGAGATGAAGATGATGACCTGGTGTTGCCACAGAGCCACTGTACTTTTTCTTTTAATCTGCTTCAACGATGGCTGTGATTTTCAAACAAGAATGACAATTATGTGCCCTCAAGTTTTTGAAATTCATTTCTGTCTTTTTCTACAGCAATTCAATATTAAATACTGAACAAGCAGGGAATAAAGTTGATAGTTTAGTTTTACTTTTTTAAAATTAGTATGTATACAACCTAGAGTTTCGATTTAATCACTGTTTAGACTCTACACTTTATTTTCCTGATTGTGAAAATTTGTGGATAAGATGTCAACCCTGTAAATTGTGTTAATGTCCATTCAGTTTCTTCTCAACACCATTAATGTGAGGATCTCTTTGCATTGTTAAGTTTAGACTGACTATTCACTATTGTCTTCATGCCTGCATACTTAAACTCTGCTTCAGCATTTCTCATTTTTTTTTGTGAATAGTTTATGATAAAACAATTTTGGTAACCATAATCAAACTATTCCAATGTGGGATAATGGTTTATATTATTAAATAATGGTTTGCTGGAGGCCACCATAATCTGCCTGTTTTTATAGATTCTGGCTGGGTGAAAGCGGCAAATTGCTGTTTTAGCCTGTATAATCCTCTTGGGAAAGTAAGCATATGCTGCAGCTTGACTTTAAATAATGCCAGGCTACCGCCCTAAAGGGGGCATGAACTTTCACTGTTGCTGCATTACTTTTGACTCATATTGATAGCGGGTGCCTGACGGACGATTGTGCTTTATGCTGCGGTGGAACAGAGTGCTACTGTCTGTCTCTTGGAGACTGATGGGGAAACGTGCCATTTGTAGTTGAGACAGCGCCTTTTGTAACCTTGAGCATCTCCAGAGATTTCAGTTCTACTTCATAGCCTGTGGTTTTCTTAAAGTTAAAAATGAAACACTCCATTCAGGCAGTTGAGAAATAAGTATCATTTAAGTAGATGATTTCTTTTGCATTACTCTTACTGTATTTCATATTTATTCACAGGTCTGTATGAATTGTTGGCTTCCTTGCCAACTCAGCTGCAGTCACATGTGAACAGCCAGGAAGATCTGACCTTCCTACGGGATATGTTTGGTGAAAAAAGCCTTCATTCACTAGTGAAGGTAACCGCAGTGTAAACTAACCAAGAAAGCATATGGAAAAATGTTTTGGATATAAACTGGTCAACTGACCACCATATTATTGCTAGTTCAAAAACAAAAAGCTTTTTGTTCTGAGCTTTATCATGAATGTTGCTTGAGTGGAAGTTGTATAAAAGGGTACTTCCCAAATTGCATTGATGGTTAGTTTTGATGAGGTGATAATCTGTTACATTGCATTAAATTAGCCCAAGTATTGTATTGCTGAAGTTAGATTTAGTTTATTAGAAACAATGCAAACTGTGAATCGTTGAACAAAGTACTGAGGGAATTGCTCTGTGCTTCTGGATGTAGTGGATTAGTGGATGATCTGAGACCAAAGCCCCCTCTATTCCATTTGTGAAGCATCCCCTAATTACTTAATACTTCCCACCTCTAAAAATATGCTTGACTTCCTCCAAACACCTCCCCGGAGCAATGTGGCTAAAGTAGGGAACTCAGCCAGCTGAATTGGAGTTCCTTGCTGCTTGAAATGTTTGTCGAATCTCTAACATATTGTTGACAGTTGTGCTATATTTGAGAGGAGAAAATTTCCAATGTTGATCCTTAGGCAGTAATTCTGAGTAATGCTTGTGATTTGTGAATGCACCCAAAAATCCAATAATAATGAGCTCCCTATTTATATCCTTTGTTGTGCACTTCTTTGCCCATTGCATCCCAATTATTTATTCTATATTTTTAATTGAATATTGAATGTTTGAACTAATTGCATCAGTAAACTGTTTGAACAATTTGGTAGAGAATAAAAAAAAGTAAGATTCCTTCAGTCGTCTTGGCATATTATAAATGAATTCCGACATAGATTCAATAATTTTAATTATATCAAAGCAATTTCTTATTTAAAATAAAGTATTTAATCAATTGACAAAGTAAAAGGTTGCTACTAAATCCTAATACCCAGTCACAAAGTGATTCTTAATGGATTTATGATTTTGATCTGATTTATTACTGTTACATGTATTGAGGTAGATTAAGAAGTGTTAGTTTAAGAGCTGTATAGGCAGGTTGTACTGTACAAGTGTATCAGGGTAACAGAACAGAGCGCAGGATACAGCGTTACAGCTGCTGAGAACGTGTAGAAAGAGATCAGTATTGACATTTAAGGGGTCCATTCAAAAGTGTGATAATGGCAGGAAGAAGTTGTTTTTCAATCTGTTTGTGTGTTTACACAAACTTTTGTATCTTCTGTGAGTACGCTGGGTGGGATGGGTTTTAAATTATGTCAGTTGTTTTTCTGATGCAGTGGCAAGCATAGATGAAGTCAATAGATAGGAGGCTGCTTTGCATGATGGACTGGGCTGTGATCACAACTCTCAAGTTTCTTGCAGTCTTGGGAAGAGAAGTTGCCATGCTAAACTGTGATACATCCATATAGAATGCCTTCTATGGTCCATCTGTAAGAGTTGGTAAGAGTCATTGTGGACATGTTGAATTTCCTTAGCATCCTGAGGAAGTGAAGGGGTTGTTGTGCTTTTTTGACCAGTGTCAAAGTGGGTGAACCAGGAAAGATTGTTGGTGATTATCACTCCCTGGAACTTGACACTCTGGACGGTTGTTGCGGGCAGGGGCAGGGCAGGGTTTCCTGAAGCCAATGGCCAGCTCCTTTGTTTTGCTGATGTTGACGAAGAGATTCGGAGATAGTGGGAACTGCCAAAATTCGAGAATCTAAGATAACAAACTGTAGAGCTGGATGAACACAGCAGGCCTAGCAGCACCATAGGAGCAGGAAAGCTGACGTTTCGGGCCTAGACCCTTCTTCAGAAAATGGGGGAGGAGAAGAGGATTCTGAAATAAATAGGGATGTGGGGGGGAGGCAGATAGAAGATGGATGGAGGAGAAGATAGGTGGAGAGGAGACAGACAGGTCAGAGGTGGGGCTGGAGCCAGTAAAGGTGAGTGTAGGTGGAGAGTTAGGGTGGGGATAGGTCAGTCCTGGGAGGACGGACAGGTCAAGGAGGCGGGCTTGAGCTGTTCGGTAGAAAGTGGGGCTGAGGCTTGAGCTGGGAGGAGCGGATAGGTGGGAGGAAGGACAGACAGGTGAGGGAGGTGGAGAGGAACTGGGCTGGTTTTTGGGATGCAGTAGAGGGAGGGGAGATTTTGAAGCTTGTGAAGTCCACATTGATACCACTGAGCAGCAGGGTTCCCAAGCGGAATATGAGTTGCTGTTCCGTCAACCTTCGGAAGTCATCGCTGTTGCACTGCAGGAGGCCCAAGATGGACATATCATCCAAGAGTGGGAGGAGGAGTTGAAATGCTTCACAACACTTCAGTCACAGGTGCAGTCGTTTGTTGCAAACCGAGTGTAGATGTTCCACAAAGCGGTCTCCAAGCCTTCACTTGGTTTCCCCAGTGTAGGGGAGGCCATATCAGTGGTTGCAGAAGGTCGCAGGAACAGCACCTCATATTTTGCTTGGGAACCCTGCAGACCAATGGTATTGATGTGGACTTCACAAGCTTCAAAATCTCTCTTCCCCCGACTGCATCCCAAAACCAGCCCAGCTCATTCCCTGCCTCCCTAACCTGTCTGTCTTTCTTCCCGCCTATCCGCTCCTCCCAGCTCAGGCCCCAACCCCACCTCCTACCGACCAGCCTCATCCTGTCTCCATGACCTGTCCATCCTCCCTGGACTGACCTATCCCCACCCTGACTCCCCACCTACACTCCCCTTTCCTGTCTCCATTTCCACCTCTTTGGCCTGTCTGTCTCCTGTCCACCTATCTGCTCCTTTATCCATCTTCCATCCGCCTCCCCCGCTTTCTCCCTTTATTTCAGAATCCCCTTCCCCTCCCACATATCTGAAGAAGGGTCCAGACACAAAACTTCAGCTTTCCTGCTCCTTCTGATGGGGATTGGCCTGCTGTGTTGCATCCAGCTCTACGCCTTGATGAAGAGATTGTTGTCTTTACACCATGCCAATAAGCACACTTTCTCCTTCCTGTACTCTGTTTCATAATTGTTGGAGATCTGACTGACAATTGCGGTGTCGTCGGCAAACTTGTAAATGGAGTTGGTGCTGAATTTCGCCACATAGGTAGGAGTGTTTCAGGAGAATAATAAGGGTCTGACTTTGTAGCCTTGCAGGGCACCCATATTGAGGGTTATCATCAAGGAGGTATGGTTGCCAATCCTTACTGATTGCGGTCTATTGGTGTACAAGTCAAGAATACAGTTATAGAGCAGGGAGCAGAGACCTAGGTCCTGCAGTTTAGAAATTCATTTGTTTGGAATTATGGTTTTGAAGGTGGAGCTGTAGACAATGCGTAGGAGCCGGACGCATAAGTATCCTTGTTGTCCACATGTGCCAGGGAGAGGGCATCTGACATGGACCTGTTGAGCCAGTGGGCAAGTTGCAAGGGATAAAAGCAGGCTGGAAGGCTGGACTTGATGTGGGCCATAACCAAACTCTCGAAGCACATAATTAATTTTGGATTTCAGAGTCACTGGGCGGTCGATATTGAGGCATGCTATATGATTTTTCTTTGACACTGGGATGATGGCGATCTCCTTGAAGCAGGTGGGTACTTTAGATCATAGTAAGCAGAGGTTAAAAATGTCAGTGAATACTCCTGCCAGCTGGCGTGCACAGGATCTGAATGCATGGCTGAGGATTCCATCCAAGCCGGTCATGCTGAGACACTGAAGTTTGTAATTCAACCCTAGCCCCATTCTACATACAATTGCAATACAGCACTTCAGAGCCCTTTTGTTTTACCCCTGTGGACATGTTAACCACTTGAATGTTACACATAATAAAATGTGAGGCTGGGTGAACACAGCAGGTCCAGCAGCATCTCAGGAGCACAAAAGCTGACGTTTTGGGCCTCGACCCTTCATCAGAGAGGGGGATGGGGAGACGGTTCTGGAATAAATAGGGAGAGAGGGGGAGGCAGACCGAAGATGGAGAGAAAAGAAGATAGGTGGAGAGGAGAGTATAGGTGGGGAGGGAGGGAGGGTATAGGTCAGTCCAGAGAAGATGGACAGGTCAAGGAGGTGGGATGAGGTTAGTAGGTAGGAGATGGAGGTGCAGCTTGGGGTGGGAGGAAGGGATGGGTGAGAGGAAGAACAGGTTAGGGAGGCAGAGACAGGCTGGTCCCCAAGCCTCCGCTTGGTTTCCCCAATGTAGAGGAAGCCACACTGGGTACAGTGGATGCAGTATACCACATTGGCAGATGTGCAGGTGAACCTCTGCTTAATATGGAAAGTCATCTTAGGGCCTGGGATAGGGATGAGGGAGGAGGTGTGGGGGCAAGTGTAGTATTTCCTGCTGTTGCAGGGGAAGGTGCCGGGTGTGGTGGGGTTGGAGGGCAGTGTGGAGCGAACAAGGGAGTCACGGAGAGAGTGGTCTCTCCGGAAAGCAGACAAGGGTGGGGATGGAAAAATGTCTTGGGTGGTGGGGTCGGATTGTAGATGGCAGAAGTGTCGGAGGATGATGCGTTGTATCCGGAGGTTGGTGGGGTGGTGTGAGAGAACGAGGGGGATCCTCTTTGGGCGGTTGTGGCGGGGGCAGGGTGTGAGGGATGTGTTGCAGGAAATGCGGGAGACGCGGTCAAGGGCGTTCTTGACCACTGTTGGGGGAAAGTTGCGGTCCTTGAAGAACGTCGACATCTGGGATGTGCGGGAATGGAATGCCTCATCGTGGGAGCAGATGTGGCGGAGGCGGAGGAATTGGGAATAGGAGATGGAATTTATGCAGGAGGGTGGGTGGGAGGAGGTGTATTCTAGGTAGCTGTGGGAGTCGGTGGGCTTGAAATGGACATCAGTTACAAGCTGGTTGCCTGAGATGGAGACTGAGGTGTCCAGGAAGGTGAGGGATGTGCTGGAGATGGCCCAGGTGAACTGAAGGTTGGGGTGGAAGGTGTTGGTGAAGTGGATGAACTGTTCGAGCTCCTCTGGGATCTGCAGTTCCCATTATCACTGAATGTTACACATCCTGTTATTTAAACATACACCAATAGATGGGGTAGCTATGCAGTAGATGAAAGATACCTGATGTGAGTTTTGAGGAGAAGAATGTCACTAATTACTTCAGGTGCTTGATGTTAAAGGATATGCTGTGATGCATACTAAATCCCATGATTTTTGTTTGAAATTTCTTATTGGTTACAAGATAGCAACAGACTTGACTTTAAATGCTGATGTCATAACACTTGTTATTTTCAACTGCATTTAAATTATAGTTTAGGATGTTAGAGTAAGAGGGGCAGAAATGTTTTTTTTCATGAAGAGAAATGAAATGAGAGGGTCGATCATTCAGTGATCAGTATAAATGGAAGTAAGTACAAACATATTTGAAGGCGATGATTTGGATTCTAAAAGCTGTAATAGCAAGTAAATTGAGAGAACGTGCTTGTTGAGTTCAATAAAATTTTCCTCCTTTGAATTCTCATGTTCTTATATGCCTATTCTCAAACCATTGTGATTCTTGAATGGTACAGGGTGCAAATAAGTATGTATTATTACCTTCTGAAAAACTTGTTTCTTGATGAGATGAATTTCTTGTTCATTGATTTTCTGTTATTTCTAGCTCCTAAAGGATGAGTGACAAAGTTTTTTTTTCCCCGTACCCTAAGCAATCATCTGGTTGTTACATCTGTTATCTACTCTGATGTATTGGTGACCAAACTGAAAATTTTACTCGAGACCACCTGAATAGAGCATTATACAGTTTAAATGTGATCTCCTACTGTCTTGGCTGCAAAATACAGTATTAAGTCTGTTATTTTTGTTCTAAAGTTGAGTATCATGGCTATAAATTATAATAACTAAGAAAAATTTGCTCCTGTTGTACTTGAGCATTTTTCAAAAGTTTCATTTACACAATAACTCCCATGATCTATGGATGTTTCAAAACATTTTATAACCAATTAAATACATTTGAAGTGGTATCAGTGTTGTAGAAATGTGGTTGCCAACTTGTGCACAACTAATTTCCAGTAGCAGAAATTTGATGGTTTTTTTTGTGAAACCAGTTGAGTGATGAGTGTTGGCCAGGATACTCTGAAATAGGGCCATGGGATCTTTCAGTCCCACCTCAGAAGTCATCAGTTTAACTTTCTTTCTGAATCACAATGACTGATATAATGCAGCTCTCCCACTTGAGTATTAAAGTCTAAATTCTGTGCTCAAGTCTCCAGACTGGGACTTGAGCCCAAACATTTTACCTGGGAGATGAGAATGCTTTCCTTGTTTGAAGTTCCTGGCTAAAATTGTGGGTAAAGCGTTTCCAAATCACAAGGTGCTTACTCTTGGTTTATTGTTGTTAACGATGTCAGATTTTATGGTGGGGTTTTTTAAGATATTTAAGTTTTTAGCAGTTTGAAATTTGAATTTGTTGAAATTATGTTGTGTTCTTTATTTTCCAGATAAAATAATGCTTTGGTACCATTCTAATCTGTAGTCTGGCTTTCCCAGATGAAACACATGACTTCATATTCATTACCAGTGTCACAACTTAATTGAGACTCTGATATTCATGCTCCACTGTTCCACAAGCTATTGCAAAATGTATAAAGTCTCATCAGATCACCAACATGATCAGACTACTATTCAGATAAAAACAATTCAGGACAAATGGTGACATGAACAGAAACTGTATTTTTTGTAACACACTTAACTTTAACAAATAGCAAATGATGATTAAAAAAAATCCAAATCTTCTGTGTGATTTAAAACATCTCCTGCTGTTAATCAAAGAATATGGGGTCTGTCACATTTTTCTGTTGTAGAAAAATATAAAAAAAGGGAGTCGGGTAAGATTGTGGTTGAACTGATTATGGCCTCAATTTCACATTTGGGCCTATCCTCTGTACCTTCGATTCAATTTTTGGTCAAGAATCTGCCTTGAAAATATCCAATGACCCTGCCTCACTGGCATCTGAGGTTGAAAGTTCACAAACTGATGACGCTAGGAGGGAAAAATAAAATGCTCCTTATCTCAGGATTAAATAGGAGAGCCCTTAATTTAAAACCATCTTCCCTCATTCAAGTCTGTCCCACAAAGGGAACTATCTGTTCTACATCTACCTCAACTGTTTTAAACTTCGAGAAACCTTATGATGCTGTCACAGAGTGGCATGAATAGCATGATGTGAGTGGAGGTAATTAAAGGATGTGAGAGACATAGCTGGAGAGAAACATGTTCAAAATTGCCTTAATGTAACAGTAAGATTAGAGCCTGGTATATCATTGATTAACATTTCTAAGACCTTTTGTATTAAGATGCAATAAACTGAAACCTAAAGGACCCTGAGTCTGGAGACAGTTGTTGACCTTGCTTTCTGCTTGACTAGTCTGTATTAATCCCAAAGTCATAGATGTGGGCAAAAAGCCACACGACAAAACACTATCAAAACGTTTCAGAATCTTGCATATTTCAGTAAGATCAGCTTTCACTTCTAAGCGCCAGTGGAAAGAGGCCTGATTTGATGATCTTTCCTCATAAAATAATCCCCTCATCCCAAGTATCAGTGAATTGACACTTCTATCAACTGCTTTTAATGCAATTATTTCCATTCTCTAATAAATCGGAACTGTACATGGCAGTTTACATGTGGCCTTACTGTTCTATACCGCTGAAGCAAACATCCCTACTCTTATCATCCAGTTGTCTTCTAGTAAACAATAACATCACGACTTACTTTACCTGGATATTAACTTTGTGATTCATGTACCAAGGTATGTACATACCTCTGCACCTCAGTGTTTCGCAATCTCTCTCCGTAGGTTGTTGTTTTTCTATTCATCCTGCCAAAGTAAATCAGTTCTTGTATTCCTATCTGCCAAATTTTTACCAGCTCACTTGATCTTTCTAATTTCCTACTGCAGATTCTTTATATTCTGTTAAGAAGTCTTTTCCAACCCATCCTTCTGTCATCAGCAAATTCAGCAACCTTATTAATCCAGATCTTGTTGCACTTTGTGAATAGGTGAAGCCCCAGTACTGATCCCTATGGCATTTCATGCATTACATCTTACAAACCTGAAAATGACCTTCATAATTACATAGAATCCTTACAGTGTGCAAGCAGGCAATTTGGCTCATCAAGTCTACAGCAACCCTCTGAAGAGCATTCCAACCAGATCCACCACTACCCTATCGCTTTAACTCTGCATTTCCAATGGCTCATTCGCCTAGCCTGCACATCCTTCCGTAAATACCTTCTATCTTCTTTGAACAAACCAATTTTGTATCCGACTTAGCAACTCACGATAGATCAAATGTGACTTAATCTTCTGGACCAGCCTTCCATGAGGGGCCTTGTCAAATGCTCAAAGTAAAGTACATGGTGACAACATCCATTGCCCTACCTTCATCAATTAGCTTCATCATTTCCTCAAAACGGCAATCAAATTTGTGAGACAAGATCTCTCCCCCACAAAGTCATGCTGACTGGCCCTAATAAATCCATTCTTTTCCAATTGTGTCTAAACCCTCTCCCTAAGAATCTTCTCCAATAATTTTGCTACCTTTGATATAAGTTTTACCAGCCTGTAATTTCCTGGATTATCTGTTTCCCTCCTTGAGGCAATAATGGTTATTCTGCAATTGTCTGGGACTTCACCTGCAGCGAAAGAGCATATGGAGATGTCTGTCAAAGCCCCAGCCTTCTCCTCACTTGCCTCCTTCAGTATCCTGGGATAGATTCTTTCAATCCCCAAGGACTTAGAGAACATAGAACAATACAGCGCAGAACGGGCCCTTTGGCCCTTGGTGTTGCGCTGACCTGTGAACTCATCTAAGCCCCTCCCCTTACACTATCCCATCATTATCCATATGCTTATCCATGGACTGTTTAAATGCCCCTAATGTGGCTGAGTTAACTACGTTGGCAGGCAGCGCGTTCCACGCCCTTACCACTCTCTGAGTAAAGAACCTGCCTCTGACATCTGTCTTAAATCTATCACCCCTCAATTTGTAGCTATGCCCCCTTGCACAAGATGAAGTCATCATCCTCGGAAAAAGGCTCTCACTGTTCACCCTATCTAATCCTCTGATCACTTTGTATGTCTCTATTAAATCCCCTCTTAGCCTCCTTCTCTCCAGTGAGAACAGACCCAAGTCCCTCAGCCTTTCTTCATAAGGGCCTGCGCTCCAGAGCAGGCAACATCTTGGTAAACCTCCTCTGCACCTTCTCCAATGCTTCCACATCCTTCCTGTAATGGGGCGACCAGAACTGCATGCAATATTCCAAATGAGGCCGCACTGGCGTTTTGTACAGTTGCAGCATGACATCACGGCTCCGGAACTCAATCCCTCTACCAATAAAACCTAACACACCGTAAGCCTTCTTAATAGCACTATCAACCTGGGTGGCAACTTTCAGGAATCTATGTACATGAACACCAAGATCCCTCTGCGCATCCACACTACCAAGAATCTTTCCGTTGACCTGGTATTTCTGCCTTCCTATTATTCTTCCCAAAGTGAATCACCTCACATTCATCCGTATTAAACTCCATTTGCCACTTTTTAGCCCAATTCTGCAGTTTATCCAAGTCTCCCTGCAACCTGCAACATTTTTCCACACTGTCCACCACTCTACCGACTTTAGTGTCATCTGCAAACTTACTAACCCATCCACCTATGCCTGTGTCCAAGTCATTTATAAAAATGACAAACAGCAGTGGTCCCAAAACAGATCCTTGAGGCACACCACTCGTGACCTGACACCAGGCTGAATATTTTCCCATCAACCACCACTCGTTGCCTTCTTACAGAAAGCCAGTTTCTAATCCAAACTGCTAAATCTCCCTCAATCGTGTGCCTCTGTATTTTCTCCAATAGTCTACCATGTGGAACCTTATCAAAGGCTTTACTGAAGTCTATGTACACCATGTCAACTGCCCTTTCCTCATCCACATGCTTGGTCACCTTCTCAAAAAAACTCAGAGGTTTGTGAGACACGACCTGCCCTTGACGAATCCATGCTGACTATCTCCAATCAAATTGTTGCTTGCTAGATGATCATAAATCCTATCTCTTATAATCCTTTCCAAAACTTTTCCCATAACAGACGTAAGGCTCACAGGTCTATAAATTACCTGGGCCATTTTTACTGGCCTTCTTGAACAAGGGCACAAGATTTGCAATCCTCCGGTACTAAACCTGTAGACAATGAGGACTCAAAGATCAAGGCCAAAGGCTCCGCCACCACCTCCCGAGCTTCCCAGAGAATCCTTGGAAAAACCCCATCCGGCCCAGGCGATTTTATCTACCTTCACACCTTCTAACCTTAATCCTTTCAATTCTGGTAGCCCATAACTCGGTCATCTTCTTTACAATATTGTCACGTTCCTCAGTGAAAACAGATGAGAAATAATCATTTAGCACCTCTCCAATCTCCACAGGGTCCACACACAATCTCCCACTTCTTCTGTCGTTGACTGGCCCTACTCCTACCCTAGTCATCCTCTTATTCCTCACTTACCTATAGAAAGCTTTAGGGTTCTCCTTTATTCTACCTGCTAATGTCTGCTCATGTCCCCTCCTTGCTCTTCTTAACTCTCTCTTTAAATCGTTCCTAGCTAATCTGTAACTCTCCTTCGCCTCATCTGAACCATCTCGTCTCATTGTCACATAAGCCTCCCTCTTCCGCTTAACGAGATACAATTTCTTTAGTAAACCACGGTTCCCTTACCTTATCACTTCCTCCCTGCCTGACAGGGACATACCTATCAAGGACATGCAATATCTGTTCCTTAAACCAGCTCCATATTTCGATTGTCCCCATCCCCTGCATTTTGCTAACCCATTCTATGCTTCCTAATTCTTGCCTAATTGCATTATAATTGCCCTTCCCCCATCTATAACTTTTGTCCTGTGGCATGTTCCTATCCCTTTCCATTGCTAAACTATAAGTAACCGAATTATGGTCACTCTATCCAAAGTGCTCACCTACCACTAAATCAAACACCTGGCCTGGTTCATTACCAAGTACCAGATCCAGTGTGGCCTCCCCTCTTGTCGGCCCTTCGTCATACTGAGTCAGGAAACCCTCCTCCACACATTGGACAAAAACTGATCCATCCAACGTCCTAGACTTATAGCAATCCAGTCAATGTTAGGTAAGTTAAAGTCTCCCATAATGACCACCCTGTTCCTTTCACTCCTGCCCAGAATAGTTTTGCTGATCTCCTCCTCCACATCCCTGGAACTTTGCGGAGGCCTATAGAAGCTCCCAGCAGTGTGACCTCTTCTCTCCTGTTTCCCATACCACCTAAGTAGGTGAGTCCTCATCAAAAGTTCTTTCAGCGACCGTTATACTGTCCTTGACTAACAAAGCCACACCTCCCCCTCTTTTACCACCTTCCCTGACCTTAATGAAAGATCTAAACCCTGGAACCAGCAACATCCATTCCTGATCCTGCTCTATCCATGTCTCCGAAATGGCCACAACATCGAAGTCCCGGGTACCTATCCAAGCTGCAAGCTCACCTACCTTATTCCGGATACTCCTGGCATTAAAGTAGACACACTTCAATCCAACTTGCTGTCTGCCAGCACACTCCTGTGACAATGAGGTCCTGTCCATGTCCTCCCTACGCTCATCCTCCTGTGTACTAGAACTACACCTCAGTTTCCCATCCCCCTTCTGAGCTAGTTTAAATCCACCTGAATAGCACTAGCAAATTTCCCACCCGGGATATTAGTGCCCCTTTGGTTCAAGTGGAGACTGCCCTGTTTGTAGAGGTCCCACCTTCCCCAGAATGAGCCCCAATTGTCCATGTACCTGAAGCCCTCCCTCCTGCACCATCCCTGCAGCCACGTGTTCAGCTGATATCTCTCCCTATTCTTTACCTTGCTATCACGTGGCACGGGTAACAAACCAGAGATAACCACTCTGTTTGTTCTAGCTCTCAGCTTCCACCCTAGCTCCCTGAAATCCTGCCTGACATCCCTATCCCTCTTTCTACAAAGTCGTTGGTGCCTATGTGGACACCATCTCCCTTCAGGACCCCAAAGACACGATCCGAGACATCACAGACCCTGGCACCAGGGAGGCAACACACCAACAGTGAGTCTCTTTCGTTCCCGGCAAATCTTCTATCAGTCTAACTATTGAGTCCCCAATGACGAACACTCTCTTTCTATCCCCTTTTCCCTTCTGTGCAAGAGGGACAGACTCTGTGCCAGAGACCTCCACCCTACTGCATGCTCCTGGTAAGTGCCCCCCCCCCGCCCCCCCCCCCCCCCCCCCAACAGTATCCAAAACAGTATACTTGTTTTTCAGGGGAACAACCACAGGGGATCCCTGTACTGACTGCTTTTTCCCCCCCTTCTAACAGTTACCCAGCTTTCTTCATGTTGAGGAGTAACTGCTTGCCTGTAGGTCTTGTCTCTCACTGACTCTGCCTCTCAAATGATCCGAAGTTCATCCAGCTCCCGCTCCAGTTCCCTAACACGGTCTTGGAGGGCAAAGATTTGGGTGCACTTCCTGCAGACGTATTTGGATGGGATACTAATGGCGTCCCTCACCTCATACATCATGCAGGAGGAACATTCCTCTATCTGCACTGCCATCCCTGCTAATCTCCTAATCAAAAAGTTTGAAGAAAAGAAAAGCTTACCTGATTTGTCTCAGGTTTAGACAACGATCACTTATATAGCTGAGGGATGAAAAAAGTTCCCTCCCTTCCCAGAAACCTCTGCTCTGAGGTGCTGCTGCAGCAACCAGAAATGGAAGGTTCCGATGCTCGAGGTAAGCTTTTAAAGTTTTAAAAATCTCTGACTCACCGGCTTCCCGACAGGCCCCTGGTCCAAGCTCCCACTTTGCCTTAATGTTTTTCAAAACACCCAACATCACTGTCTCCTTCATATTGATACGGCCAAGAATATCAACTTGTCCCTTCCGAATTGTACCATCATCCATGTTGTTTTCCTTGGTACAAAGTATTCATTAAGGACCTCGTTCACTTCCTCCAGCCCCATACATAAATTTCTTCCTTTGTTTTCGCATGGACTGTCCTTTTCATAGCTACCCCCTTACACCTAATAGATGTACAAAATGCCTTGGAATTCTCCTTGATCCTAATTGCCAAGGATATTTCATAAACCCTTTTAGCCCTCCTAATTACTTGATAAGTTCTTTCCTTGTTTCTTTATATTTTTGATGGGTATTTTTTTGATTTTAGTTTTCCCAACCTTGTATATGCTTCCTTTTTTTTGACTAATCTTTCAATATCAGTTATCATTCAGGGTTCTTGAGACTTACCATCATTATCGTTCATTCTCACAGGACGGTGTTGGTCCTAAACTCTGATCAACTGTCTGTTAAAAGACTTCTATATATCAGATATCGATTTATTCTCCAAAAACTAGCCACAATCTCAATTTTCCAGTTCCTTCCTAATACTGTTGTAATTAGCTTTCCCCCAATTTAGCAGTTTCACCTGAGCACCAGTCTTCTCCTAATGTATAACTATCTTAAAAGTTACACAATTATGATCACTATTCCCAAAATACTCCCCCACTGAAACTTCAATTACCTGGCCGTGCCCATTCCTGAATACAATTTGGCTTCTTCCCTTGTTGGACTATATCGACATAACATTACCAAAAACCCTCCTGGATGCACCTAATAAATTCTACCCCATCTCAGCCCCTGGAAGTAAGGGAGTCTTGTAAATGTTGGGGAAATTAAAATTACCTCCTACAAACTGCCTATTGTTTTTACATCTTTCCACAATCTGCTCTCATATCTGTTGCTACATCTGCTGGCTATTGGAAGGCCTTTAGCATAACCCCGTCACAGTGATGGCACCTTTCTTATTTCTGAATTCTACCCGTATGGCCTTGCTGGATGAGTCCTTCAAGATGTACAGCTGTGACATTCTCCTTCATCAGTAATGGAACTCACCCACCCCTTTTACAACCCTCTCTACCACAGCCTAACCACTTAAATCCCAGAACACTCATACATTAGCCAAATGATATTTCTTTTTTACAAAACCATGTTGGCCCTGTCTGACTGCATGGAGATTTTCTAAATGCTACATGAACTTCCCTAATAACAGATGCCAGTATTTTCCTGAAGACAGATGGTAAGTTAATTGGTCCACAGTTTGATGATTTCTGTCTCTCTCCTAGCTTGAATAGAAGATCTGCATTCACTGTTACCCAACCTAATGCAAGAGTTCCAGAATTTAGGGAATTTTTGAAGATTAAAACCATTGCATCTGTTATCTCATAGCTGCTACTTTAAATACCCCAGGAAGTAGTGAGTTAGTACTTGTATACTTGTCAGATTTTAGTTCTATTAATTCTCTTTTTTACCCTTTTCCTGGTGAATGTAAGTGTTCTAAGTTCTCTCTCCCTTTCACTTCTTAACATAAGATGATTTCTGAGATTTTATACCCACTGTAGGGAAGACATGCAAAATATCTGTTCCAACTCCCTGCCATTTACATACTTTCCATTATTAGTTCTTCACGTTCTCTCTAGAGGACCAATGCTTGCTTTAGTTATACATTTCCTTGACAAATATTTGCATAAATGCTAATTTCTCACTCTTTGTCATTTCTTTGCTTATTTTTGTACTCTGTTCAATCTTCTGACCTGCCACTGATCTTTCAGAAATTCTATACATTTTCTTTTAATTTGGCAGTGTTTTCAACTCTCCTGCATAGTCATAGATGTGCATCCTCTCTATCTTAGCCTTACTTTCATAATAGAATGTCTTTTAGTTTGGTGCTCTGAAATGTCTTCTTACATGTCTGCCTCTACATCTCAAGTTATATATCCCTTAATTTATTTTTTTAAATTTCATTTTGAACTAATTCTGCCCTTATACCTTCTGCTCTGACCTTGTTTAAGATTAAGATTCTGGCATTAGATCCTCTCTTCTCACCTTCAAACTGTATGTGATCATTGAATTACTTTAGGACATTTGATAAGGTACCCCACGTTAGGCTTTTTAATAAGGTAAGGGCCCATGGTGTTGAGAAAGCACATTAGAATGATAGAGGATTGCCAAATGAAAAGAAGGCAGAGATGGGATAAGGGAGATATTTTTCAGAAAGTCAAGCTGTAATGATTGGTGTGCCACAGGGATCGGCATTAGGGCCACAATGTTTACTGATAATTTTGATGAGCCAAGTTGATGGTACTATGGGTTAATACCAAAAATAGTTGGGAAAACAAGTAGGGAGGATAACCCATAGAATTTACATCATGACAGGTTAAACAAGTGGCTAAAGTTTCCCAAAGTGAGTATAATGTGGGGAAATGTGAGGTTAAGCACTTCAGCAGGGAGAAGAGAGGAGCTGAATATCACTTAAGTGGAGGAACATTGTAGGAAGTTACAGAACTGATTTGGGAGACCGTGCCCATGTATCACACAAAGCTAGCATCCAAATTTAGCGGTAATAACAAGGGCACATATTGACATTTATTTCAAAGTGAATGGAGCATAAAAGTCAGAAGGTTTTGCTAAAACTATACAAGGCCATCTTCAAACTACAACTGAAATATAAACAATCTTAGCACCCCCACCTCCAAAGAAAGGAATGGAAGCAGTCCAGAGTACGTTCATAAGGCTGATAGTAGATATGGAGAGACTGTCTTATGAGAGGTTGTGTAGATTGGCCCTGCGCTTGTTGGACTATAGAAAAATGAGAGGTGACCTAATTGACACACAAGGCTCTTAGGGGATAACAAGATAGATGTGGAAAGGTTGCTCTTGTGGAAATGTCCAGGACAACTGAGCATATTCTACGAATAAATGAGCAAATCTTTAAGAAAGAGAAGAATTTCTTCACTTAGAGGGTAGTGAGTCTGTGGAGTTCTTTACCACAGAGAGCTGTTGAGGCAGGGTCAATAAATATATTCAAGGCAGAGATGGGCAGATTTTTGACCATTTAGGGAATTGAGGGTTATGGGCAAAGGCAGGAAAGTAGAGTTGAGGATTATCAAATCATCCATGATCTCACGGAATGACAAAGCAGACTCAATGAGCTGAACGACCGACTTCTGCTTCTACTCTTATGGTTTTACTGCTACTTAGGATTGCATATAAGGAGAGATGATTAATTATTTCTCTGTCATTGCACATTCCAGAAATCAGGCTATTCAATATCTGGTATAGATCAAAAACACAGTGTTCTGAGAATCTGAAAATATTAAATGAGCTCACCTTCCAAGTTAGCTCTGCAAATCTGATTCACTGAATCTATACATAGTTAAAAGTCACCCTATATTATTGTTGCAACTTCATCAGAAGTCCCTATGATTTATTTCCAACCCTGCATCATGGATACTGTTGGACAGTGGGTTCCCATAAACCTCTACCATAAGTAACATCTCACCTTGAGTGTTTCCGAACACCGTCCAAAGTGATTCTGTACATTGATCTTCAAATTAACGTCAACTCTTTTTGTTGCAAGAATGCCATTCTTTTTACCGTTGCTACCATTCCACCATTTCCTAGCTTCCTGTCCTTCTGGAAAAAAAAAACAGAAATAGCTGGAGAAACTCGGTAGGCCTGGCAGCAATTGTGAAGACATAGCAGAAGTGACATTTTTGGTCTAGTGATCCTTCTTAAGAACCATATTTCTGTGGGGCGTTATGATCTGAAAAACATTTTAATTGTCTTTGAGTGATCAAATCACCCACTTTGTCACAAATGCAACAAGCATTCTGATGCAGTCTTTCGTTCTTTTTAGTATTTTTACAACCTCCAGCCTTATCAACTATTGCACTGCTTGTATGCTCTGCCCCTTGCTGCCATGTTAACAGAGAACAAAGAAAATTACAGCACAGGAACAGGCCCTTCGGCCCTCCAAGCCTGCGCCGATTCAGATCCTCTATCTAAACCTGTCATCTGTTTTCCAAGGATCTGTATCCCTCTGCTCCCTGCCCATTCATGTATCTGTCCAGATACATCTTAAATGATGCTATCGTGCCCGCCTTTACCATCTCCACTGGCAACGCTTTCCAGGCACCCACCACCCTCTGTGTAAAGAACTTCCCACACATATCTCCCTTAAACTTTTCCCCTCACCTGGAAAAAAGTGACCCCTAGCAACTGAGTCGCCCTCGCTGGGGGAGAAAGCTTCTTGCTATCCACCCTGTTTATGCCTCTCATGATTTTGTAGACCTCAATGAAGTCCCCCCTCAACCTCCATCTTTCTAATGTAAATAATCCTAATCTACCTGCCTTCATAGCTAGTGCCCTCCATACCAGGAAACATCCTGGTGAACCTCCTCTGCACATCTCCAAAACATCCACATCCTTTCGGTAATGTGACAACCAGATCTGTACGCAGTATTCCAAATGTGGGTTGCACCAAAGTCCTATACAACTGTAACATGACCTGCCAACTCTTGTACTCGATACCCATCTGATGAATGAAAGCGTGCCGTATTCCTTCTTGACCACTCCATCGACCTGTGTTGCCACCTTCAGGGTACAATGGATCTGAACACCCAGATCTCTCTGTGCATCAATTTTCCCCAGAGCTTTTCCATTTACCATATAGGTTACTGTTGAGATTGTTTCTGCACTCCTACTTTGCTCATTTGCTTTGCATCCTCACTTCAGTTTATCACATTACTATCATGATTTAGTTGCAAGTCCTTCATGCTACCCTAGTTATGCAGCTCACCAGAACACGAGTTGCAGTAAGGTTCAAGTCATGATCATCTCAACAATACAGCCCCTATTTTGTCCATTGTTGGTACTGGTATCTCATGAATTGAAACCAATTTCTCCCACTTCAGTTTATTGTACCATACATTTAACGCTTTGATCTTTCTTACCATTTGCCAGTTTGCTTGTACAAAATAATCCAGAGATTAGATTTGAGGTTTTTACAGTTTAATTTGCAAGTATTGAGGCTCTTCCACTTCTTACCTGCTCAGTTTACAAAGCTGCATTATTTGCAGTCAGACCTTCTTGACCCCGACCATGGACAAAATTTCTCTTGACATGTTTTAAGCCAAGTCCTGATCTTGAATCTCAGGGATGTCATGCTCACTCTGTACCATAGGCCTCGCTCTTGGTCGCACAGTTTCTGCATGAAATCCTCTTTCTCTTCCTCTGTCTCTTTCTGTCTGTCCCTGTTACTGTCTCCTGTGTCTCTCTATCTTCCTCCTCTATTTAGGACTTTTTGCTGACCTGCTAATTCTTGGGGTTGCACTGAGTCTTTATCTCTCTTCTGTTTGATTTTCGGCTCCTTCCCTCTCTTATTATCTTTTGCATCCTTTTGCCTTCTCCTTAATTATCTTTCTTTAGCCTGTTTATCCTTCCAAATGAGACGAAACACTTTGAGGTTTAGTAGAGTTGGGGTAAAGCATCAATGCCTGAAGGCTGCATTTTTGGTGAAAGTTATGATGGAACAATGATCTTTTGCATAGCTGAAATCCTTTGTCTTGACCATCATTAATGCCCTCAGTTCCATCAAGTCTTCTACCTTGTACTGCTCACTCAATCCCGTCTTTACCCCTCCATTTTAATCACCTTGCTGTTAATGTTTTACCCATTTCTTCTTTGTCTACTCGTTCTTGCTCTGTTCAATGTGCAAGGCAGGGGAAGAGGCCAGAACCAATCTCATCCTTTACCTAGATTCCCTCTTCCATTTCCTCTTCTCCAGTTCTGCCTCTCTCTCTAAAACAAACACTGGTTTCTTTTCATATATGAAGATGTACTAAGTGATGGCCTAAATGAAGTTTTTGAAATTAGCTGTAAATAATTTTGATAAACAGCTAAGCGCTGGAGGATGGATTTACAATTTGACACTTCTTTAGAACGCTAACTTGTGAAATCAGTGAGAGTGGAAGATATTTTCAATTTTCTATGCAATAAAATGAGGCAAATTGATACTTTTAACAAGAGATCTGCTTAAAAACAATAGCAAGATGATAGAAATTTGCTCGTAAGTTGAAAGAGACATGCTGTAACCCTTAAATAATTAAATGGGTCTCCCATGAATAAAAATGATTCAAAAGAATACTGAATGTTATTCTGTTGCTTTTCACAAAGCCCATTACGTGAATAATGTCTTTGCAAATGTAATGTGTATACTGGGATAGAATTTCTCACTGATATTCCAATTGTGCTCTCGTTATTGTTGTTTCACTTCTCTCCCACAAACTATGAGCTCTGGAAAATTTAAACAATGCACTTCCATATCTCCTGAAATATGAACTTGCCCCATTGTCATTTAGGATTCCTCCCTTTTTTATGTATACCTTTGGCTCTCAGTGCATCTTTTGAGCTAAACTGGAGTTTATAAGGGGTGTGGTTGCAGAGTCAGGTAGATTAGAGGACTGCCTGTGTCCTTTAACACAGCAGTACAGGCCCAATGTTTATCAAGACCTCATGTCCCCATGCTGCCTCAGGTCAAACTGGCCACCCCAAATTTCTTTTGCCAACTTTATTTGAAGTGATGGCTGTGCATAGTTAGCAGAAAACTATAAAGTGGTCGCAGAATGTTCCCCTGATTGCTCCATTCAATTCTACCTGGGAACAAAGGCGGCATGCCTTGTTGCAAGGGTTTTTAGTAGATCAGTCAAAACAAGCTAATGGTCAGTGCACAGAAATTAAATAGTGAGTTGGTCAGAAACAAAATGTTGTTGCACTTGGGTTGCAGATCATTTTTGCATTTAGCAGGAGGGGTTATAGGGCTAAATCTTTGAAAGTAAAGAATTGGAGTCTGTCATGCACAGGAAATATTTAGTGAAATCTGATGACTGACAGTGTCAATAGCTCATCACCTTCATCTCCCATCCACCACCCTGCTTCCCCCCCCCCCCCCCCGCCACCCGGAACTTTCCCATGTCATTCCATGCCTCTTTATTTTTCCACCCGTTCCATATGCAGTCTCATGCGCCTTCAGATCTACATGCCACTAATGTTTCCTTCAAAGTCACTGATTCAGTTTGTGCTGGTTTGTGTTTGAGAATCAATCAATGACAATGTTTTAAAATCATTGGAAAAATTTAAACTTGCAACAACTTAATAAAACACTGATTTCAAAATGCTAGCATTGATAAGGAAAAGCAAACTTACTGCAATGAAAAGAAAATTAGAGGGTTGGTTTTCAGTCTAGAGGTTAGTGACCGGTGATGTGTCACAAGGATCAGTGCTGGATTCACTGCTTTTCATTTTTGTAAATGAATTGAATGTGAACGTGGGAAGTATGGCTAGTAAGTTTGCAGATGGCACCAAAATTGTTGATGTAGTTGTCAGTGAAAAAGATTACCTCGCATACAATGAGGCCTTGATCAGATGGGCCAATCAGCCAAAGAGTGGTGTACGGGGTTTAAGTTCAATAAATGTGAGGTATTGCATATTGGTAAGGAAAACCAGGGCAGGACAAGTACATTTAATGGTCGGGCTCTGCGAGCTCTAGAGGCAGAGGTAGATAGTTCCTTGAAAGTGTGGTTGCAAGTAGACAGGGTGGTGAAGAAGACGATTTGGCACACTTGCCTTCATTGTTCAGAACATTAAGTATAGGAATCGGGATGTCATGTTACAACTGTACAGGACATTGGTTAGGCCACTTTTGGAATACTTCACACAATTTCAGTCACCCTTCTATATGAAGGAAGATGTTGAACTTGAGAGGGTGCAGAGAAGATTTGAAAGAATGTTGGCGGGTGAAGAGTTTAAGCTATAGGGAGAAGCTGAATAGGCTGGGTCTTTGTTCCCTGGAGCGTTGGAGGCTGATGGGTGACTTTATAGAGGTTTTTAAAATCATGAGGGGCATGGATAGGGTGAATAGCCAAGGTCTTTTTCCTCAGAGGAGGAAGTTCAAAATGGTTCATTGGTTTAAGGTGAGTGGGGAAAGATGTAAGAGGAACCAAGGGGTAACTTTTTCATGCAGAGGTTGGTGTGTGTGGAATGACCTGCCAGAGGAATTGTTGGAGGTGGGTACAATTACAGTAGTTAAAAAACATTTGGATGGGTATATGAATAGGAAGGGGTTGAAGGGATATGGGCCAAATGCTGGCAGATGGGATTGGTTTGGATTGGGATAACTGGTCAATGCAGAGGAGTTGGATCAAAGGGTCTGATTCCATGCTGTATGACTCTGTGGCTTTATGACTCTGCGTGTTAAGTTTGCAGATAATTAAGAAGCCTCCTGAAAGCTATATTCAGTTATCACAGCCTCTTCAGTTTAGTGGCTGTTCTTGAAGTGGAGCACCTATGAGTTCAAGTCATTACTGGCATTTGAAATGTATTCGTAATGGCTACGGTTTACAACACATCTTTCAGCTAGGTTGCTTGAAACTGACAAAACAAAATGGTGCCTCTTTCCATTACAAAGTAGTGCTTTCAGTGAATCAACAGAATGAAGCAGGTGCAGTGATTTCCTCAACTTCCTAAAGAGGGAGTTTTATTTTCATGGCCATACCTGTCAGTTGAATTAAATCATCAAAAAAGGCAAGAGAGGCTAATCGGACTTTATTTTCATATTTTTAATGCCCTGTGGAGCTTTTGCTTAATGGAAAAGTACTGCAGTACAGAACAACAGTCTATTTTAAGGATCAATTTACAATTGCATCTCAGACTCCTATGATCACTCATTGCATCAAGAACATATCCAACATATAGTAGAATATCTAATCAGTCATGACTGAGTGCTCCATGTGGTAATTGTCAGGTGACTGTCTTCAGGGTTGACCTGCCACTAACAGTGAGAAATCTTGCTGAATCAAACTGCACTAAGTCACTTAACTGCTGATTAGCAAGCTTTTTGGTGAAACACTTGATCCTGAGGTTTGGTTAGCAGTTCTGATGGGGGCCAATCAGAGACTGGCAGCTTTTGTGTCTGAGTTTCTTTTTTGCAGGGCCAAGCTTAAAGGTTTAAACAGTAATATGTTGAATGCATGTGCTTCAGTTCTTGCAAGGTGGAAGTTCATAAGCTGAAGAGCATCAGGTATGGTTGGAAGCAAGGGCAAGGGAATGGCTTTCAGTGGCCCAGTCTTCGCCCCCATCTTTACTCTTGATCCCTAGGACAGCAGGGCATTGGCACAGCAGTGGGTTGAGGCTCTTAAGTGGACAATAATTGATTACTTAAGGGCCTTAATGTGTGATCAGTCAAGAGGGTTTCCCATCATCCATCCCCTCCAGCTTTTAATCATTTGAGGTTGGAGAGAAGTGGTGAGCGTCACTACATGGCCGACTTGTCCAATTATTTTACCTTCTTGCCTCCACCAAGACCACAGGAGCAGTAAAAGGCCAGTCAGCTTATTGAGCCCACTTTACTGTTCAGTCATGACAGATACCTTTCTCAACCCATTTCTCCTGCCTTCTCCCCATAACCATTGATCCCCTTGCCAATCTATCTCAAAGACACTCAATGACTTGGCTGCCACAGCCTTCTGTGGCAATGAGTTCCGGTGATTAACTGCCTTCTGGCTGAAGAAATTCCTTCTCTTCCCAGTTCTTTAGGGTCGTCCCTTCACTCTGAGGCTGTACCCTCAGGTCCTAGTCTCTCCGACTCATGGAATCTTCTCCATGTCCATCCAGGCATCCATCTAAACTTCAATCCTTTGCAACTCCATTTAGTAAAGACCCAGAGTCCTCCAAGTACTAACCTTTCATCCCTGGGATCATTTTGTAAATCTCCTTTGGATCCCCTCCAATGCCAGCACATCATTCCTTAGATGCTCAACCTAAAACTGCTCACAATGCTCCTAATGTGGTCTGACCAGTACATCCCTGCTGTTGTTTCCTAATTTTCTCGAAATGAATGCTGACATTGTATTTGTCTTTGTAAATGCCAACTGAACCTGCTTGTTAACCTTAAGCGAATCCTGAGCTAGGACTCCTCTTGTGCAGATTTCCAAAACCTTTCCCCATTTAGAAGATAGTCTGTGCCTCTATTCTTCCTACCAAAGTGCATAACATCACACCTTACCTCATTGTATTCCATGTCTCACTTCTTTTCCTACTCTCCTAGCCTTTCCATGTCCTCCTTCAGCCTTCCCACACCCTCAACACTATCTGTCCCTCTGCCTATCTGTGTCAACTGCAAACTTAACAAAGCCGTCAATTCCCTTATCCAGATCATTAATGTACAACATAAATAATTGTGGTCCCAATACTGTCCCCTGTGGAGTTCCACTCGTCACTAGCTGCTATCCTGAGAAAGACTCCTTTATCCCCACTCTCTGCCTTCTGCCAGTCAACCAATTATGTATCCATCCCAGTGCCTTGTCCCTAAAGCCATGGGCTGTTATCTTGTTTTGCAGCCTTTAGTGTGGCACCTTGTCCAAGGCCTTTTGTAAATCAAAATATATCACTGGTATAAATTGCACACAGTGACATTTGGAGGTAGCCAGACATTTTGCATTGGCTTTTCAGAATGCTCCTGATGCCTCAGGTGCTTTCCCTAAGTGAGTACAAATTTTCTAAGTAGGTGTCATTTTTCGTGTCTTCCAAAACCCGATCCAGCTCTTAGAAATTGTGTGCCAGAGGAAGTAACCAGGACCCTGACCTTAGAAGTAGCATATGTGAATTTTGCATCTAAGGCCTTCCCAAACCCCAAAAAGATCAGATGAAAGTCAAGTGGGATCAGGAAGGCAGAAAAATATCACCTCAATCACCTCTGCAGCAAAAAATGAGTTCCACATGTTAGGTTGTAATTCGTACCTCTATCAGGAAGTGGAAATCCGCCCCTAATTTTAAAGAATCATCTCTGGAGTCAGGAAACAAACTTTTGGTCAAACAAATCTGGCCATTACACAGGCATTTAACATTTTCTTTTCACATTCCTATTGTAGTTTGATAATTGTAATACAGTTACTGTTTGGTAACTGTTGTGGTTGTATCTGCTGCTGGCATAGGCTATATGTCAGTTTATAGCTGCTCATGTTTTTGGGGTATTGATGATTCCTGGGAGAGCAGTTTTGGTCTTGTTTTTCTTGTAGGTGATTATTTTTCCAACTGAGTTATGGCCCACAACTGTTGGATGGCGATAAAATGATGCACAGTCACAGCATTGTACCTGTTAATTGAGCTATCAGCCTTCTTTTACTATGATGGAGTCACCTTTGTAATCACATGGAAGGAAGCAAGAATCTGTTCTTAAAAAGTGTGTTTTTTTTTAAACCCTACATTGGCCAAACTTGGTGAAATGGCTTCCTTTCCTGAAGCTTATTAGTGAACTAATTTTTAATGATATTTGTCACCTTTGCTGACAATTAGTTTGTCTCATTTTACCTTGACTGAATATCCATTCTTTTTTGTTTAAAATTGTGATTCACTGCAGTGATTCAACTAATACTGATCATTTGAATCCAATCACTGATATCTACTTTCTAAGTAGTGTAAGTTTAATTGCAATAAATCAAAATGAAATCTTACTTGAATCCTTTTTGGAGACTTCAGTATAAAATGTGCAGTACCAGTTTCATTGAAAAGTTTGTTACTTTAACATCCAATTGACTACCACAGCAGTTTATCATATTTAGTTGGGTTTTATCAGACTCTCACTATAAATTACGCAACTGCTCATAAATTTTGAAGTCTTTACAGTCATGCAGTATAAAAGCATTTAACAACTGTAATGAAAAAATTATGTTAATCTGACAAAAAGAAACACTGGAATCATATGGTAGTTATCAGCATTCATCTGCCAAATATTTTGGATGATTTTAGATTTGTGCTCACTTGTGCAAACAGTAATTTATACTTGGAAATCTTTCCAGGATAACCCCTTTTTTTATGTTTGAATACCATTCATTATACTTTGACTTTGCCATTGGTGTATGCAATGTTTTAAGATGATTTTCTTTCTATTTATGCAACTGTTTATACTGGTTCCCCTTTATGGCTTTTCCATGTGATGTAGCTTCTGGTGAATATTTTTGGTCTGAAAATAAGCTGGCAACTCTTTGGCTTATTTATAGTAAGTCATTTCAACAACAATTACCAGATATGTCCACATCTGGCTAAGTCTTGTTAAACTAGGCTAAATTACTTTCTAATCTCTGAGCAAAATATCTTTCCTCATACTGCACGTGACAGGTGTTGATGACAGCTGTACCTGATGAGTTGATTTAACTGGTGAGATACTGCAGACAAATTAAAAGAGCCTTTAAAAGAAAGTTAATTCCTCTTGGGTAGTCATTGCCAACTTGAGGCCTTTCCTCATCATAGTATACTCCCAAAGGAAAATTAAAAGAATATATGCTGTTAGTCTCACATTAACTGAACATACTCAAGATGAAGGCTGTTACATTCTTGTGTTTTTCTTGTTCTGTTTCTAACTCTGACTCAACATAGGTGAGCCTTCATTTCTGAGGAACAATTTCGCTTGCCTGGTTATCTTAACTTGAAGAAAACACAGCCATTAAATAAATTCAAGTTCAATTTGATTTGACTTATGATTCTATTGTACATCTTCATGGAGTTCTTCAGTGGAAAAATGAACATTGATTTGGATTTGGGTACTCTTAGATGTGCAGTAATTAAGCACACTTGTTAGATAAGCTGATTTTTGTTGGTTTATTATATATGAGCATGGAAACAAGAATAGGCCATTGACCCTATTCTTCATCCAGCTAGATGAATGCTTGTCTGTACACGTTCTACCATGTGTTAGTTTTGTAACCCTTAATGAAAATCTAATAATCCCATTTGGAAATTTGCAATCAGCTGAATGTTAAATGCTTTGTATTCCAGATTAAACTGTTAGTTATGTGAAGAAGTGCTTCCTGACTGATTTTTTTTATGCTGTCTTGTTCTAGATATAATTTTGTTCTATTCAAGTTAATTTTTGCAACCATTTTGTAACACAATATTGCACTAAAAGATTTAATGTTTTTCATTTATTTGTCTTTGTGCTGGTTTTACATGCCGAATGAAATTTATTCAACAGAATAATAAATCCAAAATAGTATTCAAGCAATTGAGGTTTCACAGTTCAGGTTTTTACCTCCCAAATCTGGTAGCCTTGGGACCTCATTTGCCAGACTAGAACTTTTGCTGGACCATGAGAGGTCACACATAATCGAAGCACAAATACATCAGAAGTAAATACCTAACCTTGCCTTTTATTGTTCACATGCCTCATAGATAAATTACTTCTCTATTGGATATCAAAAGCAGAATCTAAAGTACCCACACTAAACAAAGTGTATCAAAAGATAATATAAATAAATATTAATGTACAGCTGCTGAATCTTATTACAGGGAAAACCAAAAATATTATGGATGCTGGACCAGAACATGCTGAATTAGGGAGGCACAATCTATCGTTGGTTATTACCAAACTTGACTATTTCTTTAGGTAGCAAACACCATATCAAAACTACTGTATTAAGCTGCATATTTCATGTGATAATTATCATTTTAGACAGAATCTTCAATTTGATCTAGACTGGATGGTGCATACTTTTTAAAAATTGACCAGAACGGAAAGAAAATGACTTGCTTTTGGACAATTAAACACGCTAAGGTGTAATGGTGTTATACAGCACAGAAATAGAACCTTTGGTCCAACTCATCTGGCCAGATATCCTAAACTGATGTAGCCTCATTTGCCAGCATTTGGCCCATATCCCTCTAAACATTTTCTATTTATATACCATCCAGGTGCCTTTAAAATGTTGTGATTATAACTGCCTCCACCACCATCTTTGGAAGCTTATTTCATACATGCACTGCCCACGGCATGAAAAGCTTACCCCTCAGGTCCCTTTTAAATCTTTTTCCTCTCACCATAAGTCTATGGGATGTAGTTTTGGACCCACCACCCCCACCCCCAACCCAGGATAAAGATCTTGGGCATTCAAACTGCCTCTGCCCCTCATAATGTTATAAACTTGTATAAGGTTACCCCCTCAGTCTCTGATGCTCCAGGAAAGAAAAATAGCCCCACCCTGTTGATGAAGAAGTTCTTTTAGCTGTGTTGATACAGTGGGGTAGAGCATGGCCAGATTTTACAGCACTTGCTGCTGGAATGTCAATGTATGAGCAGGTGGGGCAGACAATTGAGTGTGTGGGCAATTGGATCAAGGTCAGTTAGTCAGCATGTGGGGAGATGGCTAAGCAGGTAGTCAGGGGAGAGTCAGGTGATCACAGCTGGTCTCTGGGGTCGTCTCCTTGGGTCAGAGTTTTGTCAGGAGTGAGATTCGGCCGTAGTTGTCAGGTGTGGTTACCAAGGTGTTAGTCCAGGTTTTAATCTGCCTAATGTTTCTTGGGTAGTGATCCAAGTCAGGACTGTCTAACAGCTGAAAGTCTCCAACTGAAGTACCACAAGAGTTGGAGATATTCAGGGAGAATGCTGGAGCGCAGTAAACTTACCTATCGGAAGTTTCGGTTTCCTGGACAATTCCCATGTTTGTCCACATGTTTAGACCTCCACAGGATCAAGATGCAGACCTTTAGCCTTCCATCTGGTCACCAGCATACAGGGATTGGAAGTTTTAGCGAAATTAGCAATTCATTAGCAGACAGCGAGAAAAGCATGAGTACCAGATAAAACATATCAGCGTGAATGACACGCACATGAATTGCAATACACCTAGCAGCTGAACTATGGAGTGGAAAGATTTAAAAAACAGTTCTAATGAAAAGCACAAGACATGGAAGATATAATTCACAGTGGTACAAGCCTTCATACCAATGCAATGAAATTAAAACCTATCATAATTTTCCAATGTAAAACCATGGTGTAAATCAAGCTCCTTGCAGGATTTTTGTGTTTTTTCATAATAAGAGGTTTGAGTGACATTGATGATCAGTGATGTCCCTTTGGCCTAATTAAAGAATGAAACTTTTTATATTTGACATGTTCAGATCTCAAGTAACTAATGAGATAACAAGACACGTAATGAAATAACCCCCACATTGTAACTGTATGATAGAGTCTATAGTTCAACTTTCAGGTGTGTGCTTCAACAAGCCTCCCGAGGATCATGTTCAGGTTGAATGGAATAGGTGAAAAGTTGAAAGAGGAAACTTCTTCATTCAGAATGGAAATGTGTGCTGCCCCTTTTGATGTTTTGAGTGGTTTTCTCATCCAATTGTGGGATTCCATTAGTGCACAGCACTGCCATCAGAGTCTTCAAAAGATGAAGATTATCCAATTCTGTGGTTGAAGAGGAAAGTTTGTTGTGGAGGGTTGATTCTGAGCCCAGAAGTGTTTAATCTGATCCAGAGGAGGACAGCAAAAGTGACTTAACCAATTCACTTATTGGCCTGTCATTTAGAGAAATATATCATTTCTTTCGAGGTAGTTCAGAGAATGTTCAGGAGGATTATCTCTGGTGTGGAGTGATTGTTTTATGAGCAAAGGCTGAACAGGTTGGGACTTTGCTCACTGGGGTTTCGAAGAATGAGAGGTGATCTCATTGAACCATATAGGATTCTTAAGGGGTTTGATAGGGTAAATGCTGAGAGGATATTTCCCCTCATCAGAGTGTCCAGGACCAGAAGACTCTCACTCAGAATAAAAGGACTCTAGTTCAATACTGAGTTGAGGAGAAATCTCTCCTCTGAGGATTGAGAGTCCTTGGAAGTCCCTACCAAAGAGAGCCGTGGTGGCAGAGTCCTTATGTATATTTAAGGATGAGATAGATAGATTTTGATCAGTAGGGGAATCGAGGTTTATGTGGAAAGAACAGGAAAGTGGATGTCAGAATGTCTGATCAGCCACGATCCTTTTGAATGGCAGAACAGGCTTGAGGGGCTGGATGGTCCTGTTCATATTTCACATGGTGATATTAATTCTTTCCTTGGATGCAAAAGAATTTGCATCTTTAAAATGTTTGAAAGGTATCCTCAGAGATTGAGTGTCATTCAATACTAATGTTTAAGGAAGGAAGATCTGCCATCCTGACCCAGTTGGCCTACTTGTTCCTCCAGACCACAGCAAAATGGTTAACTTTTAGCTGCTGTCTGTAATAGTGACCACCAACACCAGCACCAGCTTTTCACATTTTATACTGTTTATGGGTTGCTGTCATTTTTCCAGAGTTTTAAAAGTCAACTTGTACATTGCAATCTATAGTACAGAATTGCAAAACAAAAATCACCTTAGTGATTTCAATCGATCACATATCAAATAGATACATGGTCAAGACAAGTGACTAAACCATGTAGTGAGAACCAAATGAAATCAGTCTGCGAAGAAACTTGCAAGGAATATGAAAATCCATTAACTTTTGCAGTTATATTTGTGAAGTGATGGGTGTCAAGAGCAGCACGGACCTTGTGTTTAATGATCCTTTAGATACTGTCGATAAAATAAGGAACTAATGGATGTGTTGAGTTGTATGTACAGGTGTGAGTGAGCAAAGTGTGGCGATGGAATCTATTGTGGAGAACTGTGAAGTTACTTACATTGGGAGAGGATATAGAAAAGTGAGTTTGTTTTTGAATGATAAGAGACTGGGAAATGTTAATAGTCATTGTGGTCTGGGTGTCATTGCGCACAAATGTCAGAGGTATGATCGCGAAGTTCATAGCTGACACGAAAATTGGTGTTGTGGTAAGTAGTGAGGAGGAAAGCCTTCGACTACATGACAATGTAGATGGGCTGGTCAAATGGGCTGAACAGTAGAAAATGAAATTCAATCCTGAAAATTAAGTGTTATTGTGGATTCAAAGCATTAAATAGTAGGACCCTATGAGGTACAGAGGATCCCAGGGACCTTGGTATGCATGCCCAAAATCCTTGAAGGCAGCAGGACAGGTTGTCAAGCAGCCATATGGGATACTTGCCTCATTAGTCAGTCATTAAATACAAGGATAAGGTGGTTACGATGGAGCTCTATATGACATTAGTTAGGCCACAACTGTGCAAGTCTGGTTACCACACAAGAAGAAAGATGTCATTACATCAGAGAGGGTGCAAAAGAGGTTCACCAGTATGTTGCCCCTGGGCTAGTGTGATTCAGCGATGAAGAGAGGCTAGATAGGCCACATTTGCTTTCCTTAGAGTAGTGAAAGCTGAAGGAGGATCCGATTGAGGTATACAGAGTCTTGAGGGGCACAGACAGGGTAGACAGTGAGAAACCTTTCCTCTTAGTAGACCAAGTAGTAGTAAAGGTAAGGAGCTAGAGGCTTAGATGGGGCTTGAGGAAAAGAACATTTCAATGGAAGGTGATGATTATCAGGAACGCGTGTCCTGAATGGATGGTAGAGCCAGGACCTCAAGACATGTATCAACTATTTAACTGTACACCATTGAAACATCATAGCAAACAAGGCTATGAGTCAAGTGCTGAAAATGGGATTAGAAGATATGAATGTTTGATGTCTGGTGCAGATGTAGTGGGCCAAAGGACCTGTTGCCATGCTGTAAAACTCGATGAGACTCTGACTGTACGACACATCCCAAGGCTAACTGGCAGATACGACAAGCAATTTGAAAAACAATTGGTATGTTTGCTTTACAATGAAATAATTGGAGTATTTGAGTAAGACCATAAGACACAGTAGTGGAATAAGGCCATTCGGCTCATCGAGTCCACTCCGCCATTTAAATCATGGCTGATGGGCACTTCAACTCCACTTCCCTGCACTCTCCCTGCAGTCCTTGATTCCTTGTGAGATCAAGAATTTATTGATCTCTGCCATGAAGACTTATCTAACGTCCCGGCCTCCACTGCACTCCGTAGCAACGAGCTCCACAAGCCCACCACACTCTGGCTGAAGAAATGTCACCTCTTTCCGTTTTAAATTCCCCCCCTCTAATTCTAAGCCTTTGCCCACGGGTCCTAGTCTCCCCGCCTAATGGAAACAACTTCCCAGCGTCCACCCCTTCTAAACCATACGTTATCATGTAAGTTTCTATTAGATCTCCCCTCAACCTTCGAAACTGTAATGAATACAATCCCACAATCCTTTGCTGTCATCATACGTTAAACCTACCATTCCAGGGATCATCCGTGTGAATCTCCGCTGGACACGCTCCAGGGTCAGTATGTCCTTCCTGAGGTGTGGGGCCCAAAATTGGACACAGTATTCTAAATGGGGCCTAACTAGAGCTTTATAAAGTATCAGAAGCACATTGCTGCTTTTATATTCCAACCCTTTCGAGATAAACGACAAGTAAGGAGGTTTTAGTGCCTTATAGGACTTTGGTGAGATAATACCTGGAGTGCTGTTATAGTTTTGATAGTTTCCTCAATGAATGATTCTCTTGTCTTCAAAAATGTGCAGGATTGATTATTAGGATGTAGAAATCTCTTAGGAAGAACTTTTGAGTAGATTAGGCCCGCATTCCCTTGAGTTTTGAAGAATGAAATGTAACCTCAGTAAAACTTCCAAATTCTAAAAGAATAGTATAAATGCTGAGTGATTTTTTTTGGCTGGAAAGCTGAAACCAAGGACTCTCAAACTCCGAATATGGAAACTAAAATGAGCAGAAATTCCATCACTGAGTTATGAACTTTTGGAATGCTCTAACTCTTGAGTTGTGGATGATTCATTCTGCCCTCTAACAGTAGGTACAAAGAACTGACCCTCATCTTGGTCATAAAGATTAAGTCTATCCAAGTATCTGCCTCCATTCACCTCCCTTCTTTTCCAGCCCACCGGCACATAATCTCCCGAAGGATCCCTCATTCCCAAACCCTGAACGTATCCTTCTGTAGTGTCTCTTCTATCACCCCTTACTGTTCTCTGAGCTCATCTTGTCCACAAGACTCACTCCTTGCTTCTTTGATCCTAGTGCCACTCAACTATGGACCATCCAGTTTCTTACCTGGCTTCCATGTTGACTGGTATTGTAAACAATTTATCTTCACGTACTGTCCCCCTCTATTTAAAATCTGCCATAATCACCCCTCTCTTCCAAAATAAAACTCATCAGCTTCTTTACCCTTGAACATCATCATTTGTTTTCTCTCCAAAGTCCTTGGCTGTGCCTTTTCATTTGAAACTGTGTCCATCTGACTCAGAGCTGCACGCTGGAGCCCAACAAATGCAGTTTCTACTCTGTCACCGTATTGAACAGCTGTTATCTGTGACATGAATGACATGTGCGTAACTGTGACCAAAATAAGTTATCCACTCTCATTATTTTCAACCTGTTTGCAGCTTTTGATCTGGTTTGTTTCACCATTCTCCTTCAACACGCCTTCATTTGATTTGTATTTGTCACATATACGGAGATATAGTGAGAAGTATTGCTTTGCATGCTGATGACAAATCATACCTTACATAAATACATCAGGGAATAGAACAGAATGCAGAATTTAATGTTGTAACTATGGTGATGGTGCAGTGAAAGATCAACTTTAATGTATCAGAGGGCTTCATTAGGCTGATAATAGCAGGGAAGAAGGTGCTGTTAAATCTGTTGATCTGTGTTTTCAAATTTCTGCTGGATGGAATGGTGTGGAATAGAGTATAACCAGGGTGGGAGGGGTCTTTGATTATTTTGGCTGCTTTCCTGAGGCAGCAGGAAGTGCAGACAGAGTCAGCGGAAGGAAGGCTAGTTTTCTTGACAGACTGGACTGCATTCACAACTCTAATTTCGTGAGGTCTTGGACAGAACAGTTGCTGTACACAGCTACGTGCATCCTGGTGGGATGCTTTTTATGGTCCATCAATAAAAATCCGTCAGAGTCTTTGTGGACGTGCCAAATTTCCTTAGCCTCCTGAGGAAGTAGAGAGGTTGGTGTGATTTCTTGACTGTAGTGTTGACGTGACTGGACCAGGATAGATTATTGGTGCTATTTAGTCTGAGGAATTTGAAGGTCTCCACCACCTCACCTCAGCACCATTGACACAGGCAGGGCTGTATCCTCTGCTCCAATTCCAGAAGTTGATCAACAAGTTCCTTCATTTTTGTGACATTGAGGGAGAGATTGTTGACTTTCCACCATGCCATTAAGCTGTCTATCTCTTTCCTGCACACTCTCATTGTTGTTTAAGATCTAATCCACTAAGATGGTGTCATTAGCAAATTTGTAAATACAGTTAGAGCTGAATTTGGCCACACAGTCATGAGTGTATAAGGAGTATCGTAAGAGGCTGACCATGTAGCTTTGCGGGGTGCTGATGTTGAAAATTATTGTTGAGGTGTTGTTGCCTTTCCTTGCTGATTGAAGTCTACGGGTCAGGAAGTTGAGAATCTAGTTGCAGAGGCAGGAGCAGAGTCCTAGGTCTCAGAATTTGGGAAATGAGAGTTTTGTTGGAATTATGATGTTGAAGGTGGAGCTGGAGTAAATAATTAGAAGTCTGATGTGGGTGTCCTGGTTATCCAAACATTCCGGGGATGACTGTAGGGCCAGAGAAATGGCATCTGGTGTGGACCTGTTGTGATAACAGGCAAATTGTAGTGGATCAGGGCAGTCTAGGAGGCTGAAGTTGATGAATGCTGCTCAAAGCACATCATAATAATGAATGCCAAAGCCACAGGTTAGTAGTCATTAAGGCAAGTTGCATGGTTTTTCTTTGGCACTGGCATAATTGTGGTTTTGAAGCAAGGCGGAACCTCACATTGTAGTAAGGAGAGGTTAGAGATGTCTGCAAATACTCTTGCCGACTGGTCCGTGCAGGATGTAAGTGCACAAACTGGGGTTCCATCCCGGCCAGTCGCTTTTCATGTTCACCCTCGAGAATGCCAGTTTGATGTCTGACTATGGCTACCGATGCACCTGTGGCTGTTGGGGCAGGTGACATCATTTCATTGAACTTCTGCAATGTGTTGAGCTCATTGAGGTGGGATGGTGGGATGCATTGTTGTCACTGGTTCTATTTGATTTAATTCTGTAGCCTGTTTTATCATTGTAAGCCTTGTCACATTCGACACATGTTCATGTGGTTAGTCTGGAACTCTAGTACATTGTCTAGTTTAGCTGATGGCTTTGTGAAGATTGTACCTTGATTTCTGGCATAGGTCAGGATCACCCTACTTGAACTCCTCAGACCTGGACTTCAGTAGGGAGTGGATCTTTCAGACCAATCTAGCTTTGGGTTGGGGAACACCTGGATTAACTTCTTTTGCACGCAGTTCTCAACACACTTATTAATGGTAACAGCACGTTCATTTAGGTTGGCTGCTGAGTTCTTGAATATGCACCAATCCACCTACTCCAAGTAATCATGTAGGAGCTTGTTTCTAACATGGTGGCTTAGCGGTTAGCACTACCCCCTCAAGATGCCAGGGACCCAGGTACAGTTCCAACCTTGGGCAACTGTCTGTGTGGAGTTTGCACATTCTCCCTATGTCTGCATGGATGTCCTCCCACAGTCCAAAGATGTGCATGTTAGGTGGATTGGCCATGCTAAATTGCCCGTGGTGTAGGCTAGGTGGATTAGCTGTGGGAAATTCAAGGTTACAGCGATAGGGTAGGGGGGTGAATCTGGGTGGGATGCTGTATGGAGAGTTGGTATGGATTTGTTGGGCCAAAGGCTTATTTCCGCACTATAGGGCTTCTAATAAATGGATTCTAGTAAAAGTCCAGCACTGTACAACTCTCTGTACCGGATCCTCATGCTTCAGTTTCTGCTTGTAACTTAGCAGAAGGAGCACAGCATTGTGAACTGATTTTCCAAAATGCCTGCAGGAATGAAGTAGTAGGTGTCTTTCATCATTGTGTTGCAATGGTCCAGAATATTTGGGCCTCTGGTGCAACAGGAGCCTTGTTGGTGGTATCTTGGAAGCACAGTTTTGAGGTCAGCCAGTTTGAAGCCACTGGCTATGATGATCAAGGCCTCAGAGTACTCTGGCTCAAGGCTGTTTATTGCAGTGTATATTTCATCAAGTGCGCTGTTCACTTCCACATGGGCTGGAATGTAAACTGCTGTCAGGATAGCAGAAGTGAGCTCCCACTGTAGGTAGTAGGAACACACTTTTACCGTTTAGGTCCAGGAAGCAGTATCTTGTCCAAGCACCAAAAGGTGTTGATTAGGAGGCAGACCTCTCCAAGGACGCTGCATGGTCCATCTGGTGGATTGAGAAACCCTCACATTGTAAGGCACAGACAGCTGAAGGAAGAATGAACCATGTTTCCATAGAATGCCGACAGTGTGGAAACAGGCCATTTGGTGAATGGGTCTGCACCAACCAAGCCTCCAGAGAGCATCCCATCCAGAACCACCCGACTACCCTATCCCTGTAACCCTGCATTTCCTAATGCCAACCCATCTAGTGCATATCACTGAACGCTGTGGGCGATTTAGCACGGCCAGTTCACCTAACCTGCATATCTTTGGGCTGTGGGAGGAAACCAGAGCACCTTACAGAAACCCATACAGACACGGGGAGAATGTGCAAACTCCATGCAGATAGTCACCTGCGGGTGGAATTGAACCCGGATCCCTGGTGCTGTGAGGTAGCAGTGCTGACTACTGAGCCACTGTGTCATCCTGTAAAAAAAACAGCACACAGCAGTCTCTCAGTTCCCTTTGATAGGTGAGTCCAGCTTTAAGTTCATCCAGATTATTTTCAATAGCTTGGACAATTGCCAAGCGTATACTGGGGAACGGGGACTTGAAACCACACTGTTTAAATCTCACCTGTAGGCTAGGGTGTCTCCCACATTTCCTGGGTAAGTAGCTGCTTCTGGTTGGCCCTGAAGTTAGAGCGGATGGTCTACCATTCCGGAATGTAAGTGGGTGCATCCAGTAGTGTCCTGGTCATGGCCTTGGGAACTCTTGGCTGGTGGGGGATCTGGTCAGGCCTTGATGTCTTCTCCACATAGTTGGGTAAGGGATCGAATCCGCTTCATGGAATCATGTCAAAATCACCTTCCAGGAGCCGGGAAGTGGATGGTGATTTTGATGCTGAGGTGGCAGTTCCAGCTTCAGCTTCTGGGTCCCATCATTTCAAGCATTCAAAGATAGTAGGAACTGCAGATGCTGCAGAACCCGAGATAACAAAGTGTAGAGCTGGATGAACACAGCAGGCCAAGCAGCATCTTAGGAGCACAAAAGCTGATGTTTTGGGCCTACACCCTTCATCAGAAAAGGGGTGGGGGAAAGGATTCTGAAATAAATAGGGAGAGGGAGGAGGTGGATCGAAGATGGATAGAGCTCCTCTTTGATCCGCCTCCCCCTCTCTCCCTATTTATTTCAGAATCCTCTTCCCTTCCCCTTTTTCTAATGAAGGGTCTAGGCCCGAAACATCAGGTCCACACTTGGTTATCTCCAAACAGTGATATTGTGTTGAATTGCTGCATAGGTCTTGTTGTTGGTAAACACTGCTGACTGTGTGTGTTGGTGGTGAAGGGAATGAATAATAAAAGTTGTTGGTTGGTTGGCAATCAAGCGGCCTTTTTTCATTCCGGATGGTATTGGATTCTGAATGTTGGTGGAGCTGCAGTGTACCAGGCAAGTTGTGGGTATTCCATCACATTCCTAACTTGTAGCTTACATATGCTGGGCTAACTTTGGAAGTTCAGCGAGTTAAGCTTTGCAGGATTCCTTGCCCTTGTCATGCTCTTTTAGTCACAGTATTTATAGAATACAGTCAGCTTCTGGTCAGTGGTAACCTCTGGGATATTCGTGGAAGAATTCAACAATGGCATTGTTATTGAATGTCAGGGGATGATGGTTAGATCTTCTTCTGTTGTTTAAAAATGGTATTGCTTGGCACTATGACTTGCTGCTCATCAACCCAAAGCCTGAGTATTATCCAGGTCTTGCTGCACGTTTAGATGGTTTGCATCAGTATCGGAGATTTGGTGAACAAAGTGGAACATTATGTAATCCATTATAAACACATATGCCTCTGAGATAGCAAGGTGTAGAGCTGGATGAAGACAGCAGGCCAAGCAGCATCAGAGGAGCAGGAAGGCTGACGTTTTGGGCCAAGACCCTTCTTCAGAAATGGGGGAAGGAAAGGGGGATCTGAAACAAATAGGGAGAGAGGGGGAGACGGATAAAAGATGGATAGGGGAGAAGCTCGGTGGAGAGGAGACAGACCGGTCAAAGAGGTGGGGATGGAGCCAGTGAAGGTGAGTGTAGCTGGGGAGTTAGGGAGGAGATAGGTCAGTCCAGAGAGGACAGACAGCTCAAGGGGACAGTGACGAGCTAGGCTGGTTTTGGGATGAGGTGGTGGGGGGAGGGGGGGAGATTTTGAAACTTGTGAAGCTCGTCAGCCTTCCTGCACCTCTGATGTTGCTTGGCCTGCTGTGTTCATCCAGCTCTATATGTTGTTATCTCAGTTTAAGCATTCAGGTGCTCCAGGCGATCCTGTCATCGTTGGGCTGTTGTTTCTTCCTGGAGGTCAAAAGATTGCCAGAACTGTAAATAGGTCCAAAAGAACATTGTTAGTAACTCTGACAGTTTTACAATTGAGATTGAAAAGAGTAGATGATTACAAAAAATTTGAGAGGATGCTCTGCTTAGGAAAGCTGAAAGAGTCACCAAGCTCTGGTGCCATCTTGGAGGTCTCCATGGTCATCCAACTGAACTCTCCTTCCATCCTTCCTCACTTAATGGGAGCTAAGGATCACCTTTAATTGTTAGACATTTGCAATGGAGTTAAAATGCTTAAGGCCTCATTGTCATAAAAAAACAGTGAGTGGAAAGCTTATGCTTGACTGAGATGTTGGTGTCTAGTGTGAAATGGTTTTCATGATAGTGCAGTAACTATTCTTTGGTCATATTGGTGAGCTTGAGCAAAGGGCCATACTCGGATAAATGTATAAATAAACAATTTGTTTTTGACAAAATAAGACTCGAGCTTTTTGTCTTGTACTCAACTGGAGAATTTTCAAAAATAACCAAATCTATCGCATAGTTGTTTTTCCCCTTGCTTTGATGTGCTTGTGAATTGGTCTACTGAGTGCAAGGTGAAAAGCTTTAAGAAAATGTGTTTTGCTGCAACTTTCAAGCTCTGTACTGTACAAACAACTGTAAATAAATAACTGCACAAAATTGTGCTTGACTTTTCTTTTACCTACCCACCTCTTCACCTACCCACGTCGTCACCTATTCATTCTTGGACATAGATGTTGCTGGGTAGGCTACATTTAATACCTATTCCTAAATGCCATGGAGAAGGTGGAGGTGTGCTATTTCCTTAAGTAGCTGCTATCTTTGGGGTGTATGGACACTCACACTGCTTTTAAGGTAGGAATTCCAGGATCTTGACCCAATAACAGTGAAGGAACGATGGTATGCAGGTAGTTCTCCTGTAACGTGTTAGTTGCGTTCTTGTGTGACCGCGCTATAGAAAATCACATAGATATGTAGGGAAATCACTATACCTGTACAGCAGAAAGTTTGTGTTATCCAAACTGTCCTCTGTTCATCCATCACTTTTATAGCCAACTTGTGTTAACGAAACATGCATTGTTACAGAACTACCTGTACTTCGAAGTCAGGATGTTCAGTAGCTTGGAGGGGAATATACAGGTGTCAGTATTCCCAGGTAACTGATGCCCTTGTCCGTCTAGGTGGTGGATGTTGTTGATTTGGAAGGAGCAGTCAGAAGAGCCTTGGTGAGTTCCTGCAATCCATATTGTCAACAGCACAAATTGCTACCATTAAGGGTATTGATTGAAGGGAGTGGATGGACAGCTTGTCTTTGATAGTGTCAGGCTTCTTGAGTGTTTTTGGAGCTGGACTTGTAAGTCAAGTGGAGGGTATTCTATTACCAACTTGACTTGTGCCTTCTAGTTGGCATTGGAGAGTTTAGAAAGATACAAACTCCTCACCTTAGACTGTACTGTTGTAACGACAGTATTTATATGGCTGGTCCACTTTAATTTCTGAACTGATCAATGGTAACCCCCAGGATTTCAACATTCAGCGATGGCAATACCATTGAGCAAGACCAAGTGCTGGTTTGCTTGAGTAACGTTCTTGTTGAAGGAAATGATTTTCAGTTTGTAAAATGAGAATTTATTCTGGTGAACGATATCATGGTTTCATGGCCTTATAAGCTATCAGAACAGCTGAATGACTATTAGGAGCAGCTTGGTAGCTGGTTAGATGTAAGTAACTGGAAATAGAATAGATGCAAACAATTAAACTTTTAAGAATTAGTTTGATGCTAGAAATGGAATGTTATGGGAGAATGATGTTATTGTTTGTTAGGGAATGGATGATATGTTAATTGGCAGTTATTTGATGTAACATTTTGGTGTATATATGTGGGGAAGAAGTAATTGATAGGGTGGGATTTGGTGTGTTAGAATTAATTTCTGACCAAAATGTTATAGTCCTGGACTCTGTCTACTCAAAATTTTAACCTCAGTTTGACAGAACAACTACCCAGGGAGAACAACCTTAGCTAAAATAAGAATAGGTTGAGATGGAATTATAAAGGCTAGAAGGTGCATGCAAAGGCTCAAGAAGCTGATGTTAACTAAATAAATTTCAAAACAAGATTTTCAGCTGGAAATTTAGATGAAAAACCCAACACATCATCAGGTATTTTCAAGCAAAGCACTCTGATGCAGCCGCACTTGGAGTATTGCGTACAGTTCTGGTCGCCGCATTATAGGAAGGATGTGGAAGCATTGGAAAGGGTGCAGAGGAGATTTACCAGGATGTTGCCTGGTATGGAGGCAAGGTCTTATGAAGAAAGGCTGAGGGACTTGAGGCTACTTTCGTTAGAGAGAAGAAGGTTAAAAGGCGACTTAATAGTGACATACAAGGTGATCAGAGGATTAGATAGGGCGGACAGTGAGAGCCTTTTTCTTTGGATGGTGATGGCTAGCATGAGGGGACATGGCTTTAAATTGAGGGATGATAGATATAGGACAGAAGTCAGAGGTAGGTTCTTTACTCAAAGAGTAGTAAGGGCGTGGAACGCCCTGCCCGCAACAGTAGTAGACTCACCAACCTTAAGAGCATTTAAATGGTCATTGGATAAATGTATGGATGATAATGGAATAGTGTAGGTTAGATGGGCTTCAGATTGGTTTCACAGGTCAGTGCAACAAGAGCCGAAGGGCCTGTACTGTGCTGAAATGTCCCATGTTCTATGTTCTTCATAGTTCAATATTCTATCCAGGTGTTTGCCCATGAAAGAAGATATAAAGTAAGAAAGAGTTCGTGTAAGTTTTCTTCTCCTATCTCTATAGTTACTTCTGTAATGCTCCAAAGCCTCTCTTAGATGCCTATCTGTACCTTCAATTGCTGGGATAAGCAGAAACTTTGTCCAAGTAAATAATCAGAAGACTAAAGACCCTCAAATTCGTAACCACCAACTCTGTCCCCCTCTTTGGTAACTATCTGACATGAACCAGACATTTTTCAGCCTGGAAGTCATAATTGATATTAAGATACACTTCCAACTACACATTCATGCCATCACTAAATCCATTGATTTACTCGTACTAGTACGCCAAGGGTTAAACTCGAAGGAGTGATACCACAAACTCACGTTGTATTCCTTGGAATTTAGGTTAAAGGGCAAAAGTTTTAAAAATATTTAGAACAAATGGGTGAGAAACAGAGGAACTATTTTCACTCATTGGACAAGGGATACAGCCTAAAATATATTCAAATCTTTCAGGACAAAATCTTGTGCAAGTAAAAGGTAATGCAAGTTTCTAGATCTCTTCCATGCAGTAAATGTTATGCCAATTATTAAATTATATCAGTGATTGTTTGTCATTAACCAGCTTTATTAGCGAATATAGGGCAAAGGGTAGGTAGGTGGGCTTAGATCACGGGCTGGACATGATCTCACTGAATATTGGGGCACACTTAAGGCACTAAATGGCTCATTCCTGTTCCTAGCTTCCCAAAGCCCTGCTATTCTGCCCAAATTCTGAAGCTGTTTCTCATGTCTTCCAGCTATAAATAATCCTTCAAATTTTCCACTTTTGGATCCTTATGCAATTTTCTGTGGCTCAATGTTAGATGTTCGGTTATGCTCCTGTGAAGTGCCTTGGAACAATATTACTTTGTTAAAGGTGCTTATTAAGTGCAAGTTATTGCACCCTGATTTGTAATAATGAGACGACAATACCATTTCGCATGATCCCTGTGGCCTTGTAAAGAGCACATACAAAGTGCATCTGACTTTCTGTTCAAATCCCTCTGCTTAAATCCATTGTATTCTGTTGTCCATTACTGAGCTTTGTGGATCATTAGATATTTTCAACTAACTGATTTCATCAGACGAGCATTGTGGAAGATATTTTAATGAGGCTCTATGTTTTTGAAGACTTTTTCAGTTGATTGTTAAGAAATTTCATATTCCAAATCCTAACATCTTCCACTGTGCAAGTTAAAATAAATGCATTGTAACAACATTATATTTGTGATCTTACAAATGACACTAATAGATTTGTTAATTTTACCTTCAGACTTGTCTATTGTGGATCCTGAACACCTCATTATTAATAATCATCTCATCTACGCGGGAAACTCGATACTCTTTAAGAAACACAGATGGGAAATATACACAGGTCAAAATAATCTGTCTAGCAGAATGTTGAAAAGTATGTTTTCTTGCTCAAGTTTCATTTTTGTGCAGAAATACAATATTGCTGTATAATCTGTTATAAGCCACTTTACCATATGTTAAGTTAACGATTGACTACTTATGTCCATTTGCTTACATAGCATGATGCCAATGAACACTTGTGCTTTTTAAGAGATTTTTTTGTGTGAGTTAGAATCGTAGAGTTATATAACACAGAAACAGATCCTTCAGTCTAACTTGCCCGTGCCTACCAGATGTCCTAAAATGATCTTCTCTCATCTGCCAGCATTTGGCCCAAAAGCCATAAAACCATAAGACATAGGAGTGGAAGTAAGGCCATTCGGCCCATCGAGTCCACTCCGCCATTTAAATCATGGCTGATGGGCATTTCAACTCCACTTCCCTGCACTCTCCCCGTAGTCCTTGATTCCTTGTGAGATCAAGAATTTGTCGATCTCTACCTTGAAGACATCTAACGTCTCGGCCTCCACTGCACTCCGTGGCAATGAATTCCACAAGCCCACCACACTCTGGCTGAAGAAATGTCGTCTCATTTTTGTTTTAAATTTACCCCCTCTAATTTTAACCACTACCCCTGACAGCTTGTTCCATACCACCCTCTGCATGAAAAAGTTGCCCCTCAGGTCCCTTTTAAATATATCCCTGTCACCATAAACCTCCTTCCTCTAGCTTTAGATTCTCCCACCCTGGGAAAAAGACCTTAGCTATTCACCCTATCTACATCCCTATGATTTTATAAACCTTTATAAGGTCACCACTCACCATGTGCTACTCCGGGTGGGGTGAGTGGAGGCGGGGGAGGGGGGGAACCCACCCTATTCAGCCTCTCCCTGTAACTCAAGCCCTCCAATTCTGGCAATGTCCTTTGAAATCTTTCCTGAACCCTTCCAAGTTTCACAGCATCCTGCCTATAGCATAAAGATTAGAAATAAATACAGTATTCTAAAAGTGGCATCACCAATGTGCTCTACAGCTGCAACATGACATCCCAACTCTTACACTCAGTGCACTGACTAATGAAGGCAAGCATGCTAAACACCACCTTCACCACCCTGCGTACCTGTGACTTCACTTTCAAGACACACTGCACCTGCACCCTTTGGCCTCTTTGTTTGGCAACAGTTCGCAGGACCCTCCCATTACATGTATAAATCCTGCCTGGTTTGCCTTATCAAAATGAAGCACCTTGCATTTATCTAAAATAAACGCCATCTGCCATTCCTTGGCCTATCTGATCAAGGCCCCATTGTAATCTGAAGTAACTTTCTTCACTGTCCACTTCACTACCAATTTTGGTGGCATCTGCAAACTTATTAACCACACCTCCTATATTCACATCCAAAACATTTATATAAATGACTAAAAGCAGTAGATCCAGTGCCGATCTTTGTGGCATACTGCTGACCACAGGTCTCCAGACTGAGAAATTCCTGGAACCACCACCCTCTGTCTCCTAACTTCAAGCCAATTTTGTATCTACTTGGCTAGTTGCCTTTGCATTCCATGTGATCTAACCTTGCTCATCAGTCAACCAGGTGTTTCCTTGTTGGGCACCTTGCTGAAGACCATATAGGCAATCTTTCATCAATCTTCTTGGTCACCTCTTTGAAAAACTCAATCAAGTTAGTGAGACAGAATTTCCCTTGTATGAAGCTATGCTGACTTTCCCTAATTTGTCTTTACAAATGCATGTAAATTCTAACCATCAAAATCCTCTCCAACAACTTGCTCTCAACTGATGCAAGGCTTGCCGGCTTCCCTGTCTTTTCCTTCGTACTTTTCTTAAATAATGGCCCCACATAGGCCACCCTCCAGTCTTGCGGTACCTCACCTGTGGCTGTTGATACAAATATCTCATATGAGCATTGCTCATATTTGTTATTCATCCCGAATCACTGGTCAGAAAATACTCCCCGCCCCCCCCACCCCTACTAAAATGCTGTAGTCCACGCCCATGAGGTGTGCCCAAAGTGCTGTAATGATGGTAATGCCTTTGAATGCCATGGGTACTAGCTAGATTCTGCTTGGGAATGATCATTGTGTAACACAAATGTTAACTATGAGCCCAAGCAAAAAAGACAAGGACTGCTTCAGTTTCTGAGGAGTCATGTTACTACTGGATATTGCAATCTGCAGCAAACATTCCCACTTTTGAAATAAAAACAGAAATTGCTGGAGAAACCCAGCAGGTCTCTCAGCTTCTGTGGAGAGAGAGCAGAGTTAATGTATTGGGTCCAATGACCCTACTTCAGAACTGGTAGAAATTATGAAAACATGGTATATATGCTGAAAAGGAGTGAGAACTTTTGGGTAGAGATTGGGAGAACAAGTGTCCCCACTTCTGACCTTTACTTTGGAGGTCAGTTCATTCGTGAAGCAGCTGAAAGGCTTGGGCTAGGACACTACCATGAAGAGCTCCTGTGCCAAAGTTCTGGGACAGATGTGATTGACCTTCAGCAACCACAACCATCTTCCTTTGTCCCGCATAGGTCTCCAAAAAGTGAGCAGTCTCCTTTATACTTATTGACTTCAGTTTGGTTCAGACTCCTTGATGCTATACTCATTCAAAATGCTGCCTTGGTGTCAGGTGCAGTCACTTTTGCTGCAGTCACTTTTGCCTCAGTGTCAGGTGCAGTCACTTTTGCCTCATGCCCTGAATTAATCTCTTCTGTACATAATTGGGCCAAAACTTTGAAGAGGTTAGAAGCCACGTAACTCTGGTGAAGCCTAAATCAGGTGAGTTGTATTAGTGCTTCATGATCATTTTTCCCCTAATCAACCCATTCAGATATGTTATTAAACACCTCTGGAGCAGGTAAAACTTGAACCCAGGCCTCTTGGCCCAGAGGTAGGGACACTACCACTGCACCATCAGAGACCTCTCTTGATAACATTGTTGATACACTCCATTACTTTCATGATCAACAATAGACTGCTTGGGGGGTGATAATTACCAAAATTGGCTTTGTCCTGTTGTGGGCCAGATAAACGTGGGCAGTTTCCACAATGTAGGGTAAATGATACTTTTATAACTACTGGAAGAGCTTGGCAATGAGTGTGGCTCATTCTGTCTTCAATACTATTGCTGGAATATTGCCAGCACCCATAGCCTTTTTGTAATCAGTGCCTTCAACTGTTTCTTGATCTTGGATCATATGAATCAAATTGGCTGAAAACTGGCATCTGAGATGTTGGGAATACTAGGAGGAGGCCAAACTGAATCAACCACTTTGCCCTGCTGGTTTGTCTTTTGCATTAATGTTCTGGGCTCCCCCATCATTGAGGATGGAGATATTTTTGGCCATATCTTACAAATGGCTGGTTAATTGTCCACCTCCACTCATGACTAAAGTGGCAGGACTGCAGAACTTAGATCTGATCAGTTGGTTGTGAGATCGCTCCTCAGAAGAACTTTCCTTAATTGAAAAGATTGTACTGACAAGAGTGGCGGAGATCTAACGAGCTACCAGTTTAAATTCAGATTTTTTTTGTGACAGTCTTTTTCATTTAAATAGAACAGCTTTCAAAACCTGTAGTACTGCAAATGTTGTGAATTGATTTGAAATGTTAAGCCCAAGTTTGGTTCATAATTGATCTTTAAAATAAGATTTGATGAACTGATATATACGTGGTCCGAATTTTTGTCTGCATTTCAAAGTTGTCTCATATGTCATTTTGAACCTTGAGTTTTGCCAGGCATTTTCATCCACTTCCCTGAACTTCTTCAGCTGCTACAATACGTATGTTTGACTGTTTGATTTTCACTGATTTCTGTGCCTTGCCTTTCTCACACCTCACATACATGTTCTCAATGGACAAGTTCACTTTGCCAACTTCTGTCTGTTGCTTTCTATGTGCGTATGAAATTGATTTTAGGATTTTTATTCGGTGGATTTTGTTTCTATGGGAGGTTGAAGTTACTTATGCATCACTCAGGTGTTCAGTTTTGACTCCCTTTTGGAATTATAAAGAACAGTTGATTTATATCTGTCTGATTCGATGGTTTATATTAATTACAGGAACTCTTTCTTGAAATTTTCCAGTGGACTAGAACTTTATATTATGAACTCTGCTCCTTGCACATGTCTAAGCGCCTTACTGCGTGAGTAGATTACCAGTGGCTGAAACAGAATTTCATTGTGCAGTAATGCAGAAGTGCAAGCCAAATTTTGGGGACAAGGCTTCCCACAGCAGTAGCAAACAAAACATTCTGCTGTGTCTTAATTAATGTTGATATTTGTATAGGAAACTTGTTATAAATATTTCAAAATATATGTGAGGGTGTCCTTTGGAAATGTGAAGGATTATTTGGGGAGACACTGGAAAGTGATGTTAAGGACACGAGATCTGCCATGACTGTGTTGAATGGTGGAGCGGGCTTAAGGATCTAATTGATGAGGCTTGGGAGTATCTGAATATTTTCATCTGACAGAGGTTTACTCCCTGGTATGATACGATATACATCAGGGGTTGACTGATCATCCCTTCTCTCTTGTAAAACTGGCAAGTAATGGGTGCTGATTTTCACAGCTTCTGACAGGAGGGTACAATCCTGGAGCACTCTAAAAATGACATTGCAAAATTTTCTGCCTCACTACCATTCTCAATATATACTTTGTGTTGAGCCTTCACAAGAGTGGTCCAGTTTCAACCAGATCATCGTTGTCCAATGCCATTGCTCGTGAAATCATCAAAATTACAGGACTTAATGTGCTGTAAAAGGTTGTTGGTCCCTCATGTCTGCACTGAGAATTGAGAAGTGCATTCAGCAGCACGCGATGCTCTCTAATTGAAATGGAAATTGTGGGTTGAGTAAAGAAACTGAATTTTTTTCAGTAAATTCATCCAAATTGACTTCTCAGATATTCTTTAATTGTGTCTTGTTTTTAATCTTTCAAACAGTATTTTCCGATGATAAAACCATTTAAGAATTCTCTTGGACTGCTATTCAGTTTGACATGTAATGCAGTGACTGGACTCTCTTTGTTTGAACTAAGTTAATCTCTTTTTAGTACGGTCGTAAAAAATCCTTTTCGGATTTGCGGCGGGCTTTCCTATGTGAGATGTTGCGTAATCTATGTCATCTGCTCCCCCCTCCAACTCATGATATTGCTAAGGATCTGATCGTAGAAGCCTCACATTTGAAGACCAGAAAGACTACTAACGATCCTTTTATTCAAGACATTCTTACATTTTGTCACGTTACAGTACAATTTGTTACAGTATTCCATTTTACCATGTAGATTTATTTAGAAAACAAACGTTTATTGGTTTAGTTCTGGTGCTTGAGCAGAATGTCTACAAACAAAAACCAGGGTGCATGAAATTGAAAACTTTAATAAATTTTGGCAGGTACACATTAAAATAGTAAAAAATTGCTGACCTTGTTACTTTAGAGTACATATTCTAAATGCCAGGTATTTTCCAGATTAAGATAATGTGTTGGCTTTCTTGCTGAAAATATTGAATAGATTTTCAATTCTTTTTATTTGGCAAGGTATTTCTTTTCTTAACTAGCAGGAATGTTGATGTGTTTATCCAGCAGCCATTTTTTATTATATGCTATTTTGAGTCCAGCCATTTCAGTTCCCCGAGTCTCAAAATACTTTGCAAATTAGTATTTATTCACAGGCATCACTTAATTTTCTCTCTGGCATTCTGCTGAACACAGCTTGCCTGAGTTGTGAAGAATTACATTTTCCATTCTTTGTATGTGTGTGATTTTTCCCTGGAATGTGGATTTTAGACTCTGTCAAAAATGATCTACATCATGCCTTTTCCTTAGTTGTTTTGTTTTCTTCCCTTTACCATCAACAGGTTAATATACTCAGAAAATAGTTCAGAAAGGAATGTGGCCATTCTGCCCACTGAGTTTACTTTGGCTCACTAGATCACTCCAGTTTGCCCAAAGCTCCTGTATTTTTTCCTTCAAATGTTTATTCAATTCTCTTTTAAAACCACTGTTGAATCCTTTTCAATCATTCTAGCAACGGGAAACTATATTTAATTAGTGCCTTTAATGTTGGTTTTCTTTCAGGTTGTTTCTGAGGAGCTTTGTCAATAAAAATAGAACTGCACCATTTAAGAGCACTTTAGGTAAGATGACGAGAAATTTGATGAAATGTTTTAAAGGAGAAAGGTAAGGGAGAGGGTAGAGAGGTGTAGGCAGGGTATGCCAGAGATTTCAAGTTAGACAGCTTGGGACATGGTCAGGGTGAAGAAGGTAACAGCAGGGGCATTCAGAGATCAAAATAAGATGCCTAGTTGTATGGCTGGAGGAGATGACACAAGTAGGCAAGGGTGAGGAATTTGAAAGTGGCTTCTAAGTCCTAACCACTTATTCCACACACACTTTTGTATTAATATTTCTCCTGGTTCTTGACCAACTGGTTAGTTTCAAACAGCCTATTTTGGCTACTGCCAAAACATCTTGCTTACAGATCTTCAGCATCACTGACGACACCCCATCTCAGTTCCACAGTTGCCAAAACCCCTGCTTGATTTCTGTTGTGTAATTCACATTACCTACCAAACTGTGAACTCCATAAAGTGTGAATCACTGAAAACGTTACTTCCTGCAATCTGTCCTCAACTTTGGGCCAGATTTTCCATTGTCCAGTCATTATACCAGTTTATTATACTAATTAGAGTTGTACCCGGGACTCTACAGAATCCCCATGGCAGCACACTTGAAAGGAATTGCTCAGGAAATTGAATTTTGCACTGGGCAATTCCACTATGCTTGAAACCCTCCAAAAGGTTCTTTTAAATCAGAGACTTTGAATGCTTTCAACTAAATTAGGTACAGTATAGTAGTTAATCAGAATATCCTGGGGGAGAATTTAGATGTAAAATCAAGACAACAGAAACTTAGAAAACTGCGTAAATAATCAAACACGTGAATAACTATGTAACAGACTCCATGTTTAGCTTCCCCGTCCTGACCCATAACACCCCACCTCAATGTTGGACCCGTCTTGACACCCTGCTGTTAAGCCCAACCAGATTTTTCCGCTGTCATATCCAACTGGCATTCTATGCATTTGGCACCCTACTCCTACTTACCTGGATCCTATCCCTAGGACCCTATCATGTCTCCTCCAGGCAGCCTATTAACTGGGCACCTTACCTTCTGCCCAGCTGGCATCCTACTGCTACCCAGCTGGCATCCTGCCCCTGGCACCCTATCCCCATTCCACCTGGTATCTTATTTAGCTGGTACTCTGCTACCGTACCAACTGGGCACCCTTCTTAGCTTGCACCCTAACTTACCTCATAATTATGTAGTTATGGCTTGACATCAGCTGTCAAAGTGGCTCAATGTCAAAATATAGCAGCTGCCTGCTGTGAAAAGGATGGGGGGATCGGTCACAGTTACATTCCTCTGACAGTCCTGCTCTATGAATGAACTGTCAGAATGGGATACAGCTCTTCCATTTTGAGTCTTATTTCAGAGATGTAGAACCACCTCCTGTCATTTTAAAAAAAAGGGCCAGGGGGTCAATCTGAGTGATATTGCCACTCCTCTGAAAAACCAACCATATTTTCACAGTGATATTGATTTTCTCTCACCAACATAAGGACTTAAAAGTGACTTAATGTCCAGGACTGAGCTAAGAGGTGAAGCAAGGACTCTAGCCATGGATCTTGAATAAGTCTGTGCTGAGTGATCTAACATTGTTGTGGTGTGGGCTTTAATTCTAATGAAGTGCAGTTGATTGTAGCATAGTTTTGTGGAGATATCCAAGATTAAGCTGCACTCATCACCAAGCTGTTCAAGTAGACAATTATGTTTCAAGAACACTCACACAGCCAACTGGGAGGAGAAAATCCCGAATAGTCAAATGAATTTTTGCAGTTTTGCTGATTGCAGAATGAAGAATATCGCATTAATAGAGGAGCTAAGGCAGCAATTGAAGTATCGTGATCTTAAGCAATATTTAATTACCTTAAAAGTATTTTATAATTAGCCATAATAAAGATGTTTAAACAACATTCCATATTGTGAATGTGTATAACTCTTTTCTATTCTACTAGACTATTAATCCAGAAACTCAGCTAATTTCCTGGAGACCTGAATTCAAATTCTGTCATGGCAGTTGGTGAAATTTGAATTCAATGAAAATAATCTGGAATTGAGTGTCTAATGATGACTATGAAACCATTGTTGATTGTTGGAAAAACCCATCTGGTTCTCTAATGCCCTGTAGGGAAGGTAACCTGTCAGACCTTACCTAGCCTTGTCTGCATGTGACTCTAGACACACAGAAGTGTAATTGACTCTTAACTGCCCTCTAGCCAATTAGGGATGGGTAATAAATGACCTAGCCAGAGACACCCACAGCAATGGGTCTTTTAAGTGAATTAAAAAAAAGGAAGTCAGATATACTTGCCATATTGATTTCCCGGTGGGAAGTGCACTTGATCCATTGTGTAACCGGAAACAGATGAAGCAATTCATGATAACAACGTTAGGATTTCATGCAGTGGCAGGGCGGAAGCACAGAGTATAGGATCATACAGTACCGAAACAGACACTTTGGTTCAACTTGTCCATGCTGACCAGATTTCCCAGACTAACCTAGTCCCACTTGCCTTTGGCCCGCATGCCTACTCATGTACCTGTCCAAATGTCTTGTAAATTTTGTAATTGTTTGTGCCTCCACCTGTTCCTCTTGCAGTTCATTCCATACACGAACCACTCTTTGTGCGAAGAAGTTGTCCGTCAGGTCTGTTTTTAAATCTTTCTCATCTCACCTGAAAAGTATGCCCTCTAGTTTTGAACTTCCCTGGCCTAGGGAAAAGACCTTGGCTATTCACCTCTGTAAAACTCTGAGGACACACCTGGACCTCCTAAGCTGCAGTGAAAAAAGTCCCAGCCTATCCAGCCTTCCATCTTAACTCAAACCCTCCCGTCCTGGCAACATCCTTGTAAACTTTTCTGCGCCCTTTCCAATTTATTTTAAGCAAAGTTTTATGCCAAGGTTTTCATTACTTTTTATATTTGCTCATGGGATGTGGGTGTTGCTGGCTCAGCCAGCATTTATTACCCATCCTAATTGCCCGAGGGCAGTTTAGAGTCAACTACATTGCTGTGGGTCATGGTTCACACATAGCTCAGGACAGGTCAGTTCAGCAGCTTCCTTCCTAAAGAACATTAGTGAACCAGATGGGCTTTTCCTGACTATCAGCAATGGTTTCACTGTCATCATTAGACTCTTAATTCTAAATTTTTACTGAATTCAAACTTCACCATCTGCCAGAGCAGGATTTGAACCTGGGACCCCAGAACATTACCCATGTCACTGGATGGATAGCCTAGCAATAATACCAGCAGGCAAACGCTTTAATGCCTTAATCAGACATTTTAAAACTCATTGATTTCTACCAAAACCTGAAGAGATCACATCCAGACAAATAATAACTTGCAAGCATTGATAGCGTTTTTCACGGTGACCTGATATTCTGAGCTATGAAGTGAACCTGGGTGGATGGTGAGCATAATTGGGTTCTAGCTTGCTGAGGTTAGAAAGGAAAGTGACCAAGCTTTCAGAAATTCTTTCATTGATTTTCAAGTTCAAAGTACTTGTGACTACATGAGGGATAATATTAAATGAGGTGCTAGTGCACAGAGAATGTTTGAGACGTGGGAGACCCCATTGCTCCCCCCTCCCCACCTGAACTTGCTCCACCATTCATTAAGATTGTGACCGATGTGATCTTGGCCGCAGTTCTATTTCACTCTTGCAAGAAACATATTTATTTCATACTTGATCAGAATCGATGACTGAATGGAGAACCTCAAAATATTTGTCGGAGGCAACTAGGCGGTAATACCTTTATCACTATTTGCTGTTTTTGTTATTCTTTGTGGTCGAGACAGTGTGTTTGGTAAGCAATTTGTCAGTGTTTATGAAGAAAATACTGGTCAACTATCTGGCTTCTGGCTATCAAGCAGCAAGAATCTCACAATTCATGAAGTTGTGAACTCAAATGGAATCTGTTCAAGAATATGAAAAAGAAGTGCAATTGGAATGAGCAGATTTGATGGCAGAACCTTTTTCCAGGCTTAATTGTTGGATCAGCTTAAGAGACCAGACAGTTGATGTGATTCCAGTCTTTGCAAGAACATTCCTAGGTATTACAGCTCAATTAGCTTGACATGTTATGATATTAAAATGCTTTTGCACTTACATGCTTTCTTCCAAACATCTTTCTCTTTTACCTTAATAAAGGAAGAAATTTAGGGTTAAATTTTGGATTGCTCTCTGCAAAAGTAAGACCAATAATTCCAAGCCCGATGTTTATACGAAGCAAATATTATTTCTAAAAGCAAGAATTTGAAAGTACAACAGTATTCTCAAATTTAGAACAGTTTTCAAATTTAGAACAATATCAGGAAAATTCACAATTCAAAGTGATAAATCTCTACAATCACCATCAATTAAGATAATAGATCTCTTTTTCACCAGACTCCCAGCTTCTGACTTAAATTTGCTCCCCTTCTCAGTCTCCTGCTTCAGAATTTTCTCTCCAGCTCCCTGGTATTTGAAACCGAGTGAATAATTCACCAGACAGACTAACTCTCCTTGTTGTGTTTAACATTTCAGTTATGTGATCTCAAAAAAGTTTTCTTTCCTGAAAAATAGCCCAAAATATAGCTGAGACTTTCAGGGTATCCATGTTAATTGTATCATCTATGTGCGTCAACAAAAATCCCAGATCTTCTGTAGGGAGTACCTGATTTATTTTTAATGTATATCAACAGCAGTAAAGAGTAGTTCAGTCCAGCAGCTGAAAAGAGGAGATATGCCAGAAGAGAGATTTAGCTCCAGATGGTTCACAGCTTGGGATGGAACAAGAGCCAATGTTCAGTGTTGGTATAGCGGGATGCTATAATGGTAGAAACACTTGAGATCTGGACTAGCTAGGATCAGCTGTTCCTAATGAATTGCCAGGCATGCTTCAACTTGCACAAAATGAAACAAACACAAGATAAACGTAATTCAAAATATGTTATCTAAACTTAATATGTCTGTCGGGATTTGATTCAGGTATCCTCATTTTTATTAGGTATTATCATCTATAGGAATGTGCAAGCGTTAGTTTGCTTGTACGACTATTATTTACTGCATTGGCGGTGTACTGTCTTTTTTTTAAGTCAGCAGTAGCAAAGACAAAAATTCTTGGGCTCCCATGAGGCAGTAAATTCCAAAGCAATGAACCAGATGGTTTCAAAATATTACTACAGATGTCATCCACCGTAATGGAGCGACAACTGTGTTGCCAAAAACCTTTAGAAACGCAAGTTTCGGCTCTGCTCATTCTGTGGATTTTCATTGTGATTCAAATGCATGCAATTAGTGGACTTTCAGAGTGTCTTTTCTATGTATGGAACTTAAATATAGAACTAAGAAGCACAAAGATGATGCAGGTTAAATGTATTACTTTTGAATGAGTATAGGTCATGAAAAATTTAAATTGGGATTTTCTAATGATTGGAAGTATATAGTCAACACTTGAGGTCATTTCAAATTGCCCCAAAGTAATTTTGGATGGAAGTACTTTTCAGTATTTTGCAACTTGTGAAATTCATTTGTGATTGTCCTGCATTCTTTACATTTTTTCCAGGTTATATGTATATATGCTGAACTTTAATTTCCACTGGTGAAATCTATGATGAATTGCCATTATGTGTCTGACTTCTTTAGGTTTCCATATTTTTTTTGTTACAGGAACTTCTGTTTTTGTTCAGTAAGATTATATTGCCCTATTTCCTCCTTGCTGGATAAATTATATTAAACATTCTGTGATTACTTTCCAGATCCATGAAAAGCTGCAACAGTATGAGAGACAGAGCCCGACACCCATTCTTCATAATGTAGCCACTTTGGCAGATGATGTAAGTGTCCTTCATTTTTCTGATGAGATCATTGGGTATGAATGCATTCAAAGTGTCTGTGTAGAATTAATAGTTCTGTGAGGTGAAGTCAGATCAGTCACTTTCTTTTTCCAATAGTGCTGTGCCACAGATTTTCTGAATCATTGTTATCTATTTGTTGTTGGGTGTCAAAAATATCAGACTTTTTGTTAAACACACATGTTTAAAAAGTTGACAAGTAAATTACACACTGAGGAGCTGCGAGAGCTATCTCATAACAGAAGAAAAACATACGAAAGTATACAAAATAATCTGGGCTAAAATATAAACTGGCAGCATGGAAAAAATCATAGAAATGATGACATTGGTTACACATTAAATACCTGCGCTAGATCCTGTGTTATAATCGTACTAGAATATTTGGAAATGATTTTGCAATGATTTTTCCAAGAAAATTGTCAATTTATTAATATTATTAGTAAACATTAATATTAAAATTATTAACTGAGTTTTTGCCCTATTTCTTTGAATTAATAATGCTTAATTGTTTCCCATTACTAATGTTGATATTGTTTAAATTTTAAAGCTTTCTTCAAGTTGAAATGTCTTCAAAATGCTTTTTAAAAAGGATGCATTTCTTTTGTCACATTAAATTGGGAAGTGTTTGTGCAACTGTGTAGGGACTTAGGAAACTACATGTAGAGTAACATGTACAGTTTGATCACTTTCCTTAAGAAAGGCTCTAATTGTTTGAGAAATATTCAGAGAATATTCACCTGACTGATTCTTGGGTTGAAGGAGTAGTCTTATAAGGTAATTTTTGGCCTTAACTTATCAAAATTTAGAAAAATAAAGGTTGTCCTGTTAGAACATACATTGTCCTGAGTGACGTTGATGGGGCAAATGCTGAAAGAATGTTGCTCCTTGTGGAGAATTCCAGAATCGGGGGACATGGTTTATAGCTAATATATTTTCCATTTAAGCCAAGATGAGAATTTTTCTCTCTGAATCTGATTATGTAACTGTCTTCTTCAGAAAGCAGTGGAAGCAGGGTCTTGGAATAAATGCAAGGCTGGCTGAGAGAGATTTTTGACTACCAAGGGATTTGAGAGTTTTAGGGGATAGACTGAAAAATGGAATTGAGGCTCCAAGCGGGTAAATCAAGATCTTATTAAATGGCCTGAAGGGCTGAGTGACCTATTTCTGCTTCTAGTTCTTGGTTAATAACGTTATAATTCTAAACCACCTCCTATCGAGATCTTGATGTGTAGCTTTACAACAATCAATGCTGGTGTGCCGTTTCAACGTAGAAGAATTACAGAATTCGGTATCATAGGTTGTGTTTAAGAACCTGTCGGATACCTGAGGTTGATGAGGATTCTTACCAATCAGTAAAATAGAAACTGATATTATCTTTGTTTTAATCCAAGTGAAATGTTACTGAGTTGGTTTGTCAGATATCTGAAAATCACATTTTATCATTGCTACTTGGTCTTGTGGAAGGTGGACCTAAATAATGCTTCATTTTTCTATGACATGTGGAATGATCTGGGAGGGCCAGTGTTTATTATTGATTCCTAGCTGCCTTTAAGCTATTTCACTGACTTGGTTGTTCGGGTTCTATCTGGAGTCACAGGGAGGACAGACCAAATGAGGATGGCATATTTCCTTCCTGTAGGGAAATTAGTGATGGGTTTTTACGAGAATCAACAATGGTGATGTGGTTGTTGATAGACTAGCTTTAAATTCCAGAATTTTTTAACGAATTCAAATTATTTTGAACACTTCTCCAGAAGGCTTGCCTGGGATTGGGGATTACTTGTCCATTGATATCACATCTATGCCACAGGCTCCCTGATAGAATGGCTTTCCATTTTTCTATTTACGGGCTAATTTTCAGAGGTGAACAAGAATTTGAACAAAGAACAAAGAAGAAAGAAAATGACAGCACAGGAACAGGCCCTTCGGCCCTCCAAGCCTGCGCTGATCAAGATCCTCTGTCTAACCTGTCATCTATTTTCTAAGGGTCTGTGTCCATCTGCTCCCTGCCCATCCATGTACCTGTCCAAATATATCTTAAAAGACGCTAACATGTCTGCGTCTACCACCTCCACTGGCAACGCGTTCCAGGCACCCACCACCCTCTGTGTAAAGAACTTTCCACGCTTATCTCCCTTAAACTTTCCTCCTCTCGCTTTGAACTCATGACCCCTAGTAATTGAGTCCCCCACTCTGGGGGGAAAAAGCATCTTGCTATCCACCCTGTCTATACCTCTCATGATTTTGTAGACCTAAAGGAGCATTTACTTTATTTCTTTTCATTTGGTGGATGCTATAGCAGCAATGTTTTGCTCCCTTTGTCACTTGTACGCTCTTTGTAATGACTCTCCTTCTTTTACTCTCTCTGTTGCTCACCCTGTTTGCCTCTTGCTCTCTGTCTCTGTCATTTTCTCTCTGTTATTCTCTCTCCCTTGAATATCTCCTGCACTTTTCCGCATACCCATGGGATTGGCTGCCAATATGACCTTCATTTTCCTTCTGGTCTCTCAAGGAAGACATTGGTATTCACTTTTCCTCTTCACTATTTCTTTTGTGGTCAAAGGCGTGTGTGACTTGTGTAATTACATTAGCAATTTTGTTTGTTGCAAAATAAACGTAGTGGGTCTATGTTATTGCTGTAAAGTCTTTTTTTCAGAAATGTTGAGAAAGTCATTCTGGAACAGTGACCTAAGTGCACGAATTCTAAGAAAACATGTGACCGAAAACAAGGGCTTGGCAAAACACCTGCAGTGATAATGGAATAAGCTATTTATACTTTTAGATTTGTAATAGGTAGTATAAACACATTAACAAAGCTACAGAAACAGAGAGGGATTGTGAGAAATGACTGGGTCTAACATAAAGAGAAATTCTGAAGTCTTCTATAGGAACAATAAAAGGAGGAATAGATCCAATTCAGGACAGAAAAAAGGGATATTTACTGCTGAATTTGAGGCCTGGCTGAAGTTTTAAATTAATATTTTGTATTTGTGAGGTAAATGTTGCCCACCCTATTGGTGATAGAGAAGGAATCTCAGCCACCAGAGGGCTTAACGTTGATAAGGAAGTAGTATTGATTAACATTTTGATACCGAGGAACACATGAACAGGAGTTGGTCATTAAATATGATTGTAGTTGATCGAACATTTCATTGCATTTTACTTATCCCATCCCAACAAGTTTGTGTGGTACTGATCAGAATCTGTCAGTCGCTACTGGAATCATGCACAAAAGCTGAGTTTCCCTAGCCTATGGTCATAGAAAATGCCAAAGGCTCACAACACTGAGGGTTAAAAAAGAAACCTTCTTCTCATCTCAGCAATAAGTGTCATCATCCTCAGCATTTAAATTTTTCTCCCGATCCTAGATTCCCTCATCAGGGAAACACCTGCATCTACCCTGTCTATCCCTTTAAGTATTTTATACATTTCTATGTGATCACTTCTCATTCTTGAAAAACTCGAGAGATAATGGTCTAATTTGCCTAGTCTCCCTTCACAGGACAGTTCCACCATCCTGGAAGCAAATTATGCATTGTGAACATTGTGTACCCTGTAGCCTGCCAGTAACTCATTTATTGTTACTTTCTGTTTTTGTCTGTTTAGCCAATCATTAATCCATGCTAGTACAGTACCTCTGAACTCGTATGCTTGGTTTTCTAACCAGCCGCCTGTGACACACTTTGTCAAAGGCCTTCTCAAAATCTAGGTATACTATGTGCATCGACTCTCCTTTATCAATTTTGTTCATAGCATCATCAAAAAAACTCAAGTTCATCAAACTCAATTTCCCTTTTACAAATCCATACTGACCACGGCCAATCGGATATTCTCAACCAGGTGTAAGAGATAATGGGAACTGCAGATGCTGGAGATTCCAAGATAATAAAATGTGAGGCTGGATGAACACAGCAGGCCAAGCAGCATCTCAGGAGCACAAGATGCTGCTTGGCCTGCTGTGTTCATCCAGCCTCACATTTTATTCTCAACCAGGTATCTATTTATCCCATCCTTTAGGGTAGATTCAAGCATTTTCTCTGCTACAGATGTAAGGTCGACAGGGCTGAAGTTCACCATTCTCACATGCTCCTTGCTTAAGCATGGGGTGATATTTGCTACTTTCCAACCTGCAGGAATTATTCCAGAATTGATAGAATTTTGGAAGATAATAAACAATGCATCATCTAACACTCCAACCACTTCTTACTGATGATAATTTCCTTTAACTCATCATTCTCCCTAGTTGCTTGAATCTTTATTTAGGGAGATTTCTGTAGAAAGTCAATTTGAAGTCAACCAGTACTGAATGAGATGCACCCAAGGTGTCAATGTGGATTTCACCAGCTTCAAAATCTCCCCTCCCCCACTGCATCCCTAAATCAGCCCAGCTCATCCCAGCCTGCCTAACCTGTTCTTCCTCTCACCTATCCCCTTCTCCCACCTCAAGTTGCACCTCCATTTCCTACCTACTAACCTCATCCCGCCTCCTTGACCTGTGAAAGTGAAAGGGAAAATTACAGAGGTGCTGGCAATAAAGTTCAAAATGTCCCTGGTTTTGGGGTGCCACCAGAGGACTGAAGCATTGCAAATATTACTCCCTTGTTCAGAACTGTTCATAAATACAAGCTCAGCAATTATCAGCCTGTTACATGAATTTAGATGGTGAGGAAACTGCTCTGAGCAATTAATACGGGATTGAATTAATCGTCATGTGGAAAAATGTGCATTGCTTAGGAATGGTGAGTCTGGATTTGTTATGAAAACATATGTTTAACTATTCTGATGGAGTTTTCTGAGGAGGCAACAAAGAGGGTTGATGCAGTGTCCAAAAGGCACTGAATTTATGAGAAACATGATAGGCCATGGATTAAACGGGCAGTAGCAACCTGGCTACAAAATTGGCTGATGGGTCGGATGGAAAGTAATCAGAACTGAGTATTTTTCAGGTTGCAGGAAGATTGGGCACAATGGGCTAAATAGCTGTAACAATTCCATGATTAAATTATTAATTTTGGTTTGAATTCAAAGCATAGAATTCAAGAGTTCTGTTGAGAGAAATTGAGTGGATTTGAGGAATTTTAAAAATTTCTGTCTGATCAGGGTTAATTACTTTGCTGGCAGGTTTCAGCTGAGTTCAGAGAAGATTAATTACTGTAGCAGTGGTCAGAGATAATGGGAACTGCAGATGCTGGAGAATCCAAGATAACAAAGTGTGGGGCTGGATGAACACAGCAGGCCAAGCAGCATCTTAGGAGCACAAAAGCTGACGTTTCGGGCCTAGAACCTTCATCAGAAAAGGGGGATGGGGAGAGGATTCTGAAATAAAAAGGGAGAGAGGGGGAGGCGGACTGAAGATGGATAGAGGAGAAGATAGGTGGAGAGGAGAGTATGGGGGGAGGTAGGGAAGGGATAGGTCAATCCGGGGAGGACGGACAGGTCAAGGGGGCAGGATGAGGTTAGTAGGTAGGAAATGGAGGTGCGGCTTGAGGTGGGAGGAGGGGATAGGTGAGAGGAAGAACAGGTTAGGCAGGCTGGGACGAGCTAGGCTGGTTTAGGGATGCAGTGGGGGGAGGGGAGATTTTGAAGCTGGTGAAATCCACATTGATACCATTGGGCTGCAGCGTTCCTAAGCGGAATATGAGTTGCTGTTCCTGCAACCTACGGTGAACATCGTTGTGGCACTGCAGGAGGCCCAGGATGGACATGTCGTATAAGGAATGGGAGGGGGAGTTGAAATGGTTCACGACTGGGAGATGCAATTGTTTACAGTGAACCGAGCGGAGGTGTTCTGCAAAGCGGTTCCCAAGCGTCCGCTTGGTTTCCCCCAGTATAGAGAAAGCCACACGGTGTACAGCGTATACAGTATACCACATTGGCAGATGTGCAGGTGAACATCTGTTTGATGTGTAAAGTCATCTTGGGGCCTGGGATGGAGGCAAGGGAGGTGCTGTGGGGGCAGGTGTAGCACTTCCTGCGGTTGCAGGGGAAAGTGCCGGGTGTGGTGGGGTTGGAGGAGAGTGTGGAGTGGACAAGGCAGTCGCGGAGAGAGTGGTCTCTCCGGAAGACAGACAAGGGTGGGGATGGAAAAATGTCTTTGGTGGTGGGATCGGTGTAGATGGTGGAAGTGTCGGAGGATGATGCGTTGTATCCGGAGGTTGGTGGGGTGGTATGTGAGGACCGGGGGATTCTATTTTGGTGGTTATTGCGAAGGCAGGGTGTGAAGAATGAGTTGCGGGAAATGCGGGAGACATGGTTGAGGGCGTTCTTGACCACTGTGGGGGCGACGTTGCGGCCCTTGACGAACGAGGATATCTGTGATGTGTGGGAGTGGAATGCCTCATCCTGGGAGCAGATGCGGCAGAGGCGAAGGAATTGGGAATAGGGGATGGAATTTTTGCAGGAAGGTGGCTGGGAGGAGGTATATTCTGTGTAGCTGTGGGAGTCGGTGGGCTTGAAATGGACATCGGTTTGTAGGTGGTTGCCTGAGATGGAGACTTGAGTGGTCCAGGAAGTGGAGGGATGTGTTGGAGATGGCCCAGGTGAACTTGAGGTTGGGGTGGAAGGTGTTGGTGAAACGCATGAACTGTTCGAGCTCCTGTTGGGAGCATGAGGCAGTGCCGGTACAGTCATCAATGTAAAAGAGGAAGAGGTGGGGTTTTAGGGCCAGTGTAGGTGCGGAAGAGGGACTGTTCCACGTAACCTACAAAGAGTCAGGCATAGCTTGGGCCCATGCGGGTACACATGGCCACCCCCTTTGTCTGTAGGAAGTGGGAGGAATCGAAAGAGAAGTTGTTGAGGATGAGAGATAATGGGAACTGCAGATGCTGGAGAATTCCAAGATAATAAAATGTGAGGCTGGATGAACACAGCAGGCCAAGCAGCATCTCAGGAGCACAAAAGCTGACGTTTCGGGCCTAGACCCTTCATCAGAGTGGAAAGGCTGTCTGAATTTGAAATGTTTGTGCTATCAGACTTGAAGAGGAATTATAAACTTGCCTCTGCAGTTCAGAAAAGAGAAACTGCAAGGAGAAAGTGAAGAGTTGAGATAGAAGTATAATTTCTTCCAACCTCAGTTTCTCTGAATTGATTATGTTTCGAAATAAGTCAAAACTCTATTTTAATGTTTGTGTCAAGATCTTTCTTCCTGAAATATGTGGTTTCTTTTGTTTTCTCTCTTTTGTATACTAAACATATATTGTTAATGAACGTCTTTAGCCTCAAATAAATATGTTTCTACATCCAACTACCATTTTAATTTACAGAACAAAACAAAATCTGTCAAACCAGGTTTAATTCTGGGATTTGACTTGTCCTCTAGTACTTGTTCCTATAGGAAAATGAAATAATATGACAGTGAATTTTTCATGGAAACCAATCTGCAAACCCGGAATCAAAAGGTGTTGGAGTTACCCTATGGCAATTTCAAAATAAAGCAAAGCTTAGTTTTGTTGCTTTCTTTGCACAGGATCAGCCAGGGTTATGAATTCAAGCTGTGGGTAGGATCGTAGAAGGCTATATATTTGAATGGCTCAGGTGGAGTGTTTCACTTTTTAAATCCCTTAGAAGTCCTGCTCATTTTTAACGAGACCACAAGATAAGCCGGTAAGAGTTGACTTATGTGTTTGAGTTCGTCTTCCTGCTGATGAGTTAATGATATTATGAAAACCTTTGAATGGGTCTATGGCCCAAATTCCTTTACTTTATTGATGAAAGATGAAATAGAAAAAAGAAATTACATCAATTTTATGCAAAACTGACATTTTCATGATAATTATTTTTTCAAATGCCTCTATATCTTATGTGACATTACCCAGTTCACATAAATGAACCATTGTTTTCACTTGGGTTTCCTGGATTATTTTGTCCTTTTACTATCAAGTTTAACATAAGCCCATTGGAAGAACAGTCATGGTACCTGTGAATTTACAAAACTACACCGAAAATATAGTCATATAGCTAATGTGGCAGAGGAAGTTTCATTTTGCATCATTTTGGACATTTTAATAATAAAACTAAATGTGTAGTTATTCATACTATTTTAAATCTCAGTGGTTGAGATTCTTGTGTTGTTTTTCAAACTGGTTCCTTTTCATGATTTGCTGATGACTGGCAGTAAATGTTTCATCTGTGAAATTGTTATTGGAAATCCTTGCCAAAGTTTTTAGGTAGGCATTTTCAATGATCTTCATCTTATGATAAATGTCAACAATGAGTATTCAAGAGCTCCACATTGAAAACAGTAAGTCAACTTTAATTTGCAGCATTGAACAGCATGTAAGCTGCAGAGCAGTTTTAAAACAGCAATGATGTGTCAGAATCTGTTGGTTGTAGTTTGACCATTGAAGTGTTTTTTGCAGTGATACGACTAAGTTGCAGGACTGCTCCTGTTGTTAATTGCTCCACAATCTGCCCCTTTCATGTGGGGACACTTGTGGAACAGGATCTACTTGTCGCTCATATGTAATTATTAATAACTCTTGGGTTTCTACAATCTATTGCTGTTCATGTTGTGATTATTTTACCCACTAAGAACCACGGGACATGATTTATAACTGCTGAATACTAAAACCTGAGTGGCTTAGATTCTGTACTGCAAACATAGCATAATTCATAACGTACAGGTTCTCAAAGTACATTTAATTCTTGCCTTGCAAGAGGTAACTCAAATAATGTGTCAGTAAAATTCTGTTGATTTATGTCTGTTCTTACAATTGCTTCATCCTTTTTTTCTCTCAACCATGATGTTATTTTTCATCGTGATGTTACATCAGCACCATATTTAATGGACATTTGTCTTGATGTGAAAGGAATTGATGTATTCTGTATGAAACTGCATAAAAGGCAGAACTTTATTCAGTTTTGACAGTCAAGTTTGAAAAAGCTTTGTTCGCATTCTGTTTTGTGCAGTGGTGCAACTTGTGTGTATGACTGCTGTATTTAGCCTGTGAACCACATTTTCATGTTATTTCCCTTGTTTCATTTGTATCTTTCAATTTTTTGGTCATTCTTTGCTGCATTTTGTATTCTGGCCAATCTTTTGTCTTGTTAACCTATCTGTGCACAATGAGATGCTTTTTCTTTTGAGTTTACTTTATTCATTCATGCGATGTTGACATAACTAGCTCGGCTGTGTTGTCAATCCTTAGTTGCCCTTACAGTGATAATGAGCTGCCTTCTTGACCCACTGCAGTCCATTTGCTGCAGATAGGATGGTGGATGCTTGGATCTGAACTTAACAGGTAGTGGTATTCCCATCTATCTGTTCTCCTTGGCCTTCTGAATTTCTATGATTGTGGGTTTGGAAAGTGCTGTCTAAGGATCCTTGGTCAATTTCTGTAGTTCATCTTGTAAATGACACACATTGCCACTACTGAGTGTCAGTGGTGGTGAGAGTGGATGCTTGTGGATGTAATGCCATTCAAGTGGGCTGCTTTCTTCTGGACTGTGTCCAGCTGCTTGACTGTTGTTGGAACTATATCCATCCAGGCTAATCACGAGTGTTCCATCACTATCCTGACTTGTGCTTTGTAGATGATGGACAGGCTTTGGGGAGTCAGGAGGTGTGTAACTTCCTGCTCACGCCACCAAAGTGCTAATATGGCCAGGGCAGTTGAGTTTCTGGTCAGTGGTAACCCCAGGATGTTGATCGTAGGGGATGCACCTCAATTGCCCTCCCAGGAAATGCATTCTACACACCCTCTGCCCTCTGGGTGAAACAATTATTTCCTCAAATCCTCTCCAAATCTCTGCCTTACATTTTAAAATTACACGCCTTCTTATTAAACAGTCAACTGAAGGGACCAGGTGCTTTCTATCCACCCTGTCCATTCCCTGCATGAGTTTATACGCCTGAATCAGGTCCCCTTTCAGCCTTCTCTGCTGTAAAGAAAACAAGCTGAGCTTACACAGCTTTTCTGCACAGCTAAACTGCTCCATTCCAGGCAACAGTAAATCTCCTCTGCACCCCATGCAGTGCAATCATGTACTTCCTATATGTGGTGACCAGTACTGCACACACAACTGCAGCCATGGCCCAACCAAAGTTTTTTACTGCTTTAACATAACCTCCCTGTTCTTAGAATCTACAACATCTTCCTGTAGGCTGCCTTAACTACCCATTAGCTCATTCTGCCCCTGCCTTTAAACTAGAACAAGGAAACATTAAGTCAGTAATTTCAAAGTAAATCACAGCAGGGCATCTCAGCTGGGAGATACATTCCATAAAATGTGGGTTGTTGGACACTTTCACTGTCTGCAGGTAGTACCTCCCCTGCAGTCATTTGAAACCGTGATAACGAGGTGTAGAGCTGAATGAACACAGCAGGCCAGGCAACATCAGAGGAGCAGGAAAGCTGACATTTCGGGCCTAGACCCTTCTTCAGGCCCAAAATATCAGCTTTCCTGCCCCTCTGATGCTGCTTGGCCTGCTGTGTTCATCCAGCTCTACACGTTGTTATCTCAGATTCTCCAGCATCTGCAGTTCCTACTATCTCAGTCATTTAAAACATATGTTTTGTATCTGGAGCAGCACCTGGAGTCACTGTGGTGCGTATACATTGTTTATATTTTCATGGTAACACGCAAACTGACATTACTTCAAGTAAAAAGCGTCCAGGCAAGAGAGGGGCTGGGTGACTACCAAGCAGACTAAAAGCACTTGGCAGGGAGTGCAGGACCCCTTTTGTCCAGTCTGCCTGCTAAGAGATTTTACATTTGGATACTGCTGGGGTGATTGCCTGGGGAAATGCAGTGAGAGTCATGTCTGTGGTAGCACAGATGGCTCAGCTGCATGAAGTGTGGGTACAAGAAAGAATGTAAGAGCAGTATTGACAGTGGACTCGTTTGTATGGAGAATGGTTGTGTGTTTCTGCAGCAAAAAATCTGATACCATGGTATCTTTCTTTCACCATCAGGGGTGTCATTGCACAGCTGCACAACATGTTGAAGAGGGAGGGTGAACAGCCATGGGTCATTGTCCATATTGGTACTAATGACTCAGGACAAAAATGATAAGGAAGTTATGTAAGGAGAATGTCAGGACTGGGAAAATAAATAAAGAAGAAGGATCTCAAAGTTAATAATGACAAAATTACAATCATTGCTGTGTGCTGGTGAGACCAAAATAGACCAAATAAAGTTATATAGCTTGGAAACAGATCCTTTGGTTCAACCGGTCCATGCCGACTTCACCTGACAAAGGGATAGCACTCCAAACGTGTGTGATTTCAAATAAATCTGTTGGACTATAACCTGGTGTTGTGTGACTTCTGACCTTGCTCATCCCAGTGCAACACCAATACCTCTACATCAGAGCATTTATTCATCTGCGCTTATATTTGCTCTGCTTCAAGTGACTCCTTGTGGTTGTAACCAAATGCTTAAGGTGTGAAGCTTTCCCTGCAATGCTTATCCTTAACTAAGCTATTTTGTTACAGTTGTAGACCATCTACTTTTGTCAGGAACAACTATTTTACACATCCAGCTTCAGCCGCAACTTCTGCAAACCTTTCAATTTGAAACCCAAATGCCTTTTTCAAGCTGCAGGTACTTCCCATTATCAAAAAATAAAGAAATCTCCAGCACCTTATAACCTGAAAGCCTAATGTCTTGCACTATTTAATCTCCCAATAAAAAAAAATACCTGATTACCCAGCAAGAACCTTCTCTATCTGTTTTTCTTAAAAAAGAAATTACCATGGCTTCAGTAATACTTATAAATTAATCATTGAACTCACACGGATACAGACGAAACCTTGCTTACCATTCGCTCAAATCCAGTTCTAAGCTGTGAAATAAATTATATTAAAATGAATATAAATCAGTACAATACTGAGAAAAATATATTGGTTTGAAAAATCTGGGTATAGAATTGCAGAAATTTTGCAGCCCATGTCTGCAATGGCCCTTTTGAGCATTTTAACATACTGCTAATCTCTTGCCTTTTCCTTGTGACTCAACACAACTTTGCGAGTGAAATAATTATCTAATACCCTCTTGACTTCCTCAGTTGACTCTATTTCTACCCTACTTCAAGGCAGTGCTTTTCAGACCTGTGAGATTTGTTACCCTTTGGAAGAATATGAAAGCATTAGTAGAAGCAGTGTCAAAAAGCTTCAGAAGAATGATTTGAGTGATGAGGAACTTGAGTTGTTTAGAAAATTTCAAGAAGTGGGCTGTAGTTCTTGGTGATAATTTTTAGGGGAGATTGGACAGAGATGTCAAAAATCATGAGGGGACTATTTAGATCGGGAGAAGCTGTTCTCATGTATGCAAGAAGCAAGAACCGGGGGCTGAGATGTGAGTTAATTGGCAGTAGAAACATAAGATCAGAAGAGAGATAATGTGAACTGCAGATGCTGGAGAATCCGCGATAACAAAGTGTGGAGCTGGATGAACACAGCAGGCCAAGCAGCATCTCAGGAGCACAAAAGCTGATGTTTCGGGCCTAGACCCTTCTTCAGGAAAAAAAAGTACTCCTTGTGCTCATAAGATCAGAAGATATGGGAGCGGAATTTGGGTATTCAGCCGTTTAGTCTGCTCGACCATTCGATCATGGCTAATATGTTTTTCAACCCCGTTCTCCTGCCTTCTCCCTGTAACCCATGATCCCCTTACCAATCAAAAGCCGATCTACCTCTGTCTTAAATGCGCTCAATGTCTTGGACTCTACAGTGAGTTCCACACATTGGCCAGCCTCTGCCTGATGAAATTCCTTATCGTCTCAGTTCTGAAGTTTCTAGTGCAAGTAGATGTTAACAAGAAGGTGGCGTTGGATGTTCTGAGAAACATCAAGGTAGACAAGTCCCCAGGACCTGATGAGATCTATCCTAGAATACTGAGGAAGCTGAGGGAGGAAATTGCAGGGGCCATGTGCAAGATACCTGTATTGTCTTTAGTCACAGGTCAGGTCCTAGAAGATTGGAGAATAGCCAATGTCGTTACAAGAATGGCAACAAGGATCATCTAGGAAATTACAGGCTCGTGGGGGTTACATCAATAGGGAAATTATTGGAGAATATTCTTAGGGACAGGATTTACTCACATTTGGAAAAATACAGACTTAACAAGAACAGGCAACATGGCTTTGTGTAGGGAAGGTTGTGTCTGTCAAACTTGACAGAGTCTTTTTGAGGAAGTGACATAGATGATCGATGAGGACAGAGTAATGGATGTTTTCCAAATGGACCTTAACAAGGCCTTTGCCACAAACCTTAAAGTCAGGTTACAACAGAAGGTAAAGTCACATAGAATCTGCGGTGAGCTGGTAAGATGGATACAGAACTGGCTTAGTCATTAGAAGACAGTCGCAGTGGAAGGGTATTTTTCTGCTTGGAGATCTATAACGAGTGATGTTCCACAGTGTTCAATGCTGGGATCCCTATTATTTGTAACATGTGTAAATGGTTTGAAAGAGAATGTAGGTCGTCTGATTGGTAATATTGTGGACATTGCAAAGGTGGGGGAGCTGTAGATAACAAGAAATAAAGTTAACGCAGGCAAAGTCAACCCTAACAAGGGGTTTTCACTCAAAATGTTGACTTTCCTGCTCCCCTGATGCTGTCTGACCTGCTGTCCTTTTCCAGCCTCACACCTATAGACTCTGGCTTCCAGAAACTGCAGTCCTTATTGTATTCAACAAAGGCAAAGATTTTTTCACAAAACGAGTGGTTAGGACCTGGCATGACTGCCTTATAAAATCAAGGATCAAATGAGGCTGTCAAAAGAAATTAGATCGTTAGCTATGTAAGAAAATTTTTTTCTCAGCTGTGGGCAAAAGATAGGGGAGTGACAGTCGGTCGGTTCCTCCTCAGCAGCTAGCAGAGACATCACAGGCTGAATCACTTCCTGGACTACATAGATTCTGTTGTTTTATGACTCTTTTTGTTTAGCACCTTCAATTATTTTCATATCCTTCATCCTTTCTAAAGTATGTTTCCCACTTTTGGACAGAATATTCCAGTTGAGGCCAAGTTATTATTTTATAAAGGCTCATCATGACTTTGCTTTTGTACTGTCCCTCCATTTAGAAAACCCAGGTTCCTACATTCCTATTAACTCTTTTATCCACCTGCACATCTGCTATCAGTAATTCTGTGCGTGTATACTCCCAGATCTCTGCTCTTTGACACGCTTTTAAAATACTATGTGCAATTCTGGTTGCCCTTCTATAGGAAGGATATTGTTGAAAGCATTCACAAAAGATTTAGAAGGATGTTAACAGCAATGGAGGTTTTGAGTTAGAGGGGGAACCCGAGTCAGCTGGGGCTTCTTCCCCTTGAGCATCAGAGGCTGAGGGGTGTCCTTAGGGAGGTTTATAAAATCTTGAGGGGCATGGGTAAGGGTAAATAGATAAAGTTTTTTCCCTGGGGTGGGAGCATCCAAAACTAGAGGACAGAGGTTTAAGGTGAGAGGGAGAAGATTTACAAAGGACCTGAGGGTAACTTTTTCACACAGAATGTGGTGCATGTATGGAATGAGCTACCAATTTGTGGTGGAGGCTAGTATCAGAAGGAGAAGGATTTAGAGGGATATGGGCCAAATGCTGGCAAATGGGACTGTATCAGATTGGGATTTCTAGTCAGCATGGACAAGTTGGACTGAAGGGTCTATTTCTGTGCAGTATGATTCTATGCCCTGCTTTGGAATTTTATTCTTCATTTTATATTGCTTTTCTTTAGTCTCTACCTAAATGGGTCACTTCACCCTGTTCTGCATTTTCCCATTCCAACACAAACCAAAAGAACAATGCTGTAAATCAAGAACAAAGATAAAGTTGCTGGAAAAGCTCAGCGGGTCATACAGCATCTGTGAAGGAGAAAACAGAGTTAGCGTTTCAGGTCCGGTGACCCTTCCTCAGAACTTTGAGCTCTAAGGAACGGTCACTGGACCCGAAATGTTAACTCTGTTTTCTCCTTCACAGATGCTGCCAGACCTGCTGAGCTTTTCCAGCAACTTTGTTTCTGCTCCCATTCTAGCATCCTGTTTTAAAGTGTACCACAATTCTCACAGTTTAGAATACTTCCAAATTTTATTCCATTTGGCGAATTTGGAAATTGTATTCTTTGTATGTTGAAAGTCATCTTGGGACCTGGGATGTGAGTGAGGGAGGAGGTATGGGGGCAAGTGTAGCACTTGTTGTGGTTGCAGGGGAATAACTTGATAGCACTTTGGTTTTATTTCTGGTGTTGTAATGTTGAATCTGCAATATGAACGGCAGAACAGTTGAAATTATATTATTTGTGTTTAAAATCCACAGTTGATCTTCTGTTTCGATCATGCCCGGTTTATCCTCACAGTATGAGGAAGCAGAGAACTTCACACTGACAGGGTTATTTCTTTGAAATCAAGATATAAATCTGCTTGAAATGAACTTATCTGTTAAGATTAATTGTGAGCATTCTTATTGTCCCAAAGTGAATTGTTATGAAGTGGTGGTGATCAGATCTAACTGTATAAAATAAAACATGGCCAAAGGCATCTTTGCATTGCACAGTTAATAAAGTCATCAGCTTATTTTTTTTTAAATTGGGTGTCTGTCTATCCTTATGTAGCCATATTATAATGAAATGAGGATAGTTTTTCTTTGGGTGGTTGATGCTGTCTTTCTGGAGCTGCTTTTTTAACATTTCTTCTTGAGACGTGAATGACACTGGCAAGGCCAATATATATTGCTCAACCTTAGCTGCCCTTGAGAGGGTGCCATGAGAACGAGAAGTGTGTCAGCCTTTGCAAAGTATATATCTTTTCACTCCACCATAGGTACAGTAGCACAGTCAGCACAGCTGTATTTGCCTGAAATAAACTGGCCACTAATAATACTTTGGTAAACAATTGTAAAATTGATCTTAATTGATGTTAAAGTGGTAATCATTTGCTCAAAAATGGAAGTTGCTGGAAAAGCTTGTCAGGTCTGGCAGCATCTATGAAGAAAAAAATCAGAGTTAACTTCTCAGGTTCGGTGACTCTTCTTCAGAACTAGACCTGAAATGTTGACTCTGATTTTTTTCTTCACAGATACTGCCAGGCCTGCTGAGCTTTTCCAACAACTTCTGTTTTTGCTGATTTACTTCATTCGCATCTCTTTAGTTTGTTTTATAATCATTTGTTGTTTGGCCGGGAAAAAAAAATGCATTACATTTGTAAATGTGAATATTTTGTCATGAAGATTGTATTTCATAATCTCAACTTGCCTTTCGTTGCGGGTTTGTATCCTGAGATGATGTTGCAAATTAAAATGCCTCTCAATTTTGGCTCCCTGTATGACCAGTGATGAACAGATCTCTGATTTATTTGAAGTTTTGATAGATTTTTCTCCTTCTTCAAACCAAGACCTTCAGAGACAGCCAGTGCTATTTTATTACATGTTTTGTGTCTGAAACAATATTCTGATAAAAACTGGTATCAAATTCATTATTTTGTATTAAAGGAACAACATTGTCACGCTAATTTAAAATAAAAAATGTATTGTTTTCCTCTAATATTCGCCTCTTACCCAGTTTTGGATTCTGCAAAAGCAGAACAAAATTTAAAAGTAATCTAAAATCCATTTATTATTGAAAATTGATATTTTGACATTATGTTTATCACTTTCTTAAGTAATGTTACTTTCACCAAGTTTTCCTACTTTTACAAAGAAAAGAACAAAGAAAATTACAGCACAGGAACAGGCCCTTCGGCCTGCCAAGCCTGCGCCGATCGAGATCCTCTGTCTAACCTGTCTGTTTTTCTAAGGGTCTGTGTCCATCTGCTCCCTGCCCATCCATGTATCTGTCCAAATGTATTTTAAAAGATGCTAACGTGTCTGCGACTACCACCTCCACTGGCAACACGTTCCAGGCACCCACCACCCTCTGTGTAAAGAACTTTCCACGCATACCTCCCTTAAACTTTCCTCCTCTCACTTTGAGTTCATGACCTCTAGTAATTGAGTCCCCCACTCTGGGGTGGCGGGGGGGGGGAAAGCTTCTTGCTATCCACCCTGTCTATACCCCTCATGATTTTGTAGACCTCAATCAGGTCCTCCCTCAATCTCCATCTTTCTAATGAAAATAACCCTAATCTACTCAACCTCTCTTCATAGCTAGCACCCTCCATACCAGGCAACATCCTGGTGAACCTCCTCTGCACCCTCTCCAAAGCATCCACATCCTTTTGGTAATGTGGCGACCAGAACTGTACACAGTACTCCAAACATGGCCGAACCAAAGTCTATACAACTGCAACATGACCTGCCAACTCTTGTACTCAATACCCCGTCCAATGAAGGAAAGCATGCCATATACCACCTTGACCACCCTATTGACCTGCATTGTCACCTTCAGGGAACAATGGACCTGAACACCCAGATCTCTCTGTTCATCAATTTTCCCTAGGACTTTTCCATTTATCGTACAGTTTGCCCTTGAATTTGATCTTCCAAAATGCATCACCTCGCATTTGCCCGGATTGAACTCCATCTGCCATTTATCTGCCCAACTCTCCAGTCTATCTATATTCTGCTGTAATCTCTGACAGTTTCCTTCACTATCAGCTACTCCACCAATCTTAGTGTCATCTGCAAACTTGCTGATCAGACCATCTACACCTTCCTCCAAATCATTTACATATATCACAAACAAGAGTGGTCCCAGCACAGATCCCTGTGGAACACCACTGGTCACAGGTCTCCAATTTGAGAAACTCCCTCCTACTACTACTACTCTGTCTCCTGTTGCCTAGCCAGTTTTTTAATCCATCTAGCTAGCACACCCGAGACCCCATGTGACTTCACTTTCTCCATCAGCCTGCCATGGGGAACCTTATTTGTATTTGGAATCATTTTTAAAGACGAAAAATAATTTTCATTATTCAGATCAGTTTTTTTTTCTAAGTAGCACTGTCAAATAATTGAGAGTGTGCATTTACATGTGGCAGAGTGAGCGTTCCTCACTCCATTGACCATTTTAAACACATTCTACTGGAGAACCTGAATTTTGTTCCATTCAAAATTTTGATGAATGTTTGGAATTTTCCCAATTAGAAAAGACTGGCTTTTGTCAAACATTCTTCATGAGCACATTGTTAACAGAGCAATTTTTAAGCTAAAGTTCATTTTATTCTTGTTCAAATTTGTTCCTTTACGTTTCTTATTTTCTGTACTTTCTCCTGTCTCCTTGTATTTCCTGTGGTGACCTATGGTGCAGAGAGAGAGAGATAATGGGAACTGCAGATGCTGGAGAATCCGAGATAATAAAGTGTGGAGTTGGATGAACACCGCAGGCCAAGCAGCATTTTAGGAGCACAAAAGCTGACGTTTCAGGTCTAGACCCTTCATCAGAAAAGGGGGATGGGGAGAGGGTTCTGAAATAAATAGGGAGAGAGGGGGAGGTGGACCGAAGATGGATAGAGGAGAAGATAGGTGGAGAGGAGAGTATAGGTGGGGAGGTAGGGAGGGGATAGATCAGTCCGGGGAGGAGGGACAGGTCAAGGGGGCAGGATGAGGTTAGTAGGTAGGAAATGGAGGTGCGGCTTGAGGTGGGAGGAGGGGATAGGTGAGAGGAAGAACAGGTTAGGGAGGCGGGGACAAGCTGGGCTGGTTTTGGGATGCAGTGGAGGGAAGGGAGATTTTGAAGCTGGTGAAATCCACATTGATACCATTGGGCTGCAGGGCTCCCAAGCGGAATATGAGTTGCTGTTCCTGCAACCTTTGGGTGGCATCATTGTGGCACTGCAGGAGGCCCAGGATGGACATGTCGTCTGGGGAATGGGAGGGGGAGTTAAAGTGGTTCGCAACTCAGAGGTGCAGTTGTTTATTGCGAACCGAGCGTAGGTGTTCTGCAAAGCAGTCCCCAATCCTCCGCTTGGTCTCCCCGATGTAGAGGAAGCCACATGGGTACAGTGGATGCAATACACCACATTGGCGGATGTGCAGGTGAACATCTGCTTGATATGGCAAGTCGTCTTGGGGCTTGGGATGTGGGTGAGGGAGGAGGTGTGGGGGCAAGTGTAGCATTTCCTCCAGTTGCAGGGGAAGTGCCGGTTGTGGTGGGGTTGGAGGGGAGTGTGGAGCGGACAAGGGAGTCCCGGAGAGAGTGATCTCTCCGGAAGGCAGATAAGGGTGGGCATGGAAAAATGTCTATGGTGGTGGGGTCAGATTGTAGATGGCAGAAGTGTCGGAGGATGGTGCGTTGGATCCGGAGGTTGGTGGGGTGGCGTGTGCTGACTAGGACGATTCTCTGTTGGCCGTTATTGCGGGGGCAGGGTGTGAGGGATAAGTTGTGGGAAATGTGGGAGACACGGTCAAGGGCATTCTGAACCACTGCGGGGAGGAAGTTGCGGTCCTTGAAGAACATGGACATCTGGGATGTGTGGGAGTGGAATGCCTCATCCTGGGAGTAGATGCGGCAGAGGTGAAGGAATTGGGAAGAGGGGATGGAATTTTTGCAGGAAGGTGCCTGGGAGGAGGTGTATTCCAGGTAGCTGTGGGAGTCGATGGGCTTGAAATGGACATCGGTTTGTAGGTGGTTGCCTGAGATGGAGACAGAAAAGCCCAGGAAGGTGAGGGATATGTTGGAGAATGTCCAGGTGAACTTGAGGTTAGCATGGAAGGTGTTGGTTAAGTGGATGAACTGTTCGAGCTTCTCTTGGGAGGTTGAGTCATCAATGTAACGAGGAAGACTTGGGGCTTTGGGCCAGTGTAGGTGCAGAAGAGGGACTGTTCCATGTTACCTACGAAGAGGTAGGGTTAGCTTGGGCCCTTGTGGGTACCCATGGCCACCCCCTTTGTCTGTCGGAAGTGGGAGGAATCGAAAGAGCAGTTTTTCAGGGTGAGGATGGGTTCGGCTAGGCAGATGAGCATGTCGTTGGAGGGGGACTGGTCGGGCCTGCGGGACAAGAAGAAGCGCAGGGCCTTTAGGCCATCTGCATGGGGAATGCAGGTGTATAGGGACTGGACATCCATGGTGAAAATGAGGTGTTAGGGACCAGGGAATTGGAAGTTCTGGAGGAGGTGGAGGGAGTAGGTGGCACAAACCATTTTAACTCCCACTCCCATTCCTAACCTTCAAACATGGACAAAAGAGCTGAATTCCAGAGGTGAGGTGAGAGTGACAGTTCATGACATCAAGGCTGCATTCAACCCAGTGTGGTATCAAACAACCCTAGCAAAACTGGAATCAATGGGTACCAGGGGGAAAACTCTCCGGTGGTTGGAGTCATAGCTAACACGTAGGAAGATAGTCGTGGTTGTTGGTGGGCAATCATCGCAGATCCAGGACATCTCTGCAGGAATTCCTCAGGGTCATGTCCTCAGCACAACCACCTTCAGCTGCTTCATCAATTACCATCCCTCCAGCATAACGTTAGTAGCGGGGATATGTGATCACCAGTGAACGTTGTTCGGCACCATTCATGACGACTCAGATGCTGAAGCAGTACATGTTTAAATACAACAACAGCTGGACAATATCAGGCTTGAGCGGGCAAGTAACCTTTCTACCACACAAATGCCAGGCTATGACCATCACCAATAAGAGACAATCTAACCATTTCCCCTTGACGTTCAATGGTGTTATCGTCTCTGCATCCCCCCATTAATATTCTGGGAGTTTTCATTGACTGGAAACTCAACTGGACTCTCAGTGGCTACAAGAGCAGGTCAGAAACTAGGTAAACACCAGCAAGTAACTCACCTCCCAACTCCTCAAAGCCTGTCTGCCATCTACAAGGCACAAGTCAGGAATGTGATGGAATACTCACCATTTGCCTGAATGAGCGCAACCCCAACAACACTCAAGAAGCTTGATATCCTCCAGGACAAAGTAGCCTACTTGATTGGCATTACACCCACAAGCATCCATTTCCTTCACCGACGATAGTAGCAGCAGTGTGTACTATTGACGAGATGCAGTGCAGAAATTCACCAAAGATTCTCTGACAGCACCTTCCAAACCCATGACCACTTCCATCTGGAAGGACAAATGCAGCAGATGCATGGGAGCACCACCACCACCTTCAAGTTCCCTCCAAGCCAACCATCCTGACTTGGAAATACATCACTGTTCCTTCACTGCTGCTGGGCCAAAATCCTGGAATTCCCTCCCTAATGGCATTGTGGGTCAACCCACAGCAGGTGGACTGCAGCAGTTGAAGAAGGCAGTTCATCGCCACCTTCTCGTGGGCACCTATGGACAAGAAATACTGGCCAGCCAGCAAATGCCCACACCCACTAATTAATAAAAAGAAGCTGCAAAGTTATGTTTTTGCTGTACAAAACATTGGTGTGGCCTCTTTTGGAATACTGTGCATAGATCTGGTCATCCTACTAGAGGAAAGATATTTTTAAATTTGAAAGATGCAGAATAGATTTACTGAGATGTTACTGGAACTGCAGATTTTGAGTTATAAGGAAAGGATGGATAGGCTCGGACATTTTTTACTGGAGCATAGGAAGTTGGGGAGTGACCTTAGAGAGATTTATAAAGTCATGAGGGACATAAATGAGGTGAATAGCAAAGGTCTTTTCCCAAGGGTAGTGGATTTCCAAACTAGAGAGCATAGGTTTAAGGTGAGAGGAGAAAGCGATTATAAGGGACCAGGGGTCGGTGGGTGGTGGGGAGGCAACTTCTTCATACAGAGAATGGTTTATACACGGAATCAACTTCAAGAGGAAATGGTAGATGCAGGTACAGTTACAACTTTTAAAAGGCATTTGGACAGGTACACAGAACATTACAGCACAGTACAGGCCCTTCGGCCCTCGATGTTATGCCGACCTGTCATACCAATCTGAAGCCCATCTAACCTACACTATTCCACGTCCAAATGCTCGTCCAATGACGACTTAAACGTACTTAAAGTTGGCAAATCTACTACCGTTGCAGGCAAAGCGTTCCATTCCCGTACTACTCTCTGAGTAAAGAAACTACCTCTGACATCTGTCCTATATCTTTCACCCCTCAATTTAAAGCTATTTCGCCTCGTGCTGTCCGTCACCATCCTAGGAAAAAGGCTCTCCCTATCCACCCTATCTAACCCTCTGATTATTTTATATGTCTCAATTAAGTCACCTCTCAACCTTCTTCTCTCTAATGAAAACAGCCTCAAGTCCCTCAGCCTTTCCTCGTAAAACCTTCCATCCATACCAGGCAACATCCTAGTAAATCTCCTCTGCACCCTTTCCAAAGCTTGCACGTCCGTCTTATCATGCAGTGACCAGAACTGTACACAATACTCCAAGTGCGGCCGCACCAGAGTTTTGTACAGCTGCAGCATGATTTCTTGATTCCGGAACTCGATCCCTCTATGAATAAAAGCTAAAACACTCTATGCCTTCTTAACAGCCCTGTCAAACCTGGGTGGCAACTTTCAAGGATTTGTGTACATGGACACCGAGATCTCTCTGCGCATCTACACTACCAAGAATCTTACCATTAGCCCAGTACTTTGCCTTCCGGTTACTCCGACCAAAGTGCATCACCTCACACTTGTCTGCATTAAACTCCATTTGCCACCTCTCAGCCCAGCTCTGTAGCTTATCTATGTCTCTCTGTAACCTACAGCATCCTTCGTCACTATCCACAACTCCATGGACCTTCGTGTCATCTGCAAGTTTACTAACCCATCCTTCTACGCCCTCATCCAGGTCACTTATAAAAATGACAAACAGCAGTGGACCCAACACCGATCCTTGCGGTTCACCACTAGTAACTGGTCTCCAGGATGAACATTTCCCATCAACTACCACCCTCTGTCTTCTTTCAGCAAGCCAATTTCCGATCCAAACTGCTATATCTCCCACAATCCCATTCCTCCGCATTTTGTACAATAGCCTACTGTGGGCAACCTTATCGAATGCCTTGCTGAAATCCATATACACCACATCAACTGCCCGAAATTTCAGCTTTTGCGCTCCTGAGATGCTGCTTGGCCTGCTGTGTTCATCCAGCCTCACATTTCATTATCTTGGAATCTCCAGCATCTGCAGTTCCCATTATCTCTCTTACTCTCATCTACCTGTTTGGTCACCTTCTCAAACAACACAATAAGGTTTGTGAGGCACGACCTACCCTTCACAAAACTGTGCTGACTATCCCTAATCATCTAGAAAAGAATAAATTGATTATAAACCCTATCTCTTATAACTTTTTCCAACACTTGACCAACAACTGAGGGAAGGCTCACTGGTCTATAATTACCAGGGTTGCCTCTATTCCCCTTCTTGAACAGGGGGAACCACATTTGCTATCCTCCAGTCGTCTGGCACTATTCCTGTAGACAATGACGAGTTAAAGATCAATGCCAAAGGCTTGACAATCTCCTCCCTGGCTTCCCAGAGGATCCTAGGATAAGCCCAGGAGACTTATCTATCTTCACCCTCTGAAGGATTTCTAATATCTCTTCCTTGTGAACCTCAATCCCACCTAGTCTAGTAGCCTGTATCTCAGTATTCTCCTCGACAACATTGTCGTTTTCTAGAGTGAATACGGTCGAAAAATATTCATTTAGTGCTTCCCCTATCTCCTCTGACTCCACACACAACTTCCCACTACTATCCTTGATTGGCCCTAATCTTACTTTCGTCATTCTTTTATTCCTTAAATACCTATAGAAAGCCTTAGGGTTTACCCTGATCCTACCCACGAACAACTTCTCATGTCTCCTCCTGGCTCTTCTGAGCTCTCTCTTTAGGTCTTTCCTGACTACCTTGTAACCCTCAAGCGCCCTAACTGAGCCTTCACGTCTCATCCTAACATAAGCCGCCTTCTTCCTCTTGACCAGAGATTCCACTTCCTTCGTAAACCACGGCTCCTGTGCTCTACAGCTTCTTCCCTGCCTGACAGGTACGTACTTATCTCGGACACACAGGAGCTTTTCCTTGAATAAGCTCCACATTTCTAATGTGCCTATCCCTGCAGTTTCCTTCCCCATCCTATGCTCCCTAAATCTTGCCTAATCTCATCATAATTGCCTTTCCCCCAGCTATAACTCTTGCCCAGTGGTATACACCTATCCCTTTCCATCACTAAAGTAAACGTAACAGAATTGTGATCGCTATCACCAAAGTGCACACCTACTTCCAAATCTAACAACTGGCCAGGCTCATTACCCAGTACCAAATCTAATGTGGCTTCGCCCCTTGAATGGACAAGGTTTCGGGGATATGGGGCCAGGTAGGCAAATTGGACTAATTTAGTTTGTGAAACCCTGGACAGCATGGACAAGTTGGATTCAGGTGTCTGTTTCCATGCTGTGTGACTTTCTGACCCTGCTGCCTTCCTGCCGCTCAGATTTTGTAACGTCTGAACTTTACTTGCGCTCTTTCTGTTCAACCTGACGCACCAGCAATCAGCTCCTTGTTTGCCTGGTCTGTCATAACTCACAAGTATAAATTCCTTCGCAGTCTTAACTGACTATTTATTAAGACAATACATTTGTTGCGTTTTTGATGCCATTGAGATGGTAGCACGGTTCATTTCTTTGGTGCTGCCACATTTCCACTTACAACTGAATTCAAGTCTTTTGATGTAGATTTTCATTTTTACATTGGAATTATTTACGCCTAAAACAATTACTTATTTATCTATAAACCGAAAGATCAGCAGTGCTGTAAATCAGGAACAAATTGGTCGCCTTCTGTTCTGAGGATGGGTTACAGGACCTGCAACGTGAACTTTGCTTTTTTTTTGTCTCCACAGATGCTGCCAGACCTGCTGAGCTTTTCCAGCAACTTCTGTGTTTGTTCATTATTTGTCTATTTGACTTCCATATATTATTTACCACGTACAAGAGTCAGTCTATAATTATTGATGTCCTAATTGATCTTTGAAGACTACATAACCATTTAAGCATAGATTCACAAGAAGACAAGAATAAGGAGGGTGAGAAAACAATTTAATCCCTCATGTCGGCACCAACTTTCAATAAGAACATGGCCTAATTTACATGTTTGTACCTTTTCTCCTTGTTATAATTTTTGTCACAGTGCAGAAGGTGGCCGTTTTCACCCTCATCTGTGCTGGTCTCTTAAGGAGCACTCTACTTAGAGCCAGTGTCCTGTGTTCTTCCCACAGCGCTTACACATTTTCCTTTCCAGCTATTCTATTTCCTACTCAAATTGGATTCCGCAGGGATCAGCACCGAGATCACAGCTATGTACAATATGCATTAATTAGTTGGAGGAAGGAACCAAATGTATTATTACCAAATTTGCTGAAGAGACAAAAATAGGTGGAAGGACAGGTTGGGAGAGAGATGCAAATGGTTCAAAGGAGATATTGCCAGAAGACCATAAGACATAGGAGTGGAAGTAAGGCCATTCGGCCCATCGAGTCCACTCCGCCATTTAAATCACGGCTGATGGGCATTTCAACTCCACTTCCCTGCACTCTCCCCGTAACCCTTGATTCCTTCGGACATCAAGAATTTGTCGATCTCCGTCTGGAAGACATCCAACGTCCCGGATACACTGCACTCTGTGGCAATGAATTCCACAAGCCCACCACTCTCTGGCTGAAGAAATGTCTCCTCATTTCAGTTTTAAATTTACCCCCTCTAATCCTAAGGCTGTGCCCACGGGTCCTAGTCTCCCCACCTAACGGAAACAACTTCCTAGGGTCCACCCCTTCTAAACCATACATTATCTTGTAAGTTTCTATTAGATCTCCCCTCAACCTTCTAAACTCTAATGAGTACAACCCCAGGATCCTTAGCCGTTCATCATACGTTAAACCTACCATTCCAGGGATCATCCGTGTGAATCTCTGCTGGACATGCTCCAGGGCTAGTATGTCCTTCCTGAGGTGTGGGGCCCAAAATTGGACACAGTATTCTAAATGGGGCCTAACTAGAGCTTTATAAAGCCTCAGAAGCACATCGCTGCTTTTATATTCCAACCCTCTTGAGATAAATGACAACATTACATTCGCTTTCTTAATTACAGATTCTACCTGCAAGTTAACCTTTAGAGAATCCTGGACCAACACTCCCAGATCCCTTTGCACTTCTGCTTTGCGAATTTTCTCACCATTTAGAAAATAGTCTATGCCTGTATTCTTTTTTCCTAAGTACAAAATCTCACATTTACTCACATTGAATTTCATCAGCCATTTCCTGGACCAGTCTCCTAAACTGTCTAAATCTTTCGGCAGCTTCCCCACCTCCTCAGTACTACCTGCCTGTCACCTATCTTTGTATCATTGGCAAACTTCGCCAGAATGCCCCCAGTCCCTTCATCCAGATCATTAATATATAAGGTGAACAGCTGCGGCCCCAACACTGAACCCTGCGGGACACCACTTGCCACCGGTTGCCATTCCGAAGAAGAGCCTTTTATCCCAACTCTGTGCCTTCTGTCAGACAGCCAATCCTCAATCCAAGCCAGTAGCTCACCTCGAACACCGTGGGCCCTCACCTTGCTCAGCAGCCTCCCGTGAGGCACTGTATCAAACGCCTTTTGGAAGTCTAGATGGATAACATCTACTGGGTTTCCCTAGTCTAACATACTTGTTACCTCTTCAAAGAATTCTAACAGGTTTGTCAGGCACGACCTCCCCTTACTTAAATCCATGCTGACTTGTCCTAATCTGACCCTGCACTTCCGGGAATTTAGAAATCTCATCCTTGACAATGGATTCTAGAATTTTACCAACTACCGAGATTAGGCTAATCAGTCTATAATTTTCCATCTTTTGCCTTGATCCTTTCTTAAATAAGAGGGTTACAACAGCAATTTTCCAATCATCTGGGACTTTCCCTGACTCCAGTGACTGGTTATATTGGTAGGTTAAGTAAGTGGGCAAGAAGTTGATAAGTCAAGAATAATGTGAGAAAATGTGAAGTTGTTCATTTTGGAAGGGGAAAAAATATTTAACATGAGAATAAGTTCAGAAAGCCACAACACAAAAGGACTTGGATGTACTTGTATGCAAAATACGGAAAGCTCGTGCACAGATACAGCAGGTAATCAGGAGGGCTAATTGAATGTTGACCCTGCTTTCAAGGCGATGAAGTAGAAGATCAGGGAAATTTTCCTGTAACTGTACGAGGTGCTCATGAGACGACATCTGGAGTGGTGTAAGCAGTTTTCTTTGCGCTATTTAGGGAAAGATAATATTTCATTCAAGACAGTTCAGAGAAGGTTCACTGGGATGCTCCCTGGTGTGGACTGATAGTCTTATAAGCAAAGTTTAAACTGCTTGGGAATGTACTCATTTTCGAAGAATGAGGCGTGATTTCATTGAAACGTATAGAATTCTTCATGTTCTTAACAGGGCACATGTTGAGTGGATGTTACCCCTCATAGGTGAATCTAGAGCAGAAGACACAGTCACAAAGTAAAGGGGCATAAATTTAAGACTAAGATCAGGAGGAATTTGTTCTCTCAGGGATTGAGCGTCTTTGGAACTGAGGGATCACAGTCCTTGTGTATATTTAAGGCTGAGTTAGCTTTTGATCAGTAAGGTAATTAGGAGTTATTTGAAAAGGACAGGAAAGTGGAAGAGGGGAGTGTTGAATCAGCTATGATCCTATTGAATGATGAAGCCAAATCAAGGGGCTGAACGGTCCATTCCTGTTCCTATTTCTTCTGGTCTTGAATTCCCTCAATTGATCTTGTTCCCATAAAAGTTTCAGGTAGTGCACTCTCAATCCTCACCATTTATTGTGTTCCATGATATTTCCCTATGTTGTATTTTTTTTGCTAATTATTTTCAATCCGGACCTTTTGAGTTTTCAACCCTCCACAGATGAGAACAGTTTCTCCTGAAGTACTCTATGCAGACAATTCATGATTTTTTTATGCCAGTGCCTAGCCTACTCTTCAAAGAAATCAGTCACAATTTCTTCATTCTGTCTCTATATTTGAAGTCAGACTGCCTGGATCCGTTTTCATGAAACATTTTGCCTTAAGTTGTTGCTCAGAACTGTGCCCTGTACTCCAGTTGAGATGGAACCAGTGTACTAACACTCCGCTGAGAATTATCCTCATTTCAGGTTGAACTAACATTGTGAAATCAAGCCCCTACATATTTATGGCCCCAGGTTCTGTGCTCTGTGCCAAAAAAGGGAAAGGAGAAAAAAAGAAATTCCATCTGTATTGGATCTTTCATGACTTTGGTCTCTCATAGTGCTTTACAGCCAATGAAGGATCTTTGAAGCGGAGCCACTGTTGTGACGCAGTTTCCACAAATGACAGTGTGATAAGTGGAGAGATAATGTTTTTGTTCCTGTTGGGTGAGCAGTAAGTATTAACCAGGACACTGGGGTAAAATCCAGTTCTACGAACTCATGTCGTGGAATTATTTGCATCCATTTGAGAGATCAGTTGGGGCCTCGGTTTAACAGCTTATCCAATTTTCTTTAAATGTACTTTGATTAGAAGCTATGTAACCACTGTGCATGCAGGGTTTGAATAAAAAGTTTTTTGATCAGTTGGGGGAATAAAACCCTAAGTTGAAGCGCTCATCATTAATCTTTAAAACAACAGCAATTTGTACTGACCACGTAAATGCAATAAAATGTAAATCAGGGAGTTGTTGGCCAACTTGCCTTACGCCTTCAGAAGCTGTCTGACAAAGGCCTCATACTGGGGCAAGTCATCCGATTCAAAAGTGTGGAATATGAAGTTGCTGTACTTTTATTAAACTTACCACTAAACATTAGGGCTTGACTCATCCAGTGTAAGTGCACTTTAATGGTATGATCTCACTTAACTGCCAAATGATCTCTCTGACACATTGAAATTTAATTTTGTCAATTGTGGACACTCTTCTGTTTAAATTTTAATTTCTGCTGGGGATTTAGTAAATGCAAAAAAAGTGTACTGCCTCTTTGTTTCAGCTTGCTTTTATTGTTTTAATCTAACCTTCTTTGTCCGTCTGTCCCCTCATTTTGTTTTCTGTATCTGATTTGGCATTGAGTTAAATATTATAACTGACCTTTCTTGGTTCAAACTCTGCGTACTTAATCAATAATTTTCCACTTCAATTGTTAATGGAGAATCATAGTTGTTTGCCTTGTTCACAAACATTCCAAATGTCCCACATCATTTGCTTGGTGGCAGACAGGAATATATAGTTTAAAAAATATATAAAATTTATGTCCTAACAACAACAAATAAACTATTCATGTTTATTATTGGACCTTAAAATCTCTTTCATTGAGAAAGAGTATAAAAGGCATAGAATGCTTTGGCAATCAGCAAGAAAATTGCAGAGAGCATAATTGAGAGACAGGAGACAAAAAAAAAGCCATAAATGCCGATATAGTTGGCAATAGCAGAATATTTAGGAAGCAGAATGAAGACAAAACTGAGTGAAATGGAAAGAATCAAGTAATGAGAGACGGCGGAAAACAGATATATTTCACATTTTTGTGTGAAGTAATACTTCAATTCCATTAATTTCGTTGTATAAATTAGTTGATAATGGTGACAACACATGCCTCACTTTTCTGCCATAAGATTGGTTTTTATTGGCTTCAATACAAAAGCTGTTTGCCAAAATTGAGAGTACAGTGGTAATATAAACAGATCGGGAGATGAGGATTGATGACCTAATTTGAGTTGATCTCCCCCACCAACGTAACACAGCATACCCTGTGTCTCAACAAAAGAAAACAGCAAAACCTTGTCCTAAATCTGTCCGTGTGCATCGCTAGTTTGTTTCACTTAAAAAAAATGTTAATAAGTACAGTGGTTATATTTCACACTGTTCTTCCACACAGTACCTGTATGCAAGTATTTCTGCAAATGCTGTAGGAAGTTGACCCTTGCCCCATACAACTAACTAACTTTTCTGCTGGGGAGGAAGAAAGGATAAGAACTTTAGTTTCAGGTTCAGATAAAATGTTTAAGTAGTGGTTATGTTGATCAGTCAGTTAAATACTTGAATGACAGTTGTGTGTAATCTGAGCCAAATTATTTCATCCAAAAATTGGATAAAAAAGCCTAATATTGATATTTTTCCCTAATTGTATCAATATTACAGCTCTTTAATGCATTACAAAACTTGTGAAACTTTAATAGTCTTGGTTGGCTGAAGGGTCTTTTCCTGTGATGTACTGTTCTTTGTTCAATTCCATCTTACTGTTTCTGTTTGTGCAACTTCGTAAATGTTTTATTATTCTTATCTTGCACTGAGAGACTTTTGAGGGTTAATGTGCTTTAAAGGAACACTTTAAATGGGAAACTGTTGGTCATTTGTTTACAACTACGTTTTTGATGTGATTTACAGCTTTGCCACATCATTGCATCATTTGCACATGTCTTTGACAAGAGAATGACGCATGGCTATTCTGGCTATTGCTTTCTGCACAAAAAAAACTTGGAAAAATCTTCATTGTGGAACCTTTTAACACCCATCCACTAAGAGTATTATTTGTCTTTAGAGTGGTTCCAGCTTTAAGCTGTTACTAATTGCAGTACAAGTCATGAGTGAAATCTACCAGATTGAATTCTGGTAAGTAGTGAAACGTCCTGAAGTATAATGGCAACAACAACTTGTAGTTGTATGAGCCTTAAATATAACAAAACATTCCAAGTGCTTCACGAAAATGTTATCCATCAACATTTGACACACAGCTATACAAGGAGAAACTAGGGCATATGACCAAAAACTTGTTCAAACAAGTTTTAAGGAGCATTTTAAAGGAGGGCAATGTAGAGAGGTGGAGAGATTTAAGGAAGAAATTCCAGAGTTTGGCACCCAGGTAAATGAAGGCTTGATCATCTAGGGTGAAATAAAGTAAACTGGGATGTAGGACTTAACTTTACGACCTAAGTCAATTAGAATAAAAGATTAAACTTTGAGAGAAGTAATCTAAAGTTTACTAGTTCCGATTAGATTCAAGATTGATGCCAGGTGTAAAAATGCTTCTACGTGTTTTATAAGATTAAATACATTTATCAAAAATCAGTTTAAAAAAATGATACTCCATTAATGTGCTGGTTTTCAGCTTAACTGGGCATTTCACTGAGCAGCCACAAAAGCGCAAAGCTGCATGGGAATATGGATTGTGAGGCTGGATGAACCCAGGGTCTAGGCCCGAAACATCAGCTTTTGTGCTCCTGAGATGCTGCTGGGCCTGCTGTGTTCATCCAGCCTCACATTTCATTATCTTGGATTCTCCAGCATCTGCAGTTCCCATTATCACTGGGAATATGGATTGTAGAGTTGAAAAGGTTTACAAAACATCATGATGACAAAACAGACCCCAAAAGTACCTTATTAATAAAGTGTGGAGCTGGATGAACACAGCAGGCCAAGCAGCATCTCAGGAGCACAAAAGCTGACGTTTCGGGCCTAGACCCTTCATCTACGTAACAAATGGTAAAAATGGTAACACTCATCTGTGTGTGTTAATGGCCTGATGCCCTAGTTGTGAACTCCTTCATTGTTTGACTATCCATTCTTCACAAATGTGTGTATCAGTATGTGTTGTGAAACAATTCCTTCTTCTGTTTGTCAATCATAAACTCACTGTTTTTGCTACTTGAAGAAATCTTGGTTAAATTGCCTCCTTTTAAAAATATGCGTGTGTTTTCTTTGGCAGGACGTTAACCTTGTTTTGATCAACAGAGGGGACAGGTGAATAACCAAAGGGAGCCCGTTAACCCCTCCTCATCTGGGAGCCTCAGATTTTGAGATAACCTATCTAGAACCATAATAAATTGAGAAATTCACTGGTTGTAGCAAAAGACGTGGAGCAGTGAGGCTTTGGAGGGATTAGAAACCAAAGCTGACAATTTTAACATTGACTGTTATTCTAGAATCCTCTCAGTATGGATCATTGAACATGAAGGTTGAATGGTAATGCTCCTTATTGCAAGTTAGGATAGGGGCAGCAGAGTTTTAGATGAATTATGGTTATGGAGTATGGAAGTTTGGGGGCTGACCAAGAGATCAATGGCATATTCAACTTCATAGGGCTAGGTGAGGGTTCGGCAACAGGCCAGTTGATGCATGGTGGACTTTTGTAACGTTACAAAAGTGGAATTAGATGATGTGATTTGTGATTGGATGCTTAGCATCAGTAGGTCTGGCACAAGATTATGAATGGTCTGTTTCATTTTCTCATAGTTGTCAGGTAGAGGAATGGATTTGGTTACCATGGACTGGAGTTTGTCATTGTAAGTTGGAGGGGATTTCTGCTCATCCATCTATAGAAATTGGGCAAAGATTGTAGCTAATCATAATTTAGCATGTAAGAACAGAATGAGAATCCAATTCAGGCACAGGTGATAATGAAATTAGATGAGTGTAGTTCCACCAAGTTAGGTGACTAAGAAGTAACATTAGTGAATGGTGTAACCAACAGTGGAAAGTTTCAGGCAGGTTTTACAGGACAAGTGGCACAAATTGCCTCATCATAATCTGACTTCTGAACTTTTTCAGAATGGCTTTGGACAGAAATCTGATTGGAAGTGCTCTATATGGAATTATAAGAACAGTGGTCACAGGTTTTGGAGGTAACATTGCGCTGCAAGGGGACGTGATGGCCTTGTGGTATTATGGTGGGACTATTAATACAAAAAACCAGGTTATGTCCTGGGACCCCACTTTTGAATCCTACCACTGCAGATGGTGGAATTTGAATTCAGTAAAAATCTGGAATTAAGCATATAATCATGTCTACAGAGCAGTTGTTAATAGTTAGAAAACCCATCATGTCACTCCTATCCTTTTAAAGGAAACTGTTAAGCTTACCTGGTCCTGTCGACCTGTGACTCCAGACCCATAGCAATATGTTTGACTTTTATCTACCCTCTGGGCAAATAGGAACTGACAATAAATGCTGGCCTAGCTAGCAACACCATATCCTGTGCATGAATGAATATTCACTTTACAAAGAGCAAGGGGTTACAAACGCTTATTTTTATTTGAATAGAGTGGTGATGATGGCAAATCTAAAGAAGAGGACTATAGCACCTGAACAGATGGGAGCCGTTAGCAATGCAAGTTGACTTTGGAGCTACGAATGGAGTTTGTGAGATCAGAGGTTTGGTGCAGTAGGGTCCATGGAGCAGGCCGTGAACTACCCACAACATTGCTTGCAAAGTCCATGTGGGGGATTTGATGATGACTTTCAACTTCACACTTCGTTCAAATTTTAAATCAGGCAGGTTGTCATGGAATTTCCTAGGAATGTTGCTGTTGAAGGCAAGAAGAAAAGTTTTGGTAAAAGTTGACACTTTTCAACAGTGCTCAAAAATGATTGTAATGAAGCCGAGCAGCTGGGCTTATCTTTGCATTTAAGGGTGACCCTAGAGCAACAAGCAGTTTTGGTAAAGAGAAGTGGATCAGTGCTCTAGGTGGTTCAGCCAAGTCTTGTAATGACCCAATGTCAATAGATGTGAAGCTGGCAAAGCACAGCAGGTCAGACACATTGCAAAGAGCAAGAAAGTCAGCGTTTTGGGCAGAAACCCTTCTTCAGGACTGGGGAGGTAGAGAGCCACCTAGAAGTAAATCGAGGGAGGGAGGCGGGCGTGGGAGGAGGGTAGTTGGGTTGGTGACAGGCAAATACAGGTAGGGGGTTATTGTGATTGGACAGTGAGAAGCTAGATAGGTGAGTAGGAAGATGGACAGGTCAGGTCCCGTGAAGGAGGCAAGGGGTAAGAGGGCTGGACATGGGATAATGCTGGGGATGGAGGGATTTTGAAGCTGGTGAAGTCAATATTAACATCTTGGGCTGTAAGTTACTAAGGCGAATTATCAGGTGTTGTTTCTCCAGTTTACATTTGGCCTCACTCTGAGGAGGAGGCCAAGGATGGACATGTCGTCAGGGGAGTGTGAGGGTGAATTAAAATGGACAGCAACCAGAAGGTCGGGTTGGTTGGTGTGTGCAGAGCACAGATGCCCCATGAACCAGCCCCTGAGTCTGCATTTTGTCTCCCTGATATAAACGAGACCACATCAGGAGTAATGGATGCAGTTGATCAGATTGGATGAAGTGCACATCAATCTCCCAACCTTCTGGTTGCCATCCATTAATTCCCCCTCCCACTCCCCTGACGACATAGCCATCCATGGCTGCCTCCACTATCATTGTGAGGTCAAGTATAAATTGGAGGATCAACACCTGATATTTCTCCTCTGGAGCGTACAACCCAATGGCCTCAATATTGACTTCACCTGCTTCAAAATCCCTTCACCCCCTGCTTTATCCCATGTTCAACCCTACCCTCACCCCAATTTGCCTCCCTGACCTGACCTGACCTGACCTTTCCATCTTCCTACTCACCTATCCGCTCCACTCTTCCCACAGATCAATCACATTAACCTCCTACCTGTATCTGCCTATCAACACCCCACCTAGCCTTCCCCAGCTCCACCTCCTCCCTCTGTTTATGTCTGTGCTCCCCTCCGCCTCCCCCGTGCTGATGAAGGATTGACTTTCTGTCCTCAGATGCTGTCTGATGTGCTGTGCTTTTCCAGCTTCATATCTATTGACTCTGGCTTCCAGCATCTGTGATCCTTACTGCCTCCTAGTAATGAACTGGTTTGTTAACTATAGAAATTTGGTGAGAGTTGCAGCTCTGAGTTCTTGTTAGTAACCAAATTCAGAAGAGAAGAGTATTTTTATTTGAAGATTTCAACTCCATGAAGTTGGAATGTTGTCAGCCATTGCGTGCCACATGTACTTCATTTAGCATTTAGTCAGCATGAATCATCAGTAAGACCAAAGTGAAAGCCAGGGCTTAGAAAATCCATCTTCAACATTGGCAACCTACTCTTGACAGCTACACATACTGTGGACAAATGGTTACTGACAGCTTGCCTTTTAGTGCTGTTATGTCAGAATTGAAAAGTCTTCTCTCGACTAACAGCAAATTCATTGCAAATGCCAAACAAATAGGATGATGGGCTGCTTGTTGGAGGATGGATTGCTGAGTGCAGACATACATCAGCAAACAGGAGACCTGATGCCCACCAAAAAAACTTCCTGTCCTCATGAGTCAGTCGCAACTCTTTTGGTTGGACCATGTAAACTGAAGAGGTGTTGCAGCATCGCCAAAGGCATGCTCTCTGGCTTAGGCATGAGATTAACAAGTCACCTATGTTTGTGACCCATGCATGTCAACATATGAGATCTCAGGTTGATTGACATTGACACTTGCTGACTGGAGTGCCTGGAGACACAGCTGGAAGGGCTTAGAAAATGCACAGGATGTAAGAAATAACCAAATACCAGAAAAGAGAACCCAACAGAAGGAAAAAGATCATCAGTTGGCCTTGAGTCAGTGCTCTTGACCTGAGCCAACTGTATAGGGGACTTTCACTCACCAATTACCTTCTGCATCTAAAACAGAGAACATGATCCAGACTTATGTTCGCTCCAGATGCATTCCATCATCTCCTGAAATGCATGGGTGACATCTCCAGGAACTGGGTGAGGGCACCTTGTTCAACAGGGTTAGAGCAGCAGTACAGTCTTCACATTGTGTTATAGCTTACATCGCTGCACTAATTTGTACACATTTCCAAGTGACTGTCAGGAATTGTTTCTGCTTCTGTTCGACCCATGTTTTATTTGCAAAGACTTTTTCTATACAGTTGGTAGCATCCGTCTATGGAATAAATAAAAGCAGGGCCTTGCTGTAGACTTTGCACATACCATCAGTTGAACTGAAGTAAGCTGAAGTGTCCTGCCAAAGTTGGCCCACTGAGGAATCGGTAGAAAGACTGGTGATTCATGATATGTTGTTATTCATGCTAGTCCTGCTACGCATAAACAGGAAAGCAAAGGCTTTAAACAGAGAAATTTTCAGTTGTCACAAATGCCATGAGTGAAAATAATGTTTCCCTGAATTTTCTCTGTTATATTATTCTGTTTTATAGCTCACTGAGGATCTGCACAACACACCAATGAACAATGAGATCAGAGAACTGGTGAAGCTGCTATCACAGCCCCATCTCAAGGTCAGAGCATGTAACCCGTGTTAGCATGAAGTCTAAATAAAACCCTTTTACTTGAGTTTTGTTGCCAAAGTTAGTTATCTTAAAAACTATAAAGAGAAAGAAGTTCTGTTCGAAGCCTAGATATGTTCATAAAATTTCAGCTTTGTCACTTTTCGTTCACTTTGTCAGTGCACTTTAAAGGATTAGCATTTGATGTAGTGAATTTCTTAACTCACGATCATCTTTGTTAACAGGCTTATTAAATGGAGTGATATGTAATAATCCAACTCTGATAAAAACATTTCTTGTGATTAAATGTATTTCAATAAATGTTATGAATTAGGCACAAATATGCAGTATCTAGAGTCTAGAATCTGAATCTGAATCTGAAAGATGTATTGCAAAACAGCCTTTGGAGACTCGGGTATTTCTGTTGACCAAGGTATTTTAGATGCATTGGTTTGTCCTTTGCTATGTTTTGAGAATTTCCTCTCCGACCAACTCAATTCATTTTCCCAATTGATATGCACCTAAAGAAGGTGAAAAAATTGAGCAAGAGGAATGATTGTGTTTATTACAATATTAAAAGCAATGTAAATGCAGGAATTTTGTTTTTTTAACTTTGTTCATGGGAGATAAGCATTGGTCGTCATGCTGTTATTCATTACCCATTTTTAATTGTAATGGAGAAGGTAGTGGCAAGTTGGCATCTTGAACCACTGCACTCCACATCATGGTTGTATACCCACAGCTGTAAGGGAGAGATTTCTCGAATTTTAACCCAGCAACAGGGAAGAAAAAATGATTGAGTTCCAAATCAGGATGTTGTGTGGCTTGGAGGGAAACCTACATGTGGTGTTCCGATGCACCAGATCAGAGGTTTGGAAGATGCTTTGGATGCAGGTTTCTCAAGTTACTGAGAACTGTAACATGACTGTTGCTGTATATCTGTGGTGAAGATGAAGAAGCAAGTGGACTGCTTTGTCCTTGATACTGTTAAACTGCTTGAATGTTATTGGAGCTGTACTCATCCATACAACTGGAGAATGTTTCATTACATTAGTGTAGATTTAGACACCGGTGTTGAAGAGTCAGGTACTGAGTCACTAATTGAAGGATTCCTAACCTTCATATGTTCATAAGTTTATAAGCCATAGAGGCAGAATTAGGCCATTCAGCCCCTTGAAGTCTGCTTCACCATTTAATCATGGCCGATATGCTCCTCACCCTCATTTTCCTGCCTTCTCCCCATAACGCTTCAACCCATGATCAATTAAAAATCTGTCTGACTCCTCCCTAAATTTAATTACTGTCCCTTTGACCTGCTGTTATAGCTGGTTCAGTTTATACTCGATGATAAGCTCCAGGACGTTCATGTTTGTGGATTCAAGCAAAGTTGTTAATGGTATTGTACATTGAGGAGAGATGGTTAGATTACATATTTTAATCATGCCCCCACACTCCTCACAGTGTTATTTCCAGTTTGTGTTCAACATGGAGAAGGACTGATTCATCAGCTGAGGGAAAAGGACTTGAGATCCAATAGTGCATGCAAGAATGGCAATCTCCTGGTGTGATGGATTTTTTGAACACTTGACCCAAGTCTGTCTTTTTATATTGCTGAGAGCTTCATAAATTTTTGGTTTCTGATTGAAATGATGTAATGTTTTTCTAAAATTCTCCATTTTTATTCAGTTTGGATAAAGCTTTTGAATGGATCCAACCTAAAAGTATAAGCATTTTCTGTGTAAGTTATCTGATCAAACATTTTGGTTCTGTACTAACCACAATTTTACAATTTAACTAAAACCGGCACTTCTGGCTCAGATTTGTATCATGTTGCATTTGGGGCATCCTTTTATTTTTGACACTGAACCTGATATCTGATTGCTTTAAAGTGTGAGCTGGTGCTGATATCCAGGTTCCAAAATTTAGGGAAGAGTAGCTCTGTGGATGTGGTCTCTGTTAGTTAAATTTCTAATGTTAGAATGTAGAAAATATGGTAGTTAGCTATTACATCTGAAATCTCTGTGATTCAACACCTCATTTGAGACCCTTTTTAACTTTTACGTTCAGAACATTTATCTAGTTATTTTTCAAACCTTGTGCAGGATGTGCAGCATAAACATTACAGTTGCTTCCAAATGGTCTTGAGTAGAGTCAGTCGTAGAATCACAGAGGCATACAGCATGGAAATAGACCTTTTGATCCAACCAGTCCATGCCAATCATGTTCCTAAACTAAACTATTTCCACCTGCCTGTGCTTGGCCCATATCCCTACAAACTATTCCTATTCATGAATTTCTCCAAATATCTCTTAAATGTTGTAACTATACCTGCATCCACCATTTCTCTGGATGTTCATTTCACACGCGAACCACTCTGTGTTTAAAAAAGAAGTTGCCCATCATATCCTTTTCATATATCTTTCTTCTCTCACCTTAAAAATATGCCCCCAAGTTTTGAAACCCCCACCCTTGGGCAAAAAATACTTGCTATTTTTCTTGTCTAAGCCCCTCATAATTTTATTAAACTCTAAGGTCAGCCCCTCAATCTCCAAGGGTCCAGTGAAAAATATGTCTTCACCTTTCCAATCTATTTTGATGTATCAACTCTCCTTTCCCAGAAACATCCTGGTAATTCTTTTCTGAGCCCACTCTATTTTAATAATATGCTTCCTAGAACAGGGTGAGCAGAACTGCACACCGTATTCCAGAAGAGGCTTCACCAAAGCTCTGTACAATCCCAACATGACATCCCAACTCATATGGTCAAATGTCTGAGCAATGGAGGAAAGTGGACTAAATACCTTCTTAACCACCCTGTCTACCCGTGACACAAATTTCAAAGAATTATGTACCTGAGCCCCTAGGTCTTCCTGTTCCACAATATTACCCAGGGTAATATCATTAATTGTCTAGGCCCTGTCCTTGTTTGTGTTACCAGTACACGGCGGCACGGTGGCTCAGTGGTTAGCACCGCAGCCTCACAGCACCAGGGACCTGGGTGCGATTCCACCCTCGGGTGACTGTCTGTGTGGAGTTTGCACATTCTCCCGCTGTCTGTGTGGGTTTCCTCTGGGTGCTCCAGTTTCCTCCCACAGTCCAAAAGATGTGCAGGCGAGGTGGATCAACCATGCTAAATTGCCCGCAGTGTTCAGGGGTGTTTGGGTTATAGGGGGATGGGTCTGGGTGGGATGCTTCAAGGGGCGGTGTGGACTTGTTGGGTCGAAGGGCCTGTTTCCACACTGTTGGGAATCAAATCTAATCTAATCAAATTACAATGCATCACATTTATTCTACTTAAACTCCACGTACCATTCCTCAGCCCATCGACACAGTTGATCAAGATCTCTAATCTCAGAAAACCTTCTTCATTGTCCACTGTGCCACCAATTTTGGTGTCATCTCCCAACTTAGTAACTGCACCTCTTATATTCTCATCCAAGGCATTTATATAAGTAATAAACAAAAGTGGACCCAGTACGGATCACTGTGGAAAGCCACTGGTCACAGGCCTCCAATCTGAAAAACAACCCCAAAAATGACGCAATTCAGCAATCCTCCTGCTGCTAAACTACTTCAATTTTTACTTCAGTGCAATGCCAAAAATAAGATAGACTGCATAATGTCATCATTCAATAAATGTAAAATAATAATTTAAATTATTCTGTTTGTTTAAAATGACAGATAAAGGTGATTTTTGGCTGCTCATTTAGACAGATTTGCCTTTTTTCTTACTGCTTTTCTTAAAACATACCTTTGAAGATGGTTGCTGTTGACATGTATAATAAAACCATTCCATTGCCTCGGGTCACAATGTACAAAGTTATAGAGGTTACTTGGTAGCAGCTCAGGAAAAAAGTTTGGCAAAGCGTAATATCCCAGCATCTGAGAGATTTTGACATGTCTTCCAAAGTACATGGCAGCATTCACAAATATCCATTTTTCTGGGGGTTTTTTTGCTGTTTGTTTTCAACATTAGCATTAGCAAGAAAGGCAGCTCAGGATACATTCTCGCTGTGGGAGTTTAGAGCTCCCTATTTAAAATGATACCTGCCAACCGTTCATTATTGTAAATTTACAACAGTAAATATTTTTTTAAAAAAGTTGACTAAAATATACATTGCTTATGCCCTGTGCAAAATTTTGATGTTGAAGTATAGAAATAAAAAATATTGTGTCGCAGCTCCTGAAAAATGCCCTTTTTTGCCTCAAACGTTGTCCGGAAATCTGTGGAGTTTCAGTCAGAGGAGGCACAAGGCTACCAGCAGTGTTGCATCACAGCTAGTATCATCAGTTTTTTGTGTTATGGCTGCTCAGTGGCACAATTGCTAGGGGCTTAGTTTCAGCAGAAAACAGCTTGATTGGTATTTTAGGTAAGCAGTGTCATTGTTTAATAAGAAAAGTTCAAGTTGAGGCACTGCCATATAGCATTTTGAGGTATGTTAAAACATAAATTAGTTTTAAATAAACTTCTTCAGTAATTCATATACCACTCACTACACCACATGTTGATAGCTGTTTTTCAACTACTGAGCAAACTTATCTAATTGCATTTATCTCTGTTTCTAACATTGTGAAGGGCTGTGTCTGAAAGCTAGCAAGCATCGAGAGCATCTTCAGGGCTTTTCCATCCCAGCCAAAAACTAACAAGGGCCGTAAGGCCATTTGCTACATTCTAAAGCATGACAAAAATGATTGTTCGTACCCTAAACTGTCTTGTTGGATTTTGGGGAGATGGCAGGCACTGCAGTCATGTCACTGTACTTACAGTCCAGAAGCTTTCGTTACATGTGTTCAAATCCCACAATGGCAGCTGGTGGAATTTGCATTCTACTACTAAATCTTGAAATAAAAATCTAATCTCAGAAACAGTGATCATAAAACCATTGTTCGTTATCATACAAAACACACTGATGCCATTGAGGGAAGGAAATGTGCCAGCCTTACTTTGGCCTACATGTGATGCCAGACCCTCAGCAATGTGGTTGTCTCTTAACTGTCTTCTGAAATCGCTGATCTAGGCACTCAGTTATATCAGACTGCTGCAGAGTCTCAAAATGAATTAAACTAATGGACTGCTCAACACTGATCAAAAATAACAACACAATAACCAGCCCTGCAAAGTTGTCCTTACAAACCTCTCGAACCATACCAAAACTAGAACAACTGTCTAGAAGTCGGTCAAACAGCCTAACATTTTTAAACTCATTCAGTTATGATTCAGACACAATGTCCCAGACATCACCATCACCACCCCTGAATATGCTAATTTCCCCTCGAAGCACTGAGTGGCCAGGCAAAGCGCAGAGTCATACCACTGGGAGAAAGTTGCCCTAGAAATTTTCAACATTGACTCCGTACTCATGAAGTTACATGCCTTCAGGCTGAAGGAACTTGAAGGTGGCATCGAGGAGCCTTAACAAAACTGGAATGGCAGTCAGAAGGAAAGCTGTCTATTGGTTTAAGATGTACTTAGGACAAAGGAAGACTATTGCAATGGATGGAAGTCAATGATTTAATTTCATGACGTTATTGTCGGAGTTCCATATCATAATGTCCTACGCCCAACAAGCTTCAGCTGCTTCTTACTGACCTTCCCTCCATTGTTAGTTCAGAAATCAGGTGTTTGTTGATGATTGCACAAATTCAGCATCATTCACAATTCCTGAAATGCTGAAGCAGATTGTGTCTATATGTAGCAAAACCAGGACAAAATTCAGGGTTAGGCTGATAAGTTGCAAGTAAAATTCACATCGTACAAGTGCTAAACAATGACCATCTTCAACAAATAAGATTCTGGCCATTTACCTTTGATATTCATTGGCTTTACTGTTGCTGAATCCCCCATTGTTAATATGCTAGAGATTTCTATTGACCAGAGACTTCACTGGACCAGCCGTATATCTGCTCTTGTTACAAAAGATGAGAAGCTAGGATTTCAGCAGCTTGTATCTTCCTAAAGCCTGTCTGAAGCACAGTTTAGGAGTGTGATGGAATGTGTTCTTCACTTGCCTGGATAAATGCAACTCTTAAGCTCAATATAATCCAAGGCAAAGTCATCCATTTGATTGACAACCTATCACCTCAAATATTCACATCCTCTACCACCAGCGCAGTGACAGCAATGTATCATCTACAAAATGTGCTGCAGTAACTCACCATCTTTTGACAGCTACTTCCAAATCCGCAGCTTCTACCGTGTCAAAGGGCATCAGGTGCATGGGTCTGTACCATCACCTACAAGTTCACTTCCAAGACCCACATCATGACTTGGAACCACATCACCATTCCTTCACTGTTTCTGGACCAAAATCCTGGAACTTGCTTCTCGCACTTTAGGTGTGCCAACCTCACCCACCAGTGCAGACATTCATTCAAGCAGCTTATCACCCCAAGAGTAATTAGGAATGGTCACCAAATTAGAAGTTATGAAATCCTGACATTGTGGAAACAGGCCTTTCAGCCCAACAAGTCCACGCCAACCCTCTGAGCGTCCTACCCCGCCCATCTCCCAATAACCCACCTAAGCTACACTTCCCTGAACACTATGAGCAATTTAGCATGGCCAGTGTACCTGGCCAGCACATCTTCGGACTGTAGGAGGAAACCAGAGCACCGGATGGAAACCCACTCAGACGTGGGGAGAATGTGCAAACTCCTCACAAACAGTCACTCAAGGGTGGAATCAAACCCAGGTCCCTGGTGCTGTGAGGCAGCAGTGCTAACCACTGTGCCATCCCAATAAATGGGTATCTAGTCAGCAATGCCCATATCCGGTGAAAGAATAAATATAACATTATCAGGCATAGATTCCAGTGCTCTCTTCAGCCTTGAAATATTGGGTGTTTTATGCTTATATGTGAACCCTGATACTGCTAATGTTATAACCTTGTTTCAGTTCTGTTCCATTGTGCAAATGTGATGGCTGCAAAACAGAAATTGCTCATTCAGCTTCCTCACCGACCCATGATGGACTGAATGGCTTTCCTTTTATCACAAATCTTTGTAGTTCCCTTCTAGGGCTGCTGCTGATGCGAAGTCATTTACTTGCAAATTGTGTTGAACTAATTACAATCCCAGTTGATGGTACTATCAGATAAGCCAAATCTCAGAATGAAACATGGATTGATAAATTGTACTTCTATGAACAAAATTAGTTAACATAATGGACGTCACAAAAGCGTAGTCATTTGAGGTTTTAGAGTTTAAGAATAGAAGTTTATTACAGATAATGTGAAAACAATGAAAGAAGCAAACAAAGCGATCCAAATGCAGAAAATAGTTTGAAAGATCAGTAAACACACAGGAAAGCCAAGTCTTATCCCTTTCCTGACACTATCCTTTTGCAGAGACTCCAGTCCGGTGAAATTACACCTTAAAATCTCAAGAGCTTTAAGTTTGACTGAACTGATTCTCTCCAGTCTTTTCCTGTAAATTGCAAAATCTTCTGACATGAATACTTTCAAACCTGAGAGTTTAGACTTTCACAGCTTCTGTAATCTGGGAGATTTCTAGGTCTAAAGAAAAAAGGAAAAAGAAAATTACAGCGCAGGAACAGGCTCTTTGGCCCTCCAAGTCTGCGCTGATCCAGATCCTCTATCCCGACCTGTCTCCTATTTTCCAAGGATCTGTATCCTTCTGCTCCCTGCCCATTCATGTATCTGTCTAAATACATCTTAAATGACACTACCATGCCTGCATCTACCACCTCTGCTGGCAACGCTTCCAGGTACTCACCACCCTCTGGGTAAAGAACTTTCCACGCATATCTCCCTTAAATCTTTCCCCTCTCACCTTGAAGTTGTGACCTCTAGTAATTGAGTCCCCCACTCTGGGGGGGGGGGAAAAAGCTTCCTGCTATCCACCCTGTCTATACCTCTCATGATTTTGTAGACCTCAGTGAGGTCCCCCCGCATTCTCCGTCTTTCTAATGTAAATAATCCTAATCTACTCAACCTCTCTTCATAGCTGGCAACATCCTGGTGCACCTCCTCTGCATTCTCCCCAAAGCATCCACATCCTTTTGGTAATGTGGTGACCAGAACTGTACGCCGTATTCCAAATGTGGTTGAACCAAAGTCCTATACAACTGTAACATGACCTGCCAACTCTTGTACTCAGTGCCCCATCCGATGAATGAAAGCATGCTGTATGCCTTCTTGGCCACTCTATCCACCTGCGTTGCCATCTCTAGGGTACAATGGACCTGAACACCCAGATCTCTGTGCATCATTTTTCCTGTTTCAGGTTGACAAGTTGTAAGAAAAGGGATGCCAAAGGGCTTAATGTTAGGTCCTCCACTGTTTGAAATCTACATCAATGACTTGGATGTGTGGACCAAATGTGTGCTAACTAAATTTGCTGAAACCACCAAGATATTTAGGAAAGCAACTTATTTAGATGATAACCTATTTACATTAGTTGCAGGTTTGCAAAGTGAATAAGCAAAAATCTGACAGATGGACTGCAATATGGCAATATACAATACGTTGGGAATGACATTACATAGGAAATTAGAGACACATGCAACAAAGGAACATGTATAATTATGATTGACTCTAATCTGCATACAGATTGGGGAAATCAAATCCCTAACACTACTGTGCAGGAGGAATTTCTGCATTGTATACAGGTTAGTTTTGTGGACCAAAACGTTGAGGAATCAATTAGAGAAGAGGCCATCCTAGACTGGGTATGGTGCAGTGAGCAAGGAATACTCAGCAATCTAGTTGTACAAGGCTCTTTGGGGATGAATGACACTAATTAAGATGGAGAACAATGTAGCCAAATCTGCAGTTAGAGTCCTGAATATAACTATAGGAAACTATAATGGTATGAGGTGCGAGTTGGCTTTGATAGATTGTGGGATTGAGAACATTACTTAAAGGGATGAGGATGGGAAGAAAATGGCAAATGTTCAATGAGCTCATGGGTGAACTGTGACAACAGTTCATTCCTGCATGGTGAAAATATAAAATGTGAAAGGTGACAAAACTGTGGCTTACCAGAGAAATTAGAGATAATGTCAGATTTAAGGAAGAGGCTTTCACATGGCCAGGAAAAACAATAGGCCTGTGGAGTGAGAGCAGCTTTGCATTCAACAAGGGAGGACATAGGGATTGGTTAAGAACGAGTAAATAGAGTATGAGAGTTAGCTTGTGGGGAATATAAAAACTGACTAAAATGTTTTGAGAGGCATTTGAAGAAAAGATTGGTGAATAAAAACGTTGGCCCTTCAGAAACAGGAGTTTATAATGAGGAACAAAGAAATGACTGATCATCTCAATATGTACTTGGGATCTGTGTTCACAATGAAGGAGACAAAAACCAGCAATTGTAGGGAGCACAGAGTTAAGTGAGAAGGAGGAGCTAAAGGAAATCTGTATTAGTATTTGCCAGACTGATTCCTGGATTGACAGGACTGAAGTATAATGAGAGCTTGAATTGGTTAGCATAACACTCGCTGAATTTCAGAATGGTAAAGGGCATCTCATAGAAACCTATAAAATTCTAGTGGGACTAGATGAGGTAGGTGCAGGAAGGATGTTCCCAATGCTGGGGGAGTCAACAACCACAGGTCAAGGTCTAAGGCTCCAGAATAGATAATTTAGGGCTAAGATGAGTGGAAATTCAGTCAACCAAAGTCAATGGAAGTTGCTATCACAGAAAGCAGTTCAAGCCAAATGATTGTATGATTTTAGGAAAAGGTTGGATGTAACACTTGAGTCTAACGGGGACAAAGCAGGAACAGCCTGTTGAGTTAGATGATGATCCATAGTCACAATGAATCATGGAGGCAATGGCCTAGTGGTATTATTGCGGGACTATGAATTCAGAAGCTCAGCTAATATTCTGGGGCTGCTTGGCCTGCTGTGTTCATCCAGCCTCACATTTTATGGTCTTGGAATCTCCAACATCTGCAGTTCCCATTATCTCTAATATTCTGGGGACCCTGGTTTGAATCCAGCTATGGCAGATGATGGAATTTGAGCTCAATAAAAAAATTTGGAGTAAATGACTATGAAATCATTGTTGATTGCCAGGAAAAACTCACCTGGCTCACTAATGTCCTTCAGGGAAGGAAATCTGCCATCCCCTCAAAGCCTACAAATTACGCCATTGTGTTGACTGTTATCTGCCCTCTGAAATTGCCTTGCAAACTGCTCAGTTACATCAGTATCAAAGGCAACTATAAATACTGGCCAGTCAATAACAGCCATGTTCAAGGAATGAATAAGTAAGAGTAGCCTTGAAGGATTGAATGGCCTATTCCTGCTCCTATTTTCTGTGCATTTATGAGAAACTGTGAATTCTTTCACTTTGGCTAGAAGAATAGAAAAGAGATATATTTAAATGGCCTGAATGTTCTGAATCCCACACACATAATAAAATAGGACGTGACAACACAAGTTGACATTTGGCCCTTCACGTATCGCTCACCATCCAATAGCTGATCCGTTTGAGCTCTCAACTCCATTCCCCCGTCTGCGGGCCCCATCACCTCCATAACCCTTGAATCCTTTGTCTAAAGAAAACTATCCATCTCAGCCTTGAATACATGAAGTGACCCAATCTGTGCTGTTTTCACAGGATCAGACTAACAATGCTCTCAGAAAAAAAATCATCTCATCATCTTCTTAGGAATGGCGCATGATATTCTAAAACTGTGTCCTCTCATTCTGGACTTTTCTACAATAGGAAACGTCTTCTCAGAGGCTAACCTGTGATTGGGCAAGGAAGTAGCACATGTAACAAATTATTGGAAAGCTTAAAATTATCCACTTTGGAAGGCAGCGTGGAGAAGCTGACTCTTTTCCAACACAATTTTGAATATTTTCAGGTCTTTTAAGAGATTTAGTTGGCCTTTCCTATGCATCACTCAGTTAAAATGTAGCTTCAGCAAGCAGTTAGGAAGGCAAGTGCGACATTTATGGCCAGGAGTACACAAAAGTCTTGCTGCAATACAGGATATTGACGGAACGGTACCTGGAGTACTGTTATCATTTTGATCTTTTAATGCAGGACGGATATAATCACTGCGGATGTGGTGCATTGAAGGTTTCACTTGACTTGTTAGAAGATGGTCCTCTTTGAGATTGTGTGAAAAGATCCTGTAATCTCCTGGAGCTTAGAAGGTTTACAAATGATCCCCTTGAAACATATAAACTTCTTTGAGGCTTGACAGGTTAGATGCAAAGTGGTTGGATTGAGATGAGAAATGTCTTCACTTACGTGGCTTCTCAATCTTTGGAATTCACTCACAGAAGACTATGTTCAAAAGTGGGATTGATTGATTTTTTTGAGCATTCAGGGAATTGAGGGAATGTACGGTTAAGTCAAAGAAAAGAAAGAGTTGATGTCAAAGTTCAGTCATGGTCTTATTGAATAGCAGAACAAGTTCAAAGAGTTGGATGGCTGATTGCTCTTAAAATGTACGTCCTATTAAATGTTGGTACTTTTTTCCAAGCTGAGAGAATCTTAAAAAAAACCATTTCAGAACTGTGGGATATAATCCGAGGAAAGCATTATTTTCAAATGACTGAGATAAATATCAATGTAAGTTAAATTATATATGTAGTACATAACATGTACTACAATGAAAGTTATGTGCTGAGTCAGAGAAAATGGGTGACATTCTTAACGAGTACTTCGTATCGGTATTCACCAAGGAGAGGGATATGACAGATGTTGAGGTTAGGGATAGATGATTGCTTACTCTAGGTCAAGTTGACATAAGGAAGGAGGAAGTGTTGGGTATCCTAAAAGTCATTAAGGTAGGCAAGTCCCCGGGTCCGGATGGGATCTATCCCAGGTTACTGAGGGGAGCGAGAGAGGAAATAGCCGGGGCCTTAACAGATATCTTTGCAGCATCCTTAGACATGGGTGAGGTCCCGGAGGACTGGAGACTTGCTAATGTTGTCCCCTTGTTTCAGAAGGGCAGCAAGGATAATCCAGGTAATTATCGACTGGTGAGCCTGACGTCAGTGGTAGGGAAGCTACTGGAGAAGATACTGAGGGATAGGATCTATTCCCATTTGGAAGAAAATGGGCTTATCAGTGCTAAGCAACATGGTTTTGTGCAGGGAAGGCCATGTCTTACCAACTTAATAGAATTCTTTGAGGACGTGACAAGGTTGATTGATGAGAGAAAGGCTGTAGATGTCATATACGTGGACTTCAGTAAGGCGTTTGATAAGGTTCCCCATGGCAGGCTGATGGAGAAAGTGAAGTCACATGGGATCCAGGGTGTGCTAGCTAGATGGATTAAAAAACTGGCTAGGCAACAAGAGACAGACAGTAGTAGAAGGGAGTTTCTCAAATTGGAGACCTGTGACTAGTGGGTGTTCCACAGGGATCTGTGCTGGGACCACTGTTGTTTGTGATATGTGTAAATGATTTGGAGGAAGGTGTAGGCGGTCTGACCAGCAAGTTTGCAGATGACACTAAGATTCTGGAGTAGCAGATAGTGAAGGGGACTGTCAGAGATTACGGCAGAATATAGATAGAGTGGAGAGTTGGGCAGATAAATGGCAGATGGAGTTCAATCCGGGCAAATGCGAGGTGATGCATTTTGGAAGATCAAATTCAAGAGCGAACTGTACAGTAAATGGAACAGTCCTAGGGAAAATTGATGAACAGAGAGATCTGGGTGTTCAGGTCCATTGTTCCCTGAAGGTGACAACGCAGGTCAATAGTGTGGTCAAGAAGGCATATGCCATGCTTTCCTTCATTGGACGGGGTATTGAGCACAAGAGTTGGCAGGTCATGTTGCAGTTGTATAGGACTTTGGTTTGGCCATGTTTGGAGTACTGGCTACAGTTCTGGTCGCCACATTACCAAAAAGATCTGGATGCTTTGGAGAGGATGCAGAGGAGGTTCACCAGGATGTTGCCTGGTATGGAGGGTGCTATCTATGAAGAGAGGTTGAGTAGATTAGGATTATTTTCATTAGAAAGACGGAGATTGAGGGGGGACCTGATTGAGGTCTACAAAATCATGAGAGGTATAGACAGGGTGGATAGCAAAAAGCTTTTTCCCAGAGTGGGGGACTCAATTACTAGGGGTCATGAGTTCAAAGTGAGAGGAGGAAAGTTTAAGGGAGATATGCGTGGAAAGTTCTTTACACAGAGGGTAGTGAGTGCCTGGAACGCGTTGCCAGCGGAGGTGGTAGACGCAGACACGTTAGCGTCTTTTAAGATATATTCGGACAGGTACATGGATGGGCAGGGAGCAAGTGGACACAGACCGTTAGAAAATAGATGACAGGTTAGACAGAGGATCTCGATCGGCGCAGGCTTGGCAGGCCGAAGGGCCTGTTCCTGTGCTGTAATTTTCTTTGTTCTTTGAGTCTTAAATTATCTTGCTTAACACTAATAGACAAATCTTTAATATTTATTGGAAACTGACTGCAAGCAAAGGCAGTTAACACTTGGCCAGTTGCTTCCTTCAGAAAAGAGCTGGGTAGTTCAGCAAAGTGAAGAGTGAGGAGGTCAAATGCTCCATGAGACATAGGTTTTTTGCTTCTGACATGGAAAAGATGATGCACTTGTCTGTCAACGATAATAGATCAAGATCAGGTTTTGGAGATAGAAGATATAACGTTGAGGTTTTATTTTAAGTTCAAGCGGCATTTATGCAACATATTTTTCATGGAGGAAATAGATGAAGCAGAATTTCATAAGTACTAGGAGTGGGAGCAGACAGTTGATTCTCTCGAGCCTGCTGCATCATTCATTGCAATAATGGCTGATCACATCTCGGCCTCAACTCCACTTTCCTGCCAGTCTCCTTCACCCTTCAACACATTGGTAATTTAAAAAAACATTCTACCTCTTCCTTAAATTTTCCCACCATCCCAACATTTCACAACACTGTGAGAGTCATTACTCCTCATTTCTGATTTAAATCTGTTACCCGTTATTCTAGGATGATGACCTCTCTTTCTAGATTGCCCCACAAGAGGAAACATCTGCTCTACATCTACTTTGTCAGTCTGCTTTAACATCTTATTTACCTCAAGTAGATCTCCTCTCATTCTTCTAAATTTGAGAGTATTGGCCTAAACTACTCAATCTCTCCTCCTAAGACAAACCCCTCATTTACGAAATCAGTCTTGTGAATCTCTCTGAACTGCTTCCAATGCAACTACTTTTCTCTTTCAGGGACCAAACTGTACACAGTACTTCAGGTCTCAACAATGTCTTGTACATTTGCAGCAACTCTTCCCTACTTTAATATTCTAATCCTTTAATAATAAATACCAAAATTTCATTTACCTTCCTTATTACTTACGGTGCCTGCACGATTTTCAGTGATTGATGCATGAGGAAGCCAAGTTTTTCTGTATCAAAGCACTTTGAGGTTTCTCTCCATTTAGGTAATAAGTTGCTTTTTTATTTTTCTGATCAAAATGGATGATCTCATATTTGACCACATTAAACTCCATCTGCCAAATTTTGGTCGTTTGCCAAACCTACATATCCATTTATAAATTCCTTATTTCCTCATTGCAACTTTCCTTCCTACCTATTTAAGTGTCATCTGCAAATTTGGCTATAGTGCCTTCTGTCTCTGCATCTTGGTCATAATCTGCATTGTCAATAGTTGGGGCCCAAGAACCAAAGCCTGTGGCACTGCACTAGTTACAGCTTGCCAATCAGAAAAAGACCCATTTGTCCTAATTCTCCGCTTACTGTTGGATAGCCAATTCTCGATCCAAACTCTTAAACTATCCCTAATCCCATATGATCTCATTTGGTGTATTACCCTTTTGTGTGGCTTCCCATCAAATGCCTTTTGGAAGTCCAGATATGCACATGCACAAGATGTCCATTATCCACTGTGTTTGTTACATCTTCAAAAAAGTCTTTTTGATTTGACCTTCATAAAACATTGCTGACAGATGGGCTGAGTTTTGACATTCCAAATGTCCTGTTAGTACTTCCTATTGCGAATCGATTTTTTTCTCCCTTGCCCGGTCTCTTCCCACTTACATCAGTGATTCCTCTGACACTTCACCTCAGTCTCAGAATTTCTGGTTCACAGGATCCAGCCACCTCCTCTTTATTATGACTTGACATGCCAATCACCCATCAGGGTAGTCTCAGGGCTGTCCGCTTCTACCTGGAGAAAAGGTCTGAACTATTCCCATCCACCAGCACCCTCCTCTAACCGGATGAACTCGTCCTCACTCTGAACAACTCCTCTTTTTATCTCCACTCATTTTCTTCAGATCGAAGGCGTGGCCATGGGTACCTGTATCGGCCCCCATTATTATACCTGTTTCTTTTTGGGATACCTGGAGCATTCCTTGCTACAGTCCTATTCCAGCCCCTGTCCACAACTCTTTCTCTAGTATATCAATGAACTTTTTGGTGCTACTTCCCTCTTTTGCCTGGAATTGGAAAAGTATCAATTTCGCTCCCAGTTTCAATCTTGCTGTCACCTTCATCTGGTACATATCTAACTCCTTCCTTCTGTTCCTCAACATGTTTCCATTTCTGGAGATAGGCTGGCTGCCAATGTGCACTACAAACTAACCGACTACCACAGTTATCTTAACTATGCTTCCTATAAAGATTCCATTCCCTTGGTTCCTCCATCTCATTGCATCTGTTCTGATGAATGCCAGCTTCAACAAGGTGACCTCTAAAGTACCCATCTTCTCCATCAATCATGGATTCTCTAATGCTAAAGTTGACAGGCTCCTTTTTTGGGTCTGACCCATCTCCAGCACTTCAGCCCCCATCAGCTCTCTTCCCTCTCTCATCAGCAATGGGGTCTCCCTTATCCTCAACTCCCATCCCACCAGCATCCACATCCAGAGGATCATTAACCACTATTTCCACCACCTCCAGAGGGATGCCACCACCAGACACACATTCCTGTCCCCTTCCTTATCAGGCTTCCACATGGACTGACATCTCCAAGATACCCTGATACACTCCTCCTTCACTTACAACACCTTGTCCCCCACACACCGCCCCACGACACCTTCCCCTGCAACTAAAGAAGGCGTAACACCTGCCCATTTACTTCCTCCCTTCTCAGTATCTAAGGACGCAAACACACCTTCCAGGTGAAGCTGCACTTTTCCCTCAATCTAGTCTATTGCATTCGCTGCTCACAACGTGGTCTCCTCTACTTTGGGGAGAACAAAATGTTGACTGGGTGACCGTTTTGCAGAACACCTGCATTCTGTCTGCAAATAAGATTTGAGCTTACAGTTGCTTGCCACTTCAGCACACCACCTTGTTTCCTGGCCAGTATCTCTTTCTCAGGCTTGAGATATTGCTCCAGTGAAACTCAGCACAAGTTGTAAGAACAGCACTTGAGTTTCTACTTGGGAACACTTATAGCCTTCTGGACTCCACATTAATTCCAACAATTTTAAGGCTTGAGGCATCTTGTCCATGTCCTTACCCCAACCAAATTACATGCAAGACTTTGTAATCACATGGTCTGTTTTTGCAGAAAAGCCTTTGTTAGCCACAAATAGTCACCATTAGGACCTCTTCATTCTCCTCAGATGATCGTTATCTACTCCACATCCTATCCAAACACCCATCTGTCTCTTTGGGCTATCTCCACCTACCATTTACTTTTTAACCTCTTCTCCCCCCATACCCATCTTCTGCATAAAAACCAACCTTTTCTGAACTACTGTAAGTTAATTCTGTTTTATCTGCAAGGATGCTGCCAGACCTGCTGACATTTTCCAGCAATTTCTGTTTTATTTTCTGATTTCCGGCATTCCCAGTTTATTTTATTACTTCCTTACTAATGGGATGTAGCCATTTCTCAATTGCAGATGATAAACTAACTGGTCTATAGTCTTCTATTTTCTGCATCACTCCCTTTTTGAATCAGGACATAGACTACAGGTAGACGATATGAGGAGGAAGTTTAATGGAATGAATGATCTTTTTATTGAACTGTGCCAAAATGATAATTGAATATCATGTTGCTAAGTTTAACAGTCAATTTTGAACTTCATGTCAGCAAATCTTGGAAGTAAACAGTGATGTGCTTCAAACAAGTCACTTAGAAAACCAGAAATGGCGATGGTTCAAAGTACCTTATATGCACATTTCTGAATGTAGCTTTTGCTTAGTCTACAGAGCACGATCCAAGTTAATATTTTTGTCTGGTAGCATTAACATCCAGTTGTGGTCTTTCCCACTGAATTTGGTGTAAAATGGAGTCTTTGTAAATTTCTAAAACAACATTTACTGCCCAATGTGGCTGCTTTCTGCCTGGGTCGGGTAGTGTGCCCAGCAGCAACTTGTACATTGCAAAAACTGTCCAAGCAATTTAAATCAAGTTTTTACATTTACATCTGCACAGAGCTGGACTGCTTTGTGAAGAGTTTTCAAAAAAAAATTGAAATGAAATTGGACTGAGAATTCTGCATCAATCCAAAACTTAACAATTTGCTTTTATAGACCATTTATACTGTGAAATGCTAGCCAATTCGAGCTCTTTGTCAGCAACTTGTGTGAATGATAGTCCAGATTGTATTTACATAACTGGCATGTCGTCATCTTAAAGGGACACTTTGCCACAGTAGCTAATTCACAAAAGTAGGGTGATTGATCAAGTGACTCCAGGGCTTGAACAGACCACTCACCCCTTGATCCTTTTCTGTCATTCAATGTGATCATGGCTGATCTGATTTTCACCATCCTGTGATGACATTTCCTGCCTCTTGCTCATAAAGAATATTTCTACCTTTACCTTGAAACTATTCAGAGATTCTACATGAACCTTTTAAGGAGTGGAGTTCACAAAACTCATGCAGTTTCCTACTTACTGTCCCCCTCCATTTTTAAATGAGCTATTTAATGATTATTGCTGAAATGGTAGAAAAAGGAGTCTGTAAATTTCTAAAACAACATTTACTGCCCAGTGCAGCTGCTTTCTGTCTGGGCTGGGTAGTGTTCCCAGCAGCAATTTGTACATTTCAAAAATCTGTTACTTTATTAACTCTGTTCTAAATATCTGAAGAAACCTGTACTATCTTTTTATATTTCTAGTTAGCTTTCTCTCATAGTCCAATTTTTCTCGTCTTGTTAATCTTGTAGTTGTGTTTTAATATTTCTATGTAATTTCTCATCTTCTGACACCCATCTTGGTGCAATTATAAGCTTTCTTGTTTATATTTTATGCTACACCTAAGTTTTTTTCATATTCCACGAATAGTGGATTCATCCCTTAGAATTTTTCTTCCTCATTTGAATGTATCTATTCTGTGTATTCTGAAACATCACCATTGCATCACACTGCATTTCTATTGAGAAGTAAGAGTGGAAATACATCTGAGGGGAGATGATAGGCTAAAATACATGAAACTGACAGCTGTACATCAGTTGGTCTTCCCATGTGGGACCTAAGGATTTGGGAACAGAAGTAGAAGAACAGAACAGAAGTTCTAGTATGGGTTCTTCAGTCATTCATGCAAGTTTAGGCCAAATTTCTGGATTATTTTTAAAGAATGTTTATTAATAGACTGTACATGATGGTACGGCAATAGAACATCATGCTGTGTGCTGTACAGGTCCCAACCTCCTGGCATGCTACTGCATCATGACCACTGTTAAAGTTATATGACAGTTAATCTCAGAGGTTTACCTACATATTTCTTAAAATCTGTCTCTACAATGCCCGTTCAGCCATTCGAGCCAGTTGTGCCATTCACTGAAGTCGTGGCAGATCTGGTTATGGTTTGGATTCCACTTTTCTATCTGATACCCATTATATTAAATACTTATTTTCTAGAGGAACAGACATTTATAAGCTAACAGTCAAGAGCAAAACAGTTATTTATCTCTGACCAATGAGCAACACCTTCTAAACTGCCACTGCTGGTTCTCATCTGACCATCAGAGGAAACACCCTGCCTATAAAATGATCTTGGACTCTTGCACGTTTCATTAATATTCTCATTCTTCTAAAATCTGACTGGTATATGCTCAACACAATGTGGAGCTGGAGGAACACAGCAGGCCAGGCAGCATCAGAAGAGCAGGAAAGTTAACGTTGGGTCAAGACCCTTTGGTGTGTTGTCTGTGACTCCAGCATCTGCAGTTCTTGCGATATCCTGGTATATACTCAATGTGTTTATTTTTATTTTGTCATAATAAAAGCCTTTCATCCCAAGATTCTATCTCAATAATATACTTTTTCAAACAAGATAAAAATTATATATAATGCTCCAAGTGTCACCTCATCAAGCCTCTGTTCAAATCTCCTTCCTCTTTTGTTTCAATCTATTCGTGAGATGTGGACATTGCTGGCTGAATTAGTCTGCTTATCCCTCCTACCCCTTGTGCAGGAATCTGTTGCTAAACATGGGGAAATGTAAGTGGAGTCAAGGCTGGTAAGGACAATGAGAATAGAGCCTTGGGTAGCTTCACATTGACAGAAGGTGGAATATGTGGGGCAGTTAAACTGCATTCGGAGGTTAAAAAAAAAAGATGGTTGCAGGTTTCAGCAACAGATGAGCTAAGGCAGATTGGAATTGAGGGATGTGAAGGAAGTCAAAAAGATGGGCTTACTGGTGGTATAAGCATACAGAAAAGTTCATCTCAGGATCAGGTGTCGCACTGAGGATGTGAAGAATCTGGCTGAACCTGATACAGCTGCCTGGGAGAGGAACAATGTCATTAGCTGGGCAGCACATTTAGTCATAGAGACCAAGGAAATGGCCCCTTTCTTCCCAATGTTTCATGGAGATAATTTCTTGTGATGAGTAATGGATGTTGGACAAGCAGTTTGAGAATGAGTGTTCAAGAAAGATGTTGAGGTAGAATTAGGTGGTGTTGATATACATTTGGAAGCTGGGAATCTGCTGAGGTGAATGTTGGATAAAAGTAGATTCTTGGAAGACACCATGAAAGCAGGAGGAGAAACCATTGCAGTTGATTTGATGACCCAAATTAGATAGTTAAAAATGAAAAGGTAAGGAGTCAAAAGTATATGTATAAAGTTGGTTTGGTGAAAAAAGAGCTAATTATTTGCGATACTGATCATATTCAACAAATGAGAGAAAGAGACATGGCTTCTCTTGACAGTCGGAGGCTGGCGGCAGTGAGGTTGTTCTCCTGGCATTCTGGAGTGTCGCTGTGGCAGTAAAGCTCTTCGAACCTTGGGGAAACAGCGGTGCTGACAGTGGTGGCACCAGCAAAGCCACATCTGTGGTCGAAACGGGAGTCGTGACTTGGTGGCTGGGTGAATGTGGGTGTAGCAGCAAAGAGATGGCACCTAAAGTGGGGCGATCCCTATGTCGGTGGGACCGATACAGGAGATGGCCAGGCGCTGGAGGTCTCTCTTGAGGCTCAGTGCCATTGGGTTGGGTTGGAAGACTGATATTCTGATCTTTCTGCTTTTTTATTTTACTTATTTCTAAGACCTTTAATGCTGGACTCTTTACTATTCCAGCCTCTCTAATGTGGTGACTATAAACTTTTCACTGTCCTTATTTGAGTCCAAGTGACAATAAAGTCAATTCAACTAAAGTTGAAGAAAAGGTTGGGAAGATGGCATGACAGGAGTTCAAAGGAGGGAAAGGTCAGCCCTTGATTGTGGATCTGAAAGATAAATACAGGCCGTTTCTTTATAAGAGATGAGGATCTGTGGAAACAACAAAGAAATTTGATCAACCGTGCACATGAATCAGTCTGAAGTCACATGTCATCAGATAAAAGTCCACGGTCCGAAAGCTTGTGATTTCAAATAAGCCTGTTTGACTCTAACCTGGTTTCATGTGACTTCTGGCTTTGCCCACCCCAGTCCAACACCAGCACCTCTGCATCATCACATGAATCAGTACAAGCTAATGGAATGTTAGCCTTCGTGTCAAGAAGTGCATTTCAGAAATGAAGAAGTGAAGTCTTGATTAGACTTGCTGGAATACTACATTGCACAACAGGGAGCTAATTCACCAAGCAAAAGAAAGGTATAAAGTAAATTCATGTATTCAGTGTAACTGAGATTTTTCTTATTAGACTTTGTTATTTTGTGAAAACCAAAAGAACTGCAGATGCTGTAAATCAAAAAGTTTGTTACTTTGGGCATTGTCTGTTAAGTGTTCAGCAGCAAAAAATTAAGCCCTAATTAATACCATCTTACCAGCTGGCTCACCTCTCCCTGCCATCGCATTGAATCTTGCTGTGTCCTCTTATAAATTCTTTCCAATTGACCAGAGCAATGTAGAACTCACTTCCTCCAGCAAGGCACAACTTGGTGACTTGTTTTGTAAATTTCCAGATGTCCTTCCTTTTGAAGACAAATCAAACTTTTATTAGCATTTTGCTTTGTTGTTAAATGTTTTCCTTACACTTAACAGCAGTAGTTTCTTCTCTGCAAAGCAATAATTCTTTGTCTTGCCCCCACGCCTCTGTATAAGTTTATAACATGCAGAATTTCTTCTACTCTATCAAGATGAGAATCTGTCACTTACTTTTCGATTGCTTTTGGTATGGATTAATTTCCCCATGGCAACCACACCATGAATCTGTTTTTGGAAAGAAGTTTAGAATGAACTTGTCATCCCTTTACAGTGACAATGGGAACTGCAGATGCTGGAGAATCCGAGATAATAAAGCGTGGAGCTGGATGAACACAGCAGGCCAAGCAGCATCTCAGGAGCACAAAAGCTGACGTTTTGGGCCTGGACCCTTCATCAGAAAATTCTTCTGATGAAGGGTCCAGGCCCAAAACGTCAGCTTTTGTGCTACTGAGATGTTGCTTGGCCTGCTGTGTTCATCCAGCTCCACGCTTTATTATCCCTTTACAACGAGTTCTGTTTCACTCTAAATTAAATTTGACATTTTGAAGCATAACAATCTTGTAACGTTCAGTATTCGTAATGCTATGCTTTGGCCCAATATTCACCAACTTGCTGCACGAACTGATGTGATCAACCATATATATATCTCTACTTTTGAGCTAAGTACCTCAAAGCCAATGCGCTTCTTCACTGTGGCCATTCTCTCTGGTAGAGCAATCGTTTCCACTCTTGTATCCAAGTGATGCCAGCTTGAACATTTGTGGTCAGCATATGGGGTTTAGACATTTGTTGCAGGCAGTAATAATAGTGAGCACTGCTTATGTTGCTCCTGATGCAAGTATAATTGAACTTGAATCATTTTAATTTCTATGTGCCAGAAGTCAGGTGTTGTGGGAGAGAGTTCTCATTGAAGGGCAGTGGGTGCCTAATCAAGGAACTGGATATTGTGAAGTTGGGGGTTTCTTTCCCTCTGGCTGTCAGTTCTCATCGGGCAGGGTTTGGGAAACCTGGTCAAGACAGATGAGTTGTTTCAGTGCTGTGTGATTCTATGATCTCTGCCCCCAGAACCTTGGATGCAACACAGCTCAATGTGGTAATACTGTTTCTTTCTCCAGATACTGCTTGAGTAGCTGAGTATTTCCAGCATTTTTGTCTTTATTTTCAATGAGATTATTGTTTTGACATCGTGAGAAGAGGACAGAAAATGTTCAAACCTCAGCTTTTCAAAATGCTGAGATGTATTTCCTTAGCAGTAATTTTACTTCACAAAGAAAACATTTGTAAAACAAACATCTGCTTTTATTTGAGGCTTAATGCAAATAGTTCTTGAATCTCTGAAGCCCAAACAGTTGTTTTTTTTAAAAAGTGTTTCATGTAACACATAATGGTTTATTAACTGAATATTTGCAGGCTTTGCTGTCGGTTCATGACACAGTAGCTATGAAGAATTATGACCCTGTCTTGCCCCCTATGCCTGATGATCTTGATGATGAAGAAGATTCAGTGAAAATCATTCGACTTGTTAAAAACAAAGAGCCTCTGGTAAAATTATTTCTTTAGATTGTATTCTGCCTTGTTCTTTTCTGGCTACCTAAAAGCCTGTTGCAATGTTTATGTCTGTATCTGAATTACCCTTTAGAATTGCCCAGCATTTTCCTTTTCGCAGGTTGTAGATATCTTTTTATTCTTAAGTCTGTCTGTTGTACCATTCATACATTTACTAAAGTGCACCTTTTGATGGGGACTTGTATGATATGCACAACCTATTACTGGAAGAAATAGGACCAAGTTTGCAAAATTTAAATTATGGATTAAGCCATGCATTGGTTTAAAAATTGCTAAAACAAAGCTATTTTCATTCCAAGTTCAAATTCAATATGATGATATTTGAGCCGTAATGAAGGGAATGCAGTTGTTTCGACAGCGCCTTTTTACACAGCTGCAGAATCATGGCGGGTGGAGGGAGTAACCAAAGATGTACTTGTATACTTAGATGAATGCATGGTTAGCTGGCTACTTTGCTGTCCCTGTTATCTACACTATTAATTAACAGCTATTGCTGTTAATAGTTCCAGCTGTACTGGCTGTAAGCCGCAGAATGCCTTCCTAATGTCCTTCCATCTTCCTCCTTCAAGATTTTCCTTTAATAGCTATTCTTTTTGTCATGACATTTGGACCCTTTCTGAAATCTCCTTTGACCATTTGTTGATTTTTTTTTTCCTGCTTGCAGTTGTTCTCCTTTCTTATAGCATAAATAAATGTAACATAAATGCGAGTTTCTTTTAGCCCAGTTCCAATATGTACTGAACTCAAAGGCTATGGATGCTAGAATTTTGAAATTAAAGGCAGAAATTGCTGAAATTCTCGGTAAGCCAGGCAACTTTGGAGAGGAAAGGATCATTGACCTAACATGTTAACTTTGTTTCTGTCTCCATAGATGCTGTCTGACCTTTACATTTCTAGTGTTTCTGTTCATGACTTCTGCTGGATGTTTGTTACGTCCAATAAATGTTGCTTACTACAGATTGGTCTTGATCTCCTATTTGTTCCTGAATTAATGCTCAAAATTTCTACAAATTATTTTAATTGAACTTAAGAAACTGAAAAAAATAATTGAGCAGTAATCTTTCAGTTTATGCAGTATTCAAGTAACCAAAAGTAGAGTTGATGTGTTTTATCACACTTTTGTCTGAAAATGCTTTCAACTTCTTTGTTCTGTGGTATATTTTGCAGTTAATGAATTAATTATAATTGAAGTGTAAAGCAAATATCAGTGTTCCAATTCTTTCCATCTCAAGGCTTCCTTTTATGATTCCAACTTCAATATCCATTATTAACATTTCTGTAAAAACTTCTTTCTGAAATCCTAGTCTTTCTTTGATTCAAATGGTTTCAATACGCTGTTTAAAAATTCAATTATGCATTTGCCATTACTGGATGTTGCATTCCCTTACATCCATTTACAGTCACTTCATCCACTCAGAGTGTAGGGTTCTCAGATTTCACTGATGTTAGTCCTTCTCGAATGGGACTTTCTTTAAAAAAACACTTAAGCTGTGATGTTGAAGCCAGGCTGTTTTTTCAATGAAATATAACTGTAATAATTGAAAACAAGCCTTATCCCTGTCATGAGTAAAATTTTATTTTGGAACATTTTATTTGAATTAATCTTCAAAGTTTGCAAGTATATTTACAAAAGAAATGAAACAATTATTTTGTCAGTAAGTATTTTGAGAACTAGCATTTTGGTATTGAATTTCTTTCCTCATTTTGCTTAGCAATAGACTTGTGAAGGATTTGTGTTCATTTTCTTTTTTGTTGGATTGATAGGGAGCCACAATAAGAAGAGATGAAAGCACTGGTGCTATTGTTGTGGCAAGAATCATGCGAGGAGGCGCTGCAGACAGAAGTGGTACAAATTTATTCTTTGGACATTTTTATGAAACATCCTCAAAATCTAATAATTGAGATTGGGCAACATAAATTGCTGTTTTCTTTAGATAGGGGATTTGGGTGTTGTTGGTTAGGCTAGCATTTGTTGCCCATTTCTGATTACCCTTGAGAAGACATTGGTAAGCTGCCTTCTTGAAAATACTACAGTCTGTATAGTCTAAATATACCCACATTGCTGTTGGGAAAGGAATTCCAGGATTTTCACCAAGTCAAGAACTGCTGACACTATTGTTCCAGGTCAGGATGTTGTGTGGGTTGGAAGGTAGTTTGCAGGTGGCAGTATCATCTTTAGGTGATAGAGGCTGCAGGTTTAGAAAGTGCTGTTGAAGGTGGTTTGATGAGTTGCTGCACTGCATCTTGTAGAAGTACACACTGCAGCCACTTGAATGTTGATGGTGGAGAGACTAAATATTGAAAGTGATGAGTGGGCTGCTCTGTCTTGGACATTGTCCAGCTTCTTGAGTGTCGTTTGTACTGCAGTCAGACAGGCATGTGGAGAGTATTCCATTACACTCCCAACCTGTACCTTGTAAGTGATAATGGGAACTGCAGATGCTGGAGAATCTAAGATAATGAAATGTGAGGCTGGATGAACACAGCAGGCCCAGCAGCATCTCAGGAGCACAAAAGCTGACGTTTCGGGCCTAGACCCTTCATCAGAGAGGGTACCTTGTAAGTGGTGGGCAGACTTGGGAGAGTTAGAAGATGAGTTATTTGTCTGAATGTTCCTAGTCTCTGACCTATGACATTTGAATATCTGGTCCATTACAGTTTAAGGTCAACAGTAAATTGTAAGACGATATTGCTGGGGCAATGCCAGCAAATGGTAATGTCATAGAATGTCAAAGGAAGTGGTTAGATTCTGACTTGTTGGAAGTGACCATTGCCTAACACTTGTGTTAGTTATTACTTGTCACTTGCCAGACCAAACCTCGGTATTGTTCAGTGGAATACTTCAGTATTTGAGGAGATGTGAGTGGTCCTGAATCTTGTTTATTCACCAGTGAACATCCCATTTCTGCTCTTATGATGGATGGAAGGTTGTTTATGAAGCAGCTGATTGTTTGGCTGTACAACAATCACCTGAGGAATACCTGCAACAACGTGCTGGGATTGAGATGATTGACCCCCAGTGTTCATAAGCATCTACTAGGTATGACTCAAACCAAGAGAGTTTACCCTGATGCCCAATGTGTTCAGTTTTGCTCCATAATGCACACTTGGTCAAACACTGCCTCGAGTCAAGGGCATTCACTGTCACTTCACCTCTGGAGTTCAGTTCTTTTGTTCATGTTTCAAACAGGACTGCAATGAAGTCGGGAGCTGAGTGGTTGTGACAGTACACTTCAGCTTTGTCTTGTGCTCTGATATGTTGGACATCCCATCATTGAGGATGGGGACTCTCCTCCTCTTTTTTTGTGGTTTAATTGTCTGCCAATGTTTATAACTAACTATGGCACGATTTCACAGCTCAGACCTGATCCGTTGAATGTAGAATTGCTTTGTTCTAACTATTGCATGTAATTCTGTGTTGTAGCTTTGTCACAATGGTACCTAATTTTTAGGCGTGCTTGGTGCTTGTGGTATGCCCTCCTAGTCTTTTCATTGCCATCAAATAAAGGAGTCAACCCTGGTCAGTGTTAGTGGAAGAGTGCAGGCCAAGTGGTTACACATTGTGGTTGAATGCAGTCCTACTGTTGCAGATGCCTGACTGTGCCCACTTTTATGTTGTTAAATCCATTTGAAATCCATCTCATTTATCACAATAGTTCCATACAACACTAATGGGTATCCACAACATGAAGCTGGGACTTCCACTTCACAAGAACTGTGCTAAGATCAGTCCTACCAATACTAGCATAGACAAGTACATCTGATAAAGATGATGCCTAAATTGACTTTTCTTTCTTCACTCCTGAACATCTGCTACAGAATCAATCTCGCAACCAAGTTCTTTAAGACTCAGCCAAGTCAGTCAGCAGTGGTAGGACTGATCCATTCTTTCTAAAGAGGTTTGAAATACCCCACCCAGCGTACATTCTTTCCCTTAGCCACCTTCTAACTTCTCCCAAATGATGTTAAATGTGAAAGAAACCAATTCATCTATTAACGCGGAATGATAAGTAGTAATCAGCGCAACTCCTCCTGACTTCATACCATGGTGCTTCTGCCTTTGATGGGTCTGTGCTGTTGTTTCGACAGGACACAACCAGGGAAGATGATAGTATCAGAGACATTGTCCGCGTAGGTATGATTCTATAGCTGTGACTCTGGGGGGCAGTTCTCCTAATTTTGGCGCAAGCCTCAAAGTTGTAATAAGGGTGTTCGACAGAGCTGGGTTTACTGTTGTCCTTTGAAATGCCTTGGATAAAGCTCCATGGTTTTTGAGACTTTACAACTGAGTGGTTTGCTTGTCCATTTCAGACAGCACTTGAGAGTAAACACAATACTATGGATCTGGAGTCACATTACAGGCCAGATAGGTGAAGATGGCAGATCTCCCTTCTGAAAGGAATATTGTACCCTGAGGGCTTTGAAGGTTCAACCATTGAGCATGTACAACACAGAAATCTATCAAGTTAAATGGATACAATTGACATCAAGGAATATGGGGAGGCACAGTTATATGGGAAAGTGGTGTTGAGTTAGGTGATAAACCACATTCTGAATGCTACTGCTGTGTTCAAGACATTATTACAAAAAAGCCATCTAGTTTACTTCTGATTATGTGGTCACCATTCTTGAGACTAGCTTTTTTTAAAAATTTTAGGTTAATAGTTTGGGCCTTGAGACATTGTCACAACCCCATGACTTTCTCCTGTTAATATACGCAGCTGAAATATTTTTTGTTAAAATAGGTCTTATCCATATTGGAGATGAGCTGAAGGAAGTTAATGGAATTGAGGTTGATGATAAAAGACCAGAGGAGATCATTCAGATATTGGTATGTATGTCCTTTGACACATTTGATGTTCTTTTAAGTCCCTTGGGAGTTTCCCACTCTCAACAAATTGCTAAGAACTACCTTTCAGTCTGTCCTTAGATCTGTCCCGTTATTCAGTTAAAAATTTATATCTTATTACTTCATCCATATTCTCTGTTCAGATTTCTCTGAATGTTCTACTTTGGTGCATTCATGATTTTAAAAAAAACCAACAACCAGGAGCGGAAGTAGGCAATTCAGGCCTTTGAATCTGCTCTGCCATTGCATACAATCATTGCTGATCTCATCGGCCTCAACTCTGTTTTCCTGCCTGCTCCGCATAATCCTTCACTAATTAAAAATCTATTTATCATCTGAAATTTATTCAGTGTCCCGGGATCCACTGCCCCCTTGGGTAGTGAATGCCACAGATTCATGAGCTTTTGAGGGAAGTAATTTCTTCTCATCTGTTTTAAATTTGCCACCCTTTAGCCTAAAACCATCACATCTCCTTCTACATTGCCTCACAAGGAGAGATGTCTGCTCTATATCTATTTTGCCAATCTCTTTTAGGATCTTATGTACCCCAATTAAATCTTGTCTCAACCTTCTAAACTCAAGCAAGTATAGGCCTAAACCGTTCAGTCTCTCCTCATAACAGAAGACTTTCATCTCTGGAATTAATCTAGTAACCCGGCTCTGAATTGCATCCAATGCAATTATATCCTTCAAGTAAGGAGACCTAAACTGGATACAGTACTCTGGATGTGATCTCATCAATGCCTTGTAAAATAGCAACAATACCTCCTTGCTTCTGTACACTGTTCTCTTTGCAGTAAATACCAAACTTCCATTTGCCCTCCTTTATCACTTGCAGTAGCTGGATACTAGTCTTTTGTGACTCATGAGTGAGAACACACAGACTCCTGTGCATCAAAACATTTTGAAGTTTCTCTCCATTCAGAAAACAAGTTGCTTTTTCATTTTTCCATCCCAAATGGATAACCTGGCACGTATCCACGTTAAATTCCATCTGCTAAATATTGGCCCATTCATGTAACCTATCCATAGCCATTTGTAAAGGGCATAAGAGAGTAGAGTGGAGCGATTCATGTTGAATTGTGAATCAAAGGCTAGCACAGGCATAATAGTCTAGCTTCTTCAGGTGTTTGTTTTAAATACTTTTGGATCTATAAACTAGACAGTGTATAAGTTATAACAGCAGCATTCTGAGCAAAGAAGTCTCCACCCAGGAAATGAGAGTTAGAACATTGGAGAATATAAATTTTAAGGAAGGAACAGGAAAAATTCACTTTTGAGGAAATAGTTAGGAGACAGTGACAGTCATACGACAAAAGACAATTATTTGTTCACATCAAGCTAAATATCAAGAGACCCATTTCACCCAAAGGGTAATGGAAAGTTTCTTTCCCAAAATGCCAGTGAGGGTATTCCAATCAGAAATTTCATAATTGTGATTAATTTTTGTTTGCTAAAAATATGAACAGCATGGAATCAGTATTGGTAAATTCACTTAAAATTTGCCTCATTGTCTAATTGAACGGAAGAACAGACTCACAAGGATGAATGATTCCTCCTATTCCTATATATAGCATGTTAAAATGGTGTCCATTTTCGTCTTTAATGTTTGTTTTTGTAGCCTAATTTGGTCTAATTCACTATGTACAGGTGCATAAATTGCATAAATCTTGTGCACAAATTGGTGTGCTACAAAAAAAATTTGCAAACATGGATTTATCCAGCTCAGCTTTTAATGTCTTCCTAACAACTTAAGTAGATAGCTGTACAATCTAGATATTATTCCTCATGCATAAAATTTTACTGTTCATTGCACTTTTTTCAGCTATTTTCTCACTCTACTTTTGTGACAAAGAAGTCACCAGTCATATGGAGACATTGAAGAGTGGATAACAAAAGCTGTTTGACATAACCATACAAATTGATGTTGTCCCTTGGAGCAAATTAGGTCTTAATGCAGGAAGAGGCTTCAGTTGATATCCCATGAAAACTTTTCAATATCATAGGAATTTAAAACAGATCTTTTGGAAAAACTGAATAGTTATTTTCAAAATAAATTTTAAACCGTTCTAATATTTTCTTTGATGCAAGCAGCTAATCCATTTTCCACGTTTTTATTGTTAATGCTTGGATATTTCTAGCATTATATTGCTATTTGTTAATATTTGGTTATTATTTGCCTGAATCTGTGAACATCAGATCTTTGTCTTTGTGATGGTCTTCATTTATAAAAGAATGTGGCTGCTTAGTGAAAATTTAAAATAAATCCAGGGAGCAGATCCGAGGTAGTCATCCTGACAGACATAGAGCTCAAAGATGATGATGTGTCTGGTTAATGGATGCTGGTCCACTTGGAATAAGCGAACATTAAAAGAAACTAAGAAAGGTTATTAATAATGATAGACTAATTTTATTCTTTTCAAAATTCTTTGCATTGTTGGTTACTTTGGTCATTGTAAGTTTTTAATTATTGCATTTGTAATTTAATAATATTGTAACTAATATGTGCAATTTTTAATTTTGCCTAGGCTCAGTCACAAGGAGCAATAACTTTTAAAATCATTCCTGGCATGAAAGAGGAGACTCCAGCTAAAGAAAGCAAAGTAAGTAAATTAACCGATAAAAATTGTAACAGGAACAAACCTTATTTTTCAGAACATGACATGGCTTATACTGCTTTTGTTGAATTTATTACAGTATGTTCATCAGACAATATTAGAACTGATCAACTGCTTTCTGCTGTTTCTTTAGTCGGAAACTTCTAGTATGAATCATAGATTATGAAGTTAGTGTAATAGGTTGCCGATGCAATTTGTCAGCAGGCAGTTCACCCTTGTAGATCCAGCTCCAGTTTGCTTGAGATTGTGATGAAGGTTAAGGAATTGTCAAACTGATCAGCTCAGATATTGTTTTCTTTGTCAGAAGTACATGTATTGAATGGAGTTTTAATTTGTAATGGCTTTATCATGTGCATTGAATTCTTTGAGCAATAAATATTAAAATTATTTGTACAAGGAAGGAGGAATTATGATTCTGAAATAATTGCAGTTATTTGATTAGCCAACTCTAATTGGCATTTGAATCGTATTTCAAATATTAAGCTGTTTCAGTTTTCAAACAAGAAGTTGGGAAGTGAATAAACAATGTAGCTGCAACTTGGAACTTTAATGTTAGCTTAATATAGACTTTGGGGAAGACAGAGGAAAAGGCTGAATTTCATTCTTGGTATGAACGGATAGAACAGAATGCTAGCTGTCTGAATTTCTTCCATTATATTTATTCTTATCTGATTGATTAGCCATGCAGAATCCTTGGCAAATGTTTACGACAAGCAACTGGAAGAATTCAGAAACAAAATGTCATCAGGCTGCCCTGTCAATGTCTTGATTTCAACATCAGGAAAGTGCTTTTGCTATGATATAATGTCTTCCCCCAATTGGCTATTCTTACAGCCTCTTTGAATGAGGTTCTGTCTTAATAATTAGTTTTGACATTTTATAATTTTAGCTGTCCTAGCTCACAGTTGTTAAAATTTGGGTTCTTGCTGGTTATGATAATTACAATAGCTGGCCATGTTATGTTGGCCTGTACCACACTTGGGAGAAGAGGCTTCTAACAGAGTATTGGAAGATTCATCAGTTCAGCTGCTGTCTTGATCCAGAGTTTTTCTCTTGATGGATAACATAAGGAAGTCAAGCTCCAAAGGATAAATTTGGAGTAGTGAAGACGAGGCCACCGGACAATATAATCCAGTATTTTTAAAAGTAAAACAGTTCAGTAAACAATGATTAGTAAGCTCTTACGCGAAGAAAATGCACAATGTCATCGTGAATAACATATTTTTGTACTGTTCTTATTTGTAATTGTACAAATTACAAAAAGCTTTTTGTGGCAAGCCCAGTCTGCTCTTCATGTAATTGCATTTTAGACTAACTTGTACTTCTTAAACAAAGCATAAAATACAGTTATACAGTGAGCTGTCTTAACTTGGGTATCAGTCAGGCCTGTTCACAATTAACAAGTAGCTGGTTTTGATTTGAGCAGTATTATTTGATGTAATGTCAAGAATAAGGTTGCACTGTGTTGAAAGATTTTGGACTATTCCCGTGTTTGCACCAGAAATCTGGTTTAACACTGAGCAATTTTTTCTGCATCTACTTGCGTCTCTGTATATAAAATAATTTGTGTTCTGACAAACAAAGCTATGACTTGTTACTGATATAATTAGTTGTTTACATCTTGAGTTAAATAGTTGCAGGAACTGATGTCTATCTTTAGAAAACCTCAATATGAACAATCTATCAGCATACTTTCTAAAACAACAACTTTTATATTATGATTGCATTAAAATGGTCATTTTATATACGTACATGTTTTAAAATGCTTCCTGCAAATGTAATAATGGATATGCTAAAACATAATATTCACTTTAATGTTACTTACTGTGAGGAACTCTATCTACAGAATTTCACAAAATAGGGCTTGGTCTGTGCTGCTCCATTTCTACACAGCAGGTGATTCACTTTCTATTAAACATTGCTGAAAAATACATGAATTGTGTATTTGTCCTATGGAAATGGCTGGAATGCATTAACGTGGGCAGTATTGTGTTTAGTCTGTGAATCTTGCCTGGATCCGCATCAAATTTTGCTCCTAACTTTGTAAAATTGGCAAAGTTACATTATGTTTTGCAGAATACCTAGAATCGGTAAACACTTATAAACGACTTCAGCTTTATTTTGTCTTAGGAAATGCATCTGTTAATTGACAGCTCCATACTGCTGTTCATGTTTATGTTAGCATACAATAATCAGTCATCACACTAGTCAAGAAACGTTGAAATGTCTGCAGTGGTATAATGCCCAATACCATTCAACCTACTGTAAGTGGATATTGCAATTAAAGCCAATGACATGCAGATGTGGATGCAAAATATTAATTGCATAAGATAGAATAATATTATTTTATTTTAGTGGGTTGCTAAATCTGATGTTACATCATCCTACATGGTTGACTTTTTTTTGTCAAGCAGAGAACAAATGATCTTAAATAGCGTTTTTTACAAACTTGGCATCCCTATTGAACACTGCTAAAATATTCTATTATAGTTAATTGGATCTGTTCAATGGTATCGTTTGAGATATAAATATTCCATTCAAATCTTTGAGAACTGCCCTTGCTGTTAGTACAATGGATCTTTTATACCCCTAGGATATGTGTCTTCAGTTTAACTTATTGTCCTAAGTACAGCACCTCTGGCAACACAATGCTTCTTTACTATTGCGCTGGTGTATATAGCATGTTTTGAATCATGTCATTGTCATATGTTTGTGTTAGAAACTTTATTCATGCAAGGCTGCCAGGCTGTTGATTAAACCATACTGAGATTGAAAAGATTTTAATGAAAATTTTAAACAATTTCGTTTGATGTTTGTTTAAAGCTATTTCATGACGCGTGCATTTTTGTCTATCTAACCATAATAAGAGAATCAGATGCAGTGACTTCTCTTTCTTCTATCACATCATTCCTTTAACCCCCCTCCTGCCCACCTGAAAAATATTCCACCTGCAGAATAATCCTCAGCAACTTCATCTGAAGGCCCAGTGTTGGCCTTCGTATGTATGGTAAAGGCATCCAACTTTACTTCAGCACCACCACCTTGCTGAATTCCTCTATCGTTGCTAAATCCTCAGACTGCTTGTATGCTATTCAGTATAGGGTAATCAGAATTTTTCTCCAGTGAAGCTGAGGATTAGCAGATAAGCCAAGATTTCATTGAATGGCAGAACAAACCTGATGGGCTCAATGGCCTACTTCTATATCTAATGGTTCTAACAAGCTACCTGTCTTTTCAAATATATTCAGGGACTTTGCCTCCATAACCTTCTGCTGCAGAGATTTCCTTAGGCATACCACTCACTGAGTAATGAAGCAGCTCCACGTCTTGATCCAAAATTGCTTACTGTGCATCTTGAGACCATGACCCCTTGTTCTGAACTCTTCAACAAGGGGAACCATCATCCAGTCTGTCCCGCTTATCATACTTCTATATGTTTCAATGAGATCCCCCCTCATTCGTCTAAACTCGAGTCAATACAGGCCTTGTCAACCAAATCTCCTCTCAGACAGTAAACTTAACATCCCAGGAATCAGCCTGGTGAACCTTTGTTACACTTCTCTGTGGCAAGTATATCTGTTCCAATTGCGTTTTTATCTAAAAGTCCACCACAAGCTTAACCCAATTATTCCAACATTAAGCATGAAACACGTGCTGTACTGTTTGGTATCACTAAATTCCACATGTACCTATTCAATAAACAATTCACTTTGGAAACTGATCAAAAGTCATTGGAAATAAATTAGCACAAACTGCTGACAATTATGTGAGTACAACTTCAACACCCGTGACCTAGTACCAAAGTTGTTACTTTAGAGACACTGATCTATGTACCAAATCTAAATGAGAATTCAGAAATTCTCGTAGATTTGCAGTTCAACAATTTTGGCATTGAGTTGCAAAATTTAGAAAAGGTCGATATCGGTGTGATAATCAGATCCCATCTGACAAAAGGCCATAATATACATGCAGTTGTTCAAGCACAGTGTGCCAAATGGAGCACAGATCACGTGACAGCCTCACTAAATTATCCCACATCCAGCAGTCTCACCGAGCAACTGGCTTGTACCATTAAAGCATTTAGTGTGAAGTGCAGGGTGCCAAAACAGAATCTTCATATTTTTGTGCTACTGCTCTGAGTTACACCTGTAGATATGGGCTTACTATCAACAGCAGAGATCATATTTGAAATGTAAGTTAGGACAACCCCAACAATTCAGCACTTGTCCAAGTTCTCAGAAATGCAGACCATAAGACATCGGCGAGGAAGTATGCTGTTCAGATCATCAAGTCTGCTCCAACATTTAATGAGATCATGGCTGATCTGATAATCCTCAACTCTGCTTTCCTGCCTTGTCTTTCTACTGCTTGATTCCCTTACTGTTTAAAAATGTATTTCAGTTTCAAATATACTTATTAACCCAGACTCGACAGCCACCTGCAGTAAAGAATTCCATAGATTCACTACCCTCTGAAAGAAGAAATTCCTCCTTTGCTATTCCCTGGACAAACTTCTTAGAAAACACAGCAGAAGCAAGACTGCTCGTGACTGCTCACTTAATCGTGTGTCATGAGTAGGATAGAAGGTCAGAGTCAGAATTCCTGGCCAAGGAACTTGGTTACCCCCAAGTATTCTAAAGCATATCATGAGCCAAGACGCCTCAATGTCACAAAGCAAATGAAGCAACAGTGAACCAAAACAGATGTCAACTTAGGAAACAGTAATGCTCCAAATGTGTGTTGAACACACACGCATATAGATACTCTCAGATTATGAAGGTGTGAGAGACTGTTTTACCAACATCCAATACTCTGAATAACATGCAAGAGACTAACACACTTACAAGTCAAAAACAGCCAGGTATGAAGTCCAAATCTCCCAAAGATTGTACCATCGTAAGACCTAGGACAATTGTCAAACTCTTTTAAATCATACAGACTGTTAGATTCTTAAAACTCATAATTTCCACAGTCCTGTTCCTCTGAATCATTTACAACTAGCTAATTCTATGTGTATTTTCACTGTTGCTATACTAACTCACTAGTGCTCTTCACAATTTTTAAAACTTCTATCGGATCCCCTTTTAACTTGTGCTGTTTCAAGAAAACCAACCCCAGCATATAGAGTCAGAATATGCGAATGGACCATTTGGTCCATATCCCTCTGAACCTTTTCTATTCCTGTACCTGTCCAAATGTGTTTGGTTAGAGAGAACATTACGGCTGTACTCGGGCAGGATATTCCTGAGACATTGTCCAATGAAATTATATGGGTGGAACATAAAAATAAGAAAGGGATAATCACCTTGTTGGAATTGTATTATAGGCTCCATAATGGTCTGCGGGAAATTGAGAAGTAAATATGTAAAGAGATCTCCGATATCTGTAAGAATAGTAGGATTGTAATGGTGGGGAATTTTTAACTTTGGAAATGTAGACTTGGAACTATCAGAGTGTAAAGGGCATGGGTGGGGAGGAATTAAAGTGTGAATAAGAAAACTTCCTTATTTAATATTTGGATCTACATACTAGAGAAGGAGAAATACTTGACCTTCTGGGATGTAAGGCAGGGCAAGAGACTGAGGTGTCAGTGAGGGAGCACTTTGGGGCAAGTGATCATAACTTTCAGTTTTAAAATAGTTATGGAAAAAGATAGAACTGATCAAAACCATAAAGTTCTAAGATGGAGTAAGGCCAATTTGACAGTATTAGACAGGAACTTTCAACAGTTGATTGGAGGAGGCTATTCGCAGGTAACAGGACAGTTGGGAAGTAGGAGGTCTTTAAGAATGAAATAATGAGAGTTCAGAGACTCTGTTTGTTGGTGTCGAGGGCAAGGCTGGTAGGTGTAGGGAATGCTAGTTGACTAGAGAAATTGAGGCTCTGCTCAAGAAAAAGAAGGAAGCATATCTCAGGCATAGACAGCTGGAATTGCGTGAATGCTTAGTGGTGTATAAGAGCTGTCGGAGTACACTTAACAAGGAAATCGGGGGGCAAAACGGTGACAGGAGATGACTTTGGCAATAGAGTTAAGGAAAATCCAAAGAGATTCTATAAATACATTAGGGGCAAAAGAGTAACAAGGGAGAGAATAGGGCCCCTTAAAGAACAGTGTGGCAGTCTATGTGTGGAACCACAGAAGATGACTGTGATAGTAAATGAATATTTTGAGTCAATATTCGTTGTAGAGAAGGATTTGAAAACTTGAGAACTTGGGGAAATAAATTCTGATTCCTTGAAAAGAGTTCATATTACCAAAGAGGAGGTGCTGAAAGTCTTAAAATGCATAAATCCTGAGGACTTGATTAGGTTTTCCCACAACTCTGTGGAAAGCAATGGAAGTGATTGCTTGGCCCCTTACTGAGATATTTGTATCTGTGGTGAGGTGCCATAAGACTGAAGGTTGGCTAGAGCCTCAAGCATTTCCTCTCTTTCTGTTTCTTCCCCTGTGAATTTCTTGTAGTACTTCAAAGTAGTCCACATGATATCTGTACCTGTACTGCATTTTCCATTCCATACACTGATGCGTAGTATTCACTAAGTACAGTGCCTCTGCATTCTAAATCCACATACAGATTATCTGTAGTCCCTAATGGACCCTACTGTGTCCCTAGTTATTCTATTGCTCTTTAAGTATTTTTAAAAAATGCTTTGTGTTTTTCCTTATTCAACCCGCTTCTGCTTTCTCATATATCCTCTTAGCTCTCCTAATTGTCTTTTTAAGTTCCTTCGTGCACTTTTTATATTCCTGTCAGGACTCTACTTATCAAACTCTCTTTTTTTCTTAATCATAAAATTTATGGCCCTAGACATCCAAGGTTGTTTTGTCTTAGTCCATCCTTTGTCTTTATGAGGACATATTCGCTCTGTGCTCCCATTATTTCCTCTTGGAATGCCTCCTACTCATGGAGTCATGGAGATATACAGCACAGAAACAGACTCTTTGGTCACACGCATCCATGCCGACCTGATATCCTAAATAAACCTAGTCCCGTTTGCCAGCATTTTGCCCATATCCCTCTGAACTCTTCCCATTCGTATACCCATCCAGATGCTTTTTAAACATTATAATTGTATCAGCCTCCACCACTTTCTTTAGCAGCTCATTCCATACACGCACTACCGTCTGTGTGAATAAGCTGCCCTTGGTCCTTTTTAAAGCTTTCCCCTCTCATCTTAAATCTGTGCCCTCTAGTTTTGGACTCTACACCCCTGGGAAAAGACCATGTCTCTTTACCCTGTTCATGCCTTCATGATTTTATAAACCTCTGTAAGGTCACCCCTCAGCCTCTGATGGTTCAGGGAAAATAGCCCCAGCCTATTCAGTCTCTCCCGAGAGCTCAAACTCTTCAAACCTGGCAACATCCTTGTAAATCTTTTCTCAAGGTTTTCAAGCTCCACAGCATCCATTATACAGCAGGGAGACCAAAATTGCATGCAGTATTCCTGTAATGGCCAAGCCCATGCCCTGTACAGTTGCAGCATGACCTCCCAACTTCTATACTCAATGTACTTCGGGCCTGGTGACCCTTCTAAGGAAACGTTAACTTTGTTTTCTCCTTCTCAGATGCTGCCAGACCTGCTGAGCTTTTCCAGCAACTTTGTTTTTGCCACCTTCTTTATCCTTTCTACCTGTGACTCCACTTTGAGGGAACAATGAGCCTGCACTCCAAGGTCTCTTTGTTCAACAGCAGTCCTCAGGACCTCACCATTGAGTATATAGGCCCTGCCCAGATTTGCCTTTCCAAATTGCAGCACTTTACATTTATCTAAATTAAACTCCATCTGCCGCTCCTCAGCCCATTGGCCCATCTGATCAAGATCTCGTTGTACTTTGAGGTAATCTTTGTTGCTGGCCACTATACCTTCAATTTCACTGTCATCTGCAAACATACTAACCATACTTTCTATGTTCACATGCAAATCATTTATATAAATGGCAAAAAGCAGTGGACCCAGCTCCAATCCTTGTGGCACACAGCTGGTCACAGGCCTCCAGTCTGAAAAGCAACCCTCCACCACTATCCTCTGCCTCCTACCTTTGATTCAGTTCTGTATCTAAATGGCTAGTTCTCCTGGTATTCCATGTGATCTAACCTTGATAACTAGCCTTGCCAATGAGGAAGCTTGTCAAATGCCTTCCTGAAGTCCATATAAGTCATGTGCACAGCTTTGCCCTTCTCAATCCTCCCTGTTACTTCTTCAAAAAACTCAATCATGTTAGTATGACACAATTTCCCATGCACAAAGCCATGCCTCTGGACAAATTCAATTTTAAGTAACTGCTCCCACTTCATTTGGGCCACACTGTGTCTTGGAAAAACTAGCCTTTACCCAGTTTAGAACTTTTATTCCAAGCTAGTCCTTATCTTTCTCCGTCCTAAATTTAGCTAAATTACAGTCACTGCCTCCCAAATTCTCCCGTTTTGATATACCTTCCACTTACCCATGCTCATTTCTGAATATTAGGTGTAGACTGCTCCCTCCTTATGTGGGCTTTCTAGGCTTGAAAAAAAGACTTCTCCTGGACGGAACTTAGGAATTTTCCTCCCTCCATACCTTGTACACTAAAACAATCCAAGTTAATATTTGGGTAGTTAAACTCCTTACCAATGCTGCCTTGTTGTTATTCTTGTGTTTCTCTGAAATTTAATGACGTATTTGACCTGCTACCTCTCCCAGATTATGTTTGTGGCCTACACTGCTCACCCACCAGCTTGTTTGCCCTTTTTGTGTTTTTTTTTTACTTTTACCCATAACACCTCTTTGAATGATCCTTCCAAAAGATCATCCTTCACTGCTAAAATTGAATTCTTAATCACTATCATGATGTACCACCCCTCACCTTCTATGCCCACAGTCCATCTTGTTTGAATACCAACATTTCAAGAATGTTGAGCTTTCAGTCTGGCCCAAGAACCAAAATGTTCCAGCAGTTGTGATGTCACCTGGCAGCAACATGCAGATCAAGGATGTGTGCATAAATTGCACTGTAACTATGATTTATCATTTTAACTAAACTGATTTGAGAGTTTCAAAATATATGCTACTTGTCAATTTAACGCAAGGGATTAATTCTGCATGAAAGAATGCAATACATAAAAATGCTGGGAGTTCGGTGTGGCACTTCTCATTTTATTTTCTGCTCCACTTCCTTATATCTTGGTTGAACTCAGTGTTAAGCAATTTTCTTACTTAAATAAGTAACATGATCATCTTTGGTAAGCTGTGCATTTATGGCCCACGTTTACCTCGCTTGAGAACATGGTAGTGTATTGCTTCCTTTCTGAATCATGTCAGACCACATAGTGTAGGTATATCATTCATGCTGTTTGAAAGAGAATTTCAGGATTTTGATCTAGCACCAGTGAAGGAAGGGCAATATAGTTGTTAGTAAGGATATATATGTGGCTTGGAAGGTTACTCAGGACTCTTGATTTTCCAATATGCCTGCTAACCTTATCATCTTAGATGGTTAAGGTTGTGGTTTGGAGGACCCTTGTCGAGTTGCTGCAGTGTAATTTGTAGATTAACACAAGTGCTGCCACAGTGCTGTCAGTAGAAGAGGAGGTATGAAGACGAAATGGCTAAAACCTTTGGAATGGAAACAAATTAACTTAAAGTTACTTGCCAGTAAAACCTACAGCAGGCTGCAGTCTTCTAAGGACAAAACTGACCAAACATAACATATTCAACAATGTGAAACTTCTTATAAAGGTTACACACATTGGACAGTCACTATTTTGAATAACTTTGTGATGACACCAAGCACTAGAGTACAGTGCCTGTTCAGATAAGTGAAGGCACATACTGATGAAGGAACACTAAGCTATCACCTTACTAGATGCAGTACCATGACCAATATGACCGGAACGAGGCTTTCAAGAATAAAGTTAAAAATGAACTTTGGCAAGTTGAAAGAGCAATATAATTATAATGGAAAGGTATTTTCACCTAAATTGGGATAATTTGAATGAATTAGAGATGGTCTATCATTGATCAAATAATCATCTTCCATTCCACCTTTTTAGTTATAAAGCCCCAAAGCATATTACTTGTAGAAATCTCAACATGACTGCAATGATTAGTTTTGTCGAGGAATATAGTTTGTATTGGTCACTTCCGCACCAGATGTATTCTGAACCCAGTGAGTCTCATTCCCTGGGATCAAGCTAATAATACTTTGCTATTTGATGGATGTCTTTGCTTTTTTGTATTGCTTTGTATTAAGTACATGTTGAGGTTTGGATCTTCTCATAGAAATATGAACTAGTTGTCTTTTCTTTTCAGAATATTATTTAGCTTTTTGATTTGTACTGTCAGATCTTCAAAGAGGTAACTACAGAGGTGGTGGATTGGTTGGCATTTTCCAAAAATCGTAGATTCTGATGAAGTACCTGAGGATTGGAAAATTGCAGATGTGACACATGTATTCCAAAAGGGAGGGAGGCAAAAAGCGGTAACTGTAGGCCAATTAGCCTAACATCTATTGTTGGAAAAGTATTAGAATCATTTGTTAAGAAAGTAATAGCAGCATATTTGAAAAATCATAAACTCGTCAAACATAGTCCGCATTGCAACATGAAAGGGAAAAAGTGTCTGACTAATCTATTAGAGCTTTTGAAGGGATGGGGGGAATCAGTAGACACACATTTGTAGCTCCAAAAGGCATTCAACAAAGTATCCTCAAAAGCTTAAGTCATAACACAAGAACCGATGATGTTGACGATTGTAGAGTGGTGTTGATACAGAATTGGCAAATGGGCAGGAAACAGTGAATAGGGATTACAGAGATAATCAGAACTGCTGATATTGGCATCAGAGATAACACAGTAGGGAGCTGGAGGAACACAATAGGCCAGGCAGCATCAGAGGAGCAGGAAAACTGACATTTTGGGTCTTCATTTTCTGAAGAAGTGCCCTCATACGAAACTGTGTTATCTAGTGGGGATGTGATAATGGGAACTGCAGATGCTGGAGAATCCAAGTAAACAAAGTGTGAAGCTGGGTGAACACAGCAGGCCAAGCAGCATTTCAGGAGCACAAAAGCTGACGTTTCGGGCCGAGACACTTCATCAGAGAGGGGGATGGGGAGAGAGGGGGAGGCAGACCAAAGATAGAGAGTAGGTGCTGAAGTAGGCCATTTGGCCCTTCAAGCCAGCACCACCATTCACTATGATCGTGGCTGATCATCCGCAATCAATATCCTGTTCCTGCCTTATCCCCATAACCCTTGATTCCACTACCTTTTAAGACCTCTATCTATCTCTTTCTTGGAAGTATCCAGAGAGTTGGCCTCCACTGCCTTCTGGGGCAGAGCATTCCATATATCCACCACTCTCTAAGGTGAAGAAGTTTCTCCTCAATTCTGTTCTAAATGGCCTACCCCTTATTTTTAAACTGTCCTCTGGTCCTGGATTCACCCATCAGCAGAAACATGCTTCCTGCCTCCAGAGTGTCCAATCTCTTAATAATCTTATACATCTCAATCAGAACCCCTCTCATCCTTCTAAACTCAAGTGTATACAAGCCCAGTCACTCCATTCTTTCAACATATGATAGTCCCGCCATTCTGGGAATTGACCTTGTGAACCTATGATAGTCCCAACATTCTGGGAATTGACCTCGTGAACCTAGAGACAAAAGAAGATAGGTGGAGAGGAGAGTATAGGTGGGGAGGTAGGGAGGTGATAGGTCAGTCCAGGGAAGACAGACAGGTCAAGGAGGCGGGATGAGGTAGTAGGTAGGAAATCGAGGTGCAGCTCGAGGTGGGAGGAAGGGATGCGTGAGAGGAAGAACAGGTTAGGGAAGCGGAGACAGGCTGGGCTGGATTTGGGATGTAGTGGGTGGAGGGGACGAGCTGGGCTGGTTTTGGGATGCAGTGGGGAAAGGCGAGATTTTGAAGCTTGTGAAGTCCACATTGATACAATTGGGCTGTAGGGTTCCCAGGCGGAATATGAGTTGCTGTTCCTGCAACCTTCGGGTGGCATCGTTGTGGCACTGCAGGAGGCCCATGATTGACATGTCGTCTGAGGAATGGGAGGGGGAGTGGAAATGGTTCGCGACTGGGAGGTGCAGTTGTTTATTGCAAACCGAGCACAGGTGTTCAGCAAAGGGGTCCCCAAGCCTCCGCTTGATTTCCCCAATGTAGAGGAAACCGCACCGGGTACAGTGGATGCAGTATACCACATTGGCAGATGTGCAGGTGAACATCTGCTTAATATGGAAAGTCATCTTGGGGCCTGGGATAGGGGTGAGGGAGTAGGTGTGGGGGCAAGTATAGCACTTGCTGTGGTTGCAGGGGAAGGTGCTGGGTGTGGTGGGGTTGGAGGGGAGTGTGGAGCAGACAAGGGAGTCCCGGAGAGAGTGGTCTCCGGAAGGCAGACAAGGGTGGGATGGGAAAATGTCTTGGGTGGTGGGGTCGGATTGTAGATGGTGGAAGTGTCGGAGGATGATGTGTTGTATCCGGAGGTCGGTGGGGGTGGTATGTGAGAACGAGGGGGATCCTCTTGGGGCGGTTGTGGCGGGATTTGGGGCCTGTGTAGGTGCGGAAGAGGGTCTGTTCCACGTAACCTACAAAGAGGCAGGCATAGCTTGGCCAGTCGCGAACCATTTTAACTCCCCCTCCCATTCCTCAGACGACATGTCCATCATGGGCCTCCTGCAGTGCCACAATGACGCCACCCAAAGGTTGCAGGAACAGCAACTCATATTCCGCTTGGGAACCCTGCAGCCCAAAGGTATCAATGTGGACTTCACAAGCTTCAAAATCTCCCCTTCCCCCACTGCATCCCAAAACCAGCCCAGTTCTTCCCCTTCCCCCACTGCATCCCAAAACCAGCCCAGTTCTTCCCCTTCCCCCACTGCATCCCAAAACCAGCCCAGCTTGTCTCTGCCTCCCTAACCTGTTCTTCCTCTCACCCATCCTTTCTTCCCACCTCAAGCCGCACCTCCAATTCCTACCTACTACCTCATCCCGCCTCCTTGACCTGTCTGTCTTCCCTGCACTGACCTATCACCTCCCTACTTCCCCACCTATACTCTCCTATCCCCCTATCTTCTTTTCTGTCCATCTTCGGTCTGCCTCCCCCTCTCTCCCTATTTATTCCAGAACCCTCTCCCCATCCCCCTCTCTGATGAAGGGTCTAGGCCCAAAACGTCAGCTTTTGTGCTCCTGAGATACTGCTTGGCCTGCTGTGTTCATCCAGCCTCACACTTTGTTATCTAATGGGGATAACAGGTTCTTTTTCAGGTTGACAACCCATGACCAGTGTGGCTCCATGGTGATTGGTGCTGGCACCACAACTGTTTACAATATGCATATAAATAACTTGGAGGAAAGAAATGAATGTATTGTAGCCAAATTTGCAGACAGCACAAAAATAGGTGAAAGGCAAGTTCTGAGAGGAATGGAAACAGTTTACAGGGAGATGTTAACAGATTAAGTAATTGACAGAATGTTTGCAAATGGAGTGTAATGTGGATAAGTGCAATGTTCATTTTGGAAGGGAGAACAAAAGAATAGTATTATTTAAATGGAGGAAAACTGCAGAAAGCTGCGACATGAAAGGATTGTGCATAATACACAGAAAGCCAGCACACATAAGCACGTAAGCAAGAAGTCTTATGGAATGTTAGCCCTTATTTCAAGGGGGTTGGAGTGTAAGACTAGGGAAGGGTAACTGTAACTGAAAAAGCAGCTGGCAAAAACTACCTCTGGAGTACTGAGGGCGGTTTTTGTCCCATTATTTCGGAACATAAATAAATATTATTTCATTAGAGGCAGTTCAGAGAACTTTTGGACTGTCCTCCTTGGAGTTTAAAAGAATGAGAGGTGAACTCATTGAAGCATATAGAATTCTTTAGGGCTTGATTGGGTAGGTGCTGAAAGGATGTTTCCCTCGTGGGACAGTCTAGGATCAGAGAGCATAGTCTCAGGATAAGGGATGCCAAGTTAAGACTGAGACAAGGAAGAATTTCTTCTGAGAGTTGAACCTTTTGCACTCTGCCACAGAGTCCTTGTATATATTTAAGGCTGAGATGGATCGATTGTTGGAACCATTAGAACTTTACCGTACAGAAGGGGACCAGTCAACCCATCACGTCTGTACGAGCAGTTTGGATAATCAAGGGTTGTAGGGAAAGGACCGGAAAGTAGATGTGAGGACTGTTGGCTCAGCCATGATCCTATTGAATGGTGCGGCAGGCTTAAATGATTAAATAGCCAACACTTGTTCCTATTTCTTATTGTTTTGTTCATTATAAATTTATATGCTTACTTAAAATAAAAATTGTCTCATCTAATCTTCTGTATCAAATGCTCAGTGAACCCACCTTCTATTCTGTTTGGTGTCTGGATATTTTCTGAGGAGTGTCATCCAAACGTTTTAAAAATCCAGGCACATCACAACCTATTATTGGGAAGAAAGTAATGCCTTTGATTGGATTTTTATTTTGCATCTGGGCTAATTGGAGGAGATCCCAGATGTCATGCTGCAGAGTCTAACTTACTCTGGCTGAACTTGAGGAAAATTAATTGAATGATGAGCCTGATTCTAATGGTACTTCATGGTTTACTGTTGTAAAAATGAATGTTTATAATGATAAATGAGGTGCCAACCCTTTGTCTTGCTGCACTGTTGAGTGTTGTAGGAGCTACACTCGTCCAAGCAAGTAGAGAGTTTTTCATCACACTCCTCAGTTGTAGTTACAGGGTGTGCCCAATGGTGGACAGCCTTCAGCATGTCAGGAGTTGAGGTATTTGCCACATTATCCCAACTTGTAACCTTACATCCATAGAACTTGTATGGTTGATACAATTTGGTTTCTGGCCAATGGCCAGCCCCCAACACGTTGATAACGGAAAAGTAGTGACAGTGCTACTATCAAATGTCAAAGGAGGTAGTTAGATTATCTTTCATTGTGGATTCTCAATGCCCAAAAAATGCCCTTATATGCCCAAGCCTGAGACTTGTTCAGGTCTTGTTCTGTCAGAGCACAGATTGACTCAGTATCTGAGGAGCTGTGAAAGAGGATGAACTCTGCAATCTTTAACAGCAATCTCCACTTTTCCTAATGTTGGAGGGATGTTAATATGTCACCAGAGTGAGTGTGGGAAGGGCATTCAATTGGGGGAGGATTGGTCTTGAGTCCTCTCCTTTATCGATTTCTTCAACCTGTGTACTTGTAGCAGAATTTCTTAAAAACTATTCAGGAATGGGAGTTATATTTAATGTTCCTGTCCTTAACTCAGGAATATTGATGTAGTTATTCTTGCCCTGTTAAACATTCCCTAAAGAGATCAGCTAACTCAGCACACAGTGCGAGCTAAGCCTTGGGACCTTTTTCAGTTTGTATCCATCAAGTATTCATTGATTAAGCTCATGATAAAATTACGGGAATTATTTCACGGACGTGTAGGAAATTATATTATTCTTAAGTTTAAAACACATCCAAACTCAATGACAGAATATGTTCTTTTGAGTTTTGAGGTAAAACAATCTGGGAGCACCATAATTGGGGTGGGGGGGTGGGGGGGATCTTTTGATAGCAAAAAGTTGCTCCTGTTTCCAATGATCTCTAGTGAGCATGTGCAGGAAGCAGGCTATTAACTGCACCACTGTCATACGCTTCAATGCCAATCTGATTGAGTGCAGGTCCCTGTTTAGAAATTGTTTGGCACATGCCAGTGTAATCTTGAATTGGAATGTAGCCACTTTTGAATGATGTTTACAAGTTTGGGGAGAATGGAAGCATACAGTGAGTGGAAAAAAGAACTAGAAAAATAAATTGATAGTATATGTTGAAGGACAATTGCTAATTTTCATATTTGCTTCAGACCATATTAGGTCATTGGCAAACTATCATGTATGTATTTGTTATACAGCGGTTGTGATAATTTGTATCTGTTCTTTAGAATAATCATTGGCTTTCTGAATTAAGAGGATCAACCACAGCTAATGCATTTGCTAGTGGTTTCCTGTGCGTGTAAAATGAAGATTAACTTTTCAAATACTGAAAATGGTTTATACCTTTATTCTTGTGGAACATTTTCTTTGCAGATTATTTGAATTGTTAATGGATGTGTGTATTTGGGAAGACTAACATTTATTGCCTATCCCTAGTTGCCCTTAGACACTGGTGGTGAACCGCTCTCCTGAACTTCTGTAGTTCACGTGGTTGTATATATTCAAAAGACTGAGCAGTGAACACAGTTTTTGAAGAAGGGTCCTGACCTGAAACGTCAAACTTACCTGCTCCTCTGATGCTACTTGGTCTGCTGTGTTCATCCAGCTTCACACCGTGTTATCTGAGTGAACACAGTTTGTTTGCCTAACTTTTAATAGTTTCTTGATTTCTTTGACACTTGATCGCTGGAGTAACTGATGTGGTTGCAGTAATGTGAAGTTATCTATCTGCTTTACTGTTCCTCCTCAGTTGAGCTGCTTCATTCCAGTTTGGAGTGAATGCACAGTATTATCAGATGCAAGTTACTTTTAGTTGATGAGATATGATAGCCATGTTATATGTAAAATGAATAAATGTAACTTTTGTTTTTTTTTACCAGATGTTTGTCAGGACTTTATTTGATTATGACCCTAACGAGGATAAAGCAATTCCATGTAAAGAAGCTGGGCTTTCTTTCAAGAAGGGAGATATCCTTCAGATCGTCAGCCAGGATGATGCAACTTGGTGGCAAGCCAAACGCGAGTGTGATGCCAATCTGAGAGCAGGACTAATTCCTTCAAAGCAATTCCAAGAGAGGTAACCACCAAGTACAAAGCCTTCCTATTGTCACAATAATATAACAATATTAATGAGCATACTTTGTGAGTAAAAGTGTATATTACGAGTAGGTATCTTATAAATGTTTGTTTTATGATTTTATTAATCCAAAAGCAGATTCTTTGTGTAGATTATAAATAGCTAGAAAAACTCAATGCCAAAATAGTTTGGATTTCCTCATATCGAGTTGGAGTAGTTGACAGTAAGTGATACCATCAGTGGCATTCCAGTTTGGAATAGGATGGTGGAAAACAGTTTGATGTGCAATACAGAGCTGACTTTTAACAGTCTTTTGGCTCCACTAACTAAAATTTAGAAGCTTCAGGATTTGTTTTGTCTACAGTAAAGTCAAATGCATTGTTTTGCTTTGCAATATTTTACAAGATAGGCTGATGCCATAACAATTTTTCTTCAGGTTTTAGTACTTCCATCAAGCCTAGGTCCAGCTTTAACAGTTTTTGTAATTACCACTTTGTAGGAGATTTGCACTTCGAAGACCCATAGCATTTGTTCAGCCACAAAAGAATTCCAATCGGCGATCATGTAAGTCAGTATACTCTGTCAATTTTATTAAATATTTTGTTTTTCTATAGTATGTTAATGAGGAATACCAAGCGCCATCCAAAAACTTCATCCAGTTTAATTCCTTTTCTTCAAAAACACAATACTACATGTGTTGGAAGTCTGAACTAAAAACAGAAGTGATTGAAATACTAAGCAGTTCAAGCAGCAAGAAAGAAAGTTAAAATTTCATGTCAAAAGATTTTCATAAAGTTTTAACTTGAAGTGTTAACTCTGGTTCACCATTTATGTACTGTGCAATCTAGAGGATATGACATTTGGTCTAGACATCTTGTTTGATGCCTCTGCTGAATTTGACAGAGGGTCTATGGTTCAATCAGGGTGAAAATGTCAGGCAGTGCCTATTCTGAGCATAATGAAACTCTTAATGTGTCTAAAGCTTTTTCAAATGGTAGGCAAAACTGAATGTCATCCAATTTTGAGTTAGGTACCAAACTATCACTTTTTAAGCTGTTTCTTCATTTGCAGTGCTTAGAAAAATCCTAAGTGTATTATTGTACTTTTACATGATGATCTCTACTGCGTTCAGACTTGTGCTTACTGTTCTGCCAGGTAGGTTTTCAGAGAGGACAACTAACAGCATTTTAAGTTTTGAGTAATTTTAGTCTTAACACCTTTTGAAAGAGACTGGTATTCTACCCAAAAAAAAACGAAAGAACTGAAAAATCATTAACAAAAGTAGAAATTGCTGGAAACACGCAGCATGTCTGACAGCATCTGTGGACTGAGTTCTGAAGAAGGGTCACTAGATTCGAAATGTCAACTCTGGTTTCTCTCCACAGATACTGCCAGACCTGTTGAGTTTTTCCAGCAATTTCTGCTTTTGTTTCTAGTACCCCACCATATTGGTTAGAATATTCTTGCGTGACTCGAAGAATTAGGCTTGATTCCAACATGATATGTTCCCTTTAAGTGTTTGGTTTAAGCAGCTGGACTGCCATGTTCTAATGAATGCATTATCTGTGAATGAATTAAAAACAGCCCTCTGTACCTTTGGCTGTACCAGACAAATTTGGCTACTATTATAGCACTAGCCATGACTTGTAAACTGACATTGCAAGGTTCTTTACATCTTGGATAGCTTTAAGTATTTTTTTTATTTTGATTCATCTTTTGATTTGTGGAATTGAGACCACATGAAGAGGAGGAAGTTTTTAACCGCATCCAAATGCTGTTCATTTGAACAAGATGTAACCTAGTTTAACTGGCAAGTTTTGTCTCTCAACTGGGGTACCACATTCAGTTGTATTTGAACTTGAACAAAGACAAAAAAAGGAATGTGTTCTAAATGGCACCAAGTTTGAAAAGGCTAAAAGTTTAAAAATAATCTAAACCATGAATTTGCAAGCAATTTTAGCTCTTGCAGTAATGAACTTGATCAATAGTGACAACTTCTTGCAGGAATTTCCCTAAAACAGTTTACCTAATTTGCTTGAATACTTTAAGCATACAAATAATACAGAAATGAGTACTTTTGTTGCACTTCATAGAAATCAAGTGCAGGCTGTTAGTGTAGCATTCCAGAATTGTACATTTTTAATTACAGTAGTTTAAAGCAAGATGATGTTTTCACGAACAGCTACAGTTATCAATTAATGTAGACATTCTAATTTTCTCCTGTGATCTGTTTGCACGATCTGGAATGTAAGAAAAAGTCTGATATCCAGATAATGTGATCGAGTTTCTGTGTTGGGTGCACTCCGCAAAAAGTGCTCAAAATAAGCTTGAGATTTCACTGATTAGGTCGCTGTCCATGTTTACAATAGACTGTGTTTGCTTAATCAGCTAATAAATGTCTTCCATAATTGATAGAATATAATTGTTTCTTTTTTCCAATTAAATTTTAAAATTATCTTTTGATAGTTCTAATAATGGTAACTTGGTGCAATTTGAGGAATGCAGATAAAATCTGGTTTGTCAATATATCAAAGGATTTTGGTAAGGGTTCCACCCATCAGGCCATAACATTTAGGAGCAGAATTGGGTCACTCAGCCCATCGAGTCTGCAGTGCCATTCAATAATTACCGATCTGCTTCTCAACCCTATTCATCTGTCTTCTCCCCATAATCTTTGTTCCCTTTACCAATCAAGAACCACCTGCCTTTGTCTTAAACGCACTCCATGACTTTGCCTTCACAGCCCTCTGTAGCAATAAATTCCACAGATTAACTACCCTCTGGTTCAAGAAATGCCTCCTCATTTCAGTTCTAAAGAAGCAGTCCTTCACTCAGGCTCTGCCCTCGTGTCCTCGTTTCTCCCACTAGCAGAAACATCTTGTCCGTGTCCACACTCTCCAGGCCTCTCAGTATTCTGTAAGTTTCAGTCAGAACTCCCTTCATCATTCTAAACTCCATTGAGTACAGACCCAGAGTCCTCAACTGCTCCACATATGACAAGCCCATCATCTCTGGGGTCATTCTTGTAAACCGTTTCTGGACCTATACCAGCCATATTCTGTATGTCCCCTGTGATTCAGTTAACAATACTCTCACCTTTAAATTGCAAGGCACCAGGTTCAAGTTACATTTCAGGGCTTGAACAAATAAATGCCAAGACGCTGAGGTTCTGTCTTTCGGAAACAAACATGAAACAATGCTCCATCTTCTTGCTTGGTTGGGTGTAAAAGATCAACGGATCCAAGAGTTCACAGCTCATAAACCAGTATAAAAATCATGAAAAATACCACCCCAAGTCGGTTTGGATAGAACACGTTTTATTTAGAGTTCCCCAATCTCGTGTGCTCGTTTGTCTAGGGCAGTCATGATTATATGGATACTGAGAGTGTGAAGGACTGGAAACTCTATTCCAACATTCAGATGGGGCACTTGACATTTTTATCTTAATGCTCAACTTTTATTTTGCAGGATAATTTTTTTATGTAATAAGGCTAATGCCTTGAGGTTTTAAAATGATAATTTCAACTTGAAAACAGCTTGCCTGGTTCATTAACTTATGTGAAGATAAAGCTTTTTCTCGCATTCCAAAGCATGCTTTGAATCTGTACGTTTTTGATTTGATGCATTGTAACAGAATGTGAATTATCAAAAGTTGTTCTTTGAAAAGTTGTATGACATCCTCATATCTGTTTTAAAAAGGAATAATTCAAGAATGTGGAATTATCTTAAAACAAAAAGCATTCTTTAACATTTTGCTTGTGTAAATGGAGGTATACACTGAAATGAAACCAGAATTAGTATGCTTTTACATTGTTGGTAGTTATAAAAAAGGCAAACCCTTTTTTCTTTCTCCCCTCCCTTTTTGTTGGCTGCTCTAAGATGAGGAAACTCTTGAGAGTGGTAGGTGTTGCCTATTTTATTGTTTCAAAAAATTACAGTTTTTTAATCATGTTCATTTTAACCAATTTAATTTTGTACTTTTTGACTTTTTTCTGCTTCTCAGAGGAATGTGAAGGTATTTGTACTTGTATTTGATTATAAATAATACAGAAAATTTCTCATGAAATAATTGAACTCTAACTTTACCGCTTATTAATTTTACATGTTCAAGACGTAGGACCCAGTTGTAATAAAACAACAATACGAGATGTATGCTTCAATATTATTGTATTTGCTACATACCATTCTATAAATTTATAGTTCAGTACTTTTTACTTATTTGCTTTTATTTACCTTTTAACATTTTCATCAAATTCTGTTCTTAGTGAAATTCTGTTCCATTGATGGTCAGTGAATTCTGTTGAAAATAAATGGTGAAATGGCAAGCCAAAGGACAGAATAATACACAAATGTCAGTCTTCAGAATTTTGCAGCATATGGCAGTTTCATTCACTGCTGTACTTGTAAGAGAAAACACCTCAGGCTTTGCAATGTGAATATTGTTGAAAAGAGTGAAAGAATAAAACACTGGAAATATTGACTACTAAAACATTGAATCATGGATACAAAGTAGACAGTGTAGATTTTGAAGCTTGCCAGGTGTCCTTTGTTCTGATCCTAGGTTTGCTATGATGGGAAGACTATAAAATGAGATTGTGGACCTTATCAAAAGTAAATTTGGACAGAGATGTACTCAGCAGAGTTGGAATGGCCTGTGTCTGAGCAAGAATCAGAAGGTGATATATCAGTACAGGTTATTGAAAGAGAAGATCAACAAATAGGTATAATGTGTTAAATTCCGTACGCTCCTTCATTCACTCAGTGAGGTCTAAGTGTACACTTACTTTGGCTATACATACTAATATTTGATGGTTGTCTAGTCACTACGAAATTTACCTGGACCAACTGTCAGGAGGAGAATGTCACTGTATTCTTGACTTAATAGCAATCCTTCCTTAAAAAGGAAGTTGGAAAATCAATACCACATAGTATTTGTACTTTTCTGTGTGTTGTTTCACGACTGAGAAGACACTCAATTCTGTTTAATGTTTGTATACTTCCAAAATCTAATGACAGAACTGTGTGCACATATACTTTTGTATTTGTTACTGCCATCCTAAATGATTCTTGGGTCAATGCATGTCTGTGTATGGTTGTGAAATATCCTACTGGCATTGTGCTGTTCAGGTGCAATGAGAATGTAGAGGTTTATAGCACAAGAAAAGGAACCTGAAATTAGTTACCCTGCCACTTTTACTTGCATAACCCTGTCTCTTTCTTTACTTCTGATATTTATCCACAATTTTTCTTAAAGATGCATTGACCTTTGTTTTAAATAGTGCCTGACACAGTGCTTTTTATTTTTTGTTGATAAGATGTGATTGTCACACCCTAGGACAGCGTTGATTCCCCATCCCTAACTGCTCTTGAACTAAGTGGCCTGCTAGAGCAAGTGAGAGGGCAGTTAAGAGTCAATCCCATTTCTGTGTATATGGAGTCGCATTGAAGCCAAACTATGTAATAATGGCTGATTTTATTCTATAAAGGATGACAGTAAGTGACAATTAGTGCTAGTTTTGTGCTGATGATTGCTAATTTTCAATTCCGGGGTCATGAATTGATCTTAAATTCAACCAGATACAGTGTTGGGATTTGAACTCATATACCATTTCGAATCTGGACCTTTGGATTATTCATCAGTGCTGTTATCATGATGTGTTCCACCAAACTATGGCTCCTTGCTGTCTAATCACCATTTAAATTGATCACTTATCACTGATAACTCAACTGGATAAAGTTGTTTGACAATAAGTAGGAAGAAGAAAGCAATAATTAAAAATGAAAGTTTAATTCATATGAACATAAATTCTGTTTAATCATTTATCATCATTGTCATAGAATCCCTACAATGTGGAAACAGGCCATTCAGCCCAACAGGTCACGCCGCCCCTCTGAAGAGCATCCCACCCAGACCCATTCCCCTAACCCAGCAGTTGCCATGTCTAGCCCACCTAACCGAAACATCCCGGAACATATGGGCAATTTAGCATGACCAATCCACCTACCCTGCACATCTTCAGACTGTGGGAGGATACCAGAGCACCTGGAGAAAACCCACACAGACACTGGGAGAATGTGCAAACTCCACAGACAGCTGCCCAGAGCTGGAGTCAAACCCAGGTCCATGGTGCTGTGAGGCAGCAGTGCAAACCACTGAGCCACTGTGCCACCCCAAGTTTAAGTGGAAATAGTACCAGTATCTGAGGTTCCTTCTTATAATTGTACTTTCTCATCCAGATGAATCTACATTTTTAATGCATTTCTTATAATGTGGCAACTCAAACTATACAAAGCATCATACATGTGGCCTAACCATTATCTTGTACAGGTTTGTTGTGTCTTCCTTTAATAGTTTATGCTTCTGATTAGAAAATGAAAAATATCACTGGTCGTCTTATGACTTCTATCTCACTGCATTTAGACTTTCAGAATTTTGTATATCATAATCTGTAAGTTTCTGGATTCATCCAGCATCCTCTAGGATCAGTCCATGTGAGTTTTATTTTATGCCTCATTCTGCCTTAATTGCAACGGGACAGGGGGACAGAGTCTTGCTGTACACTTTGTACAAAACAACAATGTGTGTCTTTGACCAATTAAATTGAAGAATCCCGCTGATACACACAGGACTGAATTCCAGTAGAAGTTGGCTCACCACTTGATCAAAACGTGGCCCAAACCCATGTGGAAGGTCATTGGGACCTTGTGCAGGATGTTATCAGTTGTGACTAGTTGTGAGACTGCAGCCAACACTGCCGTCCATTTGATGGGTGTCCACTTTTTTTTAACCCATTCAAGGGATGAGGGCATCGCCCATCTCTAATTGCTCAAAGAGCAGTTGCTGTGGGTCGGGAGTCAATTGGTAAGGATGGCAGTTTCCTTCCCTGAAGGATGTTAGTGAACCAGATGGATTTTTCCTGACAATCAACAATGGATTCATGTCATCATTAGAAATATGAAAACCTAGAAAATAGGTGCAGAATTAGGCTATTTGGTTATTCAAGCCTGCATCACCATTCAGTATGATCACGGCTGATCATGCAATCTCAATATCCCATTCCTGCCCTATCTCCATACCCCTTGATCCTTTTAGTCACACCCAACTCTCTCTGGAACATATCTAACGAACTGTTCCCAACAGCTTCCTGTGGGAGAGAATTCTACAGGTTTACAACTCTGAAAGAAGAAATTCTTCCTTATCTCAGTCCTGAGTGGCTTACCCCTTGTTGTTAGACTGTGACCCACCCCAAGCTCTGGACTTCCCCAACATTGAGAATATTCTTCTTGCATCTGTCCAGTCTCTTCAGGACTGTGTATGTTTCTATGAGATTCTTCCCCATCCGCCCGAATTCTTTTAAATTCCAGTGAGTACAAGCCTAGGTGATGCCTTCTTTCTTCATATGTCAGTCCTGCCATCCCAGAAATCAGTCTGGTGGACCTTTGCTGGACTCTTCATTCCAGATTTTTTGTTATTTTGAGTTCAAATTCCACCATCTGCTGTGGCAGCATTCGAACCTGGGTCCTCAGAGCATTACCTGAGTCTCTGGATTAACAGTCCAGTGATAATACCGCTAGACTATCACCTTTCCCCCACCCCCACTCCCACGTCGCTGAGGACCCTGGGGCTCAGCAGTTATGGGGGTTTAATTGGCTATCTATTTCCTGTCAATTAGCAGCCACGTACAATTGCTCCATCCGCGAGGAATAGCTGTAGTTGCAGGAAGACATCTGGTTCTTTCTGATGCCTTGTGCCACGCTTTTTCGAGGCTCCCCTACTTTAAGCTCTTCTCTTAGATACCTGGTAAAATAAGTTCCGTGTTAAGTCACACACAGTAAGCAAAATGAGGAGAGAGATCTAGTTGGGATGAAGAGAATGAGAAAGGTGAAAAAGACTGACAGAAGTTTTTTAAAAGTTATAATTTGTCAAAATTCATTAAACTTTGAAGGATTCAGATTCCCATCTGTGGTAAAGTAAATTTTCAGTGACGACGAGGTTGATTAAAATCAATTCAACTTGAATGGACAAGTTCTAGCTTTTCCTGGAATGTTTGTTGGATATCTAATGGGTAAATATCCTTCATAATGTCAAGTGCCTTCTCAAGGAAATCTTGTGCAGGGGCAGGACAAATCAACAACAGCTTTTTGATTTCTGCACCTATTTGTACAACTGTGGATGCTAGAAGTTACTGTCTGCTTCATCTGTAATAGCATTAAGTGTTGGTAGCCTCACATCTTATTAATACTAAATTCAGGCTGTGACTAATCTTTACTTAACACTACTATAAGCAAGCAGGAATGCAGTTTGAAACCTTCACGATCACCCACTCGGCAGTGGAAATTGAGTTAATTTGATTTGTAGGTGGAAGAAGTAGTAGGCACTCTTCTTACATTCATTTAACTAAACAGATCTGCAATCAATGGGATAATGCAGTTGGTGCCACAAGTTAGTGGCGAGAGTCACCATGTAAATGATAAGCAACCCATTCTCTTGTTTATGAAACAATTTGCTAGACTTAGTTGATTATATCAGAGAAAATGCAAACTTTCAGGTAACAAACAAAACTGTGGAAAACAAAATAGGTCAGAAAAAGCAGAGATACTAATGAACCTAAATGATGCTTGACTTAGAGGAATTTTAACTGTTCGTAAACTGCAATGCTTACTTTGGTAGCAGTTCTTAAAATGAATATGTTAGTCTCCAGTAACCGAAAAGTATTCTGGAGCTGATTTTTTAATTCCACTTATGAACTTTAACATTTATACGACTGTGACATTGGTCGTTTTGCACATTAAATGAGTATTAAATTTAAGAAGTCTTTGCTTTGGCTCAGTATTGGCCAAAAAGTCCTTGACCAGTTTTCATTGCTGAAGTATCAGCATCTGTGAAGAATTTAAAGCAGTTTTCTCAAACACACTTTGTACTTTACAAATGCTTGGTTCCACCCTACCCCTCCTGCTTTATGCAAAGCAGTTATATATAGGTTGAGTGAATGGGAAAAAATCTGACAGGTAGAGTAAAATGTGGGAAAATGTGAAGTTGCACACTTCAGCGGGAATAATTTTTTAAAAATTGCATAAGTGGAGAATGACTCTGGAATTGTGATATTGAAGGATTTGGATGCTCTAGAGTATGAGGCACAGAAAGTTACAGTATGTAATCAAGAGGCTAGTAGGAGGATATCTTTTATTATGAGCGGAATTGAAAATAAAAACAAGAGCATTTTGCCTCAGTCATACAGGGTATTGGTGAAATTGCATCTCAAATACTATGTACAGCTTTGGTTTCCATATTTAAGTTGGTTCAAAGGAGGGTTACTAGGTTAATACCTGGAAGGAATGGATTGTCTTCTGAAGAGAGGTTGGGCTTATTTCCACTGAAAGTTTTAGGAGTGAGGAATGACTTGATTGAATAAAAGAGGGTCTTGAATGGCTTTGTAGACCAGACCACAACTAGAGGCCATTGTTTAAAAGTTAGAAGTGAGAAAAAGTTCTTCGCAAAAGGTTGTACAGCTTCAAGTTCTTTGTCTCAGAAGTTAGTGGAAACTTAGTCATTGAATATTTTAAAGGTTGGGAAGATAAATTCTTTATAGACAAGGGAATGAAAGGTTATTGAAGGTAAAATTATTGAAATGAAACACAAATAGATCAGCCCTGATCTTAATTGAACAGCAGATTAGGCTTGAGGGGCTGAATGGCCTATGTGTGTGCTTATTTCATATGTTTATAAGATGCATATACAGGCTGTACACACTTAGCAATAACCAGCGTGAGCACTGGCCTTATGTAGTTTTTAATAGTATGTTACAAAATCTTGAACAGCAAAATATGTTGGATAATTTGTTTATGTTCCGTGGCATAGAGGCTGTGCTGTCTATTAAAAGTCAGGAGCATTTATGATGGAGTTAACAAAGTGTGGAGCTGGATGAATACAGCAGGCCAAGCAGAATCTTAGGAGCACAAAAGCTGACGTTTCGGACTTAGACCCTCCCGAAAGATCAGCTTTTGTGCTCCTAAGATGCTGCTTGGCCTGCTGTGTTCATCCAGTTCCACACTTTGCAGATACTGAAGAATCTGAGATAACAAAAGTGTGGAACTGGATGAACACAGCATGCCAAGCAACATCTTAGGAGCACAAAAGCTGATGTTTCGGGAGGGTCTAGGTCCGAAACGTCAGCTTTTGTGCTCCTTAGATGCTGCTTGGCCTGCTGTGTTCATCCAGTTCCACACTTTGTTATCTTGGATTCTTCAGCATCTGCAGTTCCCATTATCTCTGATCAGATTTATGATGGAAGTCGTTTGTGAAAACATGTTACATTGTAACAATAACCTTGATTGTGTCTTAGAATTCTGAATCAAAAAATAGCCTGTGGCTCTGTGAATGATTGTAGCCCTTAAAAAAGATAATGTGGATGTGAAAAGACAACAAGAGCTACAAGAGGAGTTCAGACACTAGGAATTCTGCAGCGATTTGACTCCCCAGTTCTATCCTTTATCAGGACTGTGATGGAACACTGTCCACTTGCCTGAATGAGTGCCACTTCAGCAACACTAAAGTAGTTCAACTCCATCCAGGAAAAGCAACCCACTTGATTGCCACTGCGACTACCACCTTCAACATTCACTCCCATCAACACCGTTGGCAACAGAGTGTACCATCTCTGAAATGCATTGCAATAACTCACCAATCCTCCTTTGACAGCATCTTCCAAACCTACAATTTGCATCATGAAGAAGATTAAGAGCACAGATATATAAGAAGACCATTATCTTTTAAGTTCACCTCCAAGACACGGCTTGGAAATATGTCATGTTCCTTTACTGTTGCTGAGTCAAAATCCTCAAACTTCCTCCCTGTCCCTTTACCACATGGATTGCAGTGGTTCAAGAAGGCAGATCACCACTTCTCCAGGGCAATAAATACTGGCCCAGGCCACAATTCTTACATCCCAGGAACAAATAAAAAAAAGGGGGGTTGACAGTGAAATGTTTTCAATAAAAAGGCCAATATATGCTTTAAGTAGGATATTTTGTTTGAGTGTGAAATTCAGAAATCAAAATTGTGTATGTTAAGTAAGTTTTTTTTAACAAAACTCATTTTCATATTATTTGAAATGTTATGACATACTTCTGCTCTTTTTCCTTCCTCTTTGAAACAGTATTTGCAAATATTTTTGCAAGAATTTACAAGCAGTCAGAAAGACATTCCGTTGTAAGATGAAAACTTGGAGATGCAAGACAATGTAGAGCTTGGTTAATGGGAGCCAGTTTACTGTAATGGCATACATTGTATCTGCGATTGTGGCTTAGCTTCTAACCTTTCTGCTTATTTTCCTGGTCTTTGTTCATTGTGGTTGTATCCTTTCTCCAGAAGATGCTGAATATGGTGACCTTGTCAGTGGATTCTATATAGGTGAGCAAATAGATACAGCGCATGCTAGTCCTTTGTCTTTTCTTTATTTTCTGTTTCTTTTTCTACTGTTATGCATCAAAATGTTAGATTGTTTGACTCATCTTTACGTTTAGTTCGAGTGTTAAAATTTGTTTTGTGAATTGTAGCTAAGTTTCTCAATTTATGTTTAAATTTAATATTTCCACCAAACATCAGCATGTCATATGAGTCCAGATGTCAAATACTGGCAATAAAAGTTCAAATTCACCAGTATGATAACCTTTATTTACAGCAATGAATTGTAAGCATATGCAGTTGTACTGAACTCCCAGCTTCTTGCGGTTGTGTACTGTGTGACTGAAGTTGATCTTTCAAGTGAAAAATTATCAACCAACTCAAGTGCAAATCGGTGGAATCAAATGTGACCTGAATTTCCAATTATATATGATGTTGCTGATCTGTGATGTCAAAGGCAAGGGAGGGCATAATACCTCGTGTTTAAGTTGGCTTTGTTGTTGCTGCACCATTATCTCATATGGAACCATACAGCATGGAAACAGACCCTTCAGTCCAACTCATCAGTGCTGACCAGACACCGCCATGTAATATAACCCAGGTGCATTTAGAAATTTCCTAGGTGACATTTGACACCAGGAAGCAAATTATTGTGGATGCTAGAAATCTGAAATAAGTACAGCAGATGCTGATAAATATTCTGCAGATCAGACAACATCTGTTGATGCAAATTGTATCTATCCTAAGTGTTTTTCAGTTTTTTAAAATGTGTTTTGCTTTATAATGCCATGAAGATTTAAAATTATTTTGCATGTACAAATTATGTCTGTTTTAGTATAGAAATATAATCACTTCCTGTAAATGGGAGGAGGAAGATGGTGATACTCAGTGGGATTCACTTCTACACTCTGTGCTCATGGAAGTCTTAACAATATTGGCAAAAGCCATTACAGCTCTCATAATCTGTCCCAGGAGCAGCAGTACATGTGTTTAGCAAAAGATAAGCACATTAAAATTCCAAGTTAGATTACGTACATCCCCATAATATTCCATACAATGTAGATGCTTTGTCTAACTGATCTTGTTTTATCAAAGTTTTTAGATCAACATTGTATGAGAACTGGAAGGATTTTAAAAGCTAAATTTGTTTGCAGGCACATAAGAGAAGTAGTGCACCATGGATCTATGTGCATAAATTTGGCATATAACATGGATGTGAAGATTTGGATATAATGGTACACATTTCATGAAGATGTTTGTTTTAACATTGGGTTTTAAGTTGGTGTGACAGTTTTTCTTGTGGGATATTGCTGAATGGAAGGCGGTATGCTTATCATTAAGATAATGTTTATTTTGGTATGCTTCCTGCACTGGGGACTGGATTTTAATCAGTGAGATAGGAATCAAAAGTTTGCCCAATATTGTGATCCATTCTCTGGCCTGGCAGCACTGGCTTGTCAGATTTTCATCCATGGAAGATATGTGCAATCTGGAGTTGAAAGTAGATTTGAGGTTGAGATGGAAGTAGGGAGATGTGAACTAGCCAAATTAATAGGCTGTCTTCCATCTGCAGAGACTCTCATCCAATTCCACAGATCAATATAAACCCTCCTTCAACATTCTTCTTCATCACTTCATCGCTCAGTACTCCTTTGAGCCCTCTCATCTGTTTGTGCCCCTTTATGTTTCCTTGCCCCACCTTCATCCTTCCTGTCCCTCCTTTCACACCAACCTACCCCCCCCCCCCCAACCCTCTCCACCTCATTACTTTTTGATAGCCCATCTACACAAAACACAGTTGCCACCAGCACTGTTACGCTGGGAACAGCCTTAATTATTTCAAGATGTGTCCATTTAATTGATCAGCAGGTCTACAGTCCTAGCAGCAGCCATTTTGAGTAGTAAGCATTCGGGTGCCTATAGGCAATCTCAGAATATAAGGCTATGTCACAGGTTTCAAGACAAGCTTGACTGGCAGTGAAAGGGTTAAGGGAGATGGGATGTTGAGTTTAAGAGGCTAGGGTTCGTATGATTATAATGCAGTGAGTGTCGGTGAGTACCTTATTCTTTATTTGTGAACTTTTATTTATGATTCTTTCAAGTCGATAACACATCCTTAGGTGATAATGGGAACTGCAGATGCTGGAGAATCCAAGATAACAAATTGTGAAGCTGGATGAACACAGCAGGCCAAGCAGCATTTCAGGAGCACAAAAGCTGACGTTTCGACCCTCGACCCTTCATCAGAGAGTGATGAAGGATCTAGGCCTGAAACGTCAGCTTTTGTGCTCCTGAGATGCTGCTTGGCCTGCTGTGTTCATCCAGCTCCACGCTTTGTTATCAACACATCCTTAGGTATTCTGTACCTAGGTACAGGTAGTTCTCCTATAATGCAGTAGTTGCGTTCCTGTGTGATCTCACACTATAGAAAGTTGCCCGATAGAAAACCGTGTGATAGGGAAATTGCCATAGAAAATTGCTATTCCCGTACAGCAGAAAGTTCATGTTATCTGAATATCATCCATTATTTCTTCATCACGTTAACAGCCAATTCGCATTAACGAAACATGCATTAAAGCAGAACGACATGTACACTGTACATAATATGGCGCCAAAGCGAAACATTACACACATTTCACTGCTCAGAGATAATGGGAACTGCAGATGCTGGAGATTCCAAGATGATAAAATGTGAGGCTGGATGAACACAGCAGGCCAAGCAGCATCTCAGGAGCACAAAAGCTGACGTTTCGGGCCTAGACCCTTCATCAGAGAGGGGGATGGGGGGAGGGAACTGGAATAAATAGGGAGAGAGGGGGAGGCGGACCGAAGATGGAGAGCAAAGAAGATAGGTGGAGAGGGTGTAGGTGGGGAGGTAGGGAGGGGATAGGTCAGTCCAGGGAAGATGGACAGGTCAAGGAGGTGGGATGAGGTTAGTAGGTAGCTGGGGGTGCGGCTGGGGGTGGGAGGAAGGGATGGGTGAGAGGAAGAACCGGTTAGGGAGGCAGAGACAGGTTGGACTGGTTTTGGGATGCAGTGGGTGGGGGGGAAGAGCTGGGCTGGTTGTGTGGTGCAGTGGGGGGAGGGGATGAACTGGGCTGGTTTAGGGATGCAGTGGGGGAAGGGGAGATTTTGAAACTGGTGAAGTCCACATTGATACCATATGGCTGCAGGGTTATTCCCAATTCCTCCGCCTCCGCCGCATCTGCTCCCACGATAAGACATTCCACTCCCGCACATCCCAGATGTCCAAGTTCTTTAAGGACCGCAACTTCCCCCCCACGGTGATTGAGAACGCCCTTGACCGCGTCTCCCGCATTTCCCGCGACACATCCCTCACACCCCGCCCCCGCCACAACCGCCCCAAGAGGATCCCCCTCGTTCTCACACACCACCCTACCAACCTCCGGATACAACGCATTATCCTCCGACACTTCCGCCATTTACAATCCGACCCCACCACCCAAGACATTTTTCCATCCCCACCCCTGTCTGCTTTCCGGAGAGACCACTCTCTCCGTGACTCCCTTGTTCGCTCCACACTGCCCTCCAACCCCACCACACCCGGCACCTTCCCCTGCAACCGCAGGAAATGCTACACTTGTCCCCACACCTCCTCCCTCACCCCCATCCCAGGCCCCAAGATGACATTCCACATTAAGCAGAGGTTCACCTGCACATCTGCCAATGTGGTATACTGCATCCACTGTACCCGGTGCGGCTTTCTCTACATTGGGGAAACCAAGCGGAGGCTTGGGGACCGCTTTGCAGAACACCTCCGCTCAGTTCGCAACAAACAACTGCACCTCCCAGTCGCAAACCATTTCCACTCCCCCTCCCATTCTCTTGATGACATGTCCATCATGGGCCTCCTGCACTGCCACAATGATGCCACCCGAGGGTTGCAGGAACAGCAACTCATATTCCGCCTGGGAACCCTGCAGCCATATGGTATCAATGTGGACTTCACCAGTTTCAAAATCTCCCCTTCCCCCACTGCATCCCCAAACCAGCCCAGTTCATCCCCTCCCCCCACTGCACCACACAACCAGCCCAGCTCTTCCCCCCCACCCACTGCATCCCAAAACCAGTCCAACCTGTCTCTGCCTCCCTAACCGGTTCTTCCTCTCACCCATCCCTTCCTCCCACCCCCAGCCGCACCCCCAGCTACCTACTAACCTCATCCCACCTCCTTGACCTGTCCGTCTTCCCTGGACTGACCTATCCCCTCCCTACCTCCCCACCTACACCCTCTCCACCTATCTTCTTTGCTCTCCATCTTCGGTCCGCCTCCCCCTCTCTCCCTATTTATTCCAGTTCCCTCCCCCCATCCCCCTCTCTGATGAAGGGTCTAGGCCCGAAACGTCAGCTTTTGTGCTCCTGAGATGCTGCTTGGCCTGCTGTGTTCATCCAGCCTCACATTTTATCATCACACATTTCACTGCGCTCATTTGAGTATATATGACAATAAGGGCTAATTCAGTTCAATATCTCCAATGTTATATTAGTTACTCTACCCAACAGCAGCTTGTGAAAGATCAAAGACTTGTGCCTTCAGCTAATGCTCGTCGCAAATCAAGTACCATTAACTTGACTGAACCAAACTATTATATCGTGTGGAGTTATTCATCCAGAATATTCAGCTGATATCTTTCCGGTATCCATTGGTATCATTTTCTTGTGCTTCCCTCTAGCCAAATAATTGTGCACAAAATGATTCAGCATCACACAGTGCAAACACTGCTTTCTTCATACCAGACACCCCTTATTCTCCTTTGCATGATTTCTTCTACAGTGAATGCATTCTGCCCTTGGTTTGTGATTATTTGGTCCTTTTGGGTCTTGACATCTACCAGGATAGTGCAAGACTGATCTGTTCTGTCGTGAATGTGCTGCAGGTACTGATTTACAAGCTCAGCACTTCTGCACATGTTTGTTGCTTTCGTGAGAGTAAGGTGCTCTTCTCTTAGTAGAAATGGAGTCACTGCAGGATCCCTTATGCTGAAAACAACCGTGTCTTTACTTTGATCATTCTTTAGTTTCAGTATAGAATGTAATTACCTGCTGAGTTTCAGAACATATTTTCTATCCAGTAACATCCAGTAGTTAAATTATTTTTGTCAAAACAGGGTACAATGATATCTTGCAATGGATTTTAATGCTTGGTTTTGTGAAGCACCTTAAATGTATTTTATCTTCTATATATAAATTACAATGTTTTGTCATTTTAACTAAAGTCAAAGGGGTACATTAGCGCGATGGACTTGGTACTAAGTTAGAAGTGCAGTAATCATCCAATAATCTTCGTCAGCTCCAAAGTTTAATTTGATGTATCTGACAATTCAATCTCAGAAAAAAAATTGCAAGGGAAACAATGATTAAGGTAGAAATCCAACTGATGAACAAATGACCCAAATACTGTGGCTACTTGCAGAGGAATTACAATAAAGCTGCCCTCAGACTTTTGAGCAGCAACTTCTTATTATTGGGTGCATAGCCCAGTGCAGCTTTGCAGAACCTCAGTGCTGAGAGAGATCAGGGCAAACAACATCTTCTGAAACGATCACATTGATGAATCCTGTTGGAGAGATGAAGGAGGTCCAAGCTCTCTCTCATCATCAGATTACCTCTGGCACAACCTTCAAGACGTTTCCCAGTTGACAAGCCGTTTACGTGGTCATCAACGTATTAGCAATGGCAGGCAGGTACCCATTGTTGCAAACCTAATCAGAGACCCGAACTGAGAAAAACAATCTGACCATCTTTTTGCTGGAGGAGAAACCCTTCCATAGGCTGATTCACAGTCCAGGTTGTGAATTCCAACATCAGTAAAATACTGGAACTGCTGCAAAATGCCCCCAAACTGGGACTTTAATTGAATGGATTGATTGTCTGCCTCTCTACACAGCCCTGGGAAAGTATCTTGAGATGGTAGTGTATTGAGGAGCTGGCCCCTATTTTAGACAGCGCATATGCAAACACTCCAAGTTTGTTCCAAACAGAATCAGGAAGATTCCCAGCTCCAAAAACCTGATCGCGAATTTTAGTTTTTGTTCTGGAGGGTGGGCATGAACGGTGGTGGTGGGAGGAAGTAAAAACAGGAGTGTTGGTAGGTGACTCTAAAAACAGTGAAGAGGTTGCCAGGTATAGAAGTGGACTAGGTGCATTTCAGTATTTGTATTTCAGTACTTCATTTTCTTTTGTTAAAAATCCTCTGCCCTCTCTCACTTCCCAGGCCACTTATACCCCTTACTCATTCCCAACTATCCACCGTGCTGAGCCTTGTCCCTTTACCCAACCCTATGGCTTCTCATACCCTTCATGTCAACCTGTGCTCCTCCCACTAAGACTCATCTCACCTTGGACGGCATGCCAAGTTATTCCTCTCCACCCACACCCCGATGGCTCCTCATACCTGTCTGGCAGCTGATGGTCTTCTTTCCAGTCCCATTGTTTTAAAACCTCTGTGCCACCACTGGCCTGCCACAGCACCCTCCCCCACCCCCACAACCTTTTATAGCCCATATGTCAACCTGGTGTTACCTGTGCACCCCATTACCACCTTTACAACTACCATACCAATTCAGCCAGTATCCACCTTGGGTGGATCTGAAAGTCTATGCTGAAATGTGATAAAGTTCTCAAGTAGCTATTGAAGAATTCATCATTTTTCAACCGAACACCCTGATTTAAATGGAGTGAATGATTTTTACTTTATTTTGTTCCTTACAAAAACAAACATTCATAATTTCAAGTGTTTAAACCACTTGCATCTGTCAAATTTTGAGATGCAGGCATTTCACAGTGATACAGGTAGGTTGTGAAATCATTCATTCATTCCTAATCCTGCAATACGCCAACAGACTGAAGTACTTTCTTTCATCTCTCCAGACTTCTAATACATAAAGGCAGCAGTTTTAAATGCCTTGATGGCTCCCCTTTGACAGTATTTTACAGCACTATTGTAATTCTAATGTGTTTTTGCACTTTTATGTGCATTTTTGAATACTGTTAACAATCCTAAAGGGCATCTTTACCTCTCCTGAAGTGCAGCTTTTCTTTCTTAATGCTGTACGACTATATCCAAAAACTTCACCTTTGCAAAGTACTTCATAGAACATAGAGCAGTACGGGCCTTTTGATCCACGATGTTGTGCCAGACGTTTACCTACTTCAGTAGCTTTAGACCTTGTCCTATTAGTATCTCGCCAATGAGAATCAGATCAACCTGAGGGAGCTGCAATTTAACATGTGCAACTACATTCACGAACCATGGAATTGCAACTTGGAACCCACCCTCATTTCCTATCAGTTCATGCAAAAATGTTCGGTACCACATATGGAAATAAAATTTGATTCAGAACCATTTCAGTAAAATGGATTGGTTATTTGTCTTTAGCAAAATTCACATTGAAGAGTCCAAACCAGAAAGTATGAATTAGAATATTTAAATATTGTAAAATCATGTACAAGAAGCATGATAGTGGTAAGGTACAGAAAAAATAGCTAGTAAAGACTTTTATTTTAAATTTCCAACAATAAATTGATGGCAATAAAGACTCTGTAGTCAATTAAAAATTCACCTAAACCAGAATGCATTGTCCATAACTGTTTTTGCTATTTTTATTGAGTATCCCCTGGTTTAATCTATCCACTTCATGCTGCAATGTATGTTAGAGCCATTTCAATGAGCTACCAGTTCTTCAACCCATATGGAGAAGCAATGCAAACCGATATCAAGTTTCCATGTTTAACTGTGCATGCCTGCAACTTGCAGTCCCATTTATTCCCTTATAATGGTAAGTGTTCTTAGCCTTCTAGCATGCAAAATTTGGGTATTAGAATTTATGGAGGAAAGCTCTCACATTTAAACAATTAACAAGTCACCTTATCAGTTTCACTTGCATTCTCACAATAACATTTTGGACTCAAACCTCCGTTGTTAATTATTTCAAAACCATATTAACCTGTGAAGATCTATAAAGTAGATATATTTTTATTTATCTGTAGAAATGTGTTTTTAACCTTTTTTTAAGATTCTCATCAAGCTCTTAGATTGCATGTTTGAAATCTCTCAGGTGGAGCTGAAAAATTATGGCCAGTAATCTGTACCATGACACAAATGCAGAAATTTTTACATGGATGGTGGTTTGCAAAGATGTTTCATTAATTTAAACATAGTGACTGTTGTCCACTATGTCATGATTCATTTATGATTTCATGCTATGAAACACAGTTGTAAATGTTTTAGTGCCAACTTGAATCAGGGTAGCATTATCACTTATGTTTTTCTTTATTCATTCATGGGATGAGGGTGTCACTGTCTGGGCAGCATTTATTGTCCATCCCCAATTGCCTGAGGGCAGTTCAGAGTCAACCACATTCCTGTGGGAATGGCGTCACGTGTAGGCCAGACCAGGTAAGGATGTCACTTTCCTTCCTAAGGGGCATTAGTGAACTAGGTGGGTTTTCGCAACAATGGACGATGGATCCATGATCATCATTAGATTCTTAATTGCACATATTTTTGAATAAATTTACTGAGTTCAAATTCCACCATCTGCAATGGCAGGACTCCAATCCGGTACCAGAATATTATCCAGGTCTCCAGATTAACAGTCCAGCGACAATACCACTAGGACATTGCCTCTCCTTCTGCATTAAAATGGTCTAAGTTTGAATCCCACTTGAGTACAAACATATATGTGAACACTCAAGTTCAGTACTGAGAGAATAATGTATTGACAGAGAACAGGACACTTATTTCCAGCATCTTTGCCAATATTTGTATCAAAGTGAACAGCACTAAAGTAGGTTATCTGGTTACTATCAAAGAGTGTTTGTGAGAGAGCTTGTAGGGAAATTGACTGCTGCGTTTCTTATATTTGTAACTTCTTGTTTATTCAATGATGGGATGAGGGCGTTGCTGGTTAGGCAACATTTATTGCCCATCCCTAATTGTCCAGAGGGCAGCTAAGAGTCAACTACATTGCTGTGGATCTGGAGTCACATGTAGACCAGACTAGATAAGGATGGTAGTTTCCTTCCTGAAAGGACATTAGTCAACCAGATGGGTTTTTTTTCCTGACAATCAGCAATGGATTCATGGTCATCATTGGAATTCTTAATTCCACATATTTATTGAATTCAAATTCCACCATCTGCAGTGGCGGGATTCGAACCCGGGTCTCTGCAACATTATCTGGGTCTCTGGATTAACGGTCCAGCAATAATACCACCAAGCCATCGCATCCACATGTGTCCTATTTTAAATTAATACAAAATTATTATATTTCATGTAAGCTGTCTTTGTCTTGATGAACAAAAGTCAGGAATGTAGCTTACCTATATAGGGCTGCTTTTCATATTAGCTTTTTCCTCTGGACCTCAATGTACTTTAAGGTGCTTTGTGGGAAGAAGATAATTGGGATTGATGAACTCTGGGAATTATAACTCCAAATGAAATTAGCTTCATTTAAAAATGTCACACTTGAAAATAAATATTTACCAATCGTTTTCAGTAGCGCCTGTGCAGCCCAGTGAGAACTTACAAAGAAAACATTGTAATACAAAGTCTGATCTGTGATTGAAAATTCAGTGTTTGTTTCATTAATCTTATTTCAGTGCATTAAATAATTACTTGTGTTATCAATTGGTTTCCTTAATCAACAGTACATTAATGTGATGCTGAAGAAATGTGTTTCCAAACTCTCATTCATTTATTTATGCATTTATTTATTTGTGATGTACCACCAATATGCCCATAATGAACTTATGAGGAATCGTCTTGTATAGTTTGATATTGTAACACTTCTACTTAAATTTTATATAGATAAATGTTGAGGAAAGGGAGTCTCTAATGTTGCAACAACATGCTGTTTAATTGAGGCATCAGGAGCCTGCAGAATGAAAGTGAATATTTTAAGGCGGTTTGGTGATCAAGAGGAAATTAAGATCATTCTATGGCGCTACGAAAACAACTTTAGTCCTTTGCTCTTGCATACCCATGTTTTATGACTTGTCTTTCGCAGAACAACTGTTTCAACCAAGATCAAATTTAGAACAACATGAACATTATTTAATTTCCAATAGTTAAATTCTTTGTGCTTTGATTTGCTTATTTTCTGTTTTGAGGAAGAGTGGAGCATGTCGATTAACTTAGTACCGGCACCTATTCAACCTGGCAGCAGGAAATTTTGCAGCAGGAAAATTTACACATCTGATTTTAATTATATTTGCATATCCAATCAAATAGTTATAAGTAACCATCCAATTGATTGTATGGCTTGAATGTAATACAGATGTTACTAAACTACACTGTTACAGTCAATGAACACAAATAAAGATTTCTTTTTCATATAGTAATCACTGTCAACCAAGCCTTCCTTCCTTCAACATTACAGGTTAATTTCTTCCTTGTATCCCAACTGAGTGCAATTACTATGCATGTCTGATTGCTGCTTTTTTTTTTGCCAGCTGGTCACACTCAAAATTTTTTTGGTTGTAAAGTGTAAAGTCTAATTGTATATGAAAAGCATGCAGATAATACCAGCAAACCTTGCAAATACTTGAACCAAGAAAAATAAATCTGGATGGCTAACAGGACGCTTTAAGTTTAACAAATATTAATTACTGTAGATGAGAATATATGCCTTTTACAAGAAACTCTTAGAAAGCAAGTTTGTTGGATTGATCAACTGTTTCTAAGTTGCAGAAGTGAATAAAAAAGTCTGTCAAATGCTACATGTGTACTGCTGGTTACATTGTTTGTGTTGTCGAGATTGAAGTAGGAAAGTACGAAGTTAAGTGGCAGGGAAAGACCAGCCAAATCATAAAGCTCAACCAACACACATAGTGGCTACAGCAGCACAACAAAAAGCCCTACTCTTTCCACAAACTATTCTTTCTGAGCTTAAAATCAGAGGCCTATACAGAATGTCACTGGTGACAAATAGTTTCATAAGTCCATAAAAGGTCTCTGTGGTAAAGCTCGCTGCCCTCTAAGAGATGAAATTCCTCCTCATCTCTATCTTAATTGAATCCAAAGAAATCCTACAATGTGGAAACAGGTCGTTCAACCTAACCAGTCCATTTCCACCCAAACCTATTCCCCTGCACTACCCCTGTAACCCTGCATTTCCCATTGCTAACACATCTAACCTATACATCCCTGAAACCTACAGGGTAATTTAGCACAGCCAATCCAGTGAACTTGCACATCTTTGGACTGCAAGAGAAAACCAGAGCAGTCTGAGGAAAACCCATGCTGACACAGTGTGAATGTGCAACCTCCACACAGACAGTAACCCGAGGCTGGAATCGAACCTGAGTCCCTGGTGATGTGATGCAGCAGTGCTGACTACAGAGCCACCATGCTGTTCTTCATTCTGAAATTATGCTCTCTATCTTAGACTATCCCACAAGGAGAAACAACCTTTCCGCATCTACCCTGCCAAGTTTCTGAAAAAGTTTGGATGTCCTGATAAGCTCACCTCTTAATTCTGATAAGCACAGGCCCAAACTGTTCAACCTTTTCTCACAACACAGTCCTTCCATACACAGTATCAACTCCATTGAACCCTTTTTGGACTGCCTCCATGGAGCCCAAAACTGTTCACAGTATTCTAGCTGTGGTCTGACTAACGTTTTGGTTAATTTTACCAACTGTTTTTATAGTTGGAAATAAAGGCAAATGTTCCAGTTACGTTCCCATGAACGTGTATGCGAGTGTTTTGAGATTTTTTTGTATGAAGATTTCCAAATCTCTCTGTGCTGTGGCGTTTTTCAATCTCCATTCACTTAAAAAACATTCAACTCCTCTGTTCTTGCTGTCAAAGTGCATAATCTCACATCTTCCCACGTTATAATACATCTTGCAAGTTTTTGCCCACTTAGTTTACCTGTCTTTATCCCTCTGCAGAGTTTTTGTGTCTTGTCATCATTTGCTTTCTACTCACTTGTGTGTCAACTGCAAGCTTGACTACAGAGCATTGAATTTCCTTAACCAGATCATTAACACAGATTCCAATTAATTGTGGCCCCAACACAGATCTCTATGTCACTCCACAAGTTGCCATTCTGAATTTGACCCCCATCCTGAACTTGACTCCCATCCCATCCCATCCCATCCCAATTTGGTCTTCCATTAGTCAGCTGATCCTCTATCCATTACTACTATACTACCTACGACACCATGGACTGCCACCTTCTTCAGTAGCCTAATGAGAGGCTCATTATCAAATGTCTTCTGAAAATCCAAATATGTTACATCCACTGTTTCACCTTTCTGATTTCCCCTTCTTAGAACCATGCTGACTCTACTTTATCATATTTTTTTTTCCTCTTGAGATGTTAATTTCTGCACTGTTGATTCAGTATTCCTCCTTGAAACATACTTTCCATCACTATTCCATCAATGTACCCATGTTTTTGGTGATATTTTTGTATCTGTCATAGGTGAATGGCCCTTAGCAAACCAATCACCCATCTATTTGCTTCCCTGGTTAAACACTGCCTTAATGTTAATATTCTCAAACTTGTTTTCAAATTCTACTGCTATCTTTCCCCTTCTCCCTTAATATCTCCAGTCCCACAATAAGCTCTGATCCTCTGATTTCATGTCTCCTCAGCAGCGTCAAGTGTAATTGTACCATTATTGTTGGCCAGGCTTTCACTTGTCAGGACCATAAACACTTGATATCCTCTACACCCAATTTTTTTCAGCCACCACATTTGGTAAAGCAAAGGACAAAGTGAAGCATAAATGCCTGACAGATTTCAACCTCGAACCATTTAGTGTCATCTGAAGTAGAAATGTTGTTCAAATTTTCTTTAATTTCTCCATAGTTTCCGAGCTGTTTACAGTAATATGCTGAACTAACTATATGATGTCAGTACATAATTGCTACATTTCAACAGAACAGTTGTGAGCTTATCATGATGATAGACAATAGCAATAAAGAAATTGTTCCAATTTAACTCATCAATCAAATTTTGAGCAGCAAACTCGTGCCAGGAATAGATTGAATGCAATTTGGAGTTATAATCTATTAGTAATCAAGTGCTTCATACCATCAGAAAAAAAAATCACCCTTTGATGATATTGTGCTGTTTCCATTTCCTGTACTCTAAATGGATTTTCCAAATTAAGACTAATTTGTGCTGTGGATTTATATTCGTTTTGAGACTTGGTTTGAAGCTTTCCAGACTTATTTCACTAATATCTTTATTGATTGTCAAATGCAGTAACCTCAGACCTGTCTGTCTGAGCCAAATTTAGATCATGATGCTACAGGTGAAGACACTTCATTCTTAAAATTGTCTACCAGATTATTCCTGGACATTAGTCTGTTTCTAGTTAATTCAGTTAATTATAAATGTGGCATAACTTAGGAATCAGTTTTTAATATCTGCCTTCAACGAGTGCTAATTTAATTGCCTTTGTGACTAAAATTGAACTTGAGCCTAAAATATGTTTGTATCAACTTTCACAGAATATTTTGAGCACTTGCTAATTCCCAATAATTGTCAATAGAAGGTATCACCTAACGAGTGATGTGTGCATGCCATTCCTGATTCTTCTGTTGGGTGATGGGTTCTGACTTGAACCTGTAATTATTAAGTCCAGCTACAGATCCTGTTCAAGCTAACATTCTTTTCTTGATCAGATTGACATATGCATTTGACTCATCACATTTATTGCCATTTATCTTTTCTCATAAATTAGATTTAGTTTCTGCATTGCCCGTTTAACTAATCCTTTATTTTTAGTAGTTTTTATTTAAAAGTCATTGTATGTGAAGTTATTTCCTCACTCATTTTGATCTTGACTCAAACTAAAATCCTCATTTGGTCTATTTTGCATAATTTTGGAACATTCCAAGAGCAGCTTAAACTTCAGCACAATATTCTTTGACTTCTGTTTATTGCTGCTTAAGTACTCGTGCCATGAAATTAAGTAGGAAGTGTCCCACACTAGTGCTACTTTCGTGTTCATCACTAATTGTTGAATTGCTAAAATTGAATCCAGAACGCTTTGGCTTTGTGACTTTCCGAGAACTCTAAGCGAGATCTGTAACTTGTGCTAGTAGCTACTCAGGTTATATACTTTTGCCTGTGTTTCATTAAACAGAAGTGTTTATGGAATCCATAGAATCCCTACATTGTGGAAGCAGGCCATTCAGCCCATCAATTCCACGCCAGCTCTCTGAAGAGCATCCCACCCAGACCCATCCTCCCCACCCTATCCCTGTAACCCTATATTTCCCATGGCTAGCCCCCCTGGCCTGCAGATACTTAGACACTGTTGGCAATTTAGTATGGCCAATTCACCTAACCTGCACATCTTTGGACTGTGGAAGGAAACCAGAGCATCCGAATGAAACCCATGCAGACTCGGGGAGAATGTGCAAACTTCACACAGACAGCTACCCAAGGGTGGAATTGAATCTGGGTCCCTGGCCCTGTGAAGCTGCAGTGCGAGCCACTGTTCCCTATTTATTATTTTGTATCTCTGTCTGAATCATGTTTCTATATAGTTTGTTGTGATTGTAATTTAGTTAGTTTAGGGGTTTTTGTAACACCAAGTATCAAATGTATATGGTATATCAACATTATTACTTTGGCAGATTAAACAATTTGCATTAAATGTGCACATTTTAGGGAATGCTGCAAAATGTAAAGATTATGTGATTCTGTAATTACATATGAAAACTTGCATATCTCGTTGCACATTTGTTTTAAGAGAACTTTTGTTCTAATTAATGTATGGCATATGCAGTCTAGAGAATGCAAAATATTCATGTTTCAGCCATCCAGTGTTTGCATTACAGATTCTAAGTCACTGTAATAACAATCATGTTGAATTGTGTTTACTCTTGCCTTGACCACGTGCCTTACCTTGAACTTCTGATTGATGCCAGTCCATTCCCACTCCACCATTTATTGGTTTTGCTGGGTGTTTTCTTGCTTCGTGCCAAAATTGTACTAAGCAGCATGTGTTCAAGATTCATTGAACTTAGCAGTAGTTCAGACAATGAATTGAAGAGACGTTCAGCTTTCAGTAAGGGTGGTTTTCAACCAACATTCAAAGCTGGCTAATATGTCAACTTAAAATGCCACAGTTTCTAGTAATTGCTTTGCATTACCAAAACTGCTAATTACATAGAACGTTACAGCACAGTACAGACCCTTTGGCCCTCGATGTTGTGCCGACCTGTCATACCGATTTGAAGCCCATCTAACCTACACTGTTCCATGTACGTCCATATGCTTGTCCATTGATTCATTGATACTATTGAGGACTGTTTATTTTGTTCAAGTAAGTTCACTCGGACATGAGTTCTTTTATCTTAGTTGTATGTTCACTGCAAATGCCAAGGTCCTGTCCACAAGAAGAGCTAGGTATTTGGAGGGTACTCAAGTTGCTTTTGCATATTCCTTCGCTGAGAAGCTGTATTGCCAAACAGATATAGTAGGCCATCTACACAAGAGTGTTGCAATATGTGAAAGAAGTAAAAGAACTGAATTATCAAATATTTCTCTTCTAATTAAAAATATTGCACAAAAATGTGGACCATTTGTGTCTCCTGTTCAAATTTTTATCGATTCACAGTTTATTACAGCATGGGGAATAAAGTATCACATGTAGCTTGCAAGTGTTTAACTATCATACCACAAAGCCTTATGTATGCATTCTCCTACTCTCCAGCTTATCTCTGGACGTGTAAAATATAGCAATGTCTGTGACTCAACTGAAGATGAACTGATTATGTGGATTTTGCAATCTTTCTGTCAGATTATGATCATAATATGCATTTAAAGTCTGTTTATGATCAGCCTTCTCAAGACTGTCAATGACTTCCAGGTCATTAAATCTGTAAATGACTCCATATTGATTTCTTTTTTCTAGATTTTAGTTTTAACAGTTTTGTTTAAGTTCAACCTAAAATGTATGAAGTGAATCTCAGTTTGCTAACTGCTTCATTTCAGTTGGTAGCGTCATTTGATATACATTAAAATGTGTATGAATTTGTTTTTAAGTTCTGTATATTTCTGCTGCCCTTTATTAAAGAGAAATTGTTCCACAAGCATTGTATTTTCAGCATTAATTCCAGAGAAAATAAGATTACACTCAGTGGCTTTAACAATAATATTGATTTTTTTTTCTTTGTTTTGTGCCGTAATGCTATTAATTTAGCATTACACTGATTCACTGTAATAACAGTTCTTAATTCTTTGCAGCTGGTCTCAGAAGAAGTTTTCGACTGAGCAGAAAAGATAGAAAGACTAATAAATCCATGTACGAAAGTAAAAGAAGTGAACAATATGACACAGCAGATGTACCAACATATGAAGAGGTTGTATCTTACCAGCATCAACCTGATGAAAAGTACAGACTGGTAGTTCTTGTTGGTAGGTGCCATTTTTATCTGGTCCTTTATTTTGTCACAGGTTTGATAATCTTGTATTGATTAGTTAACAAAGTAAAGTGAGCAGTTTTATTAGAAATTTGTTTTGAGAAATACCATGCAAATTTTTGCACTGTTTTACAATCAGTCTTCTCAAGACTGTCAATAACTCCCTGGAATGTTTTCCCTTGGATGTCTAAATAACTGTTTAAAGTTTTTTTTTGAGACATACTTCCATGCAACAGCTTTTCAGGCCTTGGGCTAATTCCTGCACTACAACTGGAGTATTACCCATAGTTAAGAAAAGCAGCATCCTTGGATATGTACCTCTGACCCGTCTGATTTATCTGTCTTTACAATGTGCACCTTGATGTTCTTACCCAATCAAAATTAGCTCAACATTGGCAGCCTTGTTTTACCCTTTATGCGAGCAAGTGCTTCTTGTTTTCAGTGTTCAGTGGCTGCACTCTGGTTTTAAGATTGTCAATTTGTCCTGCATTACCCTATCAGAAGAAAGTACGCCTCTCTTTCTACCTTATCAAGTCTATTCATCATTTTAAGCAACTTCATTATGTTACCCCTCAAATTTCTGAGCACAAATCAAATTTGTGAAACCTTCCTTCAATAAAGTAATTTTTATTTTTTTTTAAATTTCCCAACTATATTTATAAGTTACTGCTGTAAATTTATACCTCCCAGTTTTTTGAATTCACTATAAATTTAAACATCTTTTCTTTATCTACCTTTTGAGATGCTTCAGGCCACCTCTCAGCCTCGTCCCTTCTAGAGGAAAGATTCTTGGCCTATTAATCTCTTTTATGACCTCTCAATTCTGGTTTTACCTTAATACATTTTTATTTGCACCTTCTCTAATACTTCTATATGGTTGATATACTATAGTGATCATGGCCTTCCAGTCCTAAAAGTTTAACATGACTTTTCCGACCGTGAGACATAGCAGCAAAAGTAGGCCATTCAGCCCATTGAGCCTGCTCCACATTTCAGTGAGATCATGGCTGATCTGATCACCCTCAACTATTCATTCCTGCTTATTCCACATAGCCCTTACTTCTCTTAATGATTAGAAATCTTTCTATCCTGGTCTTGAATAAACTTAATGATCCAGCCTCAACAGCCTTCTGTGGAAAGACATTCCACAGACCGTCTCCCTCTGAGAGATGAAATTCCTCTTCATCCCATTTTAATAACCCCTTATTCTAAGATTATGCTGTCTGGTCCTAGACATTCCACAAGGGAAGTAACTGTTCCACGTCTGCCGTATCACATCCTGAAGAATCTTGTATGTTTCAATAATGTTGTCTCTTGTTCTTCCAAATTTCATTAAGTATTAGCCCAAACTACTCAACTCTTCTCATAAAGCAGTCACTGCATAGTTGGTGTCAGTCGAGTGAATCTTCTCTGGACTCCCTCCAAAGCCAGTTTATCTTTCCTTAGATAAGGGCCCAAAACAATTCAACCTGTTCCAGCTGAGGTCTGCCTAATGCCTTGTATTATTTCAGTAAAACCGCCTTTGAATTTCTTTTAACAAAGGCTAGCATTCCACTTGTCTTCCCTAATATCTGCTGAACATGGATGTTAGCTTCTTCTGTGATGTTGGATGAGGACCCCCAAATCCCTCTGTTCTGTAGCTTTCTCTATTTAAATAATAAACAGCTTCTGATTCTTCCTGCCAAAGTGGATAACCTCACATCTTCCTGCATTACATCCTAACCTTCCAAGTTTTTGCCTGCTTGCTTAACCTGTCCATTTCTCTCTGCAGACTCTGTGTCATACTCACCATATGCCTTCCCATTTGTTTTAGTATTATCCGCAAGCTTTGCTGCGGTAATACACTTTCCACATGCAAAGTTATTAATATATTATGCTTAATAGCTTTCTGCTTTCACCTCAGATTTTCCTTGTAAAATGGACTTGTGAAACTGTGTCACGATAGTTCTTTGCTCTACAACTCCGTTCAGGCCCTCATCATCCCAGTCTTATCTATTTTAGAATCCATTTGCCATTTAAAGATGCATTCAGCAAATTAATTAAGTTGCCTTATATTTTGTCAAGATCTTCCTTTTTATATTAACCCCAATTTCATGTCAACCGCAATTTTAGAAATTGTACTTCCAGTTCCTGAGTCTATGTCTGGTCTAAATGGCAAACAACAGTAATCCCAACATCAATCCTTGTGGAACACTGCATCCCACCTTTTGCCAATCTCAGTGACTCCCTTCAACCTGATTCTCTGTCTTCTGTTTGGCGACCAGTTCAATTCTCATGGGACGACTGTGTGGTTTATTTTGAAAATCTAAAAATAATACTCACAACCAAAGGGGTTTCACAAGATGGGCTCATGGAGATAGAGGGATGGGTGTTGGAACCCAGCCACAGTGAAGTGATGTTTGGGAGGGCTTCCCAGAGTAGGGTCACATGGTGTTAAAAGCAAAGGCAGGGCATGATTTTCATCAGCCTCCCCCTCCTGATATCCAGCCGCTCAGTCAGACTCTAAGTTCTATGATTGAGGAACAGTCCTGGAGCTGACCAGCTGGTGCATACCACATGGCAACAGTCTTGTCTGAAGTTGTGTTAATACCAGTGGCTGCAGGATGAAGTTCTTTAACTATCATCCATCATCCACTTACAAGCCTTAATTCAGGCTGGAAAGATCAAAAAATTATCTCTGGTGGAGGTGGAAAGATGACAGGCTTTGCGTACAAGACCATTTCCGTTCAATTAAATGCTCTCCCTGCCTCCATGCTCTCAGCCAGCAAGAGCCAAAGATTCTGTGATGTCTTGGGTATTTGTACAAAAACATTTTTACCATACAAGGTTATTAGACTCATTAATACTACATGACAAAATTGTAAGGACACTTGTTCTGTGGGAGTGACTTCTTTCCAAAAACAGCAAATCTCAGCTTTATTTGGGTCCAAAGAATGATTATTTGGATTTGTGCGCTCTTCTACTGCAATGCTGTGAAGTTGTTTCAGTAATATTCAACTGGGAGAATATCAGGCATGCAGATCATGTGCACATTGGAATTTAAGACCAGTCTGAATAATATGTTGATCAAGAAGTGCTGGAACCAAAAAACCCATGCGGAAAAATCTGTAACAGGTACTGACTGTTTTAGGCTCAGGATGCCTCTGAATTGGCATCATCGCAGGCCCTAGCTGTCTGTTCTGCTGGAATCTCTTGGAGTTATTCTGAACTTTTTGAAGAATTTCAGCTGTTATTGTTTGTGTAGAGTAGGTGAAGAGTCCATGTGCATGCAGCCCGTAAAGGCACCTCCTCCCATGTAACATATTTGAATGCCTTTTTTCATATTTTACATATGGAAAGAAAAAGCTTATTGTCAAATTACTTCTCTCTTCCATGTAATTCTCTTTTGATTTGACATACATCTTAACAAAGAAAGATGCTGTGCTTTTTGGTGGTTTTGTGAAAGGTGTGACAGGTTTATTGAAACACGTAGATAGGTTTTAATTTTGAAACTAAAACTAAGTTTTGTTCAACCACAATATTGTTGATAAGGCCAAATCTCTCCTTAGGTAGTAAGGGGCTGGGAGAAATCATACAGACTAATTCACCTTTATCACTAAGGCCTGAGAATATATTGTGAAACAATGCAAATTTTGCTGCCAGCCATCTTTCCATTGGTAATTTCTTAAGTATTTCCTCTCAACATCTGCTGTGCATCAAGGAAGCCTATTCTGAAGAGGGGTTGAATTCTGCTGTATAAAAATCCATCGAAACATTCTCCCTTTTTCTGCAGCCTGGAAGGATGAAGCTCTCTGATAACCCTGCCCAAAAGTATAAATATGTCTGTCTGTGTGTTTTGGAATGACAAGAGCATGCAAGGGGCAGAGTCTGTAGTTGAAATTGCTTGTTATATTGTACACTGATGGCATAAGTCAAAAGATTAGAAAAATAATCGTGCCAAATGATTCTCCAGAAGTGGCCTATTATTACCATAACAAAGTTGACTGTATAATTGTAGCCGTATCACATTGCAGTGTGTAATAAATGATTTGCTTCACACATTCAAAACCTATAAATGCTTGACAGTTTAGCTCAAAATGAATCATTTGCTTTATATATTCTTGGAATTTTATTGCACCAGGCTTTTCTTCCTACGCTAATTTTCAAATACAGTAGAATAAGAAATGGTCTAATCCAAGTACAAAATGCTTATACAAAAATGAAAATTGCTGGAGAAATGGAGCTGGCAACATCTTTAGATCGAAAACAGAGTTAACGTTTCAAATCTAGTTATCCTTCTTCAGAACTTTACTGGACAAAATACACATTGTTTGTCGTTGGTGGTATTGAAGATATTTCTTATTTTGTTTGTGGAAACTCATTTTCAGCTGTGTTCATCAAATTACACCAAAATATTATTTGAAAGTTTTTTTTCAACTAGTTTGCAAAACACTGCCCAATTGCATTGGTTCTGTTAGCTTTTGCAATGCAAACGACAGTAAGCAGCAAAATCAAGTAAAAATACATCGAAACTAACACAGTTTTGGTCAGGATTAAAAATTGTGCCCAAAGTAAAAATTTTACCCCTCAATATTTTACTCTGTATTGCTGTTAGTTCTCAAACAAGAGTATGTTATTCATGGTACACTGGGCTCAGCATGATGTTATAGTTATTTCAGGTATTGGACTAAAAGAGAGAAGTGTGACCTGGTTTGAGTCAAAAGGCAAGTAATTCTCAATAGATTTTATACCAACTAATAGCAATACAGTTGATTTCCATGCCCTAAATGGGCTTCAACTCAGGATAAGACTTTAAAAGCTACCTAAATTGTCCTCAATTTGTCAGACATTTCAAAGCAGAAGCAGAGCATCGGGATAAGTTAGGTGTTCTTAGGCTGGCAGACTAAGAGGAGGACCAGTGCCAAGACCTCAGCTACTCAGAAAATACATTTATGACATGGGTGAACTGCATGAATGTAAGGAGCCATAATTCACAAAGGACCAAGGGCATTTCTCTCCATTACAGATAGACAAGCGGAACTTGAAGGTAACCACTCCATAAGCAAGGGGCACTGAGTAGAGGCAGGCCTGTATGACCAGCCGCTGCCAGTATGGGGATTGAACCAGCGCTGTTGGCTTTATTCTGTGCCACACTCCAACCAACTGTGCTTTGCTGATGATGCAAGAATATACAGAAAACTAAACAATGTGGATGTAAAGAATCTGCAAACGTTAAGTGAGTGTGCAATAAGTTGGTAAAGTAGAATATTGAGGGAAATTATGAAGTTTTCCACTTTGACAGGAAGAACAAAAATAGAGAATATCATTTAAATGGAAAGAGTTTGCAGCAATCCATTTTACAGAGAGATCTGAGTGTCCTAGTCCAAGTTACAAAAACTGATTTGCGAGTTATGTGATCTGAGTAGAGAAATAGATTGTTAGCCTTAATTGTAAAAAGGGATGGAGTATAAAAATAGAGAAGAGCCATTACAGCTGTATAGGGCCTTCGTGACAGTGCATCTGGAGTGCTGTATACAGTTTTGGCCTCCTCACTTAAGGAAGTTATAATTGCATTGGAAGTAGTTCAGAGAAGTTTTACTGTGCTTGTTCCTGGGGTGAGGTTGTCCTTTGAGACAAGGTTAGGCAGGTGGGGCCAGTACTGATTGGAGTTTCGAAGAATGAGAATGGAACCTATTGGCAACAGAAAAAGATTTTGAAGGGGTGTAACAGGGTAGATGTTGAAAGAATGTTTCCTCTTGTGGCGTGACCTTGAATAAGGGCATAGTTTAAAAATAAGGCATCTCCCATTGGAGTCTAGGATGAAGAGGTTTTTTTACCTCTGAAGGTTATTAGACTTTGAAGTTCTCTTCTTCAGAGAGTACTGGTGGTTGCGTCATTGAAAAACATCAAGGCTGAATTGGGCAGAATTTATTGACAAGGGAGTTGACAGTTATTGGCATATGCAGGAAATTGGAGTGAAGACTACAACAGATGACCCACGATTTTATTGAATGACGATACAGGCTCAAGGGACAGAATGGCTTATTCCTGCTCCTATTTCATAAGATCTTGTGATGTGTCTGCCAAATTGTAGTTTACAGCCCCATTAAAGATGCCGTTGAAGCTATGTTTCATTGCATATCTACATTTATATTCTTCAGCAATAGACAGCTGCTTTATTTCCAAATAGTAACTATTTAGCATGAGACTGGATTTTGTGACGTGTATTCCATTGAAGTACAATTTATATATCACACCCAATGAAAAATGGTGTCCCTGAGTGCTGAGGTTTTTGAGGATACATATGATTTAAATCTGAGGGCTGAATTCAGAGATTCTGTTCTGGAAGAAGGGTCACTGGACCTGAAACATAAACTCTGCTTTCTCTGCACAGATGCTGCCAAACTCTCAAGTTTTTATCAGCAATTTCTATTTTTTTAATCAGTCTGATAAACCTATAATGCACTTCCACCATAACGAGCACACCCTTCCTCAATAATGGAGACCCATACTGCACACAGCACTCCAGCTGCAGTCTCACTGAAGCCCTGTGCAATTGCAGCAAGACTTCCCTGCTCCTGTATTCAAATCCTCTTGCTATGAATGCAAACATACCATTGCTTGCTTCATCACCTGCTGCATGTGCATGCTTTCACTGAATAGTGCACAAGGACACCCAGGGTTTGTTGCACTTCCCCCTCTCCCAATTATTCACTCTTCAGAAAATGTACTTTGCTTGTTTTGCTACCCAAGTAGATAACCTTCCATTTATCCTCTTTATAATTCATCTGCCATGTATTTGTAGCGTCTCTGCATCCTCCTCACAGTTTACCCACCCAGCTTTAGATCTCTCATCTGAATCATTAATATATATTGTGAACAGCTAGGGTTCAAGCACCAGTCCCTGTGGTACTCCACTAGTCACTGCCTGCCACACAGAAAAAGCCCAGTTTATTCCCACTGTTTGTTTTGTCAGCCAGCCAGTTCTCTAACCATGCCAGTATGCTACCTACAATCCCATGCACTTTGTTCTGTTGATACTGTAACCACATCATTATGATTTGTTCCATTTGAAGTGACCTAGAAGCATTTTCGTAGAGTCAGAGGTGAACAACACGGAAACAGACCCTTCGGTCCAACTCATGCATGCCAACCAGATATCCTACAATAATCTAGTCCCATCCAGATGCCTTTTAAATGTTGTAATTGTACCAGCTTCCACCACCACCTCTGGCAGTTCATTCCGTACACGCACCATCCTCTGCATGAAAAGTTTGCTCCGTATGCCCCTTTTAAATCTTTCCCCTCTCACCTTAAACATATGCCCTCAAGTTTTGGGACCCTTTACCTTGGAGGGGGGTGGAACCTTTGACTATCCACCCTCTCCGTGCCCCTCATGATTTTGTAAAATTCTATAAGGTCACCTCTCAGTCTCCAACACTCCAAGGAAAATAGCCTCAACCTATTCAGCCTCTCTCTATAGCTCAAATCCTCCAAACCTTGTAAATCATTTCTGAACCCTTTCAAGTTTTATAACATTTTTCCTATATCACAGAGACCAGAACAGAATGTCAACATAGATCATAAAACATGGTATAAACTTTCTTGCCATTGCAGCTTTGCGCTCTTCAGTGTATGTAATTCCTTGTTGCAAAAAAAAATCAGACCTTGTTCTTTAGCAATTAATTTTCGGACCTTTCTATCTTTGTCCAATCTCACTTCTGCTTAAGTAGTCCATTAATTGGCTGCTTAAGGGCCTCAATGGTAGTAGATGCATTGTCTTAGATGGGAAATAATTCGGGCACGCAATCATCTTACCAACTTACCTGCACTTCTAGCCTCAACACTGGCCACCAAAGAGAGCAGGAGATTTAACCTGCAGCATCTATTTACAACTGTGTTGCCTTACGAAAAGGCTAGGGGTTGATTTTGTAGTTTTGTACTCCCTGCTTGTAAGAATTCTACCTTGGAATTTTCCTGGGCTCATTCATGTTGTAATAAGGCATTATTCTACCTTGTTCAATCAATTAGCAAGTAATTTCCAAATATCCTCGTAATGAATCTGTAGAATTGAAGTGATGCTGTACAGAAATATCATTGTACAGTCAATTAATCATCCATTTGAAGAGTTTTGAGAATCTGCAGGTTTGATTTATAATACTAGGTGCAAAACAGCAGGTTAATTTAACATAAAGTAAACAGATTGATCCTCTTGTTTGGCTTGCCACAAGTTAACCGCACACTAACAACTTAGGGCAACTTGTCAAGCCATTGAGTAACATGCCAGATTGAGCCTTACACCCAGAACAAAAAGTATGGAAATACTCTTACAACACTCTCAGCTTTTGAACATTGACTTCACCAGATTGCTTTGAGCTCCCTTAACAAGGATGTTAAATTATTGTGGATTTTTTTTTTAAATCATGCATTTTGACAACTAGGGAAATCAAAGGTTAATTGGATTCTGAAACTGGCTTTGAATTTATGATAACTGTGAAAAAGTGACATAATACAGTGCATTTAAACTATGATACCACTCAGTTATCTTGAATCTCTTTAATTTGGAATGAAATAATTTTGACAAAAAGCTGAGGCCCAAACTTTAGGTCAGTACCTTAGTGCCACTTAATTGCCATCTGTACTGACATTGGCATAAAATCTAGTAAGTATTTATGCAGAATGTTTTATATATATCTAAGACAATTAAAGGAACCTTTGGTGACATTTGAAACGTATCTTTGAAAGAGAATGAATGTCAATACCTGGACCTGACCAGGCAGCTTAGCCAACTCTGAGAGAAGGGAGCTGACCTGAAATTCTCAACTAGGAATGTTATCTCTGTTGCTATTCCTCAGATGCTACCAGACCGGCTGAGTCTCTCCAGCATTCTTTGCCTCTGTTTCAGATTTCCAGCAACGGTGATATCCTGCTTTTATTTGAACTGAAATTCTCAGTGATTAAGTTAATAGGACACTAGACATCTGCTTATGTGCACAGAATTCGAATGGTTCTCAACATCTTTCACATGAAAAGATAGACTGTGTATGACTGAATGTGGTTTCGATGCTGTCAGATTCTGTATTTTCTGAACAGCACCCTATTATTTAAGAAAGCCTACTCTTATCCAAATATCTTAGACACATGTCTCTATTTCCATTCAAGCTTTTTTTTTGCTATTAGTTTGGGGAGATTTATTTATACTTTGATTGCATTCCAACTTAAGTTCTTCTACATCTTCCATTCACTGCAGTCAAATCTTTAGCGTTCAGAACATAACTTCAGTTTATTTTGTAAAGAGAAAAGTTGCTGGTGATGGTAGCTCCCTTTGCTGTGATGTGCAAACTGCTTAGTAGATTCCACCCGAGATATAACATTCCTTCTGAAAAACTACCAACATAAGAGAGTGATACTGCTTCAGAGATGAAGTGAGGAAATTTTTTTTTACAGACATCTGAAGAAAAGAAAGAAATCCAAGGTTCCCGACTGGATCCTAAGCCAAATGGCAGATGTTAAATGTGTGTTGGGCAGAGTTCAGGCATGTAATTTTCTAGTCAGAGGTTTGGCTCAGAGGTAGAGGGACTGCCACTGCACCACCAGCCAAGTGCTCACCCAGTTACTCTTTAATTAGCATAAGCTCATCACTTGCACCTAATTCCATTTGGTCTCAGACATCCCTGCGAGACCCAACCAGTTGATGTGATAGCCCTTATTTTAAATTTTTTAAAAAATATGTAAATGATAATAATGAAATTCTGTGAAACAAAAAGAATGATAACATATTCTGCTGCTATTTCTAATAGGATTCCAAATGTCTTTTGTTCAGTGTTTCTGATGGCTCCTTTACAAAGCTATCAGATAGCTGACTGCTGCTATCTACCAATTACAGTGTCTCTAGCGTCTGCTGTAAAATTGTGTTACTGATCCTTTGTCTCTTCTAATTCAGATCATTTTGTTTAAAGTGTATTATCTCATTGTGACTTCTTATCAATTTAGCACTTAATGGGTATTGCTGCTGAATCCCTTTTAGAATTTTTTGCAATATTTTTGCTAAGGAAAACACCATATCTACTGTTGCAAGAAGAGGGAGAGTTCCTGTCACTAAGGTACTTTTTAACTACCCTTGATCTTTGTAGCTCCCTAAGCTGAAAGATACCATTTATCTCTTCCCCAAAAGGAAGAAAAGATAAACCCCCCTCCTGTAGTTGAGAACCCATTATACAGATTTGCATCAGAAGCATCACAAGAAACAAGAAGTTGCATGTTCTGAAGAAGGGTCACTGGACACAAATATTAAGTCTGCTTTTTCTCAAAAATGCTGTCAGACCTGTTTTGTTTCTCCAGCAGTTTCAGTTTTTGTTTCAGATTTCTAAAGTCTGCTGCAGTTCTTTGTTTTATTCTGGGGATTTTTCATAGTTGTACTCAACTCTAAGACCTTGAAACTGGTATCTGCCCATTTGGGTGGTCAGTTTAGCTATCCAATTAGACTTTGGAACTTTACCATTTGAGTTTCAGAAGCTACTGCTTGTGAGGCCCATCTTTAGCCAATTGCAATGTAACATTTTCTATACACGATTACTAATGCAAAGTGACACTTGATCCATTTTGCACGATTCAAATTCAATATGTTTAAAAGCCCCCAAAGCCTGACTTCCAATTTTAAATTCTGCTTTAAGTTCACTTTTGGTAGTGTTTTCAAATTCACTGCTCTAAGTCCACAAGAAAATACCTACATGCATCATAAAGATGCCTGAAAGCTACCCCCATGTTGCCAGTAAAATACACTTTCAACTTTAGGATTTCTACCAAAAACCTACTGGTACAAACTATATTCTTTGACTATCTGCAACAAGCCTTACTCAGCATAACCCATGCTGCTGTTGATAATTTACAGTTTGGCTGCTCTACTAAAATTTTGAGTCATTTTGTCTGTCATTTTGATATTCCTTTCACATATCCCATCACAGAAGGCTTTCTGTTGCCATGCTCGTAACTATTATGTTCAAATTTGTACACATATCTGTAAATTCATCATTAGCAAACTTGTCCCTTCTATCAGATAGAAATTTTGCCGGTAGTTGAAGTCCAGTCCCCCTTCATTTTCCCTTACCTAATCCACAGTTATTTCCTTCCTTTTACTATGTATTGTTGTCAACTGATTAAATCTGATTGCCAGATCTAGAAAATATAAAATGACTTTTGTTTTCTTTTTCCCATACCTTTTAAATCCATAGCCACTACCTTATTTAAATGCCTCACTAAGGGCAGATTGACAATGAGCCATGACGGTGTCCTTTCATATTTCTCATAGATCTTACATCTGTCACTTAACTCCTCCATAATTTTCTTGCATTTCTCATCCCTATTCCTGCATCCTTGTGCAAAAAAAAACATTTTGGGAGAATGGATGGGCAAATTGCCTAAGCAGTTTAACATAATTAAGTTATTGACTTCTAAATTTCTACCCCTTGATATCATGAATACTTCTTTAATTTCTTTCATGGAGTGGGTTTTTTTTCCATTAAAAGAATACAATAGTGCCATGATTGTGTAAATTACAGTCTCATAGATTTTCTGAATGTAATAGCTTTGTTGTTTCCATGTGCAGTTTTTCTGCATTTTTTTCATGATGTTCTACAACAACAGTATTTCACCGGATACCATGCCTGTGCTAATAAATGATTCTCATGATTTTCAAGAAATACATACACTTTCCAAAGACTCTTTCTTCGCTAAATCTGAAAGCACTGGAACTTTGATATTCTTTAATGTTATTCTGACACTTATTACACAGAGTTAAAGTGGCATTTTAGCCAATCTATTCCCTACACTAAATGTGCCACTGCTGCCTAATATTGCCCAAAGCTCCTTGTGACCAATACAATACCCTCTCTTTGATCCATGTATCCATCCACTTCCTCAATCTTCCATTTCATGATTTAGTTTTGAATATCCTATTATAATGTTTGGGAGGTTCATAGTGTAAAGGTATTTTGAATCACACCTAATCCATCAATTGGCCATGGGCATTTATGGGATTCAGTTGTTTAAGTCTTAAATTCTCTTTGCTTCTTAAAATTGCTAAAAACATTCTGTTCTCAGTTATCCTAGGTAATAGCATGAAAAAAGCATTTTACTGTGAATTGTACCTAGACAGTCTTACCAGCAGATTAGCACTGTGTCCTCCATTTTCAATTGTATGGTGAATTGCCGATCTGTGCCACGGACGCTGTTAGAAAGAATTGCTTTTCAAAGACTATTTTTAATGTTTCCGACATTTGTTCCAGTAATGTGTGTGTCTATCTGCAAATGTCAGTCTTTTTAAAAGTAGAAATCTGCCAAAACTTGCTACTTTGGCCCATATTGGGGAGCTTTTAACTGCAATTTCTGCAGTTTAGCATATAATCTACTAAACTCCATGCCGCGCTCTGCTGTGGACCAAACCTCAGTTATTAAGTTACGTTTTTGATAAAATTCGTCCATGAAAGTTAGTAATTTATCCAAACTTTCATCAGTTTCCAAAACATCAGGATCCAATTCTGGAAAAAAGTTGCTACTTTTCTTGTTATTGTGTGGTAGCACAAGGGCCAAGGCTATTTCATCTTTCTTCTTGTAACCCAAGTCCACATGTTTACATTATTCTTCCAAAGGTCATAAAGTTTGCATTCAGAAAATGGGTGTGTATTCATAGTCTAATCATTCCCTAATCATTTGTACTTCACCTGACGAAGGAGCAGTGCTCTGAAAGCTTGTGATTTCAAATAAACCTGTTGGACTATAACCTGGTATTGTGTGACTTCTGACCTTGTCCACCCCAGTCTAACACTGGCACCTCCACATCATTTGCATTTATTTTAGCCTTTTTTCTGAAGTTCTCTCTGAGCCATTCTTTGGTTAGAATAATGTTTAACTTTCAATGCATGACTTAGAAACAGCTAACCATCCTCTGCTACCATCATTAAATACCAGTGAATACATGCCGGTTATACAGTCTTAAGTATACACTTTACTAGTCAGAGTTTTATTTCTACCCGTACTCCACAAACTCCAGCACTCCTGAGTCGTACCCTCAGTCAAGACACATAACCACTAGTTTTTTTTCCTCATTTCATTTGGTCTCAGGCATCCCTGCCAGATCTTACTGGATAATATTGAAACACTACTACATTGTCCTTCATTTCCCCAAATGCAGAATGCACCCATTTAATTCTGGACTCCTGTTAGTCCCCTCCAGGGAGACCAAGACAAGAGCTCAAAAACTGACAATCCTGGGAAGACAAAATACACAAATGCCACAAGGCATTATCACTCACATCACCACCAGAGATCATCCCACTAAATTATTTCACAATTCAGTGAAGAGAATTCTCACATGCACACACTGTTTTTATTGCATCTCAGAATGTGGGCTTTACTCCCAGCTTCAGTATGTATTCTCCACATGTAGTTGGCAATGAAAGTGTTGATTAGCGTGCTGTGTCACTTCTGAAAACAGTTTAAAATCAACAATTTTGGGCAGAAGTTTTCCTTTTTCAGTAGTTTTGTTTCATGAATTCACCATGCTGGGTCACCATGGCTCAGAGTGACTTTTCTTCCATACTTCATGTTGGCAATTATGTAAACAAGACTCTTGGGTGCCTTTCTCTAGTTTGACTTGATGGTTGGAAGTGCTCACCACTGCTGCAGCCCTCCAGCTTTCATGATACTGTTGCCATATTTAAAACCCATCTGTGCACCACTCCAGACACTGCATGCTAAGAACTGCCCTGCGCACTCTGGCACTTCACATTAATCACAGAAGACATAGCCAAAAGGAAAGGAAGACCTGTTCCCTGCTTTGTGGTCAGGGATATGGGTATCAAGGTAGTAGAAAGCAGGGCACTCGTTTTCCCTGCAGACCTTCAAAGGAGGTCACACCGGACAGAGTCAATCTGGATTGAAATTTCTTTGGATGGTGGTTGTAGAATATGCAGGCAAGTTTGTTCTGAAGAATATTTACTTCATGGCCAGGACAAGCATTTGGCGAGCTGCCAGATACTCACTCTGATTTACTAGACAGGAATTTGCAGTGTCCAGCTTCTCAGGGAAGGCAAGGAGAATTGGAATTGGCACATAAATAAAGGAGATGGGCCTTCGAAGTGATATAAACATATGAAAGTAAGATCTTTGTTGCCCAATGGTGAGATTTTGAAGTTGTCAGTTAATACTTGAGGGTAGAATTACAAAGCATGTTTCGGGATCAAGATTCTGATTTTTTTTTCCTTCTTTATGTTTTCCCAATTTTTTTCTTGTAATTGCTGATACCACACCAGGGAGAAGGAACTTCTGCCTAATGAAATGTGACTGGACAAACACTTACTTTCTAAAGGTTCTAGTTGATTACTAGTTTTTAATTTCTTGATTTGAAAAAAATTCAGTTCAGTTTCTCAAACTGCTATGGTAGCATGTTCTCTTGATTATTAGTCCAGTAACATAAACCCTCAACTACTCTGCCTGCAAATATTTCCCAATGAAAATGTTCTCAAAAATCTTTTGAATATATTTATGAATGTTTTCATTGGGAAATGTACAAAAAAAATTGTGTTTTTCTTAAGTCTGTGTATTACTGTTGGGCAACAGTGAATGCACATTCCTGATCCTCCTCCCTTTTACCCTTGACCTTGTTTCCCCAGTGACGTGTCGTTCATGTTAAATACAATTGGATCACTCATGGTTGACGCTGTCATGACACAGTGTTCATAGGTCAGCATATGACCAGTGAAGATGAGGTTCCTGTGCCCAGAATAACTTACTCTTAACACTTTTTAAAAGACAAATTCTAAAATTAAACCGCACTACTACTAGCTAACTTGTAAGGTATGATACAATATTGAAATTCTTTTTTAAGAATGTAATTTCAAATAATTCGCACTTTGACATTTAAATTTGATTCGTGGTAGACAAGTTTCCCTTATTCTCACCCAAGTATTAAATAAAACATTTTACAGCAGTTGAGTTCTAGCCCAATTTCATAGAAGTGTTCCTTATATGAAAGAATCAACGCTAGCTGTGATGAAGCTTAATGGTCCATAACCTGTTGCTTTTCCAGTTCGCCAGAGAATGTGTAATAACATATAACAGCAATGGGAATCAAGTGGTTTTAAACGATAGTGAGAATTATTGTTGCTGATACATATTTCAGGTTGTTTATTCTTACACTAGAGTCATAGATATGTATAGCCCACAAACCCACCAACAACAGCTAATGAACTTAAAAGACCCTATACAGACAACAAATAAAACAAACGTCATCTACAAAATACCTTGCAAGAACTGTGACAAACACTACATTGGACAAACTGGCAGGAAGCTAGCCACCAGGATACACGAACATCAACTAGCCACAAGACGACATGACCCACTATCACTCGTATCCTTACATACAGATGAGGAAGGACACCACTTTGATTGGGACAACACATCCATCCTAGGACAAGCCAAACAGAGACATGCACGAGAATTCCTAGAAGCATGGCATTCCAACAGGAATTCCATCAACAAACACATTGACTTGGAGCCAATCTACCACCCCCTGAGAAAAAGAACAGGAAATGACATCACCAACCCAAGGAAACCTAACCAGATAAATAGAAAGCGGGACATAACACCAGCACTTCGTCGGAGGCTCACTGATGATGTTACCTAGAATGGTGACAAAACGTCTGAAAACTAACCTTCAAGCTCAGCAAGCAAACTCACATCCAGAACCTCAACCTGAGCTACAAATCTTCTCAAAACTCGCTAGATATGTACAACATGGAAATAGACCTTTCGGTCCAACTCGACCATGCTGATCAGATATCTTAAATTAATCTAATCCTATTTGCCAGTATTTAGCCTGTATCCCCCTCAACCCTTCCTATTCATATACCAACCCGGATGCCTTTTAAATGTTCTAATTCCACCAGCTTCTATCATATCCTGTGGCAGCTCGTTCCATACACACACCACCCTCTGCGTGAAAAGTTGCCTCTTAGATTCCTTTTAAATTTTTCCCCTCTCACCTCTAGTTTTAGACTCGCCTGCATCCTTGGGAAAAGACCTTTCCCTATCCACAACAAAAACAAAGTTGCTGGAAAAGATCAGCAGGTCTGGCAGCATCTGTGAAGGAGAAAACAGTTACCGTTTTGGGTCTAATGACCCTTGCTCAGAACTGATGGTGGCTGGGAAAACATCAGTTTATATGCAGAAAGTAGGGAGGTGGGTGGGGGTAGGGAGTAGACGATCGGATAGAGCCCAGAGAGAGAGAAAGACAGTAGGACAGACAAAGGAGTTGCTAACGATCAGGCTGGGAGGGTGAATAGTTGTTAATGGGGACTGTTAGTGGCAAATAACAGGGGATGTGTAGTGGCAGGTTATGTAGTAACAAGGCCTGGTGTGTAGGATGGGGAGCTGTGACATAGAAGAGTTTAGGCCCTAAAATTATTCAACTCAATATTGAGTCTGGAGGCCTGTAGGGTCCCCAAGTGGAAAAAGTTCCTGCAGCTTGCATTGGGCTTCACTGGAACACTGCAGCAAGCCAGAGACAGAGATGTTGGCCAGGGAGCAAGGTGGTACATTGAAGTGGCAGGCAACAGGCAGTTCAGGGTCTTTTTGGCGAGCAGAACGTAGATGTTCTGTGAAGCAGTCGCCAAGTCTGCACTTTGTTTCCCCAATGTAGAGGAGACCACATTGTGAGCAGCGAATGCAGTAGACTAGATTCTTGCAAGTGCAGGTGAAGTGTTGCTTCACCTGAAGGTTATGTTTGGGCCCTTGGATTCTGGGGAGGGAGGAGGTAAATGCACAGGTGTTGCACCTTCACCGGTTACAGGAGAAGGTGCCGTAGGGCTGTGGGGAGGTGTTGGGGTTGATAGAAGTATGGACCAGAGTGCCCTGGAGGAAACAGTCCCTGCGGAATGTGGACAAGGTGGGGGCGGGGAATGTGTGTCTGGTGGTGGCATTTTGCCAGAGGTGGCAGAAGTGGCATCTGATGATCTTCTGGATTTCGATGCTGGTGGGATAGTAGTTGAAGATAAGAGGATCCCTATCGCTGTTGCAGGAGGGAAGAGGGGTTGAGGGCTGAAGTGCAGGAGATGGGTCGGACTTGTCTGAGGGCCCTGTCGGTAACGGAGCTGGGGAATCCTCAGTTGAGGAAGAAGGTGGACGTTTCAGAGGCTCCCTTGTCAAAGTTGGCCTCATCTGAACATATGCAACGGAGATGGAGGAACTGAGAGAATGGGATGGAGTCTTTACAGGAAGTGGGTTGTGAAGGTGTATAGTCCAGGTAGCTATGGGAGTCAGTGGGTTTGTAATGGAACCATTTCTTCCGGGACACCCTGGTCCACACTTCCATCACCCCCAACACCTCCCCACAGACCTATGGCAACTTCCCCTGTAACTCTGCCAACTCGTAACAACAACTCTTGTTGTTAGTTTCCTTCCTGTGTTCCTTCCTATGTTGGAAGGAAAGTAACAGCAAGAGAACATGAACACCAACTGGCTACAAAAAGACACGACCAATACTCACTCATCTCAATCCACGTGGACAAGGAAAACCACGACTTTGACTGGGACAACATCAAGTCTTGGGACAGGTTAGGCGGAGACAAGCACGAGAATTCCTGGACGCAGGGCACTTCACAAAGCAGGCTATTAATAAACACATTGAACTTGACCCAGTATACATTCCACTACGGAGGAAACCCGGAAGTGAGGCAATCCATCGCAACGAACCCCAGAGTTTAAAAACCAGGAGGGAAAACACACCGACGCTTCATCAGAGGCTGCACTGTGGATGTTACCCAGCAAGGTAACAAAATGCCTGCGGAACAACAAACCAGCTTGGCAAGCCAACCAACCTCAACACTCACAACTCAAGCTACAGATCTATTCCAAAACTTTAGACAATTCAGATAAGATAAGGCAAAATACTTCACATGTAGCCTGACTTCATGTCATCCTTTTCAATGGTTTTGTGCCAAAAGCTTCGAGGGAAAATGTCCACTGTTTGTCTTTTTCTGACATTTTCTACTTGCTCACCCACCTCTTAAAGGAACTACAACCCCTATGTTTCACTAACTTTACTCTATTATCATTTGATATGTGTAACCAAGTCTTTTCTGGATTATGGAATGGTGTTAGGATGCCTACACGCAAGTGCTGTGAACTGAAAAACACCTTTGATATTTTTTTCCTTGAATATAAAAGTAATATATAATAAAGGAGCAATCAGTATTGCTTCACTCGTCCAAATACTGTATCTTCGATCTTTCACTTTGAAAAGCACCATAGTAAAACACTCCATGAGTTGCTTGGACCTGCTCAAAAAGTTTCTGGACAACAGATGTTCCTAAGTAATTGACTTCTGGGTTGGTGAGGTTACAATGTTCTGAGTTTTAAGAGTTAGAATTTTTGTTTTGTATAGTTTGAGACTTTGTTCCACAGTTATTGTGGCTTGGGTAAAATTCTGATATACGTATTAAAAAAATTCCACTAATATAGTGTGGAGCTAGAGGAATGCAGCAGGCCAAGCATCATTGGAGGAGCAGAAATTTCTGAAGAAGAGTCCCAACCTGAAACATCAACTTTCCTACTCCTCTGCTGCTTAGCCTGCTGTGCAGGAGTAGGAAAGCTGATGTTTCAGGTTGGGACTCTTCAGAAATTTCTGCTCCTCCAATGCTGCCTGGCCTGCTGCGTTCCTGCAGCTCCGCACTGTGTTCCTGCAGCTCCGCACTGTGTTCCTGCAGCTCCGCACTGTGTTCCTGCAGCTCCGCACGGTGTTCCTGCAGCTTCGCACTGTGTTATCTCTGACTCCAGCATCAGCAGCTGGTACTTTCACTGAACTCCAATTACTTGTTTTAACTTGGAAGTGAACTTTATTGTCTGGAGATGAACTTATCTAATCCAAGATTTGCCTAATCCGTCCATTGAATCAGGCTGTTTGGGTGGGATTGAGATACATGAGGGAATAGAGACTAGCTGTGGACAGCTGCTACAGATCTTCGGGTCAGTTGGAATGATTTGACAGAGAGCTTTGTAGTTAAGTCAGGATAATGTGTACAGAAATGCATGCAGTTGTTTTAAGTGACTTTACTTTCCTAAAGAAAGATTGGGAAACATGTCAAGTGTGTACTTTGACTCTTAAGTTACACTACATGTCACTATATTGGTTGGTACATAGTCAAAGAGCCCACAGAGTAGTATTACGTTGAACATAATATTAAGGAAGTAACAGGGGTCAGTAGAACAAAGAACATCTTGGCAGCCGTAACTGCAACGTGGTAGTATTTAAGAATAGGTTCATGATGGAAAGGAGTTTGAGCACAATAGATGCATTCAGCTTTAGAAAGGCACATTTTGTGGGGTGAACTAAGGAAATTGGTTTGGACAGCACAGTTAGAGAGGAAAAACATAGAAGCAAAGTTGATCATGTTTAGAAGTAGTAAACTCGGAGGATAGAACAGTTACATACCACTTGGGAAACAGGTTTAACAGAGTTGTACAGTTATATAGAATGTAATGCCTAGTAACAGATCATCGAGCCTAACTGGTGTATGCAGAGGTTTATGTTCAATGTGAGCATTCTCCCAACAATTTCTTGTAACCCTATCAGCGCATTTTCTATTCCTTTCTGTTATGTGCTTATTGAGCTCCCTGTAAATACTTCTGCCCAAACAGTAATGAAGTCTGTTAGCTGAATAAAAGATGGCTCCTAAATTATGAAGATATGACTGGTATGGAACCAAACTGGAGGTGAAAACAATGGTCAGGAAAGATGAAATTAGAAGTGATTTGAACAACAAGCATGTTATGGAACTCAGGAAGTGGGAGTGAAGGTGAGTTATTGAATGATCCCAAAGGTGGCCAAGAGATTTTAAAAAAAAGAACTTTCTGTGCCTTCATGGAGTGAGCATCAAATTCACTCCAACACAGAAATTAAATAAGAGAGTAACACAAGAAATAGAAATGTCAGATAAGGCAGTAACTGGAAGCCAAAGGAAATTGAAGACAGAACAAGAAACCAAGCCCAGGTGTACTGAATACAATAAAAATACCTTGGCAGCATCTTTGGAAAGGGAACTGAGTTAATGTTTCAGGTCAATGATCTTTCTTCAGAACTGCAAAAAGTCAGAGAAGTAACTGATTTGAGCAAATGCAGAGGAAGGGGAGGTAGTAAGGGACAAAGGGGAAGGTATATGTTCAGTTAAAAAGCATGTACGATTAAATAAATAAAGGGATAATGATGCAAGATATAAGGAGGTTAAAGAAGCATGTTAAAATAAAATGAAAGATGTGCTTTGAGGAGCTGTCAATGGAATAAAAAACATGATCACTACCAACAGCTGCTGCCCAAAAAAAATTAATAAAACTGGGGGGAGGCAATGAGTGTGGAACACAATGTTGAGTCTGGAAGGCTGTAAAGTGCCCTGTTGAAAGTCAAGTGCCATACCTCCTGCTTCATCGGAGCACTGTCAGAGGCTAATGCCAGAGTGTGAATGGGGCAGAGAATGAAGTAAGTGGGAGCACAGCTTCACATTTCAAGGGTTGATGGCAGCTGTTGGTGATGGCTGTGTAACTTCCATTTATAGCTCCTGTGAATACACAATACTTGCCTCCCATGTTTTTCAGCCACATAAACTTTCCTGCCTGCCACCATATAATAGACCTTTCCTTTTGTCTCAAGTGCTCTCCACTGCACCCAGAAAGCTGTAGGTATAGGAGTAAAATTAGACTATTTGGTCTGCTCTGCCATTCATCAAAATCATGATTGATCTGATAATCTTCAACTCCACTTTGCTGCTTTATCCCACCCCCCCTTGATCCTGAAACTGATTAAATATCTGTCTATCTTAGCCTTGGGTATACTTAACAACAAAGCCTCAACAGCCCTCTGTATTAAAGCATTTCCATGATTCACTACCCTCTGAGAGAAAAATATCCTGCTCCCGTCTGTCTTAAATGAGGGGCCTCTTATTCTGAGATGATGCCCTCTGGCCATAGAAGGTCATAGGCTCTCCCATAATCGGAAACAACCTTCCTGCATCTACCCTGTCAAACCTCCTGGGTCTTACATGTTTCAATGACTGGTATACAGAAAAGCTTTTTAAGCCAGGAGGAAGGCAATGATTGACCTAATTTTGGGCAGCGAAGCTGGGAAAGTGATAGAAGTGTCAGTGGAAAAAGCATTTCAGTGATAGAGACAGGAAGATTTAAGGTAGCCATGGCAAAGAACAAAGATGGACCAAAACAAAAGGTTTTGAATGGTGGTGGGGAGGCCATTTTTAATAAGACAGGATCTTAAACTCATCAATGGGATGAGGGTATCACTGACTGTGCAGCATTTATTGTCCATCCCTAATTGCTCAGAGGGCAGCTCAGAGTCACCCACATTGCAGGTCTGGAGTCACATGTAGGCCAGACCGTGCAAGGATGGTATTTTCCCTCCCATGAACCACATGGGTTTTTCTAACAATCAACAATGGATTCATGGTCATCATTAGATTGTTAATTCCACATATTTTATGGAATTCAAATTCTACTATCAGCTGTGGCAGGATTTGAACCCGAGTACCGCAGAACATTATTTGGGTCTTCTGATTAATAATATCACTAGGCCATTGGTTCCTGGGCTCAAAGGATCGGAGGACATTTGATATGGTGCCAATATTCAAGAAGGGTGGTGGGTATAAACAAGGGAACAATAGGCCAGTGCATTCAACATGAGTGGCAGGGCATCTATTGCAAAAGATTTTGAGCATCAAATTGATCTTCACTTGGAGAGGTGAAGCCAAAATAGTCATCACAGCTTTGTCTGGGGACATCTGTCTGACAGATTTGATTCAATGTTTCAAGGAGGTGGCAAGACATACATATGAGGGTAGTACAGTGGATATAGTCTACATGGACTGCAGTAAGGTTTTTGACAAGATCTCACTTGTCAGATGGGTCAAGAAGGCAAGAACTCAAATGTCGAAAGTTAGCTTTGTAGTAGAAAGCAAATGTGATTGCCATAGATTTGTTTTTGTGACTGGAAGCTTGTGTCCTGTGGTGTACTGTAGGGTTAGCTGCTGGGTCTCTTGCTGTTTGTAGAGTACGTTAATGATTTAGACGTGAATGTAGGAAGTATTATTGGTAAGTTTGCAGATGATAAAGCAGGAAAGTGGAGTTGACGATTATCAGATCAGTCATGATTTCATTGAATAAAAATTGGTGGTGTGGTAAATACTGAGAATGAAAGCCTTTCACTACAGGGTGATATAGATGGCTGTTTCATATTTAAAAGTGCAAGGTGAAGCGTTTTGGGAGAACAAACAAGCAAGGATGTACACAATGAATGGTGGAACCCTAGGATATACAGAAAGACCTTGGTTTGTATGTCTACAGGTCCTTGAGAAAACAGGACAGATTGTTAAGACAACCTTGGGATATTTGCCCTATTGGTTGAAGCATTGAACACAAGACTTGGGAGTGACAAAAGAGCTATGTAAGTTGTTAGTTCGGCCACAGCTAAATTCTGTTTACTGTGCAAGGGGAAGGATGTGATTGCACCAGAGAGGGTTCACGAGGATGTTGTCTGGTCCAGAACATTGAAACTGTGAAGAGAGACTAGAGAGGTTGGAGTTATTTTCCTTAGAGCAAAGATTGAGGTGAGAACTGACTGAGGTGTGCAAAATTATGAGGGTCATAGACAAGGTGGATAGGAAGAAACCATTTTCCATTAGTAGAAGGGTTAATAACCAGAGGCCATAGAGTTAAGGTAAAGGGCAGGAGGTTTAAAATGGAGTTAAAGAAGAATTTCTTCCAGGACGTGTTGGTTATCTGAAACTCACTGAAACATGCTAGAGGCAAGAACTTCACAGCATTCATAAAATATTGAGATGATCCCTTGAAGTACCATAGCATACAAGGCTATGGGCCAATTGTTGGAAGATAGGACTGAAATGACTCCATAGAGGCTGGTATCCCATCACCTAGTCACCCTTTATTTACACGTAAGAGAGTGCTTGACACTAATCCAGCTCTGAGTAAACAGGTATCTGACGCACCAGGTTAACAGTCCCAAACAAGGAACTCGTATTCTGAGGTCCGCCAAGCTGACCTCATTACAATCACTACATCCCTCTCCCTCAGTCTGAGAACATAGGCCAGTTTTGCATTTTGTAGCTCCTTTTGGGGCATTTTAGCATTGGGTCAGGTTTCCCCATCTGTGCTCCAATACAGGTGACATGTAAAACACAGTAGCTCGCCTTTTGCACCCAGAGCATTTCAGAAGAAATTTATTCTCCTCTTCAGGCAGCCAAGACATCAAAGTGGAGACATCTGCTTTATCCATCTCACATTTCAAGGTATCTTCAATGCTTGATGGAGACTGACAACCCACAGGGCAGTGGAGGAGCCAGACATGTTTTGTTCCCACACTGTTTGAGAGTTTACAGCTTTCACGTAATCCACGTGCTTGTTCAGGGTGTCGCACTTAGCTGAACTTCATACATCACTGGACCTGACCTCACATCGACCAAGCCTCTTATAGGTGCAAGGCCATTCCTGTGGTTCCTACACCAAACATCGTCCCCTGAAGGGAACTGTCTCTCTCGCTTAGCAGAGTCTTATGTCCAGCATTGGTGTTCCTGATGCCGTTTCACCCTCCAGCCCAGGTCTGGAAAGATCAGATTTAACCTGTGTGGTGCCTTGCCCCCATTAGCAAATCTGCCGGAACTGTCCCTGTAGTTGCATGAGGGGTCCTCCTGTAATCAAATAGGATCTGGAACAGTTTGGTGTCCAGTGAAGCTGTAGGCTATTTCTTTAAGCCTGCCTTCGAAGTTTCTACCGATCTTCCTGTCAGACTATTGGATGATGGATGGTATGGAGCTGGCTTTATGACGAATACCATTCAACTTTAGCAAAAATAATCAAACCCTCTGTTGATAAACAATGGCCCATTACCCACATTTCCAGAGTCCACTTATTGCAAAAGATGTGTGCAGTTTTTCTACCACTGCCCCTGAGCTTGACAAATGAACTCTGCACGACTGAGGAAGGATCTGACCTGAATTGTTAACTCTGATTGTTTTTTCTTCACAGATGCTGCCAGACCTGCTGAGCTTTTTCAGCAACTTCTGTTTTTGTCCTATGCACATCCAGCCATTTTGACTAAGAACATTGAGCCCATGAAAGGACCTGCATAGCTGATGTGTCACAGAGTCCAAGGTTTACCGGGTTATGCCCACCAATGTTGGGGTGCTGCTGTTGGTAATTTTTGTCCTATTGGCACTCTGGGCACTGCCCTCTTAATGCAGCTCTATCTACATCCAGTCCTTGCCACCAAGCATAACTTCTTGCCAACATCTTCACTTTCTAAACTCCTGAATGACCCTGGTGGAGTTTAGCCAGTATCAGGCAGCAACCTTTCATCAGAACAATGACTATTACTCCCCATAATAATATCCTCTACTATGACCCTGGCTCTCTGGGCCCAAAAAAGTTTGAATTCTGCTTGTAATAAAACTTTGGTTTCCTCCATCACCACCAGCTGTTTCAGTTTTGCCAAGACTGGATCTTTCTGTGTCCAAAATCTGATATTGTCAGCTGTGACTAGAAGTGTGTCCAGAAAATTTAGAGCCAATATTCACTCTTTCAATTGCAGTACCACCAGTGGTATGTCTGTCAGTGGGAGGTGGTTCACTGCATGCACACCTGCTACTTGGCTTCCTGCAACGTGTTTCAACTTGTAATTATACACACTCCGGGTCAGGCTTGCTGATGAATTCGGCCTGAAGCAATGAGTGGCATTGTCTTATCCTCTTTAAGTAAACCTAGCAGGGGGTTGTGGTCCATTATTATTACAAATTTACATCCATAAAGATTTTGGAACTTCCTGACTCCAAATATGATTGTCAACTTTCCTTCTCTATCTGGGTGTATTTATACTTTCTATTAGCCAAAGTTGTACGCTATTGGGCATTCCTGTCCATTGGGCCATCTATAAGCTAATACTACTTTGAGGTCATACGGGGATACATCGCATGACAATACCAGATCTCACTTAGGATCATAGTGTGCCAACACATCAGAGGATGATAGCTGTTTCTTCACCACTGAAAGCTATGGCTTGGCTATGCAATCATTTCTAAGGCTGATCCCCTTTTAAGAGTTGATGCAAAAGTGCCAGGTTGGAGGCTAGGTATTGTATGAACTTTCTGAAATAGTTCACCAGCCCAAGCAAAGGCCTAAGCATTGTTACTGATGTGGCAGCTGGGGCACCTTCACTTCATCTTCCAACGGGTATAACCCTGTCTGGTTGACTCTGTCGCCCAAGTAGGTCACTTCAGGTGCCTGGAACACCCACTTTTCTCTTCTAAAGTATGCACCTGCCTGGGAGAAACATCTAAGGACTATGTCCAGGTTTTCTAAGTGCTCCTGCTTGGTCTTCCCTGTTACTAGCTCATTATGTAGATAATTGGTGACCTGGGGTAGACAGGCTTGCATTGACTGAGAAATTGCACAGGGCTGATGACACCCCAAGTGGCAGTCTCATATATTGGTATAAATCCTTGTGGGTATTAATTATACTATACTTCTGGGAATCCTCATTCAACCGCGATTGCAAGTACACATGCCTCATGTCCAGTTTCTTGAAGGACAGCCTCGCTGACAACTTTGCTTATAAATCCGCTATGTGAGAGATTGGTATTTACCCACCTGTGAAAAGTGGTTTACCATTTGTTTGAAATCCTCACAAAGGTGAACTGACCTGTTGGACTTCAAAAATCGGTATTACTGGTGCTGCCCATTCTGCATACTGGACTGGTTTGATGATCTTTTCGCTTTCTAGCCACCTGATTTCTGCCTCTAATTTTGCCCATAAGGCAAATAGCACTGCGCAGGCTCTGCAGAATTGTGGAATTGCTTCCTGGTCAACATGCAAGGTGGTGTTGGCTCCCTGGACCTTCCTGAAAAACATCTGGGTTTTTAATTAAGACATCACTCAGGCAGCCATTTTCTGATCAAAAAACCTGAAGCCAATCTTAGGTAGATAATTCTCAAGCAATTTCACCCCATCAAGCTTGGGTCTGGGCCATTTAGTACAATCAGTGGTAACTGAACCAACTGTTTCTCATAACAGACAGAACCAAAGTTGTACCCTTAATTAGAAGAGATTCTTCAGTATAGGTTCTCAGTATAGCCAAGGTCTTGCAAAAACGTAAGGGTCGGAATCCAGAGCGAGTTTTGTTAAAAGGCTGGTTCTACGATTACTGAAATGGCTGCGCCAGGATCAACCTCTGTTAGAACAGGGTGACCATTCACCAAGGCATTTATTTTGATTGGTTCCAAATAGGATGTTGCTAAGCATATTAACTGTTCCAAACGAGATGAAGGCATACTGTCCAAGATGTGCATTCTCCTGGATACTGGCCTATGAATTCTCATACTCCATTCAGACCTTGTAGGACTCCTTTGCAGTCTCGATTCTGCAGACTGGCAGCAGCTACAATGGCTTGCTGTTCAGGATCCTGGTGAAAATTTTAAACATTTAGCTAAGGCTTCGTTTCACTTTGGGCTTTTGCTATGGGCTGACCTAAAGTCTCTGTTTTGAGTGAGGCTATACAATTGCCCTGACTCAAGTGATGTTCCCAAGCTCAACCAGACTGATGAGGCTGTCCATTTCTTCGGAAAACCCTGCAACTCTCAAGCTGCACTTGCAGCATTTTCCAGTGATTGAGTCAGTGGTAGTGCCTGTTTGAAGTCCATTTGGCTTTTAGCTAGTAGGGTGCTTCTGCATGGTAATATCACTAATCTCACATACCACGCAGTCTCTGTGTCTCATTAAGGGTTAAACTAAAGTCACGTACCTCTGTCGGTCATCTTCAGGTGGTCAAAAATTCTGATACAGATTCTACCGATTCTCAAATTACCAAGTAAAACCAATAGTGTCTCAGAATTAGAGGAGGCTTGGGGTCGTAATATTCCTTAACTAAATCCATCAACTCTTGAAAGGTTTTAGTATCTGGTGCCTCAGGAAAATGAGACTGCTAATAACCAAAAAAGCTGTGGGTCCACAAGCTGACAGGAGAATTACTCCATTGCTTTTCATCTACCCCAATGTCATTTATGTGGGGGGAGAAAACCCACATTCTTTCCATTTTCTGGGCCCAGTTCTTGACAGTAGAATTGAACAAATCAAACTTCTCAAATAACAGCATGATGCCAGAAACACTTATCCGAATTCAATGACAGCTTTGTGGGTAAACTTCTTCAGGAGTGTGCTTTCCTATAATCGCCATTGAAATAAGTGCACAGAAGCTGGTATCCTGTCACCAAAGTGACACATGGAAAGTCCTTAACACTGATCCAGCTCTGTCAGAGTGAACAGCATGTCTGGCACTCCTGTTTATATTTGTCAGACAGGGCTTCCTGATTGGATGAGATTAACAGCCTGCATCAGGAAACTCATTCTGTGAGGTCCATCTGCTGACCCTGACACAATCGCTGTTGGGACTAGAGTAGATAAGTGCTTGATGACTGGTGTGTGGACATCATGGGCCAAAAAGCCTTTTCCAAGTAGCGAAACTCTGACTTCATTAAAGTTTCCTCTCATTCCCCTTAACTCCAGTAAGTGCAAGACTAAATTACTCAACCTCTTCTTGTAAGAAATTTCTTTTATAACCATAATAAACCAAGAGAACCTTCTCTGGACTGCCTCCAATTTCAGTGTATCTTTCCTTAGGTAAGAGGCCCAAAACTATTCAGAGAGTCTGATTAGCACCTTTTATCGTTTTAGAACATTTACCCTAGTTTTATAGTCCATTCCCTTTGAAATAAAGGCCAACATTCCATTTGCTTTCCCTATAACCTGCTGAACTTGAATGCCGGATTTTTGTGATTGTTGCGTGAGGACTTCCAAGTCTCTCAGCATTGCAGTTTTCTGCATTATTTTAATAATATTCGGCTCTTCTGTTCTTCCTGCCAAAGTGCATAACCATACATTTTCCCATTATTTTTTCCATCTGTTATGTTTTCACCCACTCAATCAACCTGTCAGTATGTCTGTGTAGACTGTTTGTGACATCCACAAACTTGGCGATTGTACATTCACTTCCATCATCCATGTCATTCATGTATATTGGAAACAATTGTGGCCCCAGTGCTGATTCCGATGGCATTCCATTAGTTACAGGTTGCTGTCCTGAAAATTCCCCTTTCATCCCAACTCTTCTATCAGTTAACCAATCCTTTATCCATGCTAATATATTGCCCCCTGTACCAGCCTTAAGTGCCTTACTTCAAATGCCCTGCCTCTTTGCTGTTCAAAATGTGTCTTCTAACTTCTTGCAGTCCTAATTGAAAGGTCATTGATTTGAAGCATTAACTCTGTTTCTGACTCCACAGATGCTACCAGACGTACTGAGTATTTGTAAGATCTTTTATTTCATTCATGATTTGCAGAGTATTTTTCAACTATTTAGTTTCATTCGCCATCTCCATTAATGATGTCCATGACTTTGTTCAAGGAGCTAATAGAAATGAGAATAGTGATCTTGACTAACAATTACCTCACATAACCTCAATGTCTAAAAAGGGATATAATTTAGGCAGAAAAAATTCAGTTTCGAAACATTTGGTATTGGTGAAAATTCTGTAGTTACTCAGAGGAATACAAATCTGTAGAATCATCACAGATTTGCAGAATGAATGTCTAAAGGGTACACAGTTGGACAATGGGGATGTAATGGCTGTGGTTATAATTGGAAGGTTTTTGATGATATGCTGTTAAATAATAGTTCAATAGGTAGGAAAACCTATGTTTAGTCAATCACAAGGTATTTATTTGTGTTGAGTAGTGTAGGTTGCTCTCAAGCAATCTGTTTGCATGCTTTTTGAATAGAAGCTACTTCAGTCTGCTCTGTATGTGCCTATGCTGTAGTGAGATCAATAAAGTGGAACCACAAAATTCCATTGAGGTCCAGACCCAGACTCTTTTCATAATCATATGTAGTTCCTTTAATTTCTTCAGAGGCAAACTGATTTAGATGAAATGACATTTTGTTCAATTCAGTCTTGTTATTTGGTGGACGACATGTAGATTGTAAAAATGTAATTAATGTTACATAAGGCAATCAGTTTATCTTATGTTTGCAAAGTACCACAAAAATGAAGAACATTTGGGATTCTTAAAGTGGGAGGATTGATTTGCTCAGAGATAACGGGAACTGCAGATGCTGGAGAATCCGAGATAACAAAGTGTGGAGCTGGATGAACACAGCAGGCCAAGCAGCATCTTAGGAGCGCAAAAGCTGACGTTTCGGGCCTAGACGCTTCATCAGAAAAGGGTGATGGGGAGAGGATTCTGAAATAAATAGGGAGAGGGGGAGAGGTGGACCGAAGATGGATAGAGGAGATTATGGATTTGTTGTACAGTCTGCCCAACTACTCATAATGAGGTTACTTCTTCCTTGATTCCTTTCTGCTGTCTTAGATAATGCTTATAACCTTTTTCTTGCCTTGACTGAACTTAGATATTTGCATTGGTTTCTTAAGTATCTCCGCTCTAAAATGAACAGAATAAAAAAGATTTGTTGTCATCAAGACAATAGCTTGAACATCCTGTAATTAAATCATTTTCCACAGCATAGTACAGTATAGGACAAACACTCTCTTTCTCAGATCTGATTTTTAAAGTGCAGATTATAACAGTTTATTTGGAGGAGAAGCAGTACTTCGTTGGTAACAGCATGGAAAGGAGCAAGATCTTGAAGCTCAAGCTTAGAAGTTGATTTAGATTCACTACCCTATGGGTAAAGTAGTTAAACGTGAAATAGACTATCCAGGGAGACAGTTGAGCTAGATCCTCTGGAAATAATTAAGGATTAGAGAGATACTTGAGGGATTTAGGGATTTGAAAGGTACTAGTTTTGGGACCAACCAGATGTATTGCAGAATCTTTTCCAATTTTGTGCTTTCTTATGTTCTTGAATACTGGAATCCGAAATAAAAACAGATGATGTTCTAAATGTAGAGATTAGTCATTATCTGAAAACATTTCAGTATTCTTAGTGAGTCTCATCATCTGGACACATTGTCATTCCTCCTTTGTACTCTGAGTTTTAAAATGTTTACATTGCTGACTGTTTCACAATTTTATATTACATTTTACCCAAAATGTAAGAATATCTGGAACCAGCTAAAATGTGCATTATTTTGGTAGTCCTTTGGGATTGAATTTGTATTACACTTTTAAGGGGCAGGTGGATATTGTAAGAATGATGGAAGGAACAGTAAAGCTGTCTGGCAAGCTTTTTCTGAACATTAATAAACAGCTCTGCACATAGCCAAGAAGCCAGTAAAAACTTAAATCTTGCAAAAGCTTGTAAGGGCTTTCAGTAAGGTGTTGGCATTGTTATGTGTGAAAAAAGATGTGTTCGGTACATTTACGAACAGTGTTGTGTGATCCACTTCTGGATTTGATAGGATTTGACCTGTTACATCAAATCAGCTAACTGGAGCAGGGCTTGTTGTGGATAAGGGTGTGGAACAGTAATTATGAAATACTTTGTCCCTAAAGGGAAATCCTGCACATCACAGATCTTGGTTCAAAGAACAGATTTCTAAATTCAGAAAATTGTTCACATAATTTTCATAGTACATCAAAATTAAAGCATATGTATATGCAAGAATTTTTTAGCAGTCAATTGCTGATTGTTTAACAAAATATTAGCTCAGTCGGTTGGATGGCTGTTTACAGTGCAGAGTGATGCCAACAGTATGAGTCAATTCCCACACTGGGTGAGGTTACCATGAAGTAACTTTTTTCTTACCCTCTTTCCTCACCTGAGGTATTACGACCTTTTGTTAAACCACTGCCAATTATCTCCCTCAAATAATACTATAGTGACTTTATCTTTTTACCTTTATTATAAATTAGATGCTTGTACTACTGAGCGATTTATCCCTGTTTTGGTCTGAGTTCATATGAAAAAGAAGCATTAACAGGAAATTACATAGTTTCTTGCTATTGAACGCTGAGGAAAGAAATATTGGTAGTTCATATTTCTAAAACTGCTGTTTGTTCTTTATTTTATATCACGCATTGCTTTTGTAGGCCCTCCAGGAGTTGGACTGAACGAGCTTAAAAGGAAATTATTGATCAGTGATTCACAGCACTACGGTGTAACAGTTCCATGTGAGTAAGAGCCACTTGCTTGTCTTGCAATTTTCAACAATAGTTTGGTATTATTTGTATAAAACAAACAATTATACTATTGTTAACATGATTGCAAGAGTTCCATTCATTCAGTTTGTTTATAATCAGAAAGATCTGCTGATGTTTTGTTAACAACATTTATTTATACCTGGTTTGGGCACTCCATGTTGTCATCTATTCTTGATATTATTAACATTTTTCTTCATTCACAGGATGTATGTCTAACTGGAAAGGTCAACATTTATTACCCCATTTCTAACTGCTCATTGCTTTTCTAAAGGTGGTGATAAGTGTGACAAGACTGTTCGCTAAGAGAGGTATTCTATGCTGTTTCTCTTTTAGAGGGGTGTTGCCACAGTGGTGTCAAAATGTTGCCTTCAGACAGGAAGTTGGTAAACACCTTTTTTAGTTTTCCTGGGTGATATTTTGTTTCAAGATAAAAGAATCATGAATGGGTGTTGTTAAGCTTCACAAAGACCCAGGAAGGCTTTTAGTTTTGCTTTCAATTAATGAGAAGATTACTGCTGGCTGCTGAGCTAAAAGTTTGAGTACCCAATTATTAGAGTGAAGTCTTAGACATCAAGCCTTCCTCTTAAACATGAAAAGGACAGATTGTTTCTTTCTTCTGGACTGGAGAAAGACAGCGTGTAAGAATCATAACTGTTTTGATTAATGTAATTTTGACAAAGGGTGTATCAATGGAATGTTGCTTTTTTGGAATATTTAATGGTTAGTGATTAAATAATACATTATCTTGTTAATTATTTCAATAGTTAAAGTTATGCCAATTTTTTTGTATTTTAGCTGTTGTAAGAATAAAGTATCTTTGGATTAAAGTCTAGTGGTGGACTAATCAAATCACATCTGGAGCACAGCACCTTACACATGCCTTTAAATAAACATAAAACTTGCTTAAGGTCTAGGCCATCTCCTTACAACATTTAGGAGCGAGGGGGAAGAAGGCAGGAGATGGAGTGCTCTAGTCTGGTCCATAACGTAAGAACCCTTCTCAAACAACTGCAGCCCATTTAGTATGGATATATGCACAGTACTGTTGGGAAAGGAGTTCCAGTGTTTTGACCCATTTACATCTTCCAGTCAGTATGATGAGTGACTTGCAGGAAGACTTATTTGCAGTAGTATTCACAAGCATCTGCTGCCTTTGTTCTTTGAGGCTACAGATGTCAGTTGTTTGAAATGTGCTATCAAAAGAGCTTTGCCTTTGCAGTGCATTTGTAGATGGTGCACATTACAGCTTCAGTGCATTGATAGTGAAGGGAGTGATTAGTTTGGTGAATGGCATGCCAGTTAAAGAACAAAGAAAATTACAGCACAGGAACGGGACCTTTGGCCCTCCAAGACTGCGCCGATCGAGATCCTCTGTCTAACCTGTCATCTATTTTCTAAGGGTCTGTGTCTGTTTGCTCCCCACCCATCCATGTACCTGTCCAAATATATCTTAAAAGACGCTAACAAGTCTGCGTCTCCCACCTCCGCTGGCAACGCATTCCAGGCACCCACCACCCTCTGTGTAAAGAACTTTCCACCCATATCTCCCTTAAACTTTCCTCCTCTCACTTTGAACTCATGACCCCTAGTAATTGAGTCCCCCACTCTGGAGAAAAAGCTTTTTGCTATACACCCTGTCTATACCTCTCATGATTTTGTAGACCTCAATCAGGTCCCCCCTCAATCTCTGTCTTTCTAATGAAAATAATCCTAATCTACTCAACCTCTCTTCATAGCTAGCACCCTCCATACCAGGCAACATCCTGGTGAACCTCCTCTGCACCCTCTTCAAAGCATCCACATCCTTTTTGTAATGTGGCGACCAGAACTGTACACAGTACTCCAAATGTGGCCGAACCAAAGCCCTATACAAGTGCAACATGACTTGCCAACTCTTGTACTCAATACCCTGCCCAAGGAAGGAAAGCATGCCATATGCCTTCTTGACCACCCTATTGACCTGCGTTGTCACGTTCAGGGAACAATGGACCTGAACATCCAGATCTCTCTGTTCATCAATTCTCCCTAGGGCCTTTCCATTTACTGTATAGTTCACCCTTGAATTTGATCTTCCAAAATGCATCACCTCGCATTTGACCGGATTGAACTTTATCTGCCCAACTCGCCAGTCTGTCTATATTCTGCTGTAATCTCTGACAGTCCCCTTCACTATCTGCTACTCCACCAATCTTAGTGTCATCTGCAAACTTGCTGATCAGACCACCTACACCGTCCTCCAAATCATTTACATATATCACAAACAGTGGCCTGCTTTCTTCTGAATGATGTTGAGCCTCTTGAGTAACGTTGGAAGAGCACTTTTTCAAGCAAATGAGTAATCCACCACACTGATAGACTTGTGTATTGTAGTCATGTAAAGTATTTGGGGAGTTGGGAAGAGGCAGAATATGTGGCCTCTGACCCATGGTATTTATGTGGTGGATCAGTGTTGATATTGGTGGTAGGTATTCAACGAAGATAGTGCTACAGAACCTCAACCCTTCCCCATGATATTAATATATGTTTAGCTGGTCATTGGCAGACACTTGTGTGAAACAGGTATTACTTGGGAAGTTGTAAAAGAACTCAGCATTGATCATCAAGAATGCTCACCTCTGGCCTTAGGATGAAACGAACTCATTGAGGAAGCAATAAGAGGTTATTTCACCTCAGATATTACTCTGAGGAACTCTTTCAGAAATTCTTGGGGCTGGAATGATTTTCCTGCAACAACCATAATCATTTTCCTTCATCCTAGGAACGACTTCAGCTAGTGGAGACATTTACCCCATTAGCCATTAACTTCAATTTGCTATGGCTCCTTGCCACCTTGGTCAAATTTCATTTTGATGTCAAGGGCACTTGCAATCATATCACCTCTGGAGTTAAGCTCCTTTGTTTGTGTCTGGCCAGAATCATTACAGTTTAAGGGGTGAGTGATCCCGGTGGAACTAAAATAGCATTGTTGAGCAGATTGTTGGTAATCTGGATAACACTGTCAGTGACACCATCCATCATTTCTATGACTGAGAGGAAATAATGGGACAGTAATTAGCAGGATTGGATTTTTCATTTTTCTGTGCTTGTGTTAGAGCTAGATTCAAAGAACTTGTTTCGAGATCTATTCACTTCTGGAGAACATGTCTTCAGATTTAGAGCTGAGATGTTATCAGGAGCTGTCTTCCTTGCTAAGAAGTACCCAGTATGCTCAGCCAGATCTTTTTATAACCTGGAGTGAATTGAATTGGTTTAATACTGAGTTGGTTTAATATTAATCAGATTTAATGGGAACTGCAGATACTGGAGAATCCAAGATAACAAGTTGTGGGGCTGGATGAACACAGCAGGCCCAGCAGCATCTTAGGAGTCCTGCTGTATTCATCCAGCCCCACACTTTGTTATCTTGGTTTAATATTAATATTAGTTTAATGAGATGCAAGATCAACTTCTTGGCACTTACTGCTGAAAGTGATAGTAAATGCTTCAGGCTTGTTTTTCTGCGCCAAGGTGATAGACTCCCTCCGTTATTGAGGATAGGAAGTTCACTGAGCTTCCTTTTCTAGTTAGTTGCTCAATAGTCCACCATGATTTAGGACTGAAACACATGATGACTGTTGAGAATTGAATTGAGTGGTTGTGGGATTGCTCACTTCTGTCTGCAGCATACTGCATTGCTGATGATCCATCTCACGCTGGAACATAACTTCACTAAGTTCGGCAAAACAGTTTTTGGCACGCCTAATGCAGCTTTCCTTATGCCTTCCTACGAGCAAGTCCTGTATGGAGAATGAGCTTGAGGCAACATCAATAAGGTAGGCTCAACGACGAAAGATGACACGTTCGGATCACCAACTTCATCATTGGCTTGGTCCATCACTAACGGTTGGCGAAGTAGTGGTAGGAATGCATCACAGCAACATCAGTTGCAGCTGTAGTCTCTGACATTGGTGTGCCTGGTGAAGGTAAGTCAGCTCAGAAAGGTGGAGGCTCAGGATTGGTGACTTTGGCATTATTTGGGTCTGGCAAGACGATGTTGGTTCTGAGCCAGCTCAGAACTTGAATGGACATGGACTTCTCTTTAAGTTATATCTTCTTATTTTCTCTTATTCTTAAACTATCAAAATGGCACTAGATTGTGGCAACTCATGAAAGCTTTTCACTGTATCTTCTTGCATTTTACAGTGAAATGCAATTGACATTAAATCATCATTCACATATCACCTTGAACCGCGATTAGTTCACTGGCTTGATGCTAATGATGAAGCATGTGGACTGCAGCAGTTCAAGAAGGCAGCTCACCGCCTTGAGCTCAAGGGCAACTAGGGACAGGCCATAAATGAGGTTCAGCTAGCGACAACCACATCCCACCAGTGAATATCAAAAACAAGTGAGGTCGATGCTATGCAGTGAAGTTTCAGATTGTGTGCACTACAGCTATCACTGACAGTTTATTGAATTATCTCATTAAGACTTGCTTGTGGCTTCCTTGAAAGGGGCTCATCTCTTGCTTTTGATGAGTTTTGAACCTCAGCTTTAGTTTGCTCTGACTTTTCACCACATTTATGTCATCCAGTAAACCTTTATGGTACTTAGTCTGCATAATTCTATACAATGGGATGCTTGGTGGTAATAAGTGCATGTGTTGTTACAGTCCTGTTACACTGTTCAAAAAGGAACAGGGAACTTCTCAGATTGCCATGTACAATATTTATCTCAAGTGACACAATGAAAGCAGATTTTCGGCCACTTTTATTCACATTTTTGGTCAAAATTGGCTGCATTTCTTCCCTATGTTATATACCTCATCCCTCTGGCTGTCACACTCTCACTCCTTGCTGCCAAATGCCATGTAACCACACACCTCCCTGTATCCTATATGTCCATACCACCTATGCCTCTCTGTCTATCCTCCTTGGCCCCTCTTGCTCTGCACCATGATATTTCTATTGATCAAGCCTCTTAGCACCTCATAACTCATGTGACACCCTGATCCCATTTAGACATTCCCTTGACATCAAGGGCATCAAGTCAGTTTAACTGTCAGGAGGTTCGCAGGAGAAGTGGGGCAGGGGTTGGAACGAAGCTGTCTGCTGGTTGAAGTCATACCTATAGAATAGGATTTATTGTTAGTGTTCAATCGTCTCAGTCCCAGGGTATCTCTGCAGGAGTTCCTCAGGCTAGTGTCCTATGCTGGACCATCTTCAGCTCCTTCAACAAAGACCTTCCGTATATCCTAAGGTCAGAAGTGAGGATCTTCACTGGTGATTATATGATGTGCACCGTTCATGCATTCTTGGACTTCAAAGTAACCCATGTTTGTATGCAGCAAAACTTAGACGATATCCAAGCATTGCTGATGTATAGCAACTAGTGTTATGCTGCATAAATGTCAGACAATAGCTATTTCTAACAAGAGGGAATTTAATCATCTCCCATCAATGATATTAGCATCACCGTATACCCGTCTTTCAACATCCGGCATGTTAACATTGACCTGTAATTGAAGAGGACCTTGCACGTAAATACTGTGGCCAAAAGAACAGCTTAGAAACTAGGAATTCTGGAAAAACTAATTTACCTGCTGCCTCTTCCACCACTATCCATGATTAACAAGACACAAATCAGGAGTTTGATGGAATAATCTTTGCTTTTCTGAATGGGTGCAGCCGCAGCAAAATTGGAGGAACTGTACAAAAGCAGACCATATTGTTTGCCATCCATCGACCACCTTCACCACTGACACACAGCAGCAGCAATGGGTACCACCTCAAAGATGTGCCACAGTCATTAACAAAGGCTACTACGGGCATCATTTTCCATACTCAGAGTCTCTACCACCTTGAAGGACAAGGCAGAAGTTGCATGGGAACACCACCATCTGCAAGCCATTCACCATCCTCACTTGGAACTATATTGTTCTGACTGAGTCAAAGTCCTGGCACTCCCTCTCTTGTATTACTGTGGTGTCATCATACATGAAGATTGCAGCAGTTCAAAAAGGCAGAGTATCACCACCCTCACCAGGACAACAGGTGCTGGCCTAGTCAGCGCCCTCTCACCATGCATGCATGGGAAAAACAGTTCATGTACTTTTTATGTAGAAGCATGTCTACTTCTATGTATTTGTGACTGTACAAATTAAAACAGCAAATTAGTTGATAATAATTGGAAGCAGTTAAGTGGGAAGTCTGCAAACCATCCTCTTGTCACGTGTTAACCATGGTGGTCATGTATCCATGTTTAATAGTTTATAAATATTAAGCTAACAAGAATGTGGATTTTATTATTGTCAGGTGAAATAAAAAAGTTCCTAATTAATTTTATTCTGAATGTAGGAGATTAACAGCATTTAGGAATTTGCTGAAATGTGAGAAATTTTGTCAACTAATCCTAAAGTTTCCTACCTATTAGAATTGTAGCCAATGATCCGTTTGAACAATTCATTTGTAAAGTCACATCTTCAATTCCATAGCAAAGCTAGAAGGAGTGATACTTATTTTTCTGGTAGACTTTTGATACTGACTGATAAAACAGTAAAAAGAAACCAGTTGGAGGTGAGCAAAATTGCAACTTTTCCATGGTGTAATGAAGATTTGTTGTGCACAATAATTCATCAAAACCTAAAGGCTTCAAGCCAGTCTTTCGATGAGGATCCTTTCCAAAAATCATTTTGATTTTCTTATGCTTTATGACATAAACTTTACAAACCCTATATCGTTTGCAAGTCTGACATATTTTTCCATTATCATTGCACCTTTTTTTACTATCTAGTTGTACACTTAATCACAGGAGAATAGGTTAGTCTGTAGTTTTTTTTATACAGGAGCCAGTTCTAATCAAAACATAGTATACTTGCCAGGAAAATTTATGAAATATTTAATGAAATGCAATCCTGTCTCTGTGACTTCAAAAAATGTAACCTAAAGACTCGGGATGTTCTGTTGGAGCAACAATATTGTTTTTAATAATTTCTGTGTCACATGCATTCTATGTTTTAAAAAATTGTCTAATTTTTAAACAAAAAGAAAGGCTTCAATGGTATTATTCAAGTGGAGGAAAGATTACAGAGTCAATTATTTTTCTTAAATCAGGAAGAGTTTTCTTTCTAAGTATGATTTTTTTCATTATAATTGTCAGATTTTCACAGCCGTCATGACATTTATAAGGTTTAGAGGAAAAATCTTTTCGGTCTACTGTATAAAATGCCATTCCAATGCCTCATGCTTTGGCTTTAAAGTGGACTGTGCTGACGAATAAAATGACAGCTTGCCATATTTCTGAATAGCAACAGTGGTGGTGACATTAAAATTAAACCACATAACACAGGCTAGATTTTCTATTAGCAGTAGGAATAATGCTGGATTCTATAAAGTAATATGTCATTTGTAATTTATTTTAATTTAGAAATTCTCTGGATACAACATTCAGAAATTTTCAAGTACTTTAATTATGTTTCTGTAGACAGGCCTGATTGCCAAACGTTCCAATAAAATAGAAAAAAAAAGCTAGAAACTTGTTGCTTAGGCTACACTTAACGTCTTTAAAAGCCCAAAGGCAAATGGCATCGATAATATCTGTTTTGATACTTTAAACTAATTTTAAACAACCAGTTGAATATTGGCAATACTAAAAATGTTTTTTTTTATGTTTTGTCATTCGCAGATACAACAAGGCCAAAAAGAAGCCAGGAAACTGACGGAGTGGAATATCATTTTATTTCCAAGCACTTGTTTGAGACAGATGTACAAAATAGCAAGTAAGTTTAAAAAATGGCACATTCTGTTTCATGCCAGCACATCTGGAAAGTTTCAGATGCAGTGATGAAAAGTATCGGAATATATGAACAATAGGTTACTTGGGAAATCAGATCGGCAAGTTGCTCAGGGAGCTAAATGTTACCGTTTTATTCTGTTATCAAACTCTTAAACTTGACATCACTGTGTTCTTCATGTCATAAACTTGTGCCATGCATTTTCAATCTGTTAAATAGATATAAGAAATAATTTGATCTGTTCTACAAAGTTTAGATGCACTGTGTTGCTTAGTTATATAGTGTCTTTTCTGTTAATGCTGCAGATTTTATTTGAATTTATTTCAATGACATCAAATAACTGAAAGCATTTTGTTGCTATAAGTGGCCTGACTGCATGCATTATGTATGGTTTAAACATTTTAATAAGCAGAGAATGTTTTTTAAAAGTATAGTTCAGCAGTTGACCTACTTTCTTCTGCTTGTTATTTTCTCCAGGTTTATTGAACATGGAGAATACAGAGGAAACTTGTATGGAACAAGTATAGATTCTGTTCGACATGTATTGGCTAAGAATAAAGTGTGCCTGTTGGACGTACAATGTCATGTAAGTAAAGACTGAAGACATGTTGGTTTGTTAGTCTTTCTGAATTTCTAAACTCATTAAGGTATGGTAAATAGTAGTGGCTTTAGCTCTTTAAATACCAGTATGTTTCCTTCATACAGCAATTTAATTGCTCTACTGTAACTTGTTGCAGTAAATAAAAGCTCTGATGTTGCAAAGAGCATTTCAATCTTCGATAATCACTTCTAACCCAATGATACAGGGTAATTTGCGCCCTGAGAAAAGTCTTCTCAGGGTGCATTGAGTTTGTGTCTCATATAGTTAGTCAACTGCATGTTTGACTTACTTTGTTCAAAAATGTCCTTTCTGTTCCTTATTGCCACGTGCTATTTATAAGCCAAGATAGAAGTCATATGACCAGCTTGTAGTCTTCTTTAATATTGCTATTACTGCAACTGTTCATTACTGATGAGCAGGTTGAACAATCCAAAATAATAATCACTTAAATTTAATTTTCTCCTTATGGATGGAATCTTTATAATATTGCAGCTGAGATCTGGAGTTTGTGTGCAAAACTATGAAAGCCAACAACAATTGCTGTCGTCTATGGCACAATGCAAGTGGTCAGAGTATTTTTTTTTTAAAGCTGTCTTTGTTGTATATTTTCAAGGACTTACTTTCGCTGTTGGGGTTTACTGATACACTTTCAGGACTTTTTCATTTTCACTAACCCCTTGACTAGATTTGTGTGGAAGGTTTTTAGGATTTTCTTGTTTACAAACATAAGGCAGCGCAGTTTACCTTAGATGGTGAACCATGACTGGGGTTTCCAGTTTGAAAATCAAACAAGTAATCATGAATTGAATGAATTTCAAGCGTTTATTTTCAGCTATAATATCTAAAAAAAAATCTTCATTTAGCATTGTACAGGAAGGCAATGGCCTAATGGTATTTTCACTGGTCTATTAATCCAGAAACTGAGAATGATCTGGGGACCTAGGTCCAAATCGCACCATGGCAGACAATGGAATTTGAACTCAATAAATATTTGGAATTAAGAGTCTAATGATGATCATGAAACCACTGTCAGAAAAACCTTGTTTTGTTCACTAATGTCCTTCATGGAAGGAGATCTGCTACCCTTAGTCTAGTCTGCACGTGACTCCAAGCCCACAGCAATGTGATTGGCTGTTAATGCCACCTGAAATGGCCTAGCAAGCCATTCCTTACTGACATCTGAGATGAGCCCGAAATTGGGAGAGCTGTGTCTCAGACTAGTCAAACAACATCCCGATATTCGCATACTCACACAATTACACCTTACACTCAACGTTACTCAATGGCCCACTAGCATGACAGACCCAGCAGCGTTGGCGGCACAGTAGTTTACAGTCATAGAGCCATAGAGCTGTACAGCATGGAAACAGACCCTTCGGTCCAACTTGTCTACGCTAACTAAATATCCTAAATTAATCTAGTCCCAAATATCCTAAATTAATCTATAACCATACAGATGCCTTTTAAATGGTGGAATTGTAACAGCCCCCACCACCACCTTTGGCAGCTCATTCCATGAAGGCATTGTTCTGGGACACCTCAACATTGACTCTGGGCCCCATGAAGTCTTATGGTATCATGTCAAACATGGACAAGGAATCCTCCTTTTGATTACCATAAACCATCCTCCCTTAACTGATGACACTGTGCTCTTCCATGGTGAACAACTTTTGGAGGGAGCGCTGAAAGTCATAGGGATGCAGAGTGCACCCTGGGTTGGGAATTTCAATATGCACCACCAAGAGTGGCTTGCAGCAGCACCACTGATCATGCTAGTTGAGTCCAAAAGAGCCTAAATGCTATACTGGGTCTGCAGCAAGTGGTGAGGGAAAATCATACTTGACTTCATCAGCAATCTGTCTGCTGTAGATGCATCTGTCTATGACAGTATTATTACTATTGACCACTGCACAGTCCTCACGCGGACAAAGTTCCACCTTTACATTGGTTATACCTCACAATGTGTTCTGTGGTTCTATCACTGTGCTGAATGGTATAGACATTGAACAGAGCTAGCAGCACAAAACTGAGCAATCATGAGGCACTTGGGACACCAATGGCAATGCCCTAAGCCGTGATGCCCAGTTTGGGTTCCACCAGGGCCTCTCAGCTCCTGACCTCATTGCAGCTTTGGTTGAAAGATCCATTAGCTCAATTGGCTAGCTAGCTGGTTTGTGATAGAGAGTAATGCCAAAAGAATGGGTTTAATTCTCAGATAACAAGGTGTAGAGCTGGATGAACACAGCAGGCCAAACAGCATCAGAGGAGCAGGAAAGCTGAAGTTTCGGGCCTAGACCCTTCAGAAATGGGGGAGGGAAAGGGGATTCTGAAATAAATAGGGAGAGAGGTGGAGGCGGATAGAAGATGGATAGAGGAGAAGACAGGTCGAGAGGAGACAGACAGGTCAAAGAGGTGGGGGTGGAGCCAGTAGAGGTGAGTGTAGGTGGGGAGTTAGGGAGGGGGTAGCTCAGTCCAGGGAGGGCAGGCAGGTCAAGGAGGCAGGATGAGGCTAGTAGGTAGGAGATGGGCGTGGGGCTTGAGTTGGGAGGAGGGGGTAGGTGGGAGGAAGGACAGCTTAGGGAGGCAGGGACAAACTAAACTGGTTTTGGGATGCGGTAGGAAGAGAGGAGATTTTGAAGCTGGTGAAATCCACATTGATACCATTAGGCTGCAGGGTTCCCAAGCGGATTATGAGGTGCTGTTGCTGCAACCTTTGGGTGGCATCATTGTGGCACTGCAGGAGGCCCATGATGGACGTGTCGTCTAAGGAATGGGAGGGGAAGTTAAAATGGTTCGTGACTGGGAGGTTCAGTTGTTTATTGCGAACCGAGCGGAGGTGTTCCACAAAGCGATCCCCGTGCCTCCTCTTGGTTTCCCCGATGTAGAGGAAGCCACACGGGGTACAGCGGATACAGTATACCACATTAGCAGATGTGCAGTTGAACATCTGCTTGATGTAGAAAGTCTTCTTGGGGCCTGGCATGGGGATGAGGGAGGAGGTGTGGGAGCAAGTGTAGCACTTCTTGCGGTTGCAAGAAAAAGTGCTGGGTGTGGTGGAGCTGGAGGGGCGTGTGGAGTGGTCGAGAGAGCCCCAGAGAGAGTAATCCCGCTGGAAAGCAGATAAGGTTGGGAATGGAAAAATGTCTTTGGTGGTGGAGTTGTATTGCTGATGGCAGAAGTGTCAGAGGATGATGCGTTGGATCCGGATGTTGGTGGGGTGGTACGTGAGGACGAGCAGGATTCTGTTTTGGTTGTTTTTGTGGGGGTGGGGGGGTGCACAGGGGGTGTGAGGGATGAGTTGCGGCAATTGCGGGAAATGCAGGAGATATGGTCAAGGGCGTTCCTGACCACTGAGGGGGGAAGTTGTGGTCCTTGAAAAATGAGGACATCTGAGATGTTCAGGAGTCGAATGCCTCATGCTGGGAGCAGATGCAGCAGAGGTGAAGGAATTGGGAATAGGGGTTGGCATTTTTGCAGGAAGGTGGGTGGGAGGAAGTGTATTCTAGGTAGCTGTTGGATTTGTTGGCTTGAAATAGATAACGGTTTCCAGGTGGTTGCCAGAGATGGAAACAGACAGGAAGGAGAGAGAGATGTTAGAGATGGTCCGGGTGAACTGACGGTTGGCGTGGAAGGTGTTGGTGAAGTGGATGAACTGCTTGAGCTCCTTGTGGGAGCATGAGGTGGTGCCAATGCAATCATCAATGTAACGGAGGAAGAGGTAAGGCTCAGGGCTAGTGTAGCTACAGAAGAGGGATTGTTCCAAGTAACCTACAAAGAGGCAGGCATAGCTTGGGCCCATGCGGGTACACATGGCCACCCCCTTTGTCTGTAGGAAGTGGGAGGAATCGAAAGAGAAGTTGTTGAGGGTGAGGACGAGTTCGGCTAGGTGGATGAGGGTGCTGGTGGAGAGGGAATGGTCGGGCCATCCGCATGGGGAATGCAGGTGTATAGGGACTGGACGTCCATGGTGAAAATGAGGTGTTGGGGACCGGGGAATTGGAAGTTTTTGGGAGGAGGTGGAGGAGTTGTGAGGGATAAGTTGTGGGAAATGCGGGAGGCACCGTCGAAGGCATTCTCGACCAGTGAATGGGGGAAGTTGCAGTCCTTGAAAACGAGGACATCTGAGCTGTTTGGGAGTGGAATGCCTCATTATCTCAAACTATTAAACTGGTCACTGGTCGAGAATGCCTTTGACGGTGCCTCCCGCATTTCCCACAACTTATCCCTCACAACTCCTCCCCGCAATAACAACCAAAACAGAATCACCCTTGTCCTCACATACCACCCCACCAACCTCCGGATCCAATGCATCATCCTCTGACACTTCTGCCATCCGCAATCTGATCGTGTCACGGCTGTAGGCAGGGAGTTCCTGGACCATGGGGGATAAAATGGAGTCGAGATAGTGGAAATAAGTTTAATAGTTTGAGATAATGAGGCATTCCACTCCCAAACAGCTCAGATGTCCTCGTTTTCAAGGACTGCAACTTCCCCCACTCACTGGTCGAGAATGCCTTCGACGGTGCCTCCCGCATTTCCCACAACTTATCCCTCACAACTCCTCCCCGCAATAACAACCAAAACAGAATCACCCTTGTCCTCACATACCACCCCACCAACCTCCGGATCCAATGCATCATCCTCTGACACTTCTGCCATCCGCAATCTGACCCCACCACCAAAGACATTTTTCCCTCCCCACCCTTATCTGCTTTCCGGATGGACCACTGTCTCTGGGACTGTCTTGTCCGCTCCACACTCCCTTCCAACCCCACCACACCCGGCACCTTCCCTTGCAACTGCAGGAAGTGCTACACATGTCCCCACACCTCCTCCCTCAACCCATTCCAGGCCCAAAGAAGACTTTCCACATCAAGCAAATGTTCACCTGCACATCTACTAATGTGGTATACTGTATTCGCTGTTCCCGTTGTGGCTTCCTCTACGTCGGGGAAACCAAGCGCAGGCTTGGGGACTGCTTTGCAGAACACCTACGCTCAGTTCTCACTAAACAACTGCACCTCCCAGTCGCGAACCATTTCAACTCCCCCTCCCATTCCTCAGGCGAATTGTCCATCATGGGCCTCGTGCAGTGCCACAACAATGCTCCCTGAAGGTTGCAGCAAAAGCAACTCTTATTCCCCTTGGGAACCCTGCAGCCTAATGGTACCAATGTGGACTTCACAAGCTTTAAAATCTCCCCTCTTCCTACTGCATCCCAAAACCAGCTTAGTTTGTACCTGCCTTTCTAAGCTGTCCTTCCTCCCACCTATCCCCTCCTCCCACCTATCACCTCCTCCCACTTCAAGCCCCACCCCCATTTCTTACCTACTTGCCTCATTGTGCACCCTTGACCTGCCCATCCTCCCTGGACAGACCTATCCCCTCCCTAACTCACCTTCCCTGTCTCCATCCCCGCCTCTTTGACCTGTCTGTCTCCTCTATCCATCTTCTATCCACCTCCCCCTCTCTCCCTATTTATTTCAGAACCCCCTTCTCTTACCCCATTTCTGAAGATGATTCTCAGCCCAAAACATCAGCTTTCTTGCTCCTCTGCTACTTGGCCTGTTGTGCTCATCCAGCTCTACACCTTGTTATCTTGGATTCTCCAGCATCTGCAGTTCGTACTATCTCTGAAACGGGCTTAATTCTCAAACCAGTTGAGGTTACCGTGAAGGACTCTCCATCTCAAGCTCTCTCCTTTTCTGAGGTGTGGTGACCCTCAGGTTAAACTACCACCAATCATCTCATCAGAGCAATCCCATGGTCTTGTAGGATGATGATGATTTTACCTTAATGTGGTTCATAATAGATTTTACATTTGTAATTCTGCCAATTAAATTTAAAGGAAAAGTGATGCCTAATAAACTGCACACTTTCAAGCACATTTTTTATATCCAATTGTGTAATTGAATCCAAATGAGAACTTTTTACTCCCAAACATTTAACAATTTCAAAATGCATCAAATCTTCATGTATTATTAACTCATTGTAAATATTGGGTGTCGAATATATTTGTAAAATTCTAAAGCAGAGTAAAACATTTAGAGAACAAAAGAAGGATACTACACTGGTTTTTCGTGTTTAACTGTGACTGGCTTTTATGGTTGTAATGATGGCATAATAACTATGAAAATGAAGCAACTTCTGGCACCCATCCAGGTGTAGTTAAACATAGAAAACCAGAAACTGCTCTTTGTAATTTTTCAATCCTCCACAGATTGTGCTCCCCATCAACGAAAATCTTTTAAATTTCAATTGATGTGTTTTTCTGTTTCTATATGATTAGTTTCATTCGACTTCTAAAAATCTTTGAAAATATTATGTATTGTTGAATAAGGTGTAACAGGTTTTGTAACTGCATTATATGTTTATAATTGCTGCTGAAAGACCACTCTGTTTTCCACAATTTATTTTATACATGGTAGAGATCCATCGCTTTTCTAAAAAAAAACAGGATATTTCGGCTTCTGCATCCCTAATCTTTATTCCCTTGTCTGAAAATTATCAAATTGCAAGGGATAACCACTGTCCCTGATAACTCTTTAGGGTGATCAGCTGTTTAGTCTACTAACATTACTTTTGCTGGACAGCTGATATCTCCCCTGAGTTGATGCTGTCATCATCAGGTAAGGTGAAATTCAGGTCACACAGATCTCCAGCTCTTTGTGGGCAACTACTTTCAAAGTTAGTGACAAGAGCCGTGACTTCCCCACAAACCAGAAAAGCCAAATCCATGAATTTCATGAATAAAGTACACTGATTGGGCTTATATATTAACTGCCATTCATCTTACTCCTAAAGATTTTGTCAGTTTTTGCACAGTGGGTGGTGAAAATGTTGAAAATGTCATGTTGAAAATATCCCAAATTCTTCTTCAAACATGTTTTGAACATAGCTTTTTACATACAATCCAAAGATGACATCATATCCGAAACTTAACAGAAAAAGTTTACTGTTTACTTTTTACTAACCACCTTATTCCCGAAATGACCATGAGTTGGCTAATTATTATTTGCAACATTGAATTTAGAATACGCAAGATATATGAGGCAGGTTAACTGGAATTTGAATTCTTCCTGTTCAGATGATTGCTACAGAACTAGTGTTTAGTCCCCAGGTACTATCATATTTGATAAACTATGTGACTGCCTTTGAAATGTTTACATTGGGATCTATCCAAGCCAATGTGATATTGCACTTGGCCCACTCTCATACAGTATATATAACCTGAATATCGGTTTGATTTGTTCCACCTCCAAAGCATTTCGCTTTGTGTGGCTTCATTGTGAAAAATGCAAAACAATTTTCCTTTTTTTATTGTTGATAATGTGTTATAAATTTGTCTGAATGTAGGTCAACCAAGAATTTTAAACAAGCTTACTGTCTTCACTGGTGGCAGTTTAAAAATAGCAGAATGTAAATTGCTACAGTTGCAAGCCTTTTCCCAAATTATCACAGCCTTTTTTAAGACATGACACATAGTGGAACATTGCATTCACTACCTCTCAATACTGGAAATGCTGTGTAAAATGACATGCGTAGTCAAATCTGCCAAAATAGGAAGAAAAACAATGAAAGTTGGAAATGTACATCTGTCAACATCTGAAGTGGCAGAAATCTTTGTCTGACTATTCTTCGCTAGTTCTGAAACCTATCTGAAATGCTAACCTGTATGTTTCTTTTTCGGAGTTGATGATGTCTCTATGTATTTATTTCATTCTCATTTTATTTAAATCTGCATTGGTGTCCTTTATAAAGTTTCCAGTGGGGGTGTCTGTATAAACTAGACCAACTGGCATATTCCTGGAATTTTAGAATTATCGCAGACAATTATCTTAGTGAGGACTAACTTGTATTTGGTAAAGAATCAAAGGGCAAAAAATTCCTATCATCAGTCAGTGTCTTTTCGAATGAGATGTTCTGTGCCTAGTCTGCCCTGGCTCGCAGTGATTTTTCCACAATCCATTAACTATTCAACTGCTCTTCAACACCCTTCCCATGCAATCGTGTGACTGCAGAAACAGAAGTGCTCATCACTGCCAGGTCTTCATACCGTTCACACCATTGCACCATCTTTAAAGCTTAGCTGTGCACCACTTCAGATTCTAAAAGCCAGGAACTATTCTTAACACTGGCATTCTAGCAGTATCACTAAGGAAATGGCACCAAAAATAAAATTTGTTCCCTATTTTGTGGACAGGGAACTGGAGGTGTGCTGAGTACTGGGTAATGGAGGGGACCGGCAGAGGAGGTGACACAACCAGATTTAACCAACCTGGGCCAAGATGATGGCGCAGTGCAATGCAGGGATCTGGGTGAAAAGGAACGTATAGCAGTGAAGGAAAAAGATGTATGATCTTCTGCGTTCTGCGAGGATAAGTGCCACTATCTTCTTTCTGTCATTTCGTACTCACTCTAATTCTGCCACTACACCCACATCCCACTAAGGTTCATGGACTACAACTCTCACTGCTGCACACCTCATGTCTACTCAACATCTCTCGCCCATCTCATTCTCTCAGACTACTAACTGTTCCTGCTCACCTGACACACTGAATGGGACACTTCACTACCTCTCTTGCTCTTGTCTCACCACTGGCTGCTCTTACATTCACTTGCATCACCCTTTTGTATCATTGAGGAAAATTGGCCCAGCACCAGAGTGAGAAACCCAAGGATGGTAGATATCAGGTTCCTTCCTCTCCACAAAGACAAAATATTGGGTTAGCTGGAGGAGAGCACCACTGATGAGGATGGTCATCTAATCCACTAAGCTTCAATGTGCTATGATGCTGCTTGGTCTGCTGTGCTCCTCTAGCTCCACACTGTGTTATCTCTTCAATGTGCTGTGCTTGGTGTGCTGCTGTCCCATTAGCATTAGTGCCAACTTATTATAATTGATATTAGCTCTTATCCCTTTTACGCAACTGGACCTGCTTTTCTGTTATGCAGGTACTAATGGCACCCAGCAAACCTCTGCTCAGAAAAGGTCTATGCCAGAGACCCCCCGCTCCACCTACAACTCTAACTCTGAGAGGGAAATCCATGAATCCTTAGGGGATGCACTGACAAGACTTTCCCATGCATCTTCCCCCACCACAGCAACTTTCACTTCGGTGGATTCTCTTTCTAGATTAGACTGAGGAGCACAATCTGGTGGGCACATCACTGACATGTCTCCAGAGCTGGTCAATTGAAGAATTGCCCCAGCTCTCTGGCGCTGAGGACCAGGCACGTGGTCAGCCCTAGACAGAGAGGATCCCATTGTGTCAATGAATAACTTTGGGTTCAGAAAAGATTTCCACTGATGTTTCCAGGGTTGGAGAGTTTGAACTCTAGGGAGAGGCTGAATAGGCTGGGGCTATATTCTCTGGAGCATTGGAAGCTGAAGGGTGACCTTGTAGAGGTTTATAAAATCATGAAGGGCATGGATAGGGTAAATAAACAAGATCTTTTTCCCTGGGATGGGGGAGTCCAAAATCAGAGGGCATAGGTTTAAGGTGAGAGGAGAAAGATTTAAAAGGGATCTAAGGGACCACATTTCCATGCAGAGGTGTGATCTGTGTATGGAATAAGTTGCCATAGGAAGTTGTGGAGCTGGTAGAATTGGAACATTTAAAAGTCAATTGGATGGGATATGAATAGGAACGGTTTAGAGGGATATGGGCCAAATACTGGAAAATGGGAGTAGATTTATTTCAGATATCTAGTAGGCATGGATGAGTTGTTTCTGTGCCATAAATGTCTATGACTCTCAAATGCGCAGAAAGATACAGGAACAGCTGGAAAGTTTGTCAGAGGACGTTGATAAGTTGGATCAAAGGATGAAGGAGTTCGACAGGATTATCAGTACCTTGCGGTGCCTGGGTTGAATGTGTTTGAGTGGCTGCATACTGCATGGACAGGTTGGTGACTGCCATGGAAATCCAAGTGCCACACGCACGCAGTATCTCTGTATGGATCTGCATACCAGTACTCTAGCCTTAGGTAATAAAATGTGAGACTGGATGAACACAGCAGGCCAAGCAGCATTAGGTGCTTAGCATCAATCACATGCGGGAGGTGGAGGAGGACCTAACCTCACTCCAGGTGCCCTAACTTCTTAGGGAGACAGGGATCCTAGCAGGCACTCAAAGAAGAATCCTTATGGAGGATTCCCATAGTATTCCTCTCAGAAATGCCCAGCCCCTGCAAGTCTAGCCAAGGAGAGGAAAGCTGTATCAGAGCAGGACATTTTCTGTAGGCCTGGGCCCTCTAGGCCCAAATGCCCCTGGAGATGACCACCCAATGTTCCAGACAACAGGGCCAACTACTGAGCAGTCTCCATCTATCCCAGCTACAGACATTAAGACTGCATTTAGAGGGCGAGGAAAAGAAACATTTCTGGGAATGCAGATAGCACAGGTGAAATATCATTGTAAATGAACTTGCACTTTTATAACTATATCATGCCTTAGTGTCTTTGTCACTTTTAGACCTGATTATGTCACACCCTTGTGAGAAATGAGCAACCTCTTTCAACATTCCAAGGGATGAAAGAAGTCGTAATGAGCAAGTATAGCCCATCTCTCTCAAGCTATTGTCTCCTTGACTGCAGGTAGCCTTGGTGTCAATGTTCCTTGAAATGTAATGTTGATGACTTCAGCCCAGCCATTACACCTTAATGTAGCCTGGCATATAGCATTCTGCACTTGCACTGATCTTGACTGATGATTCCTCACATCTCCAGAGGGAAAGGTTCATTCTTTGTATCAGCTTTTGAAGAAAGCGCACTGCCTTGCCTTTCACAAGTTCAATACTGTTGCTACGGGATGCTCAAGTATTTCGCAGCAGCTTAGCAGTCTACACATACTCTGAAATATTGAATGCTACCTAATGATAAAAGAGACAGAAGAAGATATCTTAACATTCCACTCAACATGCTGGCTATCATTAAAAAATTCACTGTACCACACTTGGATATGATTTGCTGACTGAAGCCTTAAGAGCCACCTAACCTGAGCCCTGTGTGGTGTTGATTTACTGCCAAATGGCTTCTCCTTTGAGTTCACTGCTGGTTTCTTCTTAATGCTCAATAAAGCATGTAATGCACAGATATTTAAAAGTGGAATCAGCAGGGGCTGTTTGCCATATTCCCAACAGAGTGTTAAAACAGATGAAGGAAATCCAGACTCAACACATTTGTTGTGCATAATAACAAAGTGTGAAGCTGGATGAACACAGCAGGCCAAGCAGCATCTCAGGTGCTCCTGAGATGCTGCGTGGCCTGCTGTGTTCATCCAAATTCACACTTTGTTATCTCGGATTCTCCAGCATCTGCAGTTCCCATTATCACTGATACATTTGTCATGCAAGCTGGTTTCACTGCAGAGACTGAGCACCAGCTCTTTGATACCTACTCCTGTCTTCCCTGGACCATGACATCTCCATGGCACTCAGATCAATGTATCAAGCATGGTCACTGACCTCATTTCATCTGATAATGTCTCCCTGCCTGCCTCCATGCTGATTATCCCTTAGCCCCGCTCATTTCACTTCTAACTCCTTCTGAAAATCCACAAACAGAATTTTCCGGGCAGACCCATTGTTTCAGCCTGCTTCTGCCCCACAGAATTCATCTTTTCCAGCCTTGACTCAATCTTTTCTCCCCTTTGTCCAGTCCGTGCCCATGTACATTTGTGATTCCTCTGATGCTTTACATTATCTTCAAAATTTCCAGTCTGCAGGTTCCACCACCTCCTGTTTACCATGGACATGCAATCCCTTTCCACATCCATTCCCCACCAGGATGGTCCTGGGGCTGTCTGCTTCTTCCTGAAACAAAGGCTTGAACTGTCCCTACCCACCACCACCACCTTCCACTTGGCCAAGCTCGTCCTCACCCTCAACAACTTCTCTACCCATCTCCCACACTTCCACCCTCAACCCCTCTCTTCCCTCCTGCAACAGCGATAGGATGCCCCTTTTGCTTGCCTTCCATCTCACCAGCATTCACATCCAGAAGATCATCAGCCACTATTTCCTCCTCCTCTAGCAAGATGCTCCCACCAGACACAATTACCCCTCCCCACTCCCTTGCCCACCTTCTGCAGGGACCATTCCCTCTAGAATACCCTGGTTCACAATTCTTTCACTCCCTACAACCCCCCACAACCCCATGGCACCCTCCCCTGCAACTGCTGAAACTGTAACACCTGCCCACTTACCTCCTTCCACCTCAGTACCCAAGGGCCCAAACATGCCTTCCAGGTGAAGCAGCACTTTACCTGCACTTCATGCAATCTAATCTACTGCATTCACTGCTCACAATGTGGTCTCCTCTGCATAGGGGAGACAAAGCATAGACTGGGTGCCCACTTCACAGATCATCTGCATTCCACCCACTAAAAAAGACCGAGTTTCCTGTTGTCTGCCACTTTAACTCACCACCCTGTTCACTGGCCAACACCTCATTTTCCAGAAATAGTAGGAACTGCAGATGCTGGAGAATCTGAGATAACAAGGTGTAGAGCTGGATGAACACAGCAGACCAAGCAGCATCATAGAAGCAGGAAAGCTGACGTTTCGGGCCTAGAGCCGCCTTCAGAAGTGGGGGAGGGGAAGCGTGTTCTGAAATAAATAGAGAGGCGGGGAGGCAGATAGAAGATGGATAGAGGAGAATAAAGGTGGAGAGGAGATAGACCGGTCAAAGAGACGGGGATGGAGCCAGTAAAGGTGAGTGTAGGTTGGGAGGTAGAGAGGAGATAGGTCAGTCCAGAGAGGCCGGACAGGTCAAGGGGAGGGCCGGGGGGGAATGGGATGAGGTTAGTGGGTAGGAGATAGGGGTGGGGCTTGTGGTGGGAGGAGGGGATAGGTGGGAGGAAGGACCGGTTAGGGAGGCAGGACGAGCAGGGCTGGTTTAGGGATGTGGTGGTGGAGGTGAGATTTTGAAGATTGTGAAGTCCACATTGATACCATTGGGCTGCTGGGTTCCCAAGCAGAATATGAGGTGCTTTTGCTGCTACCTTCAGGTAGCATCATTGTAGCACTGCAGGAGGCCCAGGATGGACATGTCGTCTGCAGAATGGCAGGGGGAGTTGAAGTGGCTCACGACTGGGAGGTGCAGTTGTTTATCGCGAACCGAGCAGAGGTGTTCTGCAAAACGATCCCCAAACCTCTGCTTGGTTTCCCCAATTTGGAGGAGGCCACAACGGGAACAGCGGATACAGTATACCACATTAGCAGATGTGCAGGTGAACATCTGCTTGATGTGGAAAGTCTTCTTGTGGCCTGGGATGAGGGTGAGGGGGGACGTGTATGGGCAGGAGTAGGACTTCTTGCTGTTGCAGGGAAAAGTGCAGGGTGTGGTGGGGCTGGAGGGGAGTGTGGAGTGGACAAGGGACTCCCAGAGAGAGTGGTCCTTCCGGAAAGCAGATAAGGGTGAGGAGGGAAAAATGTCAGTGGTTTGGTTGGATTGCAGATGGCAGAAGTGTCGGAGGAAGATGCGTTGGATCTGGAGTTTGTTCGGGTGGTATGTGGGGATGAGGGGGATTCTGTTTTGGTTGTTTTTGCGGGAAGGGGGTGTGAGGGAGGAGTTGCGGGAAATGCGGGAGACACGGTTGAGGGCATTCTCGACCACTGAGCGGGGCAAGTTGCAGTTCTTGAAAAACGAGGATACCTGAGATGTACGGGAGTGGAATGCCTCATCCTGGGAGCAGATACAGCAGAAGTGAAGGAACTGGGAATAGGGGATGGCATTTTTGCAGGAAGGTGGGTGGGAAGAGGTGTATTCTGGGTAGCTGTGGGATTCGGTGGGCTTGAAATGGGCATCGGTTTCTAGGTGGTTGCCGGACATAGAGACTGAGAGGTCCAGGAAGGACAGAGAGGTATTAGAGATGGTCCAGGTGAACCTACGGTTGGCGTGGAAGGTGTTGGTGAAGCCTCCTGCAGTGCCAGAATGATGCTACCCGAAGGTTGCAAGAACAGCAACTTATATTCCGCTTTGGAACCCTGCAGCCCAATGGTATCAATGTGGACTTCACAAGCTTCAAAATCCTTCCTCCCCTTACCGCATCCTAAAACCAGCCCAGCTCATCCCTGCCTCTCTAATCTGTCCTTCCTCCCACCTATCCCCTCCTCCCATCTCAAGCCCCACCTCCATCTCCTACATACTAACCTCATCCCACTCCCTTGACCTGTCCGTCCTCCTTGGAATGACCTATCTCCTCCCTACCTCCCCACCTAAACTTACCATTACTGGCTCCATCCCTGCCTCTTTGACGAGTCTGTCTCCTTTCTACCTATCTTCTGCACTATCCATCTTCTATCTGCCTCCCCCCCACCCTCCCTATTTATTTCAGAACCCCCTTCCTTGCCCCCATTTCTGAAGAAGGGTTTAGGCCCGAAACGTTATCTTTCCTGCTCCTATGATTCTGCTTGGCCTGTTGTGTTCATCCAGCTCTACCTTGTTACCTCATTTTCCACTTGGGCACTCTGCAGCTCTCAAGACTCAATATCGAGTCCAATAATTTTAGGGCTTGAACTGTCCCATGTCTTAGCTCCCTACCCCATACACCAGGCCTTGTAATCACATACTCTGCCATTAGACACTACTTATTGTTAGCCACTAACAGCCTCCATGAACAGCTGTTCACCCTCCTCGCCAGATCATTAACCACTCCTTTGTCTGTCCAACTGTTGTTCTCTCCCTTTTGGACTCTACCCCCACCTATCATTAACTTCTGACCCCTCACCCCACCCTATTTTCTGCATTTAAACTGACATTTTTCTCGCTACCATCAGTTCTGAGGAAGGGTACCTGAACCTGCAACATTAACTATGATTTCTCTTCACTGTTGTTGCCAGACCTGCTGAACGTTTCCAGCAATTTCTGCTTTGTTTCTGATTTCAGTGAAGTTATCTCTGGCTCCTTGGGCTTGGTACATTGTTCTGTTGGGCTCTCTTGTGTGTACCTCCTATTCATTGACCTGATCCCTGTCCTCACCTTCATTTTCATCCTCATTTTCATCTTGAGCAAATTGCTGTCAATTCTTGCACAAAGCGGCCTGCTTGATTGGTACCCCATCCACTTCCTTCAACGTTCACTCCCTCCACCATTGATGTAGAGTGGCAGCAGTGTGTACTGTGCATTGCAGCAACTCATCAAGGCAGCTTTGACAAACCTGCAACCGTTAGTATCATCTCAGAGGACAAGGCCAGCAGATGCATGGGAACACCACCATCTGCAAGTTCCCCTCCAAGTCACATACCATCCTGACTTGGAACAAAATAGCCATTTTTTCACTGTCACTGGGTCAAATTCTTGTAACTCACTTTGTAATGGCACTGTGGATGTGCCTAGGCAACATGGACTGCCGCAGTTAAAGAAGGGAGTTCACCACCATCTCCCTGAGACAACTAGGAATGAGCACCAAATGCTGGCTTTGTCAGCAGTGCCTACATCCTATAAAAGAATGAAAAGAGATCTTGACACTTGCAGGCAGGTAGCCCATCCTGCTTTCTCAAAAAAACACTTGCAGGCATCTGTTGGCAGCATACAGACAGAGAACTGGCCTGCTAGCTAATGCTCTAACTTTTCAAGCCTGCTTGCCTGTGTGCCCACTTTCAATACCGGCTAAAAATTCAGTCATGGGTGGGTGTGCAGAGATGGACAATTTGCTGTTCAAATGAGTTAATTGGTAATCCTGGAAGGTATTTTAACTGCAGTACTCAAAAACTTGTGTTCTGTGTTTCATTTATGCTGATCAGTGAAAACCACTTCAGAGAGCAGTAAAATTTGTCGGCGTCCCTAATCCAGCAGAACCCAGACATCCCTTGTCAAATATAGTCTGGCTACAGAAACTGGCGTGCGTAAGGGTGGAAACTTTCACAGAAGTCATACCACAAAAACAATATCGTCCTGTAGTCCCTCAAAATGAATGTAATGGAAATAACAGATTCAAAAAAAATAGAAATAAGAATCTAATCTTAGCTGTTCAAGGATGAAGGAAGTTAAGATTATTCATAACTGCAGCACACTCAACCACCACCCATAACCTTAGTAATTGCAGACAATGGCTAAGTGATAGGACTTAGCTATCACCTCAAAGAAATGTGTCTGCAATGATCAACGATCTCTGTGGCATGGATTTCCCCTTTCCTTACTTGAATTTGAATCTGGCACCAAATCAAAGGGATCCCCAAGTGTACAACAACAGTGATGTAATCATGCAGAATAGGAAGCCAATCAGATTGAAGAAAGCACTCAAGCAACAATTCTAGAAATAAAATGAACTTTTTGACCACTTTGTATCAATTTCTGCAAATGTTATAGAAGGACTGGTATATATACATTAGAAGCTGCAATATAAATTTTCTTTTCAAAAAAAAACTTTCCTCCTTAGAATGGAAAGGAAGATTAGAATTACAAAAATATAAGGCAAGGTTTCTAGAGTGGTTTTTCAGTAGGATATATAGCTTAGTGCACCAGTTAGAAATCTAGTTGCATTTCATTTATGAAGTCGAACTTTCTTAGCTGTTCTTAATGGAGATAGTACACTAGAGGTTATATTCTTACTAGTGCAGAGCTCTCCAATTGTTTGCAATTTACATGGACTGCAGTGCATTTATGCATGAGCACACAGTTTGCAGTCAGTGCTAGTGGAGACTTGTCTGAACACTGATATTTTCTGCACTCAACCATCACGGTTAATAATTCTACTGAAAAACTAAGGCCATTATTGGACACTTAATCAAATCATTTATTATTGCACTATAGACAGCAGTTTACCACCTATATCTACAAAATTGAAGGAATGTAAAGAGACAGGAACACCATGACACACCATCTGGCAGTGGCTTGGATCTGAAACTTTCTGGAGTGTTGTTTAGACTGAGTAGGTTGAATAGATGAGCACTACCATTGTCACAGACTAAACCAGATGCATCCCAGGCCTTGCTTCTGGAATGTTGTTTAGCCACTTATGAAAGAAGCTGATAAATGTATGTGTGAAGTCTCTCACTGTATTCTCTTTCGTTGACACCAGATGTAGGAATTAGGGCATGCCTCCAAAATGAGCAGCTACTTCAGAAAAGTTTCTGAGGGTGGTTGACAGGTGTTAAGCACTCAACAATGTAGGATTCAATTTCCTCAACAATACTTAATCTGAGCATGCTCTGGCCTAATCTTGTCAGCCATCATGTTTATGTTCTTAAATAACTTTCTTAAACATTGGTCTATAATAGCAAATAACTAACACTGAAACGGTCTACTGTGTGCTGAGGATGAAGCATTCTTTCACTTGCAGCTGAAAGCTACTGATGACAGCACAACAAAAAGATTATGCACTTTGTCTTGGGACTTACATTGTTAATAAATTATGGCTTAAGAAAAATCTCTTTACATTTCTGTGGACAAAGACGAAGCAGAGAAAAGTAATTTCTGAGCTTGGACACAGAAAATGACTGCAAATGACAGATTGTCGTAAAAACCCAGTTGGCTCAGGAATCTCACTCTCTTTGATGATTTGATTCTCGTCATTATCTATGTTCGGCATGGATGAGTGGGACCAAAGGGTCTATTTCCGTGCTGTGTATCTATGTCTCTATATTACATGTCATTGACTCTAGTAAATATCCTCTGGAGCAGACTTGACCACTACTTCTGGGAACAAAGAATATGTAATAAACATAGCCTTGTCAACATCACCCAAATTGTCAGAACAACCAATTAAAAACATTTCTGCAACAGTTCTACAAATAAATAAAAACATTTCTATGCTTCTCTGTAAGTCAGTGAGACACGACTAAGTCAGATTAGATGTACTATGTATTTGTTTGTAGCATGTTAGAGGTCAATTTAACTTTTCAATATGAGTTTGCAACCTGATATGCTGAGAAGTAAAACAACATTACACTACTTCAATGTTTCAGACAATAAAACATCTGAGGACATTGGAATTTAAACCATATGTGATATTCATCAAGCCACCATCACTTGAACGCCTCAGAGAAACCAGAAAGAATGCAAAAATCATTTCAAGCAAAGATGACAAAGGTTCTGCCAAACCGTTCACGGTATGTTTTGCAGTTTATATAGACAGGGAAACCTTTTATAATCAAAACTGTTTCAGATGAGTATAAAGTTTTCATTCATATTTGTGTTTGTTTTGGGTAAATATTGGGTGATGGAATTGATTCTGCTGTTCATTCTTGGGTGACTTAGGATGTGTACATCTCCCAATAAACTATCTTTACAATGTATCTGTGCTCTCAACGTGAAGATCATACACAAGTGAAAGATTTGAAGCTTTTGAAGTTGTCTTAATGGTGTGTGCGGTTAGACTAGTAGCAAGCTTGTAGCCAGATTCATGTCCACAGAGGGATGGTTTCCATTAGACTCTTAAGCAGACGTCTCATTGAAGAATGGCTGTTGATTTGTACTAGGACATCGTTTCCAGAAGTAAAAGTGTACCTTAGCCACTCAAATATCAATTTTCTTATGCTCCAGGGGTTCTTGGACAATAGAAGAATGTAAATTCTCACTGGTGGAACATGAAACTAGTTGAAACAAACAGAGTAGCATTCTGTCTTTTTAAGATGAAAAAAAGCAACAGATATAAGGCCAAATCTTTCTGGGAAAAAGCATTAGATTCACAATGCACTCCATTTTTAATGTGCAAGTCACCCAGCAAGGTCAGGGGAATAATAGACATGACATCACTTCAGGAGCAATTTGGAGTGGGCAATAAATGCTGGTTTTGCCTTAATGCCTACATACCATAAATATTTTTTTAAAAATAATCCATTAATTACTGATCAGTTTAAACTTCTCCAATGTTTGCTTTGCAACACACAGCTCAACCTCAACCTCTCAGAACTTGCTGGATTTCCACACTAATTAGCCATTTAAACCTGCCACAGAAAGACGGGGTTAATGGTTTAGAGTTTAAGAACCCTTTTAGCTATGTGATCATTTAGGCAATGCTAATCAACCCCTTTAGCTCAGAAAGCAAGCATTTAATCTGTTGAGTCCCAATCCAGCATATAATAAATTCTTCCTGGAGACTTTTAGAATTTATCTTTTTCTAGATTTTCCATTCTTCTTTTTCTCTTTCTCTCGTAATGTAATTGTTCTTAACCTGATGTTGTTTTGCAGCTGTTTGTTTAACTCCATTATATGGTGGAGTGGACTCTATGGGCTGATTGGCCTTACTTCCACTCCTATGTCTTATGGTCTTATTGTCACAACATATTGAGTTCAGTTTTGCTGAAGTGACAATTTAGGGAGTTTCATGGATGTTTTCTGTCTATGAACTGGAGTGAGATGTTTCATATTTTGTCTCATTATGTATCAATTAGACGTCTATGGTGCCCTGCTCACCAGTGCAGAAATACCCGTCACTACCCAGAACAAAGAACAGTACAGCACAGGAACAGGCCCTTCAGCCTACTTAGCCTGCAGTGACACACAACGCCTCTTCTAAACTAAAAACATTGTACCTGCACATGGTCCGTATCCCCCTCTTTTTGGCCTATTCATGTATCTATCAAGATACCTCTTAAATGTTACTGTTGTATCTTCTTCTACCACCTCCTCTGGCAGTGCATTCCTGACACTAACCACTCTCTGTATAAGTAACTTGTCTCGCATCTCCTTTCAACTTTCTCCCTTTTACCTTAAACCTTTGTCCGCTCATAATTCACTCTAATAATTTTGTAAACTTCTATCAGGCTGTCCTCAGCCTCTAATGTTCCCAAGTTTGCCCAATCTCTCCATATAGCTAATATCTTCCAGACCAGACAACATCCTAGTAAACCTTTTCTGCACCCTCTCCGAAGCGTCCACATCTTTCTGGTAGTGTGTTGACCAGAACCATACACAATGTTCGAGTGTGGCCTAACTAACGTTCTGTACAGCTGTCAATACAGTGTGGAACTGGAGGGCACTGATGAGCCCCCTTGAAGAGTCCTGACCTGAAACACTGACTTTCCTGCTCTTCTGATGCTGCCTGACCTGCTGTGTTCCTCCAGCTCCACATTGTATTGACTCTGACTCCAGCATCTGCTGTTCCTGCTACCTTCTATACAGTTACAACGTGGCTTACCAATTTTTATAATCTATGCCCAACCAATGAAGGCAAGCATGCTGTATAAGCCTTCTTGACCACTTTATCCACCTGTTACTATCTTCAGGGAACTGCGGGCCAGTATGCCTAGATCTTTGAGTTCTGAGGAAGGGTCACCGGACCTGAACTATTAACGCTGATTTTTTTCTTCACAGATGCTGCCAGACCTGCTGTGCTTTTCCAACAATCCTTGTTGCTATCTGCAGCTCCCCCAATCTTTTTATCATCTACAAACTTATTAACAAGGCCATCTACATCCTCCTCCAAATCATTTATATGTATTACAAACAACAGGTCTCAGCTCTGATCCCTGTTGAACACCACTAGTTACAGATCTTCAGTCAGAAAACCACCTTTTCACTGCTATTCTGTGACTTCTATGACCAAGCCAGTTCTATACCCATCTTCCAGCTCACTACCAATCCCATGTGGCTTCACCTTCTGTATCAGACAGCCATGGGGGACCTTGACAAAGGCCTTGCTAAAATCCATGTAGACAACATTCAGCACCCTGTCTTCATCAATCGTCTTTGTCACTTCCTCAAAAAGGCTCATTCAAGTTTGTGAGATGCGACATTTCCCACACAAAGCCATGCTGCATGTCCCCAAATCCATACTTTTCCAAAAGTGAATAAATTCTGTCCCGAAGAATTTTCTCCAATAATTTCTTTGCTACTGACATGGGGCTCACTGGCCTGTAATTTCCCGGCTTATCCGTGTTGCCCTTCTTAAACAAAGGAACAACGTTGGTTATTCTTCAATCCTCAGGGACCTCACTATGACTAAAGAAGATACAAAGATTTTATACAAGGCCCCAGCAATTTCCTCACTCACCTCCCTCAGAATTCAAGGATAGAACCCATCAGGTCCTGGGAACTTGTCTATCTTAATGCTTTTCAAAACACTCAGCACCACCTCCTTTTTTATATCCACATGGCCTAGTATATTATCATTTTTATTCATTTATGGGATGTGGATGTCGCTGGCTAGCCAGCATTTATTATCCATCCCTAGTTGCCCAAGACGACGGTGGTGAGTTGCTTCTTGAACCGCTGCAGTCCACGTGCTGTAGTTTGACCCAGAATGCCAATAGAGAGGGAATTCCATGATTTTGACCCAGTGACAGTGAAGGAATATGATATACTTCCAAGTCAGTATGGTGAATGGCTTGGAGGGGAACTTACAGGTGGTGGTGTTCCCATGTATCTGCTGCCTTGGATTCTTTCAGATGGAAGTTGCCATGGGTGTGGAAAGTACTGTCTGAGAATCTTTGGTGAATTTCTGCAGTCATCTTGTAAATAGTATACACTGCTTTTACTGAGCATCAGTGGTGGAGAGGGTGAATGCTTGTGGATGTAGTGCCAATCAAGTTGGCTGCTTTGTCCTTGATGGTGTCAAGCTGCTCGAGTGTTATTGGAGCTGCACCCATCCAGGTAAGTAGGGAGTATTCCATCACACTCCTGATTTGTGCCTTGTAGATGATGGACAGGCTTTGGGGAGTTAGGAGATGAGTTCCTTGCCACAGTTTTCCTAGTCTCCCTCCTGCTTTTGTAGACACTGTATTTATGTAGTGAGTCCAGTTGAGTTTCTGGTCAATGATAACCCCCAGAGTGATGATCGTGGAGGATTCAATGATGGTAACATCATTGAATGTCAAGCGGCAGCAGTTAAATTGTCTCTTATTTGTGATGGGCATAGCCTGGCATTTGTATGGCATGAATATCACTTGCCACTTGTCAGCCCAAGCCTGGATATTGTCCAGATCTTTTTGCATTTGAACTTGGGCTACATCATTATCTGAGGAGTCACGAATTGTACTGAACATTGTGCAGTCATCGGTGGATGGAGGGAAGGTCATTGATGTAGCAGCTGACCGACTGATAGAATTCCTACAGTGTGGAAACAGACCCTTCGGCCCAACATGTCCGAACCGACCTTTGGAGCATCCTGCCAAAACCCATCCCCGTACATAATCTATACATCCCTAAACACTTCGGGCAATTTAGCATGACCAATCCACCTAGTCTGCACATCTTTGGACCATGGGAGGAAACCGGAGCACCCGGAAGAAACCCAGGCAGACTTGGGGAGAACATGCAAACTCCACACAGTCACCAGAGGGTGGAATCGAACCTGGGTCCCTGGTGCTGTGAGGCAGCAGTGCTAACCACTGAGCCACCGTGCCACCCCTAAATTGCTCTGGTCTTTGTGTATATTTAAGGCTGAGATAGATTATTGATCAGTGGGGAAATCCAGAGTTACGGCGAAAGGGCAGGAAAATGGATGGGAGACATATTGGATCAGCCATTATGCTGTTGAATGGCTGAGTAGGCTCGAAGGTCGATCGACCTGCCCTGTTCCTATTTCTCATGGCCTTATTAGTGTACACTCTTTTGTTTTAAATTTAGGAGCTAATATAATGCCACTGGCGCCAACTGAATAACTCAACCTGTAGTGTTAATATCTGATTTTTGCTTGTGATTTGAAGACTAAATTTAGCCTGTTAGTTATTTAATGAAAACCATGAATGTGTCACCAGATTCCTACTCTGTTTTGTCTCTGTGTCATGCAGCTCCCTCCAATTCCATGCGCTTTCTGATCTCTCTCTATACCAACAGCTGAGAATTGCACATATGTGGACAATAAATGACAGAATAGTAAGAACTGCAGATGCTGGAGTCTGAGATAACACAGTGTGGAGCTGGAGGAACACAGCAGGCCAGGCACCATCAGAGGAGCAGGAAAACTGACATTTCGGGTCAGGACCCTTCTTCAGAAATTGGGGAGGGAAAGGATGGAGCGGTGATAGCAGGTAGATGGTGGAGTGGCTAGGGTGGGAGAGAAGACAGACAAGTCAAGGAGGTGGGAATGAAGCTAGTAAAGGTGTGTGTAGGTAGGTAGGGATGGGGATTGGTCAGTGAGGTGGGAGGAGCAGATAGGTGGGAGAGAAGACCGACAGGTCAGTGAGGTGGAGATGAGAGGGGGTGCTGGTCTTTGGATGAGGTCAGGGAGGTGGAGAGATTTTGAAGCTAGTAAAGTCCACATTGAGACCATTGGGTTGAAGGTTTCCAAGGTGGAATATGAGGTGCTGTTCCTCCAGCTTCTGGTGGCATCATTGTGACATTGGACAAGGCCCAGGATGGACATGTCGTCCTGGGAGTGGGAGGGGGAGTTGAAGTGGTTTATGACTGGGAGGTGTTGTCATTTGTCGCAAACCTAGCGTAGATGCTCTACAAGGTGGTCTCCGAGCCTCCACGTGGTCTCACTGAAGTAGCGGAGGCCACATTGGGATAAGGAGATACAATAGATCACATTAGCAGATGTGCAGGTGAACATCAGTTTGATGTCGAAGGTTTTTTTGGGGCCTGGGATGGATGTGAGGGGGGAAGTTGTGGGGGCAGGTGTAGCACTTCCTGCAGTAGCAGGGAAGGTGCAAGGTGTGGTGGAGCTAGTGGGGAGTGTGGAGCAGACAAGGGAGTCGCGGAGAGAGCGGTCCCTCCGGAAGGCAGGTAAGGGTGGGGAGGGGAAAATGGTAGTCGGGTCAAATTGCATGTGGTGGAAGTGGCAGAGGATGATGCGTTCAATCCGGAGGTTAATAGAGTGATTCGTGAGAACAAGGAGAGTTCTGTCTTTGTTTTTATTGCGGGGAGAGGGTGTGAGGGCTGAGGTGCAGGAAATAGAAGGGTGTTGTCAACCACGGTAGCGGGGCGAAGTTGCAGTCCTTGAAATATGAGGACATCTGGGATGATAGGCATGTGTTTAACAATCGTACTTTGCTTGATTTGCCCCCTGATTTAAATAGTTCATTGACTTTACTAGCTTTATGAAAATTGAATCTTAATAGCGCTCATAGAGCTACAACAATTAGCATGCCAGTGAAAGAAGATTGGATACACATGGAAAATAATTGATTACCTGCTTTAAGATTTCAGCATTAATTGCCACTTAAGTGAAATTTTATATGCCACAACTTAATTTCATCCATTACATAATGGCTGTCTTTGGAAAATAGAATATTTGTAGGAGTATAATTAAGGAAGTGATGCTACCCCATTAAGAAAATGCTACTTATCCCAGAAAAAGCAGGTCAAAAATACCATTCCATGGTATCATTTGGCATAGGTATTGAAATATTAATTTGTTCTTTTATTAAAAAACATTACTGACTGCTTAAAAAAATAAATTATCAGTAACCAATGTTTAAAATACATGTACAACACCCACGTACAGACAAGGTTTATAGTAACAGCTTTCTAGAGACACAGGAAATCAGCAGAAATAATCATTCCAGAATTTTTGGATTTTATCCATCTTTTATAAACCTTTCAGTGTTGTAACACATTTCTGGCTAGCAGTAGGCTTGACCAGTTATGCAAGCAGAGAGCAAATATGCACTTTTGATGTTAACACCTGGAGTTGTGGGTGATGATGACGTAAATCTGTCCACTGGGATCTGGGACCCTAGCTTAGAAAGTAAAAGATTTTATTGCCTTGCTGCAAACAAGAAATAGAATAAGTGCCATCATGTTTTCAACATGGAAAATACGGGGCTTGTACTGAGACAGGCCTGACAATTTAATGTCGAACAGTATTTTTACCTTTTTCCATTCATATCCAAGTTACCACACATTCCACCACCAGGCAGCAGGCTAACATAGATAGTGATCATGAATTCTTCATGTAGTTGGTATCTTGTTGCTGCTGAATTAGCTGTGGTTTTGCACGTAGAAAATGGGCATCTAGCAGCTTCAATATGAAGCAATGTCAAAAGACCAGAGTTGATTGAATTTGCTGAGTGAATGTACAATTTTTAAATAGATCCAAAACTTTCTAATTTTTATTTTTCTCAAAAAAATTGAGCATCTCTGACAAGACCATTTATACCCTTCAAAATCTTCTGGTGGAAATCAGTTATGCAACACTAACCTATTCTTCAGTTCTGTGTCAACAGAAATAGCAAACATTGATCTTTCTGACGTGGCAGTTTTTATTTCCAAATATTTAAGGAGCAAGTGATTTAAAAGCCCTGACGTCTTACCAGCTCCTTCGTCAGTTTCAATTACTTTATTTACTACTTACACATATTCATGTCCACTTGTAATAATGCTAAAGAATAGATCATACCCCAACTATGCTCCTCTCCAAAGAACTCCAGTAAGTTTAGACACTCTCCTGATAGATTTGAAGTGCAGAAGTCATGATTGGGATTTCCCATTAATGAAAATTGATGTACAGTTGCCATAATGAATCACTTGGTTTACCTGATCCTGTTTGCCTAAACCCACTTCCTACCGTTGAGGTGAAAACAGCAAGGGCTCAGTACGGGAGCAATACTTCTGGATTTGGGCTTCTGTCAACATTTATGGCAAACCCATAATTTATGGACCTTTTCTAACTTTGCAAATATTTTGGTCTTGATGTTTAATGTTTCTTCGTTACATTTGTTCCCCTCCAATTGGAGGAGTTGGTGAGGTAGTGGCAAAAATCACTGGCTAATATTGTTTTGGGACATTGTTCGAATCCCATCATGAAGGGTGGTGAAATTTGAATTTGATCTGTTTCTGGAATTCTGAAATTTCAAGAGCTCAACCACGTGTCTTTTAAAGGTGGAGGTTTTGTGTCTCTACCCCTCTCAACCTCCTGCAGTTCACCTTAAAATTATGCCCCCATGCTATTGGTTCTACAGCTAAGGGGAACAGCTGTTCTTTATCCACCCTGTCCATGCCCCACATTACATATACATCTCAATCAAGTCTCTTTTCAGCCTCTCTGCTTGTAACGAAAACAACCTGAGTGCATCCAGCCTCTCTCAACCGCTGAAATGCTCCATCGCAGGCAACATCCTGGTGGATCTCCTCGAAAACCCATCCAGTGCTTCCTATGGTATCGTGACCACAACTGTACATAATACTCTGGCTGTGGCCTAACCAAAGTTTTGTACAGCTCCAACATACCCTCCTTGCTGTCATACTCCATGCCACAGCTAAGAAAGGCAAGTGACTCATGTGCCATCTTAACTACCCAATTAACCTGACCTGCCACCTTCCCAGATCCGGGAACAAGCACCCCAAGATCCTTTTGTTCCTCAGAACTTCTTCAAGTTAAATGTCATAAAATCCCACCTGGTTCACTGCTGTCCTTTAGTGAAGGAAACTTTGTGTCCTTACTGAGTCTGTCCTACATGTGACTCCAGACCTCATCAGTCTGGTTGACTCTGACATGCTGCCTTGGAATTTGGGGTTGAGCCATACGTGGTGGCACTGCAAAGTCCACGTCACATTAAAAAAATTTTAAAAATGCCTTTGCTCTAACATAACTCTGTAATTCTTGTAGCTCGATTCATGTTATTGCATGTAAAAATTTAGTACAGCTTAAGCGTCTTTGTCAGATGTTCAATTTTTCCCTTGAAAACCATTTGGACCCTTCTGTAACAAAGGAAATAGACGAATACAGAGAAAATTTAACAGGATCTTACCAGAGGTGAGTGACTTCAGTTGTGAGGAGAGATAGGAAATGTTAGGACTTTTTCATCTGGAACAGAAAATGTTAAATGTGATGGAATGGAGATTTTCAAAATGCTAGGTGTTGATTTTTATTTAAATTCCTGTGACCAATGGGACAATTTTAGCTGGGATGGCAGATATGAAATCCTTTCCCTTCAAAAGTGATGGTACTGGTTCTGTGAATAAATAGGGAATTTGGACAGGTTTCTGAAGATGAAGAATTTTGCAGTATTACTGTAAAGAATAAGGTTGCAGTGTTAAACAGTCATACAGCACAGCACATAAGCCAAATGCCCTCCACTTGTGCTCTTTGTTTTTGCAGTCCAAATGTTCAGCAAGATTTCAGAGTCAGAAAAAGGGCTGGAGAGGGCAAGAATGAAGGAAAGGAAAATGTTTGGTTTTCACTCGAGATCAGAAACCACCAATTTTTATGGATCTTTAGTGAATAATAAATATTCAAATTCTGCATTTCTTTGCAGGAAGAAGATCTTCAAGAAATGATCAAATCTGCAGAACTAATTGAAGCCCAGTGCTCTCATCTCTTTGACAAAATCATTGTGAATGATGACCTTTCAGTTGCTTACAAAGAGCTGAAACGTACCTTAGATGATCTGGAGAAAAACCCTTTCTGGATTCCAGTCAATTGGCTACATTCATAAAGCCACAAAAAGGAATAATAATATTGATAGTACTATAACTGGACGTTGTTTGGAAGCCTCGTAATATTGGTCATTCCTAGAACAGTGGATGGTGCTTTGAAGTAAAACATTGCCACTTATTGTTGCACTTTTAATGTCCAATAGCAAATCATGTTACTTTTGCTACTCGCAAGCTTTCATCTACCTGAAATGAGCAGTGCTAAAATATTTTCACTACTTGGGGAATAAATGTAGACACTTTCTGGTTTTACTACTGATTGTGACCTTAGGAGGTGACAGGGATTTTATTTTTTAAAACACTGAAATATAAGTGTATTTTAGTAAGTTGTAGGTGATACTTGTTTTAAGTGAAAACACAAATAATATGGTCTAGGTTGCTGATGAAGAAGATGCAGTGTATCCAGACAGGATGCGTTGGTGGGTCTGTCTTAGCATGATATCAGAACCAGAGGAATTTATGTGTGTCTTGTACAGTAAAAGGAAATCTAGTGAAATATTATATGCAAAGAGAATTATTTGGAAAATTTAGTGTTTGCCATGTTAATAATGTGGTTCATACTGTATTTGAATTTTAATACCTGTACAAAACCTGGTGTTAAATCATGCTCAACATTCCACATAAATTCATCTCACTAATTTGTGTTAATAATGGCACCAAGTGGTGCATTGTAGTTGTATTTTGCGCGGTGAGGTGCACATGGTTTGTAAATCAGAGTTTTATTACGTCACGAATCTCATAAGTAAAAAGTTGTACTTTTTTTGCATTTTTTTGACATTTTTTTCCTTACGTATCCCAGATTAATAAATTATTAAACTTAATTTCTCAGTGGTGTTATAGTAAAGTAAATGATTATCTTTATGATATCCCAAGCAACTCTACGAAAATGTTACTCAGTTGTAACGTGCAATTTTAAGTGAATTTGATGTACTGCAGTGTCTATAAATATTAAATCATGACTTATGTTATCTTTATCAGAAATTTAAAGTCCACTGTCTTCCATGCTTTCAGCCACTTAAGTGCAAGCACTATTTTGAAAGAAAATTACATTTATCTAGTGCCCATGGGATCTAAAGCATTTCATAGCTATTTTCCTTGAATGCCAAAGCTTTTTAAGAAAAATATACAATATGTTTAGCAATGTTCAGAATTCCAGAAATGGGATAACATACTGTTCTTAGCAGGGAGAAGAATTTTGTGTGTGTGTTGTCAGAGAATTTTGTGTAAGGTATCTAGAAAATCCTCAGCTGTTTGAAATTTATTGTGAAATCATTTATACTTTAGTAGGTAGACTTGGAGCAGGATTTAATTTGGAGTCCCGATGTTGGAACCATTTCTTTTGACTCCTCCTGCTGTTGGTGGAAATAGTCACTGATTGCAGTTTCCCTCAGTCCAGATCTAATTGCTTGTAAAGGGGGAATTGGCAGCCAGGTGTGGGCAAAAAGTGAGGTGGTGAAGGGGCAGGGTAGATTTAATGGCAGAATAACTATCTTTACTGAGGTGGGCAACTTGTAATGCTGTGGCAGGCATAAATAAGCAGAAGAGCAGAGTGTGGGCATCCCTGGCAGAGCTACATCAAAGTTTATCAAATCCTTGTGGTCATGCCAACATGATGGCTGACAAGGGAATAGTGCGTTGATAATCATGTCCCGGTGTTACGCAGTTGTCACAAAATATATAAATATTCAGTATCCCAATGAGACACCTAAAATGACCAATTTGTCTGACTACTTACTACCCATAACAAAAGCAGTTCACAGCTGGATTCTTAAATAATTGTGAAAAGGATTTCTAATTTATGTAACTTAAACTAAACCTCTTCAAAACAAGTACGTACACTCAATCATAATTAACACAGACAAAAAACAAACAGTTTAAGACATTATCCATGGTGAGAAAAGAATATCGATGTGGTAAACAAATTCTGAAGATCAGTTGTCCAAACCACTTTGTGGCAAGATAGGGGCTGAGGTCATGGAGAGGTTTGGAGACTTTTTAGGGCGTGAACATCTGTACCCTCCGTTCTATATATCTAAATAGTGCCTTTCATGACACCAAGAATTCCCAAAGTGCTTTACAGTGCATGAAATAATCTTGAAGCAAGCCTGATTTTCACTCCAGAGGCTGGTGTTAGAACTGGGAAATCTCCCAATTTGCTACACTTGCATTAGAGAAAAAGCATTTACAAATTGCAGGATTTATTTTGGTGGAGTTGGGCAGAGGTAGTGGTTCCAGGAGGTACCCATGTGCACAAACCCTCAACCCTGATTAGAGAAGGCCAGAGGCTGCCAGGTTCTGAGATGAGCTGTTTAAAAATCACACATGGGGGCTCTGTGAAATTGTCTTAGTTGTTGCAATATCCTCACCTCCCCAGGCTGACAAATGCTCCCTAGCACTCCACTATCTCCTTATAGCCCTTATGCCTATTCACCCAGTATCCATTATTGGCAACTTCAGGAAGCATGCAAAGATGAAATAAAATGAAATTCAAACTATTATAGTTATTGCTGTATGAAACAGTCTCCCATTTGCTATGTTTAACTATTATTAAGTACTTAATCAGTTATAAACAAACATCTTGCATTCATAACCCCACATTTAAGACTACTAATCCTTTAATAGTATCTTTGATCTGTCAATTAAACCAAATTTACAGTGCACACTGTACCCCAACCACAGTTACAACGATAGATTGTGAAACGCAGTCACACAATGGTAATGCTATAATAGCAACACCTAAAATTTGTTAACAAATAAGCTACTGGAACTGCTAGAACTATCCTTCACATCTCAGACACAGGAAGCCGGTTATTTTTCACTATTTAAAGGGTCAGGATTCATATATCTTCATAGCTTGACAGTTATAAGCACCTTAAAATGCCATTATGATCATTTGCCATCAACTGTTTAAAAAAAGTTGTTTTTCTTTCTCCAGTGGAATTTCTGATGTGGGAGTCACATCTACCCCTCCCACCACACCCACCCCCACTCCCACCATCCAACTCCAAATGCCCCACTTCATTATGATGACAAACATTTTTACTTGATAAAGGGTCTGGGCAAATGGTCAAGCGACTTGAAACGTTAACTCTGTTTTTCTGTCTCTATTGCTGCCAGACCTGCTGAGCTTCTCCAGCAGTTTCTGTTTTTGTTCCTTTTTTAATTATTTGCACACAGCATGGTCCCACAAACAGCAATTATGGTAAAGATCAGTTTTGGTGTTGATAATTGTGGAAAATTATTGGCCACGAAGAACTCCTTGATCCTGTTCCAAATAGTGCCATCGAAGTTTGGCCTACAGGCGAAATGAGACCTTGGTTTAATGTCTCATCGCACCTTTGAAACTGCAGCATTCTTTCAGTATTGCACTGGAGTGATCAGTTATACTCATGTCTTTGGAATTAGCTTCGTCATGATCTTGTGATGCAGATGTGAGGGTGCTCCCCACTTAACAATAGCTGACAAGAAGAGTGGAAGTAGAGACCAAAATAGTAAGCGAAGTTTAGCAAGGAAACTAAGAAAAATGCAAAAGTGACAGCTGATATTCTAAAATAAAGCTGTACTTAATAGCTTAATGGAAATGAGGAATTTATTAATAGAAATAGTATTGCCTTGGAATAGTGTTTGAAAAATTTAACAGGCACTTGGAGAGGTATGAATTAATTGGATTTGTGTGAAGTTGATTATGTTTGAGCAATTGAATGCAGTGGATGTCTGTCTGGATTGAAAGGAAGTGGTTGACAAAGTACTACATAAAAGACTACTTAAAATTGAAGCTCATAGAACAGAAGGTTTGTGCAAGTTTGTGGGGAATAAAAAATCTGGTTAAAAACAGAAAACAGTGAGCCATAATATTTAGGAATTTTATGATTGGAGCATTAAAGCCACAGGTGATCTCCAAGAATCAGTGTTAAGATCACTTTTTTTTTGCTACATACAAATAACCTGGATATTAAATTACAGGTAGTCCTTATTTACTGCTGTGATTCCTTCCCTGAGAATTGCTACTTTAAGTGAATTATGGACTTCCAGAGAAATAGTGTCTTCTACAGACTAAGTGGCAGACTAATCAACTTCAAGTCAGCAAAGTGGAGGTTACCACTTGGCTCTGGAGTTTTGCATAAATAAATAAAGTTGGAGTGATGTTCCTTTGGACATATCTTGCCCAGAAAAATATAATGGACAAAATTTTCCCAGTGTTTGAGCAATGGCAATAGAGAGAAATTTGGGGAAAAAAATAGTGAGTTTATAAAAAAAAATCAAATTCTCAATGTTGAGCAAAACAGTCTCATTTTCCCAGTAAAGTTTGAACAGTGAGTTCTGAGTCTTGCCAGTGTCACCGTATTTTCCTGCATTCACAACACATTGTTACTCAACCTCACTCCATGTGTATGAAGTTTGTGATTTTCTCATTTATTAGTTAGGAACTACATGCTAACAATTCCCATATAAAGAGTCATAGCAGTTACCTGGCAGTTGCAGCTCACTGCTTGCCTGGTTTATTCATCACAATCTCATTGTAAGCACCACAGATCACTGAATTCCATTCAAGAAATACACCAGCCAAGAAAATACGCCAGCCTTACCACATCAAGGCGACCCATTAACTCAGAATAGACTTCATTGCTGTGCTTCAGAGCTGACAGACACCTTCGACTGAAGTGCTCCAGTCGGGTTGCACTGTGCAGAGTGTCACAAATCCATCTCATGCATCTGCACAGGATGCATCTACAAGTTATAGTAGGAACTGCCGATGCTGGAGAATCTGAGATAACACGGTGTGAAGCTGGATGAACGCAGCAGACCAAGCAGCATCAGAGGAGCAGGAAAGTTGACCCGAAACATCAACTTTCCTGCTCCTCTGATGCTACTTGGCCTGCTGTGTTCATCCAGCTTCACGCCTTGTTAGCTCAGATTCTCCAGTGTCGGCAGTTCCTACTATCTCTGTAACAATTTTAACCCCACTGCAAAACCCCATCTCTGAAGAAGGGTCTCAACCTGGAAAGTCAACTTTCCTGCTCCTCTGATGCTACTTGGCCTGCTGTGTTCATCTCTACATCTACAAATTCTTCATTTGCTTTCTCACCACTCACTCATTTTGTACTTACTTAGATACTCTCAGCATCTCTGCAATGGGAAAGCCAGGCAGCACTGATCAGATAAGGCAGTGAATGTGTTGCTTCACAACACTGTAGTGTTAATATCGTACCTAAGGCCTGTGCCAGCAGGTTATGTGGCAAAGACACTACAAGTACTTTACTCAACTGGCAATATCTGAAAATCTAAGGGGAGTAGTCCCCATAGTCAAGCGAGACTATGGTCAGTCAGGTGGTGCAAACACACTCTGGAAAGAGAAATAACAAAATCTGGGGCTGGATGAACACAGCAGGCCAAGCAGCATCTTAGGAGGACAAAAGCTGACGTTTCAGGCCTTGACCCTTCATCAGAAAAGGGGGATGGGGACAGGATTCTGAAATAAATAGGGAGAGAGGAGGATCACAATTTTAACCTCATTGCGAAGCCTCTTCCAGGATGCCTAGTCTGAAGAATTTACCCTCATCCCTCCGGACCAACCTCGGGGGATCTCTCCCCCACTGCAACTCTCTTGTGGTCACCCATCTTCTCCTCTATCTATCTACAGTCCGCCTCCCCTGTCTCCCTATTTATATCAGAATCCTCTCCCCAACCCCCTTTTCTGATGAATGGTCAAGGCCCAAAACGTCAGTTTTTGTGCTCCTGAGATGCTGCTGGGCCTGCTGTGTTCATCCAGCCTCACATTTTATTATCTTGGATTCTCCAGCATCTGCAGTTCCCATTATCTCTCATACACTCTGGAAAGAGCATGATTTGAAGTCCATCTAGGGTGTTGGCCATGGTCAGTCAGGAACTTTGTGTGATCAGGATCCAGCGATCTGTCTCTTTCCAGTCCAATGGTCAATCCTGCAGATTGAGTGCAGGTAAGGCTGTTATGGAGATGTTTAAGGTGGGACAGTGGCTCAGTGGTTAGCTGCCTCACAGGCCAGGGACCCAGGTTTGATTCCACCCTCAGGCGCCTGTCTGTGTGGAGTTTACGCATTCCCCCTGTGTCAGTGGGTTTCCATTGGATGCTCCACTTTCCTCCCACAGTCGCAAAGATAGGCAGGTTGGTTGGATTGGCCATGTTAAATTGCCCATAGTGTTCAGGGATATGTAAGTTAGGTGGATTAGACATGGGAAATGCAGGGTTACAGGGAAAGGATAAGCGGCTGGAGTCTGTGTGTGTGTTGTTTGGAAGGACAGTGTAGACTTGTTGGGCTGAATGGCCTGTATGCACATTGAAGGGATTCTATGAAAAAAGAATCCCAAGAAAAGATAGCGTCCAGGATACATGCTGTTCCCAGCCCAGGGTGGCCTTCACATGTCGTTCTGGGTACAGGCCATTGTCAATCCTGGGGGTCTGAACAGTAAATGCCCAGCAGGGATTATCAAGGAGTAATCTGTTTTGTGTAGAATAAAGTGAGTAACTCAGATTATATACTCATAGAGTCATACAGTATGGAAACAGACACTTTGGTCCAAAGCATCTGCACTGAACACATAATAAAGCGATCTAGTCCCATTCGCCAGCATTGGCCAATATCTCTCTAAACCCTTCCTGTCCATGTACTCATCCAGTTGCCTTTTGAATGTTGCAGTTGTACCAACATCCTCTGGCAGCTCATTCCATATATGCACCACCCTTTCTGTGAAAAAAAAATTACCCCTTAGGTCCCTTTTAAATCTTTCCCCTGTCACATTAACATGTACCCTCTAGTTTTGGATTCCTGTATCAATTCAAGGAAATTGGAAAATAAAAGACCTAGATTATTCACACTATCCATGCCCCTGATGATTTTATAAACCTCTAAGTTCACCTTTCACCCTTTGACACTGCAGGGAACTAAGCTCCAGCCTATTCAACCTCTCCCTATATCTCAAACACTACAATCCCATTAAAATGCCCTTAAATCTTTACTGAACCAGTTAAAATCCAACAACATCTTTCCTTTGGCAGGGAGACCAGACTGATTACAGTGTTCTACAAGTGACATCACCAATGTCCTGTTCAGCTTCAACATAACATCCCAAATCCTATATTCAAAGTATTGACCAATGAAGGCAAGCATACCAAAAGCTGCCTTCACCATCCTGTCATGCACCTTCACCCCTTGGTCTTTTTGCCCAGCAACACTTCCCAGGACCCCACCATTGAGTGTATAAGTCCTGCTCTGGTTTGCCTTACCAAATGCAATGCCTCATGTTTATCTAAGGTAATGTGAGATACCTTCTTCACTGCCCACTACACAACCAAGTTTGGTGTCATCTGCAAACTTACTAATCATACCCCCACATTCATATCAATCATTTATATAAATGATGAAAAGCAGTGGATCCCTACAGCATACCGTTTGGTCACAGGCCTCAGTCTGAAAGACAACTCTCTAATCCGCCAAACTCTGTCTCCTATCAGCAAACCTACTTATATCCAGTTGACTAGCTCCCCTTGGATTCCATGTGGTCTAACCTTGCTAACCATTCAGCCATGCAAAACCTTGTAGTATGCTTTGAAGTCTATATCGACAACGTCTACTGCTCTATCTTCATCAATCTTCTTTGTCACTTCTTCCGCTGGGACCTGGGGATAAATAGCCATGAAAGAGGGAAACTAAATCTAAAGGTGGGATGTGATGTAACATGTAAGTGTGTGGGTCGTATGGAAGGAGGGTTTTTGCAATTCTGTGATACTATGGTTTTAAACGGGGACAATGGATGGCTGTAGTAGCTATGGAAAAACAGTAGGTTAAGGACTGAAGAGGAAAATGGGGCATATTGACTGTCAGTTAAAAGATTTGGATGTGAGCATAGAGGACCCAAATGTTGGTGGGGTTCACATGGCCAAAATAGTACCTGAGAGGTTTGGTGGCAGGGAAGAATCTCTGTTCTCCAGGAGAGTCGAAAACACTCTCTCGTGAGCACACAGCTATAAGTCCTAAGAAGTAGTAACAGGAGATCGACCCCTCAAATCTGCTCCACCAGTCAATAGGGTCATGGCTGATCCAACATTCCTCCTGTCTGCTTTCCTGAATATTTCGCCATCTTCAACTATATCTCAACTGCATAACATGGATGATATGTGGCTGCCACTACACTGTCAGTGGGAACAGCAGGTTTGTTTTGGTTTGTTTCTGGGGTCGGTGACGTTGAAGGCAATGTGCTGTTTGGATAACACAAAATTTCTGCTGTACAGGTATAGCAATTTTCTGTAGCGATTTACCTATAATGTGATTTTCTATAGTACGAGGCTACCCAAGAATGCAACTATCATGTTATAGGAGAACTACATGTAAACAGGAATGTGCAGCAAGCATTTGGGAAAGCAGATGTTATGATGGCTTTCATTGCAAGAGGATTGGAGTTCAGAAGTAGGGATATCTTACTGCAGTTATATAGGGCCTTGGTGTGACCATACCTGGAATATTGTGTGCAATATTGACTTGCTTTGCTAAAAAAGAATATATTTGCCATAAAGAGAGTGTAGCAGATGTTCATGGAGCTGATACTGGGAATGGCAAAACTGTTGAACGAGCAGAGATTTGTTTGCCAGGGCCAGTATTCACCAGGGCTGTGAAGGATGAAGATTAAATGAGAATGGTGCCATGGAGACTGTGTAATTAGCGAGGTGAACGGTGGAAGGATGAATGAGAAAAGTCACCATGGGCCATGCCAGGAAAGTCCTCCATGAAACTCCCCAAAATTAACACAATCAAAAAATGGATAAATTCAGCTCAATGTAGAAAGTTAATTCTGTACCATACTTTACAACGACTCTATGCATTCCTTGCTGAAATAATTTGCAAAATAAAAAATATGACAAAGCATATACAATTGCAATCATACAATTACTTGAAAATATAAATATATATTTTGATAAAAGATATATCTAAATTGCATCAAGCATTTGGATAGTTTTTGTTTGGATTATTTTTAATACACGTTTGTGTTTTCAGGTTTACTTATTTTCCTAGGGCTAATTTTCCAGACTTTACAGAACCATGTAAAAAGAACATTCTGTTATAATTGCCAAAAAATTTTGATTTTAAACATTCTCAAACTTTCAGGCATTCTCAAGAAGTTCTCCAACGTGCAGAAAAACATAATTGTGCCTTCACAAGTCGTTACTGACTGTATCCAGAAAAGCACATATTTTGGTCTGATGTAACAAAATCCTTTTTATTTGAGCTACTGAGCCGGCAACATTGCCATCACTGCACAGACTTCTCTGAGCAAGTCTGCTGGCCGTCTGGAGCTTTTAGAATGGATAGACGGGGGAGCCTAATTGGGCAGGAGGGATTCGTTCATTGTTAGCTGACGTTTTGCCATTAAGTTCTCTGAATCTTTTACAGGGGGTGGGGGGAATTGGGAGCACTTGGCCATCACGGTCAGGAACTTCTTTTGCATTCATTAGCATGCTATGAATATTGATGTGGAGGAGAGTATAGGTGGGAAGTGGGGAGGGGAAAAGTCAGTCCGGGGAGGATGGACAAGGTCAAGGAGGCGGGATGAGGTGGTAGGTAAGAAATGGAGGTGCGGCTTGAGGTGGGAGGAGGGGATAGGTAAGAGGAAGAACAGCTTAGGGAGGCGGGGACGAGCTGGGCTGGTTTTGGGATGCAGTGGGGGGAGGGGTGATTTTGAAGTTTGTGAAGTCCACATTGATACCATTGGGCTGCAGGGTTCCCAAGCGGAATATGAGTTGCTGTTCCTGCAACCTTCAGGTGGCATCATTGTGGCACTGCAGGAGGCCCAAGATGGACATGTCATCTGAGGAATGGGAGGGGGAGTTAAATTGTTTCACAACTGGGAGGTGCAGTTGTTTATTGCAAAGCGGTCCCCAAGCCTCCGCTTGGTTTCCCCAATGTAGAGGAAGCCACAGCAGGTACAATGGATGCAGTATACCACATTGGCAGATGTGCAGGTGAACCTCTGCTTAATATGGAAAGTCATCTTGGGGCCTGGGATAGGGGTGAGGGAGGAGGTGTGGGGGCAAGTGTAGCATTTCCTGCGGTTGCAGGGGAAGGTGCCAGGTGTGGTGGGGTTGGAGGGCAGTGTGGAGCGAACAAGCGAGTCACGGAGAGAGTGATCTCTCCGGAAAGCAGACAAGGGTGTGGATGGAAAAATGTCTTGGGCGGTGGGGTCGGATTGTAGACGGTGGAAGTGTCGGGGGATGATGCGTTGTATCCAGAGGTTGGTGGGGTGGTATGTGAGGATGAGGGGGATTCTCTTTGGGCGGGGTGTGAGGGATGTGTTGCGGGAAATGTAGGAGACACGGTCAAGGGCGTTCTCGACCACTGCAGGGGGTAAGTTGAGGTCCTTGAAGAACGCGGATATCTGGGATGTACGGGAGTGGAATGCCTATATCCTGGGAGCAGAAGCGGTGGAGGCGAAGGAATTGGGAATAGGAGATGGAATTTTTGCAAGAAGGTGGGTGTGAGGAGGTGTATTCTAGGTAGATGTGGGAGTCGGTGGGCTTGAAGTGGACATCAGTTTCTAGCTGGTTGTCTGAGATGGAGACAGAGAGGTCCAGGAAGGTGAGGGATGTGTAGGAGATGGCCCAGGTGAGCTTGAGGTTAGGGTGGATGGTGTTGGTAAAGTGGATGCACTGTTTGACCTCCTCTTGGGAGCAAGAGGCAGCGTCGATACAGTCATCAATGTAACAGAGGAAGAGGTGGGGTTTGGGGCCGGCGTAGGTGTGGAAGAGGGACTGTTCCACGTAACCTACAAAGAGGCAGGCATAGCTTGGGCCCATGCGGATACCCATGGCCACCCCCTTTGTCTGTAGGAAGTGGGAGGAATCGAAGGAGAAGTTGTTGAGGGTGAGGACGAGTTTGGCTAGACGGATGAGGGTGTCAGTGGAGGGGGACTCGTCGGGCCTGCGGGACAGGAAGAAGCGGAGAGCCTTAAGGCCATCTGCATGGGGAATGTAGGTGTATAGGAACTATACGTCCATGGTGAAAATGAGGTGTTGGGGACCGGGGAATTGGAGGTTTTTGAAGGAGGTGGAGGGCATGGGTGGTGTCACGGACATAGGTGGGGAGTTCCTGGACCAAGGGGGAGAAAATGGAGTCCAGATAGATGGAAATGAGTTTGGTGTGGCAGGAGCAGGCGGAGACAATAGGTCGGCTTGGGCAGGTGGGTTTGTGGATTTTGGGAAGGAGATAGAAGCAGACGGTGCAGGGTTGGGGAAAAATGAGGTTGGAGGCTGTGGTTGGGAGGTCACCTGAGGTGATGAGGTCATGGATGGCGTGGGAGATGATGGTTTGGTGCTCGGGGGTGGGGTCATGATCAAGGGGGCGGTAGGAGGAGGTGTCGGAGAGTTGGCGTTTGGCCTCGGTGATGTAGAGGTCTGTGTGCCATACTACCACTGCGCCACCCTTGTCTGTGGGTTTGATGGTGAGGTTCGGGTTGGAGCGGAGGGCTGCCCGTTCTGCGGGGGAGAGGTTGGAGTGGGTGAGAGGGGTGGAGAGGTTGAGGCGGTTAATGTCTCGACGGCAGTTGGAGATGAAGTCGAGGGAGGGTAGGAGGCCTGGGGGTGGTGTCCAGGAGAAGGACTTGTGTTGGAGCAGGTGAAGGGATCAGTGGAGGGAGGGTTAGTCTCCAGGTGAAAGAAGTAAGCATGGAGGCGAAGGCGGCGGAAAAACTGCTCCATGTCCAAACGTGACTGGTATTCGTTGATGTGTGGGTGGAGGGAAGCAAAGGTGAGCCCCTTGCTTAGGACTGACCGTTCGTCCTCAGTCAGGGGGAGGTCTGGGGGGATGGTGAAGATCCAGCAGGGCTCAGTGTGGTTGTCTTCTCTGGGGTTGCTGGCTGTGGAGGCTGTGGGCGGAACGATGTAAGCGTTGGATGTGGGCGGGGTTCCGTCAGCATCAGCTGTGGGTGGGGTTCCGTTGGTGGTGGGCGGAGTGTAGGTTACGTGGAACAGTCCCTCTTCTGCACCGACACCGGCCCCAAACCCCAACTCTTCCTCCGTTACATTGATGACTGTATCGGCGCTGCCTCTTGCTCCCAAGAGGAGCTCGAACAGTTAATCCACTTCACCAACACCTTCCACCCCAACCTCAAGCTCACCTGGGCCATCTCCAACACATCCCTCACCTTCCTGGACCTCTCAGTCTCCATCTCAGACAACCAGCTAGAAACTGATGACCACTTCCAGCCCACCGACTCCCACATCTACCTAGAATATGCCTCCTCCCACCCACCCCCCTGCAAAAATTCCATCCCCCATTCCCAATTTTTCTGCCTCTGCCGCATCTGCTCCCAGGATGAGGCGTTCCATTCTTGCACATCCCAGATGTCTGTGTTCTTCAAGGACCTCAAATACCGCCCCCTGCCGTGGTCGAGAATGCCCTTGACCGCGTCTCCCGCATTACCCGCAACACATCCCTCACACTCCGCCCCCGCCACAACCGCCCAAAGAGAATCCCACTCGTCCTCACATACCACCCCACCAACCTCCGGATACAATGCATCATCCTCTGACACTACCGCCATCTACAATCCGACCCCACCACCCAAGACATTTTTCCATCCCCACCCTTGACTGCCTTCTAGAGAGACGAGTCTCTCCGTGACTTCCTCATCCGCTCCACACTCCCCTCCAACCCCACCACACCCGGCACCTTCCCCTGCAACCGCAGGAAGTGCTACACTTGCCCCCACACCTCCTCCCTCAGCCCCATCCCAGGCCCCAAGATGCCTTTCCATATTAAGCAGATGTTCACCTGCACATCTGCCAATGTAGTATACTGTCTCCACTGTACCCAGTGTGGCTTCCTCTACATTGGGGAAACCAAACGGAGGCTTGGGGACCACTTTGCAGAACACCTCCGCTCGGTTTGTGATAAACAACTGCACCTCCCAGTCGTGAACCATTTTAACTCCCCCTCCCATTCCTCAGACGACATGTCAATCGTGGGCCTCCTGCAGTGCCACAATGATGCCACCCGAAGGTTGCAGGAACAGCAACTCATATTCCGCTTGGGAACCCTGCAGCCCAATGGTATCAATGTGGACTTCACCAGCTTCAAAATCTCCCTTTCCCCCACCGCATCCCAAAACCAGCCCAGCTCGTCCCCGCCTCCCTAAGCTGTTCTTCTTCTCACTTGTCCCCTCCTCCCACCTCAAGCCGCACCTCCATTTCCCACCTACCAACCTCATCCCGCCTCCTTGACCTGTCCATCCTCCGCGGACTGACCTATCCCGTTCCACCTCCACCTATACTCTCCACTCCATCTATTTTCTCCTCCATCCATCTTCGGTCCGCCTCCCCCTCTCTCCCTATTTATTCCAGTTCCCTCTCCCCATCCCCCTCTCTGATGAAGGGTCTAGGCCCGAAACGTCAGCTTTTGTGCTCCTGAGATGCTGCTTGGCCTGCTGTGTTCATCCAGCTCCACTCTTTATCTTGGATTCTCCAGCATCTGCGGTTCCCATTATCTCTGCTGGAATTATGTTCACAGGCTCAACCCTGCTAACTGCAAGTGGAAAATACTTCTCCACAAGCTCAACTATATAGGCTAGGCATGAAGTTAGCAGGGTAGGCTTCTTCCCTCAAGCTCCCGTGAGTACAAACTTCCTCTATTACTTGGCTCCTTCATAACCAAACTCTTTCTTTGGGCGAACACTATAGCGTAAGGGATGAAGGCCAACCTGGTCCTCTAACCTGCCCAAGGGCAGCATGATGGCACAGTGCTGAGCCCTGCTGCCTTGCAGGACCAGGGACTTAAGTTCAATTCTAGCCTCAAGTGACGGTCTGTGTGGAGTTTACACATTCTCCATCTGTCTTTGGGGGTTTTCTCTTGGTGCCCCTGTTTCCTCTCTCACTCCAAGGATGTGCACCTTAGACGAATTGGTCACGCTAAAAGCTGTCCGTGGTGTTCAAGGATATGCAGGCTAAGTGGATTGGCCATGGTGAAATGCAGGGTAAAGTTACAGGGATTGGGAGAGGGCAGTCTGGGTGGGATGCTCTTCGGGGAATCAGTGTTGAGCTAAGGGGTTGAATGGCCTCTTTCTTCACTTAAAGGATTCTATGATTCTAAGTGGCACAGTTGAATTGGTTGACACCTACAGACAAGGCAAGCAAGCTCAATTGAAATGAGGCCTGAGATTAAAAGGAGACCCTACTGCGCAGGAGGGACCTACAAAGGAAAGGTTGTTGGAAAAGTAAGCTGTGTTGTCAGTTTTAGGAATTGGATTTCAAAATAGTGACAGGATGTTGCTTACTTTTGTGAAGACTTTCTTTATAATAACAACTCCATAAGACAGTTTTCCTGGAACAGTGGACTAATCCATTATACATAAGAACATAAAAACTAGGAACAGGAGCAGGCAATTCAGCCCCTCGAGCCTACTTCACCATTTAATACAACCATGGCTGATCTCAACTTGGCCTCAAATCCACTTCCTACTTGCTCTCCATAGCCCTTCAACCTCTAACTAATTGAGTAAATTTAAGGAGGTGATAGCTTTTTTAATGTCCTGGCATCCATTGCTCTCTGGGATTGTGAATTCCACAGACTCATAACCCTTTGAGAGAAGTAATTTCTCATCATCTCTGTTCCAGATTTGCTACCTCTGATCCAAAGACTATGAGCTCTCATTCTAGATTACCCTGCAAGAGAACACTTCCTCACTACATCTTGTTTCAAAATCCCCTTTAGCATCTTGCATACCTTCTTCAAATGTTAACAGAATATAGACCTAGACTGTATCAGTGATAATGGGAACTGCAGATGCTAGAGAATCCAAGATAATAAAATGTGAGGCTGGATGAACACAGCAGGCCCAGCAGCATCTCAGGAGCTCAAAAGCTGACGTTTCGGGCCTAGACCCTTCATCAGAGAGAAACGTCAGCTTTTGTGCTCCTGAGATGCTGCTGGGCCTGCTGTGTTCATCCAGCCTCACATTTTATTATCATAGATCTAAACTGCTTCACATCTCTTCATAAGACAAACCCCTCATCTCTGGAATCAATCAAATGAAGCTCCTCTCAACTGCCTCCAATGCAACTACTTCAATCCTCAAGTTAGGGAAGCAAAATTGTATGGAATATTCATGGTACAGGCTCACTAATGCCTTGTACAGTTGCAGCAACAAATCCATATTTTGATACTCTATTCCTTTAGCAATAAATGCCAACAGTCTATTTGCCTTCCTTACATGGCGGCACGGTGGCTCAGTGGTTAGCACTGCTGCCTCACAGCACCAGGGACCCAGGTTTTATTCCAGCCTCAGGCAACTGTCTGTGTGGATTTCGCAGTTTGCACATTCTCCCCATCTCCACATGGGTTTCCTTTGGCTGCTTTGGTTTCCCCCTGAAGTCCAAAGATCTGAAGGAGAGGGGAATTATCCAGGGATAGTAATAGAGTTGGATCTGAGTCGGATGCCCTTCAGAGGTCAATGTGGAGTTGATGGGCTGAATGGTCTGCTTCCACACTGTAGGGATTCTATGAACTACCTGTATATTAGTTTTTTAAAAAGATTCATTCACAAGAACACCGTGATTCCTCTGCACTGAAGCACTCCGAATTTACTCTGTAGTTTGGTAATAGGTTGCTTTTCTGTTCTTCCAACCAAAATGGGTGAGCTCATGTAAAACTTTATTTGCCAGATTTTGATCCACTCATCTAACCTTTCCATATCGATTTGTAAGTTTCTTATTCTTTGTTGCAGCTTACTTTCCCACCTGTTTTAGTGTCATCTGCAAGTTTGGCTATCGTACTTTGTACCCTTGCTTCCTAGTCACAGATATATACTGTAAATAGCTGAGACCTGAAGACAGAACCCTGTGGGACCCCATTGGTTATATCTTGCCAACCAGAAAACGATCTACTTTTCCTGACTCTCTGCTTTATGTTAGTTTTCCAAACCCCTATCCAAACTTTTAAATTACTGCAACCCCATGTGATCTGACCTTTTGTATTAGCCTTCTATGTAGTGCCGTATCAAATGCCTTCTGGAAGTTCAGGTATAATACATCTACAGGATTCCCATTATCCACTTTATTTGTAACATCTTTGAAGACTTCAAGCAAATTAACCAAACATGATTTAAGCTTCATAAAACCATGCTGACTCCAATCAATTATGTTTTGACTTTCTAAATATTCTGTCATGACTTCCTTAATATTGGGTTATCCATTTCCCAATGACAGATTTTAAACTATCTGATCTATAGGCTCCTACATTCTGCCTCCCTCCCTTTTGGAATAAGGATCCAATATTAACATTTTTCCAATCTACTGGAACCTTTCTGGCATTCAGGGACTTTTGGATATTACAACCAATGGATCTCACTGTCTCTACTGCCACTTCCTTAAGACCCTGAGATATAGGCCACCAGGCTGTGCAACATGTGCATCATCAATCCAATAGTTTGCTCAGTACTTTTGCCCAGAAGATAATGATTGTTTTAAGGCCCTCCTTTTCTATATCCTTTGCAGTACCTTTTACTATTAGGATGGCAGTAGTGTCGTCCACTTTGAAAGCGGAGGTAAAATACTAACATAGTGTCTCTGCATTTTTGTCCTTCCCAAGATTAACTCTTCCATCTCATCCTTCGGGGACCAAGATTCACTATAGCTAATGACTTCCCTTTTATATTGTTTTGGAAGCTATCCATTTTTATATTTTACACATTTTATTTCATATTTTTCTTCATTCTTTTTATTACTTTTGTAGCAACGCTTTGATTTTTAAAAGTTTCCCAATCTTCCAGCCTCCCACTGGCCTTTGCAATATGGTATATCTTATTTTTTGTCTTTATGTTATTTATGTCTTTGCTTACCCCTGGATGTCTTTTGCACATCTTACAGTGAACATCCACTAGGACTGTAATTCAACAGAGAGTTAGTCTTTTGCAGATGACCTCCTGCTTTTTGCACCATTCAGAGGATGTACTTCAGTACTTTCTGGGCAAGGTTGTCTGATTAACGACTTTGTAACATGAGATTTGAATGCACAGATAGCCCAAAAATTATGTAGCAAGCATTCTTTATTCCACTGACATCAGGACATAACAAACATGAATGGAAATTAAAGTAAGATGAAGAAATATTTATAATATTTTCATGGAATGAAGCCTATGGGTTGAGGTATGTTTTGTCCATTGGCTCCTTCTTCTCATGGGTCCTACTTCCCCCAGACACATAATTTTTGTACCCCCCAGAGAGGGACCATTTGACTGCTCCAGCTGCCCTCTCTGCATGGTTGTCACCTGCTGTTGGAGATCCAGGTACAACTACTCGAGATCCCCTGCTCAGCACCCTCACTTGCCTCTTGCTGCTGCAAGTTCCATTACAATTGTTTGGAGCACATTGTACAACCTTGTACCTGAATGGGGTAAGCTCTTAGAAAGAGGCTTAGGTCCCATCAATGGTGTTGATGAGGATGCTGAGGAAGCTGGGGCAGTACTGGAGTAAGCCAGACATGCCTGAGTGAGCCAGCTAGATTTGAGGATGGATTACCAAGCATTGACCTAAGTGGATACATTGTGCCATAACTGGCTCATACTTCAGAGGTGTTCCTCATTGGAATGGTTGATTTACATCTTCAAAATGTTAAGCTAGTTTGTTTGGGCATAAGTTGTAAGTTAATTCATTGCCTTTGAATTGATAGCATCCTGTTCATTTTTCTGGTCAATGCTTCAGTATGAAGTTGTGCACTATTATATAGAGGTTGTCCTCATATGACTTGAACTTCCATACTTCAATTGTGACTTCTTTTTTATTCATTCATGGAAAGAGGGCATCACAGGCTAGGCTGGCATTTATTGCCCATTACTAATTGTCCATTCACCAGAGTCACATATAGGCCAGACCAGGTAAGGATGGCAGTTTCCTTCCCTGAAGGGCATTAGTGAACCAGATGGGTTTTTCTGACAATCACCTGTTCACCATTACTTTCTTAATTCCAGATGTTTATTGAATTCAAATTCCACCATCTGCTGTGGTGGGATTCAAACCCAGGCCCCCAGAACAATTGTTGGGTCTCTGGTATAACAGTCCAGCAATAATACCACTGGACCAATGTTATATTATAACTTACAACTTATGCCTCCACACTTCAATGTTGTTTATCTTTCTTTTCCTAGCTCTCTGTCTTGGTAACACCTAAATATCCTCAGCTGAACTTGAGGAAGGCTAATTGTCACAGATGATGTTGGCAGACATCAACTGGTGAGACAGGGCTCTGGCCTGCTGGGGATGCCCTGCAGAAGTCTTCTTGGACTGGCCTATTGAAGGTATTTGAGTTTCTGGTAGAGAGCAGGTGATGCTACATGGTATCTCTGGAATGCCTGGAGATGACATTGCCTGTTAGTGTGTAATGACACCATTCTCATCCCTTGAGGGATAGGCAACCTGGAAGAAGATTAAAGTGTCTCAGCACCTCTCACCTAGTTAGTGAAAGAATGCTTCCACAGCTCAGGCAAAGGTTCAAATACACATTAAGTGGAGAAGGCAGGAGAATGGAGTTCAGGAGCATGTCAGCCATGATCAAATGGTCGAGCAAACTCGATGGGCTGAATAGCTGAGAACTGATCTATGGTTCTGTGTCCAGCAGATATTGACTGCCTGCCTCATAAAATGCATGTTTACAAAATCAGCTGAGAAGAATGTAATTGCATGAGAAAACCCACATTACCACATTCACACTCAGGCTCATCTCCACACTTCGTCTCATAAACAAAAAGATTGTGTTTTTTCTTTCACTCCAATTTCTCATGCTATCAATCTGATCAAGTTCCAATATCATATGATTCTGAAGTGGGATGGTGCAATGTTGCAAATGCATGACATTAACTTGGAAATCAGAGAAACAGACCCTAAAAAAACTGTATTCACAAGAAATAATGTTAAATAGTGTAAAACGAGAGCTAACAGTACGTAATCAAACTTTGAAATTTGCTGATGATACCCAACTTGGTGGTGCTGAAAACATTGAATATGACATTAATCAACTGCAACAGGACATAGATCAGCACAATGTACAGAGAGCTGGCAAACGGAATGTAATACAGAGAAGTGTGAGGTGATGCATCTTGGAGAAGGAAAAGGGCACAATGCTGTGATCTCTAGCAAGACCATTAAGTTTTCTTTTTCAAATGAATTGCCAGCTATCTACTGTAAGCATTAAATCACCACGTTTCACAGTTTGGAATGAAAATTTTAACTCTATTTGACTTAAACAAAGCAAGTACTAACTCAAAACATTATTTCACAGACGCCTATGCTTTAAACTCAAAACATATCAACAGGATACTGCCTGTTCTATTATTATTTCTGCCCATGTGTTCCCCCATCTGTTACATAGAACATAGAACATAGAAAAGTACAGCGCAGTACAGGCCCTTCGGCGCACGATGTTGTGCCGTGGAATAATCCTAATCCAAAAATAAAATAACCTAACCTACATTCCCCTCAATTCACTGCTGTCCATGTGCATGTCCAGCAGTCGCTTAAATGTCACTAATGACTCTGCTTCCACGACTACCACTGGTAAACTATTCCATGCGCTCACAACTCTCTGGGTGAAGAACTTCCCTCTGACGTCTCCTCTATACCTTCCTCCTAACACCTTAAAACTATGACCCCTCATGGCAGTCAATCCTGCCCTGGGGAAAAGTCTCTGGCTATCAACTCTATCTATGCCTCTCATTACCTTGTACACCTCGATCAGGTCACCTCGCTTCCTCCTTGTCTCCAGAGAGAAAAGTCCGAGCTCAGTCAACCTCTCCTCATAAGACAAGCCCTCCAGTCCAGGCAGCATCCTGGTAAACCTCCTTTGCACCCTCTCCAAAGCCTCCAAATCTTTCCAATAATAGGGTGACCAGAACTGGACACAATATTCCAAGTGTGGTCTCACCAGGGTTTTGTAGAGCTGCAGCATAACTTCGCGGCTCTTAAACTCGATCCCCCTGTTAATGAAAGCCAAAATACCATATGCTTTCTTAACAACCTTATCCACCTGAGTGGCAACTTTGAGGGAGCTATGGTATCTTGAATGCGCATTCACTTCTCCTGGGATCAAATCAAATTATGCCCCATGAATTCACCTTGATTCTCCTCTGTCTCCCTGCCTCACCTAGGTTTCGTGGATACTTTCTACAAACTTTCAGCCTGACAACAGTCCAACTCTCCTTAAGCACCTTACCATTGTGAACTGCGCACAGTCCTTGTGAGGGAAAAGGTCTCCAATCAGTGACATGCAGATGACTTGTTCAGTCCTAAGCAGGAGAGGACATTTTTGTTTAAGCAGTAAGGAAACATGGGGTTATTTTGAAAAGGAAAGAAAGTGGAGTTAAGATTTACCATAATCTTATTTGGAGATTTGCAGAGCAGACTTGATAGACTCTACTTCTGTTCCTACATCTTTTGGGCTGATGGTTCTGTGTACCGCGGGATTTTGGCAATCAAGAACCTTATAAAAATGCTGCTTGGCTTTGTGTCTGCCCTAGTCAGCAAGACACAAGTACTGAGAGACTTTAAGATTTAAATGAGACAGCAGAATGCAGCAAGGCAAGGCAGGAATGCTGTGAGTATCCAAGTATGCTGTGAATACAAACAGAACAGACTACAGGAATAGTGCCAGATGACTGGAGGATTGCAAATGTGGTTCCCCTGTTCAAGAAAGGGAATAGAGACAACCCTGGTAATTATAGGCCAGTGAGCCTTACCTCAGTTGTTGGTGAAGTGTTGGAAAAGGTTAGAAGGGATAGGATTTATAATCATCTAGAAAAGAATAAATTGATTAGGGATAGTCAGCATGGTTTTGTGAAGGGAAGGTCATGCCTCACAAATCTTATTGTGTTCTTTGAGAATGTGACCAAACAGGTAGATGAGAGTAAACCGGTTGATGTGGTGTATATGGATTTCAGCAAGGCGCTCGATAAGGTTCCCCACAATAGGCTATTGTACAAAATGCGGAGGAATGGGATTGTGGGAGATATAGCAGTTTGGATCGGAAATTGGCTTGCTGAAAGAAGACAGAGGGTGGTAGTTGATGGGAAATGTTCATCCTGGAGACCAGTTACTAGTGGTGTACCGCAAGGGTCGGTGTAGGGTCCACTGCTGTTTGTCATTTTTATAAATGACCTGGATGAGGGCGTAGAAGGATGGGTTAGTAAATTTGCAGACGACACGAAGGTCGGTGGAGTTGTGGATAGTGACGAAGGATGCTGTAGGTTACAGAGAGACATAGATAAGCTGCAGAGCTGGGCTGAGAGGTGGCAAATGGAGTTTAATGCAGACAAGTGTGAGCTGATGCACTTTGGTAGGAGTAACTGGAATGCAAAGTACTGGACTTATGGTAAGATTCTTAGTAGTGTACATGAGCAGAGAGATCTCGGTGTCCATGTACACAGATCCTTGAAAGTTGCCACCCAGGTTGACAGATCTGTTAAGAAGGCATACAGTGTTTTAGCTTTTATTAATAGAGGGATCGAGTTCCGGAACCAAGAGGTTATGGTGAAGCTGTACAAAACTCTGGTGCGGCCGCACTTGGAGTATTGTGTACAGTTCTGGTCACCGCATTATAAGCAGGATGTGGAAACTTTGGAAAGGGTGCAGAGGAGATTTACTAGGATATTGCCTGGTATGGAGGGAAGGTCTTACGAGGAAAGGCTGAGGGACTTGAGGCTGTTTTCATTAGAGAGAAGAAGGTTGAGAGGTGACTTAATTGAAACATATAAAATAATCAGAGGGTTAGATAGTGTGGATAGGGAGAGCCTTTTTCCTAGGATGGTGGCAGCAAGCATGAGGGGGCATAGCTTTAAATTGAGGGGTGAAAGATATAGGACAGATGTCAGAGTTAGTTTCTTTACTCAGAGAGTAGTAAGGGAATGGAACGCTTTGCCTGCAACGGTAGTAGATTCGCCAACTTTAGGTACATTTAAGTCGTCATTGGATAAGCCTATGGACGTACATGGAATAGTGTAGGTTAGATGGGCTTGAGATCAATATGACAGGTCGGCACAACATCGAGGGCTGAAGGGCCTGTACTGTGCTGTAATGTTCTATGTTCTATGTAGAACAAGCAAAGAGCCCTGAGGTGTATCCTGCTCTGAGCTATCTGATCGATGCACAGAATTGAAATCAGAAATGTATTCTAAGTGTGTTGAAATTGCAATGAAGATGTGGTGAGGCAGGATTGTGCCTAATGCCAAGCTGATGAATGGGAGAGAAGTGGAGCTCCTGGTAATCTCCAGCATTGTAGTTCCTGCTAATCTGAAACAGCCTTCCTGCTCCTCTGATGCTGCTTGGCCCGCTGTGTTCATCCAGCTCTACACCTTGTTATCTCATCTTTCTACCTTACATTCTTTTGAGATGGAAATCTGCACAACTTCCATTCAATAACTCCCTATAACACATTACCCAGAATAAGAAATAGCTGTCAGGAAGCAGGGTCAAGCTTGCATTTAGCATACTTCTCAAAACCACACATGATATTCCTTTCTCTTCCATTCTGCTATTTAACCTCCTTCCTCTACATCCTTATTGCATCAGCTTTTATCCAAGCCTTCCTCATTCTTAATTTTGATTTCTCAAATGTGATACATCAGAAATGTAAATTAGTCAGGTATCTCCTGCCACTCTACAATTACATCTGACCTAAATTTGGACTATTGCTCTGTGCTGAATTGAACTGTTTTCAAATTCTTCTCCTTTATTCATGGCCTTAACCCACTTAACATTCAATCTTTTCCAGTCACAGGTCCAAGAATATGTCCTTTGGCTCTCAGATCAGAATTTTCAATTGTCTGTAAGAGCAGGAACAGGAGTGTTCACTGTCGAAGTGAGTAAGGTGGTCTCCCAGGTTTTCCTCCCTTGCGTAACAGACAAAAGGCAGGCCATCAATTTGGATTAAATTAAACAAACCCTTCTTTATTTAACTCTTTAAGTTTTAATATAAAACATATTTGTTGCAATATTTACTTCTTACTTCATCCAAGTTCAACTTTCTAAGTCAGAATGGGAGACATTGCAGTGTGTTCACATGGCGCAGAGAAATTGTTGATTTGAATTTCAATCTTCCTGGGCCATTCCCTTGTAGGTGCGGATGACAAGACTTCCACAAGGACCTGATACACATCTTCAGTATCATGTGCAGTCTATAAAGAACTAAACACTGGAGGATTTGCCCTTCAGATTTGCACTAATGTACACAGCAATAAGCACAGTTTAAAAACAATACCCAGCCATTCTGGAAAAGTAACTTAAGAACCAATCTCTCATCTTTGCAACTTTTGAAAAATAATAGCCTCGGAGCACTCACTTTATTAAGTTTTCATGTTGAAATATTTTGGAATTAATTCTTTGCCTTCAATTTCAATATCTTGCAACAATTGGGTCATGGGGTAAGCATTTGCTCTCTCAGATCAGAAGAATTAATACCATGTGAAAGTTTTCCATTAACCTTTCTCCCAGCTTGCTAAAATCCAGATCCATAAGCATATCCTTTAATGAAGTTCAAATACTTGAATACATTTGGACTTGACCTTAAATTCAAGCTATAATATTACAATCTTAAAAAGCTCTCAAAACTGCAAATTACTTCAAATCTCTATGATAAATTATTTCTCAGATTCCTTATATTCCTTAAATCACATTTTTATGCTGTTTCCTATTCCAAGCCACTAATTCTCAGAATGTCAGTTGTGGAATTCCTTGCCTTGTTTATAACCTGTCATTTTAAAAGGCAAGCTCAATGTTGTGTTGTCCCTCTCCAGAGTGTTCCGAATGGATATTTGTGCTTCATCCAGATTTAAGTATAATTTATGTAGAGATATACATTTAGTACTCAATTAAATTGTTTTTAACAAGTTGACTTTATGTCACAATCAGTCTCTCAGATCTTCATAATGTCCCTTTTATAATTATCTGTTACAGACTCTTGGCATACTTACTGAGAAAGCAGCCAATCAGAAGAAACTGTAGATGTTCATTATTTCTTATTTTTGAATTCTTGATTTTTATTTGAATATGTGTATTATTCTCATACCAATTCATTAATGATTGAGTGTTTTTATTTAATAGGGAAGGATTTTTGATGTACTAGTTAAAGAATGTTGAGTAAAATTTTCTTAGTCCGTGCTGAATGCAGTGGGACAATTGTATCAGAGATAATGGGAACTGCAGATGCTGGAGAATCCAAGATAACAAAGTGTGAAGCTGGATGAACACAGCAGGCCAAGCAGCATCTTAGGAGCACAGAAGCTGATGTTTTGGGCCTAGACTCTTCATCAGAAAACAGTTTTCTGATGAAGGGTCTAGGCCTGAAATGTCAGCTTTTGTGCTCCTAAGATGCTGCTTGGCCTGCTGTGTTCACCCAGCTCTACACTTTGTTATCTCAGTGGGACAATTCTTGATCCAGGACATAGCAGATGTCAACAGGGACTTCCTCTGAGTGTTTGAGACTTATGAGATTTTTGTGCTTACACGTGCTGAGAGACCTAATCCTCTGTGTAAAGGAAAAGGTCTCACTTCCTTCCAGACAGTTATCTGTGTTCATCCACTTTGTCCTGTGGAGGGGTTTGTGACTGATGATGGTACAATTACCATCAATTTTCATGCTGCCGGAGCAGTTGGCCATGCTGTGGCCTTTGTTCTTAACCGTCATCAGAAATTGATAAGGCTGCAGCATTATCTGCTGCCATACTGTGGTGGAGGGGGTTGGCAGCAAAGAAATGCAGCTGAAGATGAGTAAAATGATGTGCTTTCCAGGGAGTTGATATGACCTGCCAAGCAGTGAACACATTCTCTGGTAGAGAAGATGCTTTGAACAGCAGCTTCTCAACGGCCATGGCTACAGCTTTTCAGCCTAACCAATGAAAGCCCAAACTGCCAGCTTCACTTTAGAAGCCCTGCTTGCTGTGCACTCACCTTGAGGGAGTTCCCAAAGGATTGTATGCCTCACTCTGTCTAAGCACGCTCTGAACTGCCTGCACCGCTCGCAAAACAAAACTTTTCACTGTACTTACATACATGTGACAACAATAAATCAAATCAAATCAAATCAGGTTCCGTGGCTGAGAAATCCAGTAATCAGAGTTAAATTCTTAACAATTTCAGCAACTACCTAATGGCTTAACCACAGATCCAAAAGGGTGTTGCTTACTTTTGCAGAAGCCACAGGAAAGTTGGAAGGGAGTGGTATCATGCAGATAGGTTTTTAATCGGTCAGGGAATCCAGGGTTATGGTGGGAAAGACAGGAAGTGGAGTTGAGGATGATCAGATTGGCAATGATCTCATTGGTGGTGGAGTAGACTCGGTGGGATGAAAGGCCAGTTTCTGCTCTGATGGAGTCATAGAGACGTATAGCATGAAAACAGATCCTTCGGTCCAACTCATCCATGCAACCAGATATTCTAAATTAATCTAATCCCATTTGCCAACATTTGGCCCATATGCCTTTTAATATATATCTTATTGAATTCTGACTTGTTAATATGCATGCCATTTCCGACCCCACAATCTCCCAAGTTAATTCCCAATGGCCAAGAAAAGAATCAGCTCACTATTTCAATTTTGGATGTTTTATCATAATAAAGGTATTGTTGTTTATACCATCAGAAGAATTCAACTGTCATACAATCAGATATGAAAAGAAAATAACTTCCACAGCTCATGAAAACTGAACAGGTTTGCCAATAAACTCATGGGACTTTCAAAGAGGAATGCTCCCTTCTTCTCAGAAAATGTACATGCAACATGATATTCCTCCTTTTTTACTGTGTTAAAATGAATGTGACTAAAAACAGTAATTCATTTGTACGTTACTCTAATTTTTCCTGCTCTCTACCTCAAAACTGTACAACTCTTTCCCTCTTTCCACAAACAATTCTCTGATATGTAAACCATGTGTCTTGATACTGCCCCAATTACTTAATTTATTTTCTCCATGTGCTGTGGGTCATTGCCCTGCATTTTAGACATTACAGTTTGAAAGAGCTTCTAGTCTGACAACATTAGAGTTGGGAAAATCTGTTCACCCATCAAGGTATCAGCATGCTTGGAGTAATAATAACATGGAGTAACCGAGTCATCTTTGGATAATTTTAATTATCCTAGAAATTTTCCTAATCCAGCGTAGCCACCCATTGCTATGTGATTGGTCTCAGTTAAGGGAGATTTGTTCAGCCTTTCCTTTTTGGATTGCAAAGTGAGGAGTAAGATTGCTTCACCTGATGGCGTTAAAAAGCTTCTGTATGATTTGCTAGCTAACTAGCTGACAATACTCTTCATTCCAACCCATCCACATTGTAATCCTCACCATAGCTGACCATGGTGTAAAATCCATCTGGTTAATTTGCTACTACTATCCTCTCTCCTGGGAAGGGTCAAGATGACCTGCTTGATCTTGTATGGCAGAGGAAAACCATTTGGTTGTCTGATGAGAAGAGGTTCTGATTTTAAAAATGATGTGGTTTATTTTGTTAGCAACTGGGTATAAATTACACTGGTTTGATAGACACCATCACAGAGACTCTGAGGGGCAACTTGGTATTCAGTCTTACCACTTTGAGATCCAAAGCTGAGGTTTCACTTCAGTCCACGAGCCATCATCATATTGGGTGGCATTAATACAGTCTCCAGCATTAACATTTTCACATGCTTACACCCATTTCCAACCAATCCCCCTTCAAGTGGGTAGACAAGAGACTTCATTTAACACATTGTCTGAAAGACGATACTTCCATCAGTGCGCTGCTTCCACTGCTCCACGATGAAGTGTCAGATTCAATTATGTGCTCCGGTCCCTGGAATTCATGTTGAACCCTAAGTGTGTGACTGAAACGCAAGTCTACTACTTCTGGGAAAATTGCCTCACACCTGATTGATGAAATCTCACAACCTGTCCATAGACAGTCCTATATATTGTCATCATCCTCAACCAGAGATCTGTCTATAGCAGTTTCTGGCTCTATCTCTGCTTCTCCAAATTGCCCTGATCTGTGCTTTCTCATTCAGTTCTCCAAAAGATCTCCCAATCTTCAGGTGGTCCAGAAACATCCTTCTTTCCCACCATCAGTCTTTTCATCTGGCAGTTACTTATTTGATTTTGTTGGCATGTAATACTTCCAGATTACCAGAGTTCATGTGGTGTCTGCATTCAATCTCTACCTGCTGTTTCTTGGATTGAGGTAGTGTGTATAGATGTTTTACAACTGTCAGCATCTTCTCCAGATTTGAGACATTCCCCCCAACAACCTCTCCATTAACATTGTGGGCATTTTAAAATTAGTTAGTTGTCTTCATTTTAAAAATAATTATTTTAATATATAGCTCTAAGTTTTTAAAGTTTTCCTTAAATGAACACATCATTGAAATCTGATTTATTTTAGTAAAACTAATAGTCAATCATTTGAGATGTGAAGAATGAAAGTGTTCAATTTGACATTGATAGATTGAGAAAAATTGCCCCTTCTGATATTATACTCAGGGTGTACTTAGCCCATTGTTACTGTCAGCACAAAACAGAGAAGTTGCAGTTTTACTGTAAATTTAGACAGAATCCACTGTCCAAACAGAACCTGATGCTGGAATGCAACACCGTGGATTTCCTGCAAGAAGCAAACCTACAAGGAGTTAGGTTATGAGGACAGATTATACACCTATTTCTGTTTTCTCTAGAATTTAGAAGGTTAAGAGGTGATCTGATCAAAATCTTCAAGATATTAATCTGAAAAGACTGGGTAGATGAAGTATTTCCATTGGTTGAGAATTCAAGAACTAGTCTGAGAACTAAGGCCAGAGTATTCAGGAAATATATTAGGAAACACTTAGAATAGAACATCCTCTATTGTCACTAGTACTGCAGTACAGGAGTACAATTAAAAGTTTTTACAGTGGCTGTCTTTTAATGACACTACCTTAAGTAAAAGTCTTACTGGGTAAAAAAAAATGTTGCGTACAAAGGTGGATTATAAGTTAAGGATTTATATTACAGTCTAGAAAGAATACTGAACAGCAGGAGCTCAGCAGACATGATGCCAGGCCCAAGTCCAACAACTGTCCCACATCACAGTAGCCTCCAGTCCGCTCCTCACCAGCACTCAGCAACAACCAGGTAAGTCACACTTTACTGAGATTTGCCCTACCTCGTGCAGCTTCTGGGAGTTAGGATTTCCCACGCGGTGTTCCAGGGCTTACTGTACTGTCTCTGTCCCAGAACTATACCAGCTCATTCCACCCACTGTACCGTCTCATTCCCTGCACTGTACCGTCTCATTCCCCCTACTGTACTGCCTCACTCCCCACATTTTACCATCACATTCCCTGCACTGTCCAGTCTCATTCCCTGCACTGTACTGTCTCATTGCCCGCATCACACTCGCTCATTCTCCGCACTGTACTGTCTCATTCCCCACACTGTATGGTCTCATTTCCTGCAACGTGCTGTTTCACTCCCCGCACTGTACCGGCTCGTTTCCTGGACGGTTCCATCTCATTCCCCGTGCTGTACCGTCTTATTCCCAACGCTGTACTGTCTCATTCCCTGCACTCTTCTATCTCATTCCCCATTGTACCATCTCATGCGCCACACTGTACTGTCTCATTCCCCACTCTGTAAGATCTCATTTCCTGGGGCATACCGTCTCATTCCCCGCACTGTACCTTCTCATTCCCTGCACTGTAGCAGCTCATTCCCCACACTGTACTGTCGCATTCGCCGCACTGTACCAGATCATTCCCCAGACTGTACCAGCTCGTTCCCCTGACTGTACCATCTCATTCCAGCACTGTCCGGGTTCATCCCCCACATGTTCTCTCTCATTCCCCGCACTGTCTGGATTCATTCCCCACGTGTTCTGTCTCATTCCCTGCACTGTACCAGCTCATATCCCGGACTGTACCATCTCATTCCCTGCGCTGTACCATCTCATTCCCAACGCTGTACTGTGTCATTCCCCGCACTCTTCTGTCTCATTCCCTGTTGTATCATGTCATTCGCTGCACTGTACTGTCTCATTCTCCACGCTGTACTGGCTCATTCCCCATACCATACTGGCTCATTCCCCGCACTTTACCGGCTCATTCCCTGCACTGTACTGACTCATTCCCCGCACTGCCCCAGAGCTGGAACTGAGGAGAAATTAAGTGGAGGGCAGAAGAAGAAAAAATGTAGAAAGAAAAAAAACAGGCAGAACAGAGGAGCTCTGTCTTGAGCCCTCTCCATTGCCATCTTTCTGCGCAGAAAGAGTTGTTAATGTTTGGAACTGTCTTCCACAAATGGCAATGGGTGCTGAATCAATTGTTATTTTTAAATCTGAGATAGGTAATTGTTCTGTGAAACAAAGGTTAAGGCAATAGGGGCCAAAGGCAGATATGCAGAGTTAGCAACAGATTAGGGACGATCCCATTAAATGGCAGAACATACTCAAGGGGCTAAATAGCCACCTCTTGTTCTTATGTTCTGAGGAAGGGCCACTTGTCCCAAAACATTAACTCTGACCTCTCCTCACAGATGTTGCTAGACCTGCTGAGCTTTTCCAGCATCTTCTTTTTCTGTTCTTGTTCCTATATACAGTTCTTATATAGAACTGGTTTGTACCTTAACCACTTCACATCAACACGAACTCATACTCAACTTGCAATCCTAAATCACTAGAACACTCATATCAGTGAAAGCAGCTGTTAAAAATTATTTCAGTATTGCATGATATTGGTCTCCTTAAATGAAGAAGGATGTACATTTTTGGAGGTAATTTGGAGAAGGTTCAGTCAAGTGATACCTGGAATAGGAGTGTTGTCTTATTAGGAAAGTTTAGGCTTGTATTTGTTGGACTTCAGAAGAGAAAGAGGTGGCTTGACTGAAAGATATACGATACTGGAGGGTCTTGACAGGGTGGATATTGAAAGAATATTCTTTTCTGTTTGAACAATCTAGAACTAGGCTTTACCATTTAAAAATAGTATAATAGCAGGTTGCCTATTTAAAACAACTATGTGGAGCAATCTGTTTTCTCCCAGAGGGTGGTGAGCCTTTGGAAATCTCTTCTTCAAAATGCTGTGGAAGCAGAGATCATGAATATTTTGAATGCAAAGGTAGATTGTTAAGGATAGGGCCTGGAATGTATCATGGGTAGCTGGAAATTGGAGTGAACATGATCTTATGGGAAGGTGGAGCAGATTCAAAAGACTGAGTGGCCTAATTATGCTCCTACTCATGTATTCATATGTACAAATGAAAATAAAAGGAACCTGAGTAACTCTGCTTGACCATTCCCAACCCATTTATTGAAAACAAACAGTTCAGTTCTACTTTTGATGGAAAAGTTCTACAATTATTTGAGTATGTACACAAAGTTTTTGTAACACTTAGAAAAGAATTCCCTGAAGCCACCTTTGGATGCAAGTTTGAATAAGAGTTTGTGTTCCAATGAATTAAAACTTTGTCAGAATGGAACCTTCCTAATTAGTGAAGTAATTATAACCTAAAGCACCAACAAACATTCAGAGATTTTTTTATCTGATGTGCCTGTTTTCCATAAATCATAATTGTTGCTCTCTGACTTTCTGTTTTTCATTTAAACTGGATCTGAGATGTTTCTCTTATTAAGGAAATTAATTGAATGCCAATTTTAAATATTATTCTGTCTCTATCTTGTTTTGGACAGAGCACAACATTTTATTCTCATAACCCTTTCATAAATGTATTTCGTCCACATTACTTGATTTTTTCCAGAAATATCATTAATTGAAAAGCGTTTAAGGGATTCCATTAGATTTTGTAAAAGAAATACCAGCCAAGCCATTGGGACCTGGGGCTTTATTAAATGCTTTTATTTAACAATATTATTTGCTTCCTGGATTAATAATGGTGAGTTAAATGTATCTTTTAAAGTTCAATTAGGTTTTGGAAACAGAGCAGACTATATGTTGATCCTTAGATAAGGAGTGAAGTTTGTTTTCTGCTTCTTTCCAAGTTTTACTGAAGTTGAGAATGTTTTTGAACTTTATACTTTGGAGCAGAAACAACTTGTATTTATATAGTATATTATATGAGCAGTTCTTGAATAGAAGCAGACTAGAGGGAAAGATTGGGAAAGTGACAGGAAACTGAGTTGAGGAGGTAGTTTGTAAATGGAATTTTGAAGGTGGAGAGAAAGAGAGGAATTCCCACGAATATTTCAGCCTGTGAGAGCAAGATGTAATCAAAAAAGGAGAGGCGAGAGTAGAGAACACACCATGAACTACACCATTTGAAGTATGGAGAGTAAAGGTTAATCTGTCCTTACGTCACATGAGCAAAAAAAGAATGTTCAAAGGAAGGATAGTGTTTTGAGAAACCTGGAGCCAATACAAGTTGAAAATGGTCTTCGGTCAGCTGTACACTTACCTTAGAGTGAACAACTGATTGATGAACTCTGTAACTGAATCATGTCTCTCAGTTCAAATACAATAATAATCCAACAATTCTTATCACTAGCATCCAATTTCTTTTCTCAGCCCCACACTCCATTGCAAATATGAACTGCCACCTCAAATTCAGACAAATACATTCAACTACTTCACTCCACCTGTGCATAATATTTAACATGATTGATTATTATTTGTCCTTGTGCAGTGCCTTGATACTGGTCTTAATTTATTGTTTGCCCACACTTAGCTGTGTAAGGTTGGTTGCTGGAGCTTTGGAGGTGAAACTCTGCTGAGATTCAATAGAGGACACTTCAGTTAACTGGGATGTGTAACCTATGGTAACTAAGGGCTTTGAGGACCCAGCAGCAACACTCATGAGGGCCAGCATGGTCTGGCCATGATGCATATGGTGCTAACATGTGCACTGGTGAACTGGGTGGCTGGGTTATGGGAATGCTATCTTCTCAGAGACCGTAGTAGGTACCTTTTCTATGTAGCTACAGCCTCTTTCTGGGCACTGCACAATCCTATGGAAACCCCTGTCAATGTTGGTCTCCAGAGTTAAGCACCTCAGGGAATCTCTCTCCCACTGCAACTCTCTTGTAATCTCTTCAGCCTTGAAACTGCTCGACCTGAAGCAAACCAGATACCACAGCCACGTCACCTTCCTCAGCACCTGCCTACCAGTCACTTTTGGACATAGAGCAGTTTTTCCTCTATCCATCTTCGGTCCACATCCCACTCTCTCCCTATTTATTTCAGAACCCTCTCCCCATCCCCCTCTCTGATGAAAGGTCAAGGCCCGAAACATCAGCTTTTGAGTTCCTATGATGCTGCTTGGCCTGTTGTGTTCATCCAGCTCCACACTTTGTTATCTCGGATTCTCCAGCATCTGCAGTTCCCACTATTCCTGGCATCTGAAGTTTACAAGTCAGCAATGTGACTTACCCTTCAGCAGACCCTGCTTCTTTTGCTGAGAGTGTGTGCTTGAGGAGCTGCAAAGAAAACTGCTTTTGGAGGATCTGGATATTGTGCATTTTTTCTGAAGAAGGGTCCCAACCCGAAACATCAATTTTCCTGCTCCTCTGATGCTGCCTGGCCTGCTGTGCTCCCCCAGCTCCAACTGTGTTATCTCTAACTCCAGCATCGGCAGCTCTTACTATCACTGTTTCTTTTCATTGACTTCAAATTGGCATTGTGATCTACCTACCACACGAGGACTGCTGCAGTTCAAAGATGCAGCTCAGCACCACACTCTCTAAGAAACTAGGGATGGACAATAAATGCAGGCTCAGTTAGTGACAGCACAATTCACATCAATATTGAGAGTAGCAAGAAGCAGAGGATGACGGTTGAGGGGTTTTTCTCTGACTGGAAATCTATGTCCAGTGAATTCACACAGGGGTTAGTGTTGGGGCCATTGCTGTTTGTTGTTTATATAAGTGGTTTAAACTTGAATAAAGGAGGGTTGATCAGTATGGTTTAGTGGAGTGAAAATAGTGAGGAGGATGACTTTAGATTACAGGAGAAGCTGACAGGCTGGTCAGATGGGCTGAACAGTGGTAAATAGAATTCAATCCAGATAGGTGTGAGGGGACGCACTTGGGCAGGGCAAACAAGGCAAGGGAATACATAATGATCTGTAGGACCTGAGATTTACTGAGGATCCAAGCGACCCCGGTGCGCATGTCCAACAATCTGTTAAAGTAGCAGGACTGGTAGATAAAGCAGTTAAGAAGGTATGTGGTACACCTATCTTTATTGTTGAAGCATAGAGTTTAAGAGCAGAGTGGTTATGCTAGAACTGCATAAAATATTGGTTCGGCCACAACTGTAATATTGTGTGCAGTTCTGGAATCCACACTGTATCCGCATTGCACTAGAGAAGATGCAGAGGAGACTTACCAGGATGTTGCTTAGGCTACAGTGTTTCAGTTATGAAGACTGATTGGACAGACTGGGGTTGTTTTCCTTTGAGCAGAGAATATTGAGAGGGGACATGATTGAGATATATAAAAGTGCGAGGGGTTTAGATAAGGTAGACAAGAAGAAACTTTTCCCCTTAGCGGAGGGATTAATGATCGGTGGCATAGATTATAAGGTAAGGGACAGGAGGTTTAGCGCAGCTATGAGGGAATACCTTTTCACCCAGAGAGTGATGTGAATCTGAAACTCACTGCCTATAAGGGTGGTAGAGATAGAAACCCTCATAATGTTGAAAAAGTATTTTGATGTGCACTGACGATATAAAGATAATACAAGTCTATAGGCCAAGCGCTGGAAAATGGGCTTGTAATAGGTAGCTGTTGTTTTTGATTGGTGAGGACATGATAGGTTAAAAGGCCTTTATCTCTACTGCAGGCCTCTAAGACTCTATGAATCTATCAGGGTGTACGCAGTTCACAATTTACCTAGGACGATCCTGGATAAGGTATCATCCCTAAGCAGCTAATATTGCCAGAAGACACTGTGATTCATGAGAATAATCTCTGAATGTCCTAAATTTTCATTTTATGCATTCAGGCACATCTCATACATAAGTGAGGTGGAGCATCGCAAATGTAGTTTGAGTCATCTTGCATAAACGTGTATGCCAAACCTCAAGTAATTATAAGTGCACTTTTTTAACTGCAACACAGAAGCAATAGAACAATTACTGTTACCAATTGCTATAACCTTTATATCATGGCAAACATTTGGCACAGTGGCTAGCACTGCTGCCTCACAGCACCAGGGGCCCAGGTCCAATTCTACCCTCTGGCGACTGTCTGGGTGGAGTTTGCACATTCTCCCCATGTCTACATCGGTATCTTCTAGGTGTTCTGGTTTCCTCCCAATCCAAAGACGTACAGGCTAGGTAAATTGGTCATGCTAAATTTTCCTGTAGTATCCCGGTTTGTATGGGCTAGGTGAGTTAGCCATTGGAATGGGGTAAGGGGGATGGGTCTGGATGGGATGCTGTACAGTGGGTTGGTGTGTACTTGATGGGCCGAAAGGCTTCTTTCAGCTCTGGAGAGATCCTATGATGATTAATGCTGACAAATGGCATATGAGGTAGAACATACAAAATATTTGAGATTCAGTGTAAGGTAAAAATGACTGATAAAAATTCATATATTTTGTTTTAACAACCAGTTTCAAAAGGATTTATAAGGATATGTATAGCAAACCAGAAAAGGAACACCAATATTACGTTCAATATTTGGTAAAGTTTTTGTTTTAAATTATTCGGCTTTCATATTAAAGCTTTTGTTCTGCACGGTAATGGTTCTAAAAGAATTAATAATGAATTATATTGTGCTTCTTCCAATGTGATGATGTCATACAGACTTTAGGTGGAGAAACAGTTGGTCTTGCATGAAGTTCTGATGAAGACAAATGTGACATGCTGGCTTCCAATAGTTGTTATTATATCTGACCAGTTAATGTTAATTGTACCTATTGCTATCGTGCAACAAACTGTATTGCTTCATGCAAGAAAAATGACTTCTCTTGTTAAGTTTCTTTCATGGCCTTTCTCCTACTCCTGATAATTATACAGGCCCTTAGACTGAGAATAGGGAGGAGGGTTGGTGACAATCACAAGTAACCAGAAGATATTACATGTTGACAATGTTAGTACCTGAAAATGGAAAGGATGTACTTAAGTGCCAGGTTGATGTAAGGCTATCATCCAATCAATTTCATTTTGGAGCAGCTTCTCTCACTCCCCAATCCCCCTTTGGTTGATTATTTACTTGCCCAAACCTCTCACTTGCATTTCCTTTCTTAACTCTGCCAGGCTCAGCTCCTCTCATTCAATTGGTTCCTCTTCACCTATCCTCTCTGTAGCCCTCACTTAGTGGGGGTTTGGGATAGGGAGGTTTCTTTTTCCTGAATTCTTTCACAGGGCATGGCTTTCCTGGCCATCCCAGAATTTGTTGCCTACCCCGATTGTCCTTGAAATGAATGGCTTATTAGGCCTTTCCAGTGGTCATTGTTAAAACAGATGTATTCATACAACCATGAATGGCCACCGTCACCAAGAATATGTTCCAGATTTGTGAACTGAATTTAAATTCTACCAACTGCTTTGCTAGGATTTCAACCTGTGTCCCTCAAGCACTAGCCCAGGCCCCTGGATAACATTATCCCTGCCCCATCACCTCACTATAATGTGGTACCTGAGAAAGAATGTGAGAGGTGAGCAACAGGAGTATCTGGAGCAATAATATTGGCAAGTGAGACATGCCAAGTTGTCAGAGAGTAAGATGGTCAGTGAGCTGAAGGGTTGGGGGACAGGAAGATCAGTGAACAAGAGAGTCAGTGACTGGGCGGTTGGTAAACACAATGAGCAGTGTGTGGGAGAATTATAAAGTCGGAGACTCGACAAGTGGGCATGATGGCATAAGTAGGTTATAAGTAAAAAGAATCCTAAGTTTATTTTCAGAGTGATATCACTTTCAAATATAGAACATAGGAGAGCACAGTATTTCAACTTAGAATATGTAAATGTCAATATTTTGTTTTGATGAGAAAATTCCTGCAGAACCTAACTACAGCATTGATTGCGACTGGAATTTGGAAAAAAATGATTAGATTAACATGGTTATATGTAAAGCTGTATTCTCCAGGAAGGCAACTACAACATTAGTAAGGGCTTATCGTTCCACTCAATAGCTTCCATTTCATGTGGAACCAGGGGCGGACCGGTCAGGACATGACTATTAAAACATACCAAGATGTCACTGAAGATCGAACTGCCCCTACAGTACACAATCGTTCATGTCCTATTACTGAAGAAATTTTTTTTGGCAAATTTCAGCCAACACAGATCAAAGCAAATGGAAAACCTAACATTCCTGAGTGATAGATAATAGGAACTGCAGATGCTGGAGAATCCGAGATAACAAAGTGTGAATCTGGATGAACACAGCAGGCCAAGCAGCATCTCAGGAGCACAAAAGCTGATGTTTTGGGCCTAGGCCCTTCATCAGAAAAGGAGGGCGGGGAGAGGGTCCATCTTCAGTCCACCTCCCCCTCTCTCCCTATTTACTTCAGAACCCTCTCCCCATCCCCCTCTCTGATGAAGGGTCTAGGCCCAGAACGTCAGGTTTTGTGCTCCTGAGTGCTGCTTGGCCTGCTGTGTTCATCCAGCTCCACACTTTGTTATCTCTTATTCCTGAACAATGTTAATTAGTATTTATAAACAGACTCTGAATGTGCAATAGTCAATAAATGTGGAGCTGGACAAACACAGCAGCTCAGGCAGCATCAGAGGAGCAGGCTTCAAGGTGGGCATCCTGAGAAGAGACTTTGCAGTATTGGTTTTTAATGATTAAGGGACAGTAAGGACTGCAGTCATATGATGTTACACCGGTGGTAATCACATACACGTTTAGAATATTAATAGGAATCTAGTTAAAAGTATATTGTTGGACATGTTTGCTTTGCTTTGGCACACAATCTACATTTTCTGCCCTGACTGCATTGTTGTACTCACATCCTGTGCACCACTGGGCATTGTATGGAAAAGATGGATTATCCTACTGAATAACATCTCTCTGTGTCTACAAACCTACACGTCTTTCAAATTTTGCTAATATTGTCTACATCAGTGAAAATTTTCCTGAAGTATCCCAACACTGCACTGATAACAGTGATGGCTTTAAGTTGAATCATCACTTCAAATAGATCAGAGGCTCAACAGTTCTGCATTACTAAATTGTGCACCATCAGTTTTTGTGACATCTGGCTTCTCAAGATCTGTAGCTTACAGGTTTGGTTGATTATATGTTAACTAATGTTCACATATGAAATCTTTTTAATGAAAAACTGCAACCCGCAGTGATGCACAACTCAATGCAATCACACAAAGAATGGATTATATTTACTGTAATTACCACAGCTACAATGCAAAGGAATAGTTTATTATGGTAATACACTTTTAATTAATAACCACTGATTAGGCTTCTAGTTCGTCAGACCTGAACTAATTGTTGATTGAGTTGTTATAAACTTAACATCTTTGTTGTATATATTTCCAGCATGACTGATGTATTTTCACTGGGCAGGAATCTTACCCCAAGGCTCAGCAGACCGCTGATGGAGCTCCTGTAATTAAAAGCTATGAACTTCCAAATTGAAATGAACATATTCTCAGCATGATTCCAGCTTGCTCGATGGTATGTCTTGAAGACATTTAAACTAACATTTGGTAACAATCACTTGAAGATTGAGAATCCATTTGCTCACAGTTTTTCAGTACTGTGGAAATACCTCTCACTTATGACTTTGCTAACTGGAAAGAGTCCGTGTAATTTTGTAAGTGATGAACATTGGTACATAAGCCACATTGTGAACTAGTTAACCATAACCAAGATGGGTACAGATGACAATGGTAGAGTGAAGCACATGGCCATTTCCTGCAATACTGACTGAAGATATATGACAGAACACTCCCAAGATTTAAGATTCAGTGTAAAGTGAAAATGGCATTGTCAAGCAAGCATAACTGCTGCTTAAATCAGCTTAAAAATGATTTGATACACCATATAAATTAATATTAAAATATTTAGACTTTACATAAGTTTTATTTTAGAACACATTTCATCTAGTACGCAAACAATTTAATGCATAATATAATTCTGTATTCTAGTATTGATCCAATTACAAGCCTTAAAATAAGCATAACAGCATTTTATTCACTTGAAAGATTCTGCTTACATTAATTCATAAAATAATTCTATTGTCTCTCTCCTAAAAGGAATCTGTAGTGCTACCAAGCATTCAGTTCAACAACATTCATATATGTTTTGTTGATCTGATCAAACTAATTAATATTGATACCAACATTACTTTGATGCAAGGTCATTTTGAGCTGATTTGTTTGAAGTTTTGATAGCGGGCTTTCTAATGACCATTTCCCATTGATTATGGTTTCCTGGCTTTCCTGACTTTCTATACAAATATGAATTTATGGTATGACTTAGGCCCAACCATCTTCAGTTCCTTTACCAATGGCTTTCCCTTCATCATGTGATCAGAAGTGGGTATGTTTATTGATGATTGCATCATGTTCAGTACCATTTTTAATGCCTCAGATACTGAAGTGGTCCATGTTTATATGCAGCAAGACCTGGGTAATATCCAGACTTGAACAAATAAGTGGCAAGTAACATTTGAGTCACATAAGTGCCAGGTGATGACCATCACCAAGACAGAATCTAATCATTACTCCTCAATATTTAGTTACTTTACCATCACTGAATGATCCAGTATCAACATCCTCGAGATTATAATTAACCAGAAACCAAACTGGGCCAGCCATATAAATATTGTGACTAAACAGTAGGGCAGAGGTGAGGAATTCTGCAGCAGTAACTCACTTCCTATCTCCCCAAAGATTGCCCACCATCTACAATATATGAAATATTCTCCACTTGCCTGGATGTGTTCAGCACCAACACCACCCAAGACTTGACACACTCTATGGTATATTGGCCCATTTGATTGGCAAACTAACCACTAGTGCTGCATACTGTCAGCAGCTGAAACACCTACAAGATGCACCATAATAAGCAAGATGCCTTAAATAACACCTTTCAAATCTATGGCAACTACCACCTAGGAAGTCAAAGGTAATAAATACATGGGAACACCACTATATGCAAGTTTCCCCATAAAGAACGCACCATCTGACATGAAATTATATTTGAGGTAACACGGTGTGAAGCTGGATGAACACAGTAGGCCACCCAGCTTCGCACCGTGTTATCTCAGATTCTCCAGCATCAGCAGTTCCTACTATCTCTGAAATTATATTTGCATTTTTTCACTGTGGCTGCATCAAAATCCTGGAACTCTCCTCCTAACAGCTCTGAAGATGTGCCTACATCCCTGTAAAGCAGCACCTTAAGAAGGCAGCTCACCACCACTTTCTCGATGTCAGCTAGGGATGGGTAATAAATTCTGGTCGAGCCAGTAATGCACACGTTGCAAGAAAGATATTGTGGAATACACTGTTTGAAATGGTGGTGTGTATCACTATACCATCTTCACTCCATGAGCCCCACACTGCCATCTCCAGCACATTGCTACGCATACTCACTTACCTCGCAAGATCAACCAACGTTCTCTTCCTAAGGACTTCTCACATTCTCAATGCCACTCACTATGATCCTTATGAAGTCTGATCCATTGATCACATTCTCATCAAATTACTCAATCAGATGAACATATACTTATACATCTGTCTTTACCACATTGCAGGAGGACAATGCTGAACACCAGGATAAAGGAGAGAACTAGGCATCTCTAGAGGAGGAAGTACTGGAGATCTGTATCATTCCAAAACCCCTGACCACTGGAGGCAAAGAGATTAAGACCTTCAAGCTACCTTGTGGCAGCATTAAACATGTCATAGAACCAACATGAAGAATAAATAAAGCTTTATAGTTGCACCAGGGTAATGACAAAGGTATATGAGAAAATGTTAATGTCCCTTGTTTAGAGGAATTATGTATATCTTGTCTCTCAGCAACCATCCATGAGGTTGTCTTGTAGGTGCATAGAGGTCAGGAACTTGAACTGCCTCAAGGTGAAAGCATTGTGGTAGCTTTCCAGGAGTCTGGTACAAAACTGCATCAATCTTTTCTTGTGTTTGCAGACCAGCTGTGTACTGATGGAATGGAATCCCTTGTGGTTTTTACAAACATTCCTGGTTGATCTAGTGGTGTGCAGAATGCCACATGTGCGCGGTCAGTAACATCCTGCACTTGCAGGAGACCAGCCAGATTTGCAGAGCCAAGCACCCAATCATTGTGACTTGTATCACCACAGATAGGGTTAAATCATTGTCAGCTCCTGGTAGTCAGTGGTAATTATCAGCAGCAGCCTCGGGAATCCTAGATATTTTGCTGGCAGATCCCTAGAAGGATTTGGAGCAAATAAAAAGTGACTCTCATTTTCACAGCCACTGGTAACATGTGTCTATGAGACTATAATAAAAAGCTACAGATGTCTGCCACCACATGATGTGACCTTCTATAAACATTGGTCTTCAGTGGGGTCAGGATAGCTAACCGTCTGCCTGTACTCCTCCTTCATGTGTAGTATCTCATTCAAACTTGACCGCTCTGTCCCATCCCACTCCTTGAAAACCTGTGGGTCTTTCCACTGCAGGTTGTTACTGATATTCGACTCTTTGTCCAAGTTCCAATCTAAGGATCCTAATTTTCTCAATACCTCTAAAAAGTAGAAAATAGCCCCTCGTCTCAAATATTTCTAACCATCCCTTTAACCAGGATAACGAAGGAGCTGTGAACACTAGGGATACATTATTGACTTTTATTGGGCCCCACAGATTGCTGCTGATTTCTGGAAGACTGGGCAGCCCATGACTCTGGCATTGAACGTAAATACTGGTTAATATTTAAATTGTAAACCTGCCTCTCCAAATGGGCTTATATACACACTGATGAACATGTATGGTTCAAACCAAAACATTGATGCTGACAGGTGATATGGTGGCTCAGTGGTTAGCACTGCTGCCTCATGGTGCCAAGTACCTGAGTTCAAACCCGCCCTCGGGCAACTATCTGTGTGGAGTTTGCACATTCTTCCTGTGTTTGTGTAGGTTTCCTCTGGGTGCTCTGGTTTCCTCCCACAGTCCAAAGATATATGGGTTAGGTAGATTGGCTATGTTAAATTACCCATAGCTTTCAGGGATACGTAGGCTAGGAAGGTAGCCTTCAGAAATACAGGGGGTGGGGTGGGTCTGGGTGGGAAGCTCCTTGGAGATGCAGTATGGTCTCGATAGGCTGAATGGCCTGCTTCCAAACTATAGGGATTCCATGATTCTGGATGTATTTCATTTCTCATTGTCTTTAAATTCATCCATCTCCCAATAGTTTCCCTACAACTACCTCTAAACCTGTACACTCTGCGATGTTAAAATTCCTCCTACTGTCTCAAGTACATTCAACCATTAGCTTGATTGTTGAGCTTACATGGAATTACAGTATAGAAACAGGTCATTCAACCCAATAGGATTTGACAGAAACCTACAAAATTCCAACAGGACCAGACAGGGTAGACGCAGGAGTCCAGAGATAGGGCTCACAGTCAAGGATGTGGGATAGGCCAACTAGGATGAGATGAGGAAAAATTTCCTCCTGTAGAGAGTGGTGAGCCTGTGGAATTCTCTGCCTTTAGAGGTTGAGGCAAACATTGTATGCTTTCAAGAAGGAGTTAGATGTACTTCTTAGAGCAAGAGGGATCAAAAGATATGGAAAGAAAATGGGAACAGGGTAAAGTTGGATGATTAGCCATTGAATCATCCAATGAATGGATTATAGAATGAATGACAGAACATACTTGAAGAGTCAAATGGCCTACTTCTGCTCCTATTTTCTATACTTCTATGCTTCTCAGTCAATATTGGCATTTTTGATCACATTGAACTTCCAAATAAGTTACGTCAGAACATCCAACCAACGTGTATCCTTCTACACAGCATTATATGTCTTTGGCTGTTCCTTCCTTTAGCTAGATTTTCTTCCCTTTCCCCTCTTCTAAACTTGGCTGAGTGGTGACTGAGATTGTCAATAAATAGCCAACGCGATTGTCTATATGTTGGTCACAATGGGTTTCTTGAGAACAATCTTCATGAAGTTTCAGTTTTTTTGTCCTCCCTTCACTCTCCTGCCAGTTAGATGAGTGTTTGGCCTCCCTTGGATGTCATTTTCCAATAGCTTAGTTGAGGACAAATACTCAAGTCGCATAAAGTTTTCTGCAGAATCTTGGAACCTACTTCTCCTATTGAATGGCGCAGCAATTATCCAATTGTTAATCACTTGTTAATCACAATCTGAATTAAACATTCAAAGCTTTTAAAAGACATATATTATAATCAACGCAATGACATGCTCTGATTGCAGTTTCTGGCAGTGTTGTTTTGCAAGGTAATTGGGAAAACAGAAAGAGTGCAGGATAAATTATTAGGTGCAAAAAGACAGAAGGTGTTGAAAATAACATCCAGGGAAGTAACAACTGCAAATTTTTTTTCCTTGCCTTCTACAAGAAATTCACCAGTGATCAACATCTCTGGAATTCTTCCCTATGGTCACAATTTTTGATATTTATGAAGGCTGCGTGAACCTGGCTTATTTTGCCAGTAGTCACATCTTGTGAAACATAATAAATTGTCTGTGTGAGACAAATGATACAACGGTGAAAGCTGAAGTAAATCAGGAAATTGCCACACTGACATTTCAAATATTTCATCTTCAAGGAACATTCTTCAGTGCTGACAAAGAAATGTCTCACATCCTGTTTTAATTTAAAGCCCTTGTGGTGTGACTTTGGCAGTGCTTCATTTTCAAATAAAAGGCTGCATTTGCTGTTAAATCCAACATATTCTTCAGAATTATTTAGCCAAAAGTCAAAGTATATTATAGAAGTTAAATGTTTCTATTGCGAGTAAGTTGCTGACTGAATATTTGGCATAGATGTGCAAGAATTATAATGCCATTGTACAAAAGATAAATTCTGACAGGTTAAATAAAACCCGGTGTGCTGTTCATTGGGATCTTTCCCATATGATGACTGTAACTGAATACAATTGGAGAACTGGGGTACTGAAACAGTAGAAGCATTATCAGCTTTTTATTCTTCGTTTAAGTTACTTGGGTTGTGTTCTAGCTGCAAATGATTGCTGTGTCTCATCTGAAGAAAAAGTGTTGGTTATGCATGTATTAAGCCAACACATAGCAGCCTATATAATTACAAGTATCATTCCAAATGGCATGTGTATTAACAAAGTGCTTACTAAGTCTCCAGAGATGATGACTGCAGAATACGAATGAAATCACAGACTCTAATTATTTATTAGTTAGTGCATCTATCCATTAATCTTTGCAGATAAGTTACGACTATTTTAAAACTAAACCATGAATATCTGGTCATAAAATATCACAGAAAATGGATAACTTTGATTGCTTCAAATGTTATCTCTATTAAACCTGATAGTAAAATAACAGACAAGCAGGCTTGTTTAGATCAAACTATCTTTGATAAAGTGAGGGAGTAGCAGCGACTTGTTAGTTTAAATGTGCTAATTCTATAAAAAAGCTGGAAACATGTGTATTGAATGGTGTTTTTTTTCATCAAAAGTGTAGTTTTGAAGTGTGGAAGGGCTGAAACTATTTTTTTGGCTCAGTGTCAGTTTAGTCTGGTTTCATAAAGGTTTCTCTCTGTAAGACTGAGTTTTCTTGCAGCAATTTACCATATTTGCCTCATTAACTAACTGTCTTATCCCTATAGAACCTCATTCATGTGATTTTAGCCCCATTGTACCTCTCACCATCCCCAGAAAAAACCTGCCATGGCAGAAATGGTCTTGCCCCCCCCACCAACACACCCCCCAACGGCGGCATCTTTAAAAGCCTGTTGTGCACCTGGACAAGCACTGTCATAGAATCCCTACAGTGTGGAAACAGGCCCGTCGGCCCAACAAGTCCACACCAAACCTCAGACCATCCCACCTAGACCCATCCCCCTATAATCCACCTAATCTACACCTCCCTGAACACTACGGGCAATTTAGTGTGGTCAATTTACCTAACTTACACTCCTTTGGACTGTGGGAGGAAACCAGAGCACCTGGAGGAAGCTCATGCAGACATGGGGAGAATGTGCAAACTCCACACAGATAGGCACTCAAGGCTGGAATCATACACAGATCCCTTGCACTGTGAGGTAGCAGTGCTAACCACTGATCCAGCGTGTCATTCCAGAGCTGCCCTGCATGGTTCCTGATGTTTTCCCTGGATGTGCCAAAGAAGGGGAAACTGGCTCCCAGTTTTGTGGCCAAGGACCTGGAGGCTGATGCAGAGTCAGGACATCCTTTTCCCCTAGGAATAGCAGTGGAGGTCACAATGGCAGATTGTGCCAGCCTTGTCCAAAGTTGCCACTGGGTCAGTGCAGTGCCAGCTGTCTGCAGGAATGCACAGAATGTCGGAAGGAAGCCAATGATGTCTTCACTCTGCCAGGGAGTAGTGCCACCATCTTTTCTCTGATACCTTTTTCATATGTTCTCTGATATTAGACCCTTCTCCCACTAAGGCTCACGTTGTACCACTTTCACTATTGCCTGAAATATCTTCCCTCGCTCACTAAAACCTACCACAGCCCCCAGCAGCACTAACCTTGCAAGCTCTCTGCACTGTCTACTCATTCATTCAGGACAGCTGCATGGAAAAAAACACTATGCCGTGTTATTACGCTTAACGCTTGCATCTCCCTCCCTCCAGGTGACTTTCAGGGAGGCATGGCCAAATGGAATTATCACTGTTAATCCATAGACCCAGGTCATGGTCTGGGGACCTCAGTTCAAATCATACCATGGCAGATGGTGGAATTTGAATTTAATAAAAACATCTGGAATCAAGAGTCTACAAATTCAATAGGGTCAATTGTCAGAAAAATTCACCTGGTTCTCTAATGTTCTTTAGGGAAGGAAACTGTTATCTTTACCTGGTCTGGCTTACATGTAACTCCAGACCCACTGTAACATGATTCTTATGGGATGGGCAATAAATGCTGGCCTAGCCAGCAACACCTTCATCCCATGAATGAATGAGATAAAAAGGTAAACAGACCTTAATAGGGCTGAAAGAGTCAAGATGTGTGGTTGACTGCCCAACATTCAGCTCCTCATTGTTTCTCATACTGCTCTGAGGGATTGACTGACAGTGTCCAAACTTATGGATTGGTATCAGAAGCTGAACTGTGCCAGGAGCCCCCAAGATAAGGCTCTTTTTCTTGACTGAGGCCTTCTGGCAGCCATGACAAACTTCTTGCCTTTTTGTCTACCCTTAATGGCAAGGTCGGACAGAAGTAATGTGAATCCTATCTCCTGTTGATAGAAAAGGCACAAAAATGTAATTCAAGGCTGGGACAATCTGAGTATTGAGTAGTGAGTGCTAAGTCAACAAGAGATCAGTGGAACAGCATGGTCAGGTACATAGCTGCATGCATGTCCCTGATCACAAACTGTCCTTGCTATAGCTTTGTGACGATAGCTTTCATTGCACCCAATGTGCATCTCTGATGAGTTCTGTAAGTAGATTGAAAATGTGCCATCAAGGTTCTCAAGAGCTGGCACAGTGGATGTGTGCATGTGTGGCTGGTGCCTGTGGAGTGTGTCCTAAGACGTTGGGGCCTGGAGTGACAACATGGTGGTTCTTCATAGAACATAGAACATAGAACATAGAACATAGAACATTACAGCACAGTACAGGCCCTTCGGCCCTCAATGTTGTGCCGACCTGTCATACTGATCTCAAACCCATCTAACCTACACTATTCCATGTACGTCCATATGCTTATCCAATGACGACTTAAATGTACCTAAAGTTGGCGAATCTACTACCATTGCAGGCAAAGCGTTCCATTCCCTTACTACTCTCTGAGTAAAGAAACTACCTCTGACATCTGTCCTATATCTTACACCCCTCAATTTAAAGCTATATCCCCTCGTGCTCGCCATCACCATCTTAGGAAAAAGGCTCTCCCTATCCACCCTATCTAACCCTCTGATTATTTTATATGTTTATTTTATATGTTTCAATTAAGTCACCTCTCAACCTTCTTCTCGCTAATGAAAACAGCCTCAAGTCCCTCAGCCTTTCCTCGTAAGACCTTCCCTCCATACCAGGCAATGTCCTAGTAAATCTCCTCTGCACTCTTTCCAAAGCTTCCACATCCTTCTTATAATGCGGTGACCAGAACTGTACACAATACTCCAAGTGCGGCCTCTCCAGAGTTTTGTAGAGCTTCACCATACCTCTTGGTTCTGGAACTCGATCCCTCTATTAATAAAAGCTAAAACACTGTATGCCTTCTTAACAGCCCTGTCAACCTGGGTGGCAACTTTCGAGGATCTGTGTAAGCTGTAAGTGGCAAATCTCCAAGTACCAACTCTGACTTCCGCATCAAGAACTTTTGGCACTCAGTTTGTTCACAGCAGATGACACAATAGAAAGCTGCATTTTAATGAGGTGAGGTCTGCCGTTAGTACGGTTACTAATGAGCATTAAGCCCCCTCAGTAGGCAACTCATTGCTGTCCGTTACATGACTCGACATGCTACATGAAAATAAAAATAGCTATTGGAAACGAGGATGGCACTTAAGTCATTTGAAGAGCATAAAAAGACACTGCCAAATGGCAGAACATGATGGCAGATCAGATTCATGTAAAGGAAACCTTCAGAATACACTGATTGGAGTTGTTGATGGCATATAGGCAACTGCCACAAGAATCAATGAATCAATTTGTCAGGACATTCCATGGTATTGACAAGTAATTTTTCAGAAACTGAGCGGTCTGAATGGATAATGGAGCTAGTTATAGCTTCAACATAGACAGACACCTTCTAAAAATGTCATAACTCACTGGGAAAGAACACTGGAAATCAAGCCCGGCATTTCCTGGAGTCATCACAGAATCTAAAGATTTTAAAATTGGTGAACTAAATTCTCCAATTTACTTGATATGCAGATGCAGGTTGATAGAAAACACAGACGAAGTGTTTTTGTATTTTCGACGAGCTTTATTATTAATCACAAGCAATTAGACTCTAGGTTTAGGTAAACAATTCTAAACCATCAGCCTATCACAGTTCAAATCAATAACACACACACACACACACTCAAATCAGCCATGATAATAAAACAAAGAACTGCAGATGCTGGAGCACTGAAACCAAAACAGAAATTGCTGACGAAACTCAACAGGCGTGGCAGCTTCCGTGGGAAGAAAGCAGAGTTAAGGTTTCAAATCCAGTGACTCTTTCTTTCCACTGATGTTGCCAGATCTGCTGAGTTTCACCAGATCAGCCATGATCCAACTAAGTGGCAGAACAGGCTCCTGTGTCTTTATGGTCTTAAACAGACAGGGGAAACTAAACTATAAACCGAAGAAAACTGGGAAGGCATTTCAGTGCTTCCTATTTATGGGTTGTTCAGATGATCCTAATGATTCTTCCACCTGTCAGAACATTGCTTTTCAGTTGACTTTCTCTGGATGTTTCCACTCGTGTGAAAGAGACATGAAGTGGCTGGTTCACTCATAAAAAGTGTTTTATTTGTCAGTTAAGAGTCACAGCTTATAGCAACTGTTAAAGGAAAGATAAACTGGTTTCCTTTGGGTTTAAGGTTTTTCAAAAGGGGTTTTAACTGCAAAGAACTGAGAGAACTCCTGAGTTTTTGGAGATCAAAAACTTCTCTCTGTGTCTTGTTCTCAGCTCCAAGATATTCACTTACTTGAGAACCAATCACATAGTTGTTGGTAGGCAAAATACTTTGGTCATTGCTAACTGCTCTGCAGTTCATAGACAAATCAACTTCTTGTTCCCAACAAGAACTGCATCTGTACAGAACCTTTTGGCCCAATCCATCTGCAACTAAAACTTCAATTACTGTTTGTTTAGACAGTTATTTAGATGATGCTTGCCATGAACGCTTTTCATAAAATGCGGTAATCCTGAAAAATTCTGGTTATTAAGCAATTCTTTCTAATTTCAGGCCGCATTTTTTAAAAAGCACAAAATAAAAAGACACTGTCTTTACAGAAAAAATTTTAGAGATAAAGATAGTAACAGTATTGGCTTACTGCTAAAAGAAAACAGAAAGTATGAAGGCATTGTGGCTGGATAACAATACCTGCGAACAGTAAGTACCGCTACCAGTAATGGCGTCATAGGTAGCCTTGATAATGAAGGCTAGTAGGCCTGTGGTCTTGTAATCACCCACATCTACCATGTCACTGCCCTCCATTCCAAGATCCTTCAAAGCATGTGGTGTAGGAGGGCAAGCAACGCAAGAAACCTGAGATGGAAACAAAATGTACAGCATACTGACAGCAATGACTGGGAGTGTGCCAAAGATCCACATAAACACAAGCACAAATATGTTGTTAATGACAAAAATATCAGGGTGAAGATTCTGAGTGGTGAGATCTTCGTCAAGAAAGGGAACAGGATTTCCATGTCATGAAAATTATACAACGAACGGACAAAGTCAAAGAGCTAGAGACTTTTGCTACCAGTTAAAATCCTGATTAAACGTATTGAGACTGTTCAGAGTCAGTGAAACAACCTGTGACTGCTAAATTCATTGTCTACAGTCGGTCACCCATTCAGTACCTTGATACATTAACAATGAGATGTAGCTATTCAAGTTTGCATGAAAATCACAAGTATTCTACCCAGGAGATATAAGTAGATGAGCAGTAGCAAGGTTATTGGCAACTTTTGATCAAATACGAGATCACCAATGCATTAATTGTGGCCAGTGAGACCAAAATAATCATATTGAATCAATCCATGACCTACTACAGATACACCCAGATTCAATGCCATGGGTGACAGCAACAACATTGTTCTACACCCCAAAATAAAGGAAATCCTTGAAAGTGCAATATACACACACAAAGGGAAGGTTGACAGAGAGTTGGATGATGTGACGTTTAATCGGTTTTTGTTTACGCACTCATAGGATGTGGATTGACTGTAAATGGTGGGCAGGTTCCAGGGAGTCAGGAGATGATTTACTAGCAGCAGGATTTTTAGCCTCTGACCTGGTCTTGTAACCATGATATTTACATGGTGGGTCCAATTCAGTTTCTGGTCAATTCAGTCGCCAGGATTTTGATGGTGGGGAATTCAGTGGTGTATATGCCATTGAATGTTAAGTGACTATGGTTATGTTCTCTTCTGTTGGAGATGGTCATTGGCACTGGCGTGGCATTAATGTTACTTAACAAGCCTGAGTATCGTCCAGATCTTTCTACATTAGAACATGCATTCCTTCCGTATTTAGGAGTCGCAAATGATGCTGAACATTGTGTAGTCATCAGTGAACATCCCAGCTCCTCACCTTATGACGGTCACTGATAAAGCAGCTGAAGATCGACATTACACTGAGGAACTCCTGAAGGATGTTCTGGAGCTGAGATGACTGACGTCCAACAATCACAACCATTTTCCTTTTTTCCAGGTATGACTCCAACCAGGAGAGAATCCACCCCCCCCCCCAACCCAATTCCCCCATTGATTCCAGCTGGGTTTAGGGCTTCTGATGCTATTCTCAGTCAAATGCAGCTTTGATATCAAGGCCAGTCACTGTCACCTCAGCTCTGGAATTTGGCTCTTTTGTCCATGTTTAAACCAAAGTTTTAATGAGGTCAGGAGCTAAGTTGCCCTAGTGGAACCTAAACTGACATAAATAAGCAAGTTTGTGCTAAGAAAGTGCTGCTTTCCTGATGACATCTTCTATCACTGTACTAATGATCGAGAGTAACAGATCGGGGAGTAATTGGCCGATGTAGATAAACAGGACGCTGGAAGAACACAGCTAGCCAGGGTAGCATCTGGAAGGAAGGAGAAGTCAATGTTGTGGATATTACCCTTCTTCAGGGTACTGGTAGTAGGTTGGTCGATGGGAGGGAGGAATCTGGTTGGTGGCTGGAAAGGAGGGTCAGAACGTGGAATGGAAGTGAGGAAGCAGGGCTGGAAAGGGGGCCGAGAGATGGGTGGGGAGGTTATTTGCCCCCTGTTTGTCTACCTTGAGTTCCAGCATCTGTAATATTTTTGTGTCTAATCTAATAATTGGCTGGATTGCATTTGTTCTGTTTTTTGCGTACATGACATACCCCTAGGAAAATTTCCCAGTGTTGCGGCTGTACTGCAACAGTTAAATTGGTTACTAAAAATTCTAGAACACAAGTCTTCAGTATTATTGTTGCTACATTGTTAGGCCTATAGTGTTTTCAGTATCCTGTGCCTTTAGCTGTTTCTTGATATTACATAGAGTGAATCAAATTGGCTGAAGACTGATGTCTGTTGTGTTGGGAATCTTTGGAGAAGGTCAAGATGGATGATCCACTCAGCACTTTTAGCTGAAAACTTTTGCAAATGCTTCAACCTTATTGTTTGCACTGAAAATCTTCTGTGGATCTGGAATCACGTGTAGGCTAGGCTAAATAAGACCAGCAGTTTGATTCCCTAAAATGCGTTAGTGAACCGGATGGGTTTTTCCCCGATAATCAACAAGGATTCATGATCATCATCAGACTCTTAATTCCAGATTTTTATTGAATTTAAGTTCCACAGCAGGATTTGAACCCAACTGCCCGGAATATTTTGGATCCCTTGATTCAGAGTCCAGTGAAAATACCATTAGGCTATCACCTCCCCTGTACTGATCTGTTCGATATTGATCAATGGATTTTGGTCTCTATTCATAGAATGAATCGTAGAATCCCTACTGTGTGGAATCAGGCCCTTCAGCTCAACAAGTCCACACCAACCCTTGGAGCATCCCACCCAGACTCATCCCCCTATAACCCACCTAATTTACAGACCCCTGAACACTATGGGCAGTTTAGCTTAGCCAATTCACCTAACCTGCACATCTTTGGACTGTGGGAGGAAACCCACGCAGACACGGGGAGAATGTGCAAACTCCACACAGACAGTCGCCCGAGGGTGGAATTGAACCCAGGTCCCTGGCGCTGTGAGGCAGCAGTGCTAACCACTGAGCCACCATCTAAAAGCTTTGAAGGCATGCTTTGAACTTGAAGTGAACGTGTGAATGATATGTATTTAATAATAATACATTGAATACATACCATTCACTCGTTCACTTCAAGTTCAAAGCATGCCTTCAAAGCTTTTAGAATTTCTGTCATGTTTCTTCTGCTCTCCGGTAAGAATTTGGATAGAATATACTTTGAAACAGTCTAGTGAATGAAATGTAGTGACCTATCTTACTCTATCTTACTCAACAAATCCATTGTTATTTCAAAATTCCAGTTTTGCTACATTTCCCTAGTGACTTGAACAGGAACTAGTTGGGTGATTTTGAAGATAATGAGCCATATACAAGTCATTAACAGAGGACTATGACTACCCTGACTGTGCCCACATGTCAGGGTTGATATTGGACACTGCCCTTGATTTAGTGTGTTGGCTGAAGGCTGTCTCCCCTGTCTTGACTGAGAACTACTCTCGTCAGACGTTGAGCCATGACCATTTATTTAAAGCATGTGCAGTGTATTAGGTATGCACATGGATGGCATAGGGTCAATGTCTGAGATTGTCCTAGCACGGTTCCACCCAGCATCATGTACGCCCCTTGATTGCTGACTGCTGACAATTATGACAAGCTGCCTGGCTTTGTATCTGTGCTCAACAACAAGGCAAGAAAGATGTACTATAAACTGAGGGCCCAAAGGACAAAAAGGCAAGGCAAGACAGGGATAACATGGTGTGGAGCTGGAGGAACACAGCAGGCCAGGCAGCATCAGAGAAGCAGGAAAGCTGACATCTCTGGCCTGAACCCTACTTCAGAAATGGGGGAGGGGAAAGGGTGCTCGGAAAAAATGGGGGGGTGGGGCTGCGGAAGGTAGGGGGCTCTCTCCCCAGCCCCTCTCACCCCCACCTCCTTGGCCTGCCTTCTGTTCCACCTATCCACTCTTCCCACCTCATTGACCTCCCCTGCCTACCTGCACTCACCTATCGCCATCCCACCTACCTTTCCCAGCCCCTCTGAACCCCGCTTCCTTGAAATGGCCATCATCTCTCCTACCTATCTCCCTCTTATCCCTGCCTCCTTGACCTGTCTGTCTTCTCTCTCAAATATCTGCTCCTCCCACCTCACTGGCTAATTTCCACCATTGCCTACCTGCACTCACTTATCACCATCCCCCCTACCTTCCCCAGACCCACCCCTCCTCTCTATTTATTTCCAAGCTCCCATTCCCCTCCCCCATTTCTGAAGAAGGGTCCCAACCCAAAACATCAGCTTTCCTGCTCCTCTGATGCTGCCTGGCCTGTTGTACTCCTCCAACTCCACACAGTGTTATCCCTGACTCCAGCATTGGCAGTTCTTACTATCTCTGAGCAAGACAGGGATACTGTGGCATGCAGGTATGCACATAGTTAGTGAGCGTGGGGAGAGCAAGCAAGGAGCTTTGAGATGCAGCCTGGTCCGATCCCTGAGCAGGGCACTTGTCCCTGCATGCATAGTGTCCTTGCAGTTGCACTCCAATGAGTGGAGCTGATGCACTCCAAAATGGAGCGTTGAAGTGCAGAACTGTAGTGTAATTGAATCAGAGATGTGCCACAATGGTGTACAGAGGCTGGTGTGTGTCAAATGCCAACCCTTACAGATATGATATGGTGCAGCAGTCACTGCTCATGTTTTACAAGAAATGGTGAGCTAGAATAGCTAGGTAACTGCTCTTTCTTGTCGGGAATTCTAAGAATCTGGTTTTTCTGGCAGGAGAGTGTAAGCCTCCATATTAATGAGGTGAGATTAGGTAGTAATAAGGTGATAATCTGATTTGTGCCTTGTAGATGGTGGGCAAGCTTTGAGGAGTCAGGAGATGAGTTTCTCGCCGCAATATTGCTAGCTTCTGGCCTGCTATTGTAGTCACTCTGTTAATGTGGTGAGTCAATGGTAATCCCCAGGATGTTGATAGTAGGGGAATTCAGTGATGGTAACACCATTGAATATCAAGGGGTGGTGGTTAGATTGTCTCTTATTGGTGATGATCATAGCCTGGCATTTGTGTGGCATGAATGTCACTTGCCACTTGTCAGCCCAAGTCTGGATGTTGTCCAGATCTTGTTGCACGTGAACATGGACTGCTTCAGTCTTGCCATCACACCAATTTGAAGCTTTATTCAGGCATAACATCTAACCACTCACCAATCACCTCTATTAGTGACTCGCATTTTGTGCATCATCCTCAAAGGACTGATCTTGAAATCTTGGCTTTGTTCTGAAATTTGATCGCAATTTTGTTCCATTCTACCATATGGTATGAGAAAAATTACTTCACTAGGACCAAATTGACACGTGTACAATCACTTGGGCACATTTTTGGCAATTCTAAAGCCCTAATTACAAATGTTGAGCCATAAATAAAGGGGTGGGGGGTGCTGCAGTCCCACTCCCCTCCCAAACCCCGCGATGCTCCAACACGACACTGAATGGCTTAAATTTGGCCTCATGGTGAAACTGTAGATCACCAGTGACTCATTCAAAGTCCCCTTCAGGATTCATCCCCCTTTTCCAAAACCCACATTGACAGAGAGCTCAGTACAGTAATTGGATTATTTCCCTGCTTACCATAACGAGTGAGGTCTATGCAGACACCAGCACAGAACATTCATTTCTTATTAGCTATAGGTACTTTCTTTATCAACCTGTTCAGACATGACACATATCTGGAGCAGGTGGGACCTGAAGCTAGGCCTCTTGGCTCAGAGGTACACACTACCACAGCACCACAACAGTCTTCTGTTCACTAGCTACATTTAAATCAGATCTTGAGCGAACATATGATACCACCTTTATGTGGGGTTGTAGACTTGCTCACTGAGCCGGTGTGTTTGATTGCAGACGTTTTGTCACACTGCTAACTAACATCATCAATGCGCCTCCAATAAAGCGCAATGCTCTGTCCGATTTGTTATTTATATGCCTTGGTTTGCTGGTTGGAATTACTTCTGGTTCTGTTTTTCAGTGGTTTGTATATTGGGTCCAGTTCAATGTGTTTGTTGACTGAATTCCGGTTGGAATGCCAGGCCTCCAGGAATTCCCTGGAATGTCTCTGTTTAGCTTGTGTTATTATGGATGTGTTGTCCCAGTCGAATTTGTGTCCTTCTTTGTCCGTGTGTATTGAGACCAGTGAGAACTGGCCGTGTCTCTTGGTGGCTAGTTAGTGTCTGCCTATCCTTATTGTCAGTTTTCTTCCAGTTTGGCCTATGTACTGTTTTTCACAGTCCTGACATGATATTTTGTATATTACATTAGTTTTATTGGTTATGGGTATGGGGTCCGTTATGTTCATCAGTAGCTTTTGCACGGTGGCTGTTGGTTTGTGGTTTATCCTGAGTTTATCTGGATCCTGGTTTATACCTTGAAGTCTGAATAGTCTTGTGGTCATCTCTGATTTGGCTCTGATGTATGGTACGATGACTAGTGTTGTGTCTTTTTGTTGTGGTCTGTCATGGAGGTAATGACGGGTTGTGCTTTTTGGGCATCCATTCCTTTTAAAAATTCCGTATCAGTGCTCCTGTTCTGCTTTGTGCAATTCCAGGTTCCTGAAGTGTGATGTGGCTCATTCGAATAATGTCCTGATGCAACTCCATTTATGGCTGCTGGGTGGTTGCTGGTGTAATTAAGGTCTGTATGTGTGGTCTTTCTGTATACACTAGCCTGGAGCTCTCCGATGTTCTTACGTACCACCATTATGTCCAGGAAGGATAATCAGTTATTGTTCTCTTCCCCTTTTGTGAATTTTATTCTGGTGAAGGTGTTGTTTATGTGTTGGTGGGTTTCTTCTAGTTCAGTGCGTTTGATAATCACGAAGGGGTCATCTACATGGCGGGCCCAGAGTTTGGGTTGGATAGAAGGGACCACTGCCCATTCTAATCTTTGTATTACTGCATCTGTAATCTGTCCCACTGGCATTCCGTTGATTTGTTTAAATATATGGCCACTGAAGTTGAGGTGGGCTGTGAGGCACAGATCCAGCAGTTTCAGGGCGCTGTCTTTGTTGATGCTGTCGGTGTCCTGTGTTGCCTGCCTTCCTGATTCATCCAGCACAGTGTGGCAATTGTTTATTTGGCTAGTTCAGTGTTTATGGATGTAAATAGTGCTGTTATATCGAAGGATACCATTATATTGTTCTCTTCTGTTCTGGTGTCCTTGACATTATTGAGGAATTCTTGGGAGGAGTGGATGGAGTGAGTAGTGTTGTCAACTAAGTATTTCAGTTTCTGTTGTAGTTCTTTGGCTAGCCTATATGTTGATGTGCCTGGTAGTGAGACAATGGGTCTGAAGGGGATTTTGTGCCTTAGGGAGTCCATAGAAGCGGGGTGTGTTGGTTCCCTCTGACTTCTAGCTAATGTTTCCTGAGCTATGTAATTTCTTCAGGGTTGTTGTAATCTGGTTCCCTAATTGTGGTGTTGGGTCTATCGCCATCTGTTGGTAGGTGTCAGTATCTGAATGTATTGTGTTGGCTTTCTCAATGTTTTGAGCTCTATTAAGGATTACTGTCATGCGTCTGTTGTCTGCCCGTAGGATAATGATGTTGCTGTCCTTCTCGAGTCTTTCTAGAGCTTTCTTCTGTGTTAAATGTGTTCCACTTACCTTTTCCGCTCAGTGTTGGGATATCATCTTTCTGATGGTCTGTTGTATTTCCTCCATGAGTCCGTTGCGCTTCAGTGTTGATTCCAGTGCAGCTAGGAAGTCAGTTTTTTTGGCCTTTCTGTCAGTATAATTCAATTCGCACACTAGGAGGGTCTTCTCAGTGTCTGTAAGTTGTCAGTCTGAGATGTTCTTGATCCAACCACACAACAAACCAAGGCATATAAATCACAAGCTGGACAGAACACCATCGCTTCACGAGATGAGCACTGATGATGTTAACTAGCAGGGCAACGAAACGTCTGCAATCAAACACACCAGTTCGGTGAGCAAGTCTACAACTTCATCTACAACCCGAGCCACAAATCTTCTCAAAAACTTTAAACATTTAAGTGGACAGCACAGTCTGTCTGCCAATTTTACACTGGTTACAGACATGAATTCCTCACCAGCTTTCTTCAGCATGGAGGCCTCCTGATTCGAGTATTTGGACAACAATCAGAAAACCTAACAGCTGGCAGTCATTATTCGTTGTTGTCGGCCTTTCAAGCTCGTAACAATGGTTAAGTTTCTGGCACTGATTTCAGGAGTGAGGGAAATGTCTGACGTCGGCTACTACCCGAACTCAGAATTGGAGATGAACTCAAGTCATTCAGGCAAAATATACACCTCAGTTGAAGCCCATTAGTCTCATTACCCAAAGTAACATTAATTATCTCTACCATTGTTCTTTCATCTTTCTATGCTCATTCTAGCTGTGCATAAAAAATGTGGCTGCGATCGCAATCCAGAGTCTGCAATGATCCTACTAGCCACTTCTCACACAGACTTTATGATTTGAAATAAGGCAGGTCATCACATTGTTTCTGGCAATTCTGTTTTGCATTGGTTTCACGTGCTCTCCAGTTCAGATTTGTTTTCGACATTCTGGGATTTATTAATGTCAATCACGATAACTTGATGATAATAAGAAACATTTCTCTATGGGCATCTTTTGCTGCAGTCCTAATTTTTTAGAGTATTTCACTGTTTTACATTAGCTGGTTAAAAAAAATCTCAATGGGCAAATACTGCCTCATGTGCACCATATTTAATAACTTTCTTTGATGTTACACTGTAAATACCCTATTTTCTATAAACAAACTATTTCAGCACGTCTTGTGTACTCTGGGTTAACGTTTTGATTTGATTTTGCTTGTATACAATTCTTGTATTCAATTTGGAGTGTGTAGATTGTCGTTTGCGTACCAACATTTTTGCTTCTAGTCAGCAGTGCTTTTCTTCTATTAGAAGACCCAAAATATTCTGAGAAAAATCAGGATATCAATTCTTTTGCTTTTTAAGTTGACATTTCTTTATATATCTTTTAGCTTGCACCATTTTTACTTATTCAGTCCAAAGCATGTCCCACCATCAACATCCTAATTAATATCATGGTGCCCTGACAATGACCCCAAGAATTTGAGCAATCCAAACTAAAAAGACAACTGTTAACACTATAATACCTCAATGGAATGTGCAACAGATGAAAATTTGGCAGTGCCACCCATGCACCAAAAACACTTTTATATGTTGTGTGATATTTTGACAATTGTGGGCTGCTCCAAACAGCAGAACCAAAAATGAGCAGCACTTCTGCTATCACGCCAGATGCTGTCTCTCACGTGATTCTAATAAAAAGTTTCAGCATTGTGAACAAAGGACATCAAGGGAAAAGTCATTCAGTGGTGAAACTCGCCATCAGCTAATGACACAGCATGGGATGGATGAGCTATAAAAGACCCTCCTGGACACACTAGCAGGCTTTTCACAACATCCACAACTTACCTGTCAAATTCCATTGCCTCAGAAAACTCACTATTTTAGCAATTCTAGAGATCCTTACCCTTTGCAGACATTTCCCAATTGCTTTCTACGTTACTTTTTTAACATCACTCACCACCAGCATGGCATGAGAACCTTAAAGTTTGCAAATAACTGAGATCCCAGCACTGATCCTGGCAGTACTCTACCTTTACAGACTGTCAACTTGAAAATGCCTTGTCAATTCCAACTCTGTCTGCTGTCTGTGTGCCAAGTTATTGACTGGTTTTTAGAAATCTAAATTTATTAAACCTACTGGTTCCCTTTCGTCTACACATAGTTACTGCAGAACATTTTAAATAAATTTAAATTTAAATTAAATAAATAAATTTGTCATGGGGCTGAATCTTAATAGGAATTGTCTAAGTGTCATTTCTTTTTGTTGAATTTTATAGAAGGTTTCTCTCTTTGAGGCCGAGGAATTTTTATTGTGCTGCCATCCAAAACCCTCCTAATTAACTAGACACTGCTTCTCTACAGTGCCACACTCTTGGTGCTAGACTGATTTTCCTATTTACAGTGGGTGTTCACCAGTTCTGGATATTTGACACTGACACCATATTTAAAAGACCATTGCATTCGTGGTCAAGTGCAGCTTTGCATGATTCCAGATATTTGCCATACAAGTTGCACACAAGGGGGAATTAAGGCCTTGTTTTGCAGACGAGGATCTGGTATTCTTGGTAGATAAGTTGGTGCAGAGGAAGGACATTCTCATCCCTGAGGACCAGCAAAGGAGGCTATGACATCAGACACTGTCAGCCTGTTCCGATTTTGCCATTTGGGGCAATATTGTTTCAACAGCGTAGAGAAATGGGCAGCTATGCCATAAGAAAGTCAATGATCTTTTCTGCTATGCCAGAGTAAATGTCACACTCTTCTCACTGCCACCCCATACACAACTTATCTCTGCTGTTGTACTCACTTACCACCAAGGCTCATGCTGTACTACACCCTCAATTGTATGCAGCTCACTCTTGCTTTCTCCTACTCCAAGGCCCCACACTATTAACATTGCACAGACTCTTCGCTGCTCACTAACTCACTTAGAACACCTCCCCATGCCTCCCCCTACTACACCAGCACCAACAGTTGTGCCACCCATTTTCATATCACTCAGTCCCTTCCTTTCTGTCCAACATTTGGCTCCTCGGCCCCTACCAGACCCAATAGCTAGGATATGAAATGCGTGGCCTGGAAAAGTGGTCGAGTGAGGTTCAATTGAAGCATTCAAGAGAGTATTCAATAATTTTTCGGATAGTAATATTGTGCAGGGTTAATAGGAAAAGGTCAGAAATTGGCACCATATAATACAGCTGGTACCGCCTCAATAGGCTGAATGGCCTCTTTCTAAACCATAATAATTCTGTTATTAAAGGAAGATCAAAGCAAGCTATTTCATTCCGGAAGCTGTTTCTCTCCAGCTTGGCGTCCTTAATGTTGCATTGTTTGCTCATATTTGCTTGGATGGTCTTCCACAAGATCATATATCAACAAGACAGAGGAGAAGAATTGGCCATACGGCCCATTGAGTCTGCTCTGCCATTCAATCTATGTTGATAAGTTTCTCAACCCCTTTATCCTGCCTTCTACCCATAACCTTTAATCCCCCTAATAATCAAAAACCTATTTATCTCTGTCTTAAATATTGGCAATGACTTGGCCTCCACAGTCTTTTGTGGCAACGAGTTCCACAGATTCACCATCCCCTGGCTGAAGAAATTCATCCTTATCTCAATTCTAAGAGATTGTCCCCTCATTATGAGGCTTTGCCCTTGGGTCCCAGTTTGTCCTACTAATAGAAATATCTTCTCCACATCCATTCTATCCAGGCCTTTTGGTATCCTGTAAGTTACAATTAAATCCTCCCTCAGCCTTCTAAACTCCATTGAGAACTGACCCAGAGTCCTCCACTGCTCCTCGTATGGCAAGCCCTTCATCCCCAGAATCATTCTTGTAAACATCCTCTGGACCCACTCCAACTTTAGCACATCCTCCCTTAGATATGGGACCCAAAACTGCTCACAAAGTTCTAAATGCAGTCTGACTGGTACTTTATACAGCCTCAGCAATATGTCTCTGCTTTTGGATTCTAGATTCATTGAAATGAATGCTAACATTGTGTTTGCTTTCCTAATCTATACGTTAACCTTGAGAGAATCTAAAACTAGGACTCCCAAGTCTCTTCGTGCTTCAGATTTCAGAAGCCTTTCCACTTTTAGCAAATAGCCTATTCCTCTATTTTTCCAACCAAAATATTTAACCTCACACTTTTCCACATTGTATTCCATCTACCATTGGATGAAAACAAAGAATAACCAAAGGTTGCTTTACCAGCTTGTAATGTTCACAATGATATTTATACTCAGACCCAATGCATTGTGGTGTGAAATGTAAAAAGTAGTCTTTGTTACATTTCTTTTATTAACCCCTCAATACTAAAATGTCCTGCAGGCAGCTGCATGCAAATTTCAAGTACAACTCTAATAAGGATAATTCTGCAAGATTAAGTTTCTAGAAACATTAGAAGCAATGGCTGAATGGTTCTGTCCACTTGTACTAACACGAAGAGAGGCAAATGACCTAATGCTTAGCTTTACTTATTTAGCCATCATTTTCCATGCCATCAGGTTCATGCAGTTTTCTCATGTTCGGTCTCATGTGAAAAGCCTAAAGTCTCATTTATTGTTTCCTCGCTGTATGTATGATGAAAATGCTGACTTTTACCGGGTAAAGTGTTGGATTGAGCATGGCAACTGTATATTTTAGATCCTGTTTAAATTAGCATTAAAATATAAGAACTGATTGTAGCGAGGAAAGGTTCTATACATGCTACTGAAGGGATGGGGGAGGGGGTAGGTGTAAATGCTCTGTGAAGACAGATCCCAGACATAGACAAAAACAGTTGGACAGACAAAGAAATGGATAAAGGTCGGTCTGGGGAATGAATAGCTGCTAATGGGGATTGTTAGTAGCTGACAATGAGTTGTTTGGTAGCAGCCCACATGATGACAAATCCTGGTGTGTGGGGACTGAGGTAAGGACATGGGAGAAAATGCTCAGTCCCTAAAATTATTGAACTTGATATTGAGTCCTGAAAGTGGACAGGTACTCAAAGAGAAAATGAGATGATATTCTTCCGAAACGTCAGCTTTTGTGCTCCTGAGATGCTGCTTGGCCTGCTGTGTTCATCCAGCCTCGCATTTTGTTATCTTGATATTCTTCCAGCTTGTGCTGAGTATCACTGGAGCACTGCAACAGGCCTGAGACAGAGATGCTGATCGAACATGGCGATGTGTTAAAATGGCAAGCAACCAGAAGCTCAGGGTCATCTTTGCAGACTGGACGCAGGTGTTCTGAAAGTGGTCACCCTATCTATGTTTCATCTCCCCAGTATAGAGGAGATCACTTTGCGAGCAGCAAATACAGAACAGGCCAAATATACTAACCTATTGCTATCACTTGACCCAAAATGTTAATTCTGATTTCTCTTCACAGATGTTGCTAGACATGCTGAGCTTTTCCAGCAATTTCTGTTTTGTTTCTGATTTCCATCATTTGCAGTTATTTGGCTCCTAGAAAATTAATCTAGGTTAATTAAAACATGACTATGCACACATTCTGTAAATTAATAATGAATCTAAGTCTTAACTAATTCAAGCCAGCTTATCTGCCACACAGAGGATCACATTCATCATTATACAGCAAAAGATACAAAGTTCTATTTCAAACCTAAACGCTGTTGACTTGTGGCCTCAGTCATGGAAGTGTATATTGGAAAAGTTTAGTCTTATACACCAAAGGGATATAATTACATGTTAAACTAAATGTGAAACACGGCACATTCGTGTAATACTTGGCCTCTTAATATGGGTTACATTCGTGTTTTATTCATTAAAAGCTACATTTAATCCAACTGGGAAAGTGCAAGTTATGACAAAAATGTAGTTTCTGACAAAATAACAGCGTATTTTGGGTGGCACATTTTCAGTAATATGAGGCAAGCAGTATTACTATGGGACCGAAACAGAAACTCAGCTTTATCAGTTCTGGTGAAAAATCATTGGACTCAAAATATTGACTTTGCTTTCTTCCCACAGTTGCTGCCAGACCTGCTGAGTTTCAGCAGCAGTTTTTGTTTTGGTTTCTGATCTCCAGCATCCTCAGTTCTTTGTTTTATTTTAGCATGACATTGAATTTTGGTTCTCAGTCAAATTTTTGGAAACCTTAGCTGCAGTACTGACCCTATGAATGACAATTTCAACAGAATAAAACTAGTAATATAGACTAATATTTAAGAACTCAGCAACCAACCACCACAGACTTCATCAGCAAGTCTGTAGAGGACTGTGTACCAAAGAAGTTAATTCTAGAGTTCCCCAACTAGAAACTATGGATGAACTGGGAGGTCCACTCCCTACTGAAGTCCGGATCTGAGGCGTTCAAGTCGGATGTTTCTGATCTTTAAAAGAAATCTAGATACGATCTTCACAAAGCCATCAGGGATGCCAAGAGACAATGCCAGACTAAACTAGAATCCCAGACTAACCACTCAAACATGCATTGACTATGACAAAACTTGCATGATATAACAGGCTACAGAGTGAAGTCGAGTAGAATCGCTGACAACAATGCATCCCTCCTCAGTGAACTCAATACAATTTACACTCAATTTGAACAGAAGGTCAGTGAAATGATGTCACCTGCCCTGACAACCTCTGGTGATCCTGTACTCAAAGTTACTGCTGCAGATATCAAATTGGCCTACTTAAGAATGAATCCATGGAAAGTGACTGGCCCAGATGGAGATCCTGGCTGTGTACTCAGATCCTGTACGGACCATCTGATGGGAGCATTCATAGATGTCTTTAACCTCTCCATACTACAATGTGAGGTTCCCACCTACTTCAAGGAAACCCTTATTGTCCCAGTGTCAAAGAAAAACCAGCAACATTCCTTAATGACTATTGCATAGTCGCTCTGACATCCATCATTATTGAAGTGCTTTGAGAGGTTAGTAATGGCACACATCAACTCTGGCCTCCCTCTGCCCTGATCCACTACAATTCACCTACCATCGCAACAGGTTCACAGCAGACACCATCTCCCTGTCCCTACATTTATCCCTGGAACATTTGGATAATACTAGCTATGAAGAGAGGTTGTGTAGATTAGGATTATTTTCATTAGAAAGACGGAGATTGAGGGGGGACCTGATTGGGTCTACAAAATCATGAGAGGTATAGACAGGGTGGATAGCAAAAAGCTTTTTCCCAGAGTGGGGGACTCAATTACTAGGGGTCATGAGTTCAAAGTGAGAGGAGGAAAGATAAGGGAGATATGCGTGGAAGGTTCTTTACACAGAGGGTGGTGGGTGCCTGGAACGCATTGCCAGCGGATGTGGTAGACGCAGACTTGTTAGCGTCTTTTAAGATATATTTGGACAGGTACATGGATGGGCAGGGAGCAAATGGACACAGACCGTTAGCAAAGAGATGACAGGTTAGACGGAGGATCTTGATCAGCGCAGGCTTGGAGGGCCGAAGGGCCTGTTCCTGTGCTGTAGGTTTCTTTGGTCTTTGTTCTAAAGATATCTGCGTCAGACTCCTATTTATTAACTTTAGCTCCACCTTTAACACCTTAATTCCAATAAAACTCATTTCCCAAATTCCGAGCCCTTGGACTCTGCTCCCACCTCTGCAACTGGGTCGTGAGCTTTCTAACCTGCAGACTACAATTAGCGAGGATAGGTGACAACACCTCCTCCATGCTAATCCTCAACACCAGCGTCCTGCAAGGCTGCATACTCAGCCCCTTATTAGAGTCTGTATACACTCATGACTGAGCAGCTCAATTCAGCTCTAACTCCATTAAAAAATTTGCAGATGACATCGCAGTGGACTGGATCTCAAACAATGATGACACGGAGTAAAGGAAAGAGAGTGCTTATTGGCATGGTGTAAAGACAACAACCTCTTCATCAAGATAATAAAATGTGAGGCTGGATGAACACAGCAGGCCAAGCAGCATCTCAGGAGCACAAAAGCTGACGTTTCGGGCCTAGACCCTTCTTCAGAGAGGGGGATGGGGAGAGGGAACTGGAATAAATAGGGAGAGAGGGGGAGGCGGACCGAAGATGGGGAGTAAAGAAGATAGGGGGAGAGAGTATAGGTGGGGAGGTAGGGAGGGGATAGGTCAGTCCAGGGAAGACGGGCAGGTCAAGGAGGTGGGATGAGGTTAGTAGGTAGATGGGGGTGCGGCTTGGGGTGGGAGGAAGGGATGGGTGAGAGGAAGAACCGGTTAGGGAGGCAGAGACAGGTTGGACTGGTTTTGGGATGCAGTGGGTGGGGGGGGAAGAGCTGGGCTGGTTGTGTGGTGCAATGGGGGGAGGGGACGAACTGGGCTGGTTTAGGGATGCAGTTGGGGAAGGGGAGATTTTGAAACTGGTGAAGTCCACATTGATACCATTAGGCTGCAGGGTTCCCAGGCGGAATATGAGTTGCTGTTCCTGCAACCTTCGGGTGGCATCATTGTGGCACTGCAGGAGGCCCATGATGGACATGTCATCTAAAGAACGGGAGGGGGAGTGGAAATGGTTTGCGACTGGGAGGTGCAGTTGTTTGTTGCGAACTGAGCGGAGGTGTTCTGCAAAGCGGTCTCCAAGCCTCCGCTTGGTTTCCCCAATGTAGAGGAAACCACACCGGGTACAGTGGATGCAGTATACCACATTGGCAGATGTGCAGGTGAACCTCTGCTTAATGTGGAATGTCATCTTGGGGCCTGGGATAGGGGTGAGGGAGGAGGTGTGAGGGCAAGTGTAGCATTTCCTGCGGTTGCAGGGGAAGGTGTCGGGTGTGGTGGGGTTGGAGGGCAGTGTGGAGCGAACAAGGGAGTCACAGAGAGAGTGGTCTCTCCGGAAAGCAGACAGGGGTGGGGATGGATTTCCACTCCCCCTCCCGTTCTTTAGATGACATGTCCATCATGGGCCTCCTGCAGTGCCACAATGATGCCACTCGAAGTTTGCAGGAACAGCAACTCATATTCCGCCTGGGAACCCTGCAGCCTAATGGTATCAATGTGGACTTCACCAGTTTCAAAATCTCCCCTTCCCCAACTGCATCCCTAAACCAGCCCAGTTCGTCCCGTCCCCCCACTGCACCACACAACCAGCCCAGCTCTTCCCCCCCACCCACTGCATCCCAAAACCAGTCCAACCTGTCTCTACCTCCCTAACCGGTTCTTCCTCTCACCCATCCCTTCCTCCCACCCCAAGCCGCACCCCCATCTACCTACTAACCTCATCCCACCTCCTTGACCTGTCCGTCTTCCCTGGACTGACCTATCCCCTCCCTACCTCCCCACCTATACTCTCTCCACCTATCTTCTTTACTCTCCATCTTCGGTCCGCCTCCCCCTCTCTCCCTATTTATTCCAGTTCCCTCCCCCCATCCCCCTCTCTGATGAAGGGTCTAGGCCCGAAACGTCAGCTTTTGTGCTCCTGAGATGCTGCTTGGCCTGCTGTGTTCATCCAGCCTCACATTTTATTATCTTGGAATTCTCCAGCATCTGCAGTTCCCATTATCTCTGAACCTCTTCATCAACATCAGCAAAATGAAAGAGTTGGTCATTGACTTCAGGAAGCAAAGTGGAGGACATGCCCCTGTCTGTATCAATGGTTAACGAAATTCAGCATGTCCACAAAGACACTTACCAATTTATACAGATGCATAATAGAAATCAACCTATCAGGATACATCACAGCTTGGTATGGCAACTGCTTTGCCCAAGATTGCAAGAAATTACACAGATTTGTGAATGCAGCCCAGTCCATCTCAAAAACCAGCCTTTCTAACTTTGACTCCATCTATACTTCCCACTGCCTCGGTAAAGTAGCTACCATAATTAGAGACCCCTCTCCAAGCCTAGTTGTATTCTCAACCGCCTTCTTCCTCACTATTATCAGACTTATGAATGATCCTCTCACTTATTAAGGTTGATCTTTTTCTGCACCTGTAACTCTATATTCTACATTCTGTTCTATTACCCTGATGTACTTATGTAACCCCTTGTTCGCTCCACACTGCCCTCCAACCCCACCACACCCGGCACCTTCCCCTACAACCGCAGGAAATGCTACACTTGCCCCCACACCTCCTCCCTCACCCCCATCCCAGGCCCCAAGGTGACTTTCCATATTAAGCAGAGGTTCACCTGCACATCTGCCAATGTGGTATACTGCATCCATTGTACCCGGCGTGGCTTCCTCTACATTGGGGAAACCAATTGGAGGCTTGGGGACGGCTTTGTAGAACACCTCTGCTCGGTTTGCAATAAACAACTGCACCTCCCAGTCGCGAACCATTTCCACTCCCCCTCCCATTCTTTAGATGACATGTCCATCATGGGCCTCCTGCAGTGCCACAATGATGCCACCCGAAGGTTGCAGGAACAGCAACTCAGATTCCACTTGGGAACCCTGCAGCCCAATGGTATCAATGTGGACTTCACCAGCTTCAAAATCTCCCCTTTCCCCACCGCATTCCAAAACTAACCCAGTTCGTCCCCTCCCCCCATTGCACCACACAACCAGCCCAGCTCTTCCCCTCCACCCACTGCATCCCAAAACCAGTCCAGCCTGTCTCTGCCTCCCTAACCTGTTCTTCCTCTCACCCATCCCTTCCTCCCACCCCAAGCCGCACCTCCATCTCCTACCTACTAACCTCATCCCACCTCCTTGACTTGTCCGTCTTCCCTGGACTGACCTACCCCCTCCCTACCTCCCCACCTATACTCTCCTCTCCACCTAGCTTCTTTTCTCTCCATCTTCAGTCCGCCTCCCCCTCTCTCCCTATTTATTCCAGAACTCTCACCCCATCCCCCTCTCTGATGAAGGGTCTCGGCCCGAAACGTCAGCTTTTGTGCTCCTGAGATGCTGCTTGGCCTGCTGTGTTCATCCAGCCTCACATTTTGTTATCTTACTTATGTAACTGTCTGACAAGGACACAAAACAATATTTTTTCACTGTTTCTCTGTACATGCGACAATAATAAATCAAATCAAATCAAAAAAGTAATTGCGGGAAGATGTGATTCAAATTAGAGTGGTGAATTCATTTAAAGTTTACAATTTATTTAATGTACATCAACAGGCAACAAATGTTAGGCATGACATACAGGTTCACCTTGCTCAAAAATATTAAAACTACATGGACCATATGAGCTTTAATATAAATCAATCGTCACCACTGATCAGCTGAGATTATGTCAACTGCATATCATTCTGGAGACTGAAACTGAAAATTTGTGCCAACTCAACATTTGACACAGAATAGATTGCCTCCACTTCAACTACTCATGGCAGGGTTGCATTTAAAGGTAGAGAAAGTTCAAAAAAGCATTAGCACTAAAATGACATGATGTTTTTCCTGGTCTATGCCACTTTAAAGGATATTGGCTCATTTTAGTCTCAGCAGTGAGACAAGGAGACAAATGTGACAGGTACGGTTCAAGGAACTTGAACAGAATAATATTCAGCGTGCAAGCTGCAACACCATCGGCCATCTTCCCCGAAGATATCCTTGGTACCAACAGCTAGCGAGTGTAAGTGACACATATTTGATCTACCTTATATTTTATGTGGTAGAGGATACAGATTTGTAGTCAGTTTGTCAAGAAAGGATGGCAGAGATAGGTCTACATTCCAGGAAGGCTAGTAGTGGATCAATGATTATTCCAACCTGTTAATGTTGTGCGATCCTTATGAAGGGCCACATTTTTAAGTCTAAGATGAGGAGAAATTTTTTTCTCTCAAGGGGTAGTGAATCCATGAAATTCTTTACCTCAGGGGGCTGTAGACACTGGCTCATTAAGTATATTCAAAGCTGAGTTGGATAGACTTTTAATCAGGGAAGAGGATATGGAGAAAAGGCAAGAAAGTGGAGTTAATGATTATCAGATCAGGCATGATGGTGCACAATGATGAAGCAGACTCAATTGCATTGGGTTATCAGCCTAACTTTTTAATGATGAAGTCTTGCAGTGGGACTTGAACCTACACCCTTTTGACTCAGAGGCATGAATTCTAGCAGCTTGACAGGGTAAACTGATGTCAGCATGAGTAATGATAAAAGGTTAAACAATAAATTATAGGGAAACATACAAGGCAACTCATGGTTTTGAACAGGATATGAGGAATTACCACCAATTTTATACATTATTAATAATGTTGTCTTCAACTACTGAAGATTTTCAAATACATTGCATTATTCTAGACTTTGGCAAATTATTTTGTACAATGATCAAGATCAATGAAACATTTAGAAACGTTTCAAAATATCTTAAAGAAGTCAGAACTATGTTGTTTAAACTTACAAAGCTTTTATTGCAAAATTACTTTTTTCTGGCCTACTAGTTGTACCCTACCCTTTACATATGAAACGTGTGCATGCCAGACTAATTTTTTCATGAAGAGTCAAAGGAAATTCAACTAATTTCAAACATGTATTCATTTACATGAACTATTCAATATTCTGGAAGTAATTGTAAATGAATGGATCCATCAGTGAACCATATAAAATAATGGTTTCAGCAGTTGAAAGGAACCATGAACTGTCCCAAATGGCAAATGAATGTGCTTGATATTGGTCCAAACAAAATGAAAGTGAAGGAGGTCATATATTATTCAGACCTAATGCTATTTATTTCCTTTGTGAGAAATCCCTTTGATCACAGAATAATTTGGGTTTGCAAGGATGCAAGAACGGCTCTCCACAGATTAGATGAAATATACTGTACAAATCTGTTAGAAAACGTGACTTGATGAGCCTGGACAGCATTTATAAAATGTTTGTGCTAGCTGTTAGCATGTAAGGAATTAAAATTTGATCTATATCATTTGGACTTTGCAATTGGATGGAGCCAGATGCAAAATGAAATAGCTGTGTACCAGGCTAAAATTGTGACCATAAGGTTAACTTGATCATTCTTAATTAATTTCACAGGCAGCAAATGAATCAACACATAATCCCTATGATTGTAGTTATTAAGCCATTATGGGGAAAATGAAAAAGGCGACAAAGTAACACTGAGTTTTCTTTTATTCTTTCATTGGATGTCAGCATCAACAGCGAGGCCAACATGTCTCATCTATCCTTAGTTGCCCTCCATGTTAGGCCATTTCAGTGGGCAGTTAAGTATCAAACACTATACTGTGGATGTGGAGTCACATGTAGCTAGATCAATACATCTAAAGCTGAAATACACAGATTTTTAATCAGTAAGGAAGTCAAGGGTCATTGCAAAAAATGTGGAAAATGGAATTGAGGATGATGAGATCAGCCACAATTCATTGGATGGCAGAAATGACTCAGTGGGCTGAATGGCCTACTTCTGCTCCTATGCCTTATACCAAAGATAGGAAAGTTCCATTCCGAAGGGACATTAATGAACCAGATGAGATTTTACAATAATTGCTGATAGTATCATGGTCACCATTACTAAGGATGGCTTTTAGTTCCTGCTTAATTGGATTTTGAATTCTACCAAGTGTCATGATAGGCTTTGAATCCACATCCTCAAGACATTAGTTTAGGGTTAACATAGAACATTACAGCACAGTACAGGCCCTTTGGCCCTCGATGTTGTGCCGACCTGTCACACCGATCTCAAGCCCATCTAACCTACACCATTCCAATTACATCCACATGCTTATCCAATGACGACTTAAATGTACCTAAAGTTGGCGAATTACTACCGTTGCAGGCAAAGCGTTCCATTCCCTTACTACTCTCTGAGTTAAGAAACTACCTCTGTCATCTGTCCTATATCTTTCACCCCTCAATTTAAAGCTATGCCCCCTCGTGCTCGCCGTCACCATCCTAGGAAATAGGATCTCCCTATCCACCCTATCTAACCCTCTGATTATTTTATATGTTTCAATTAAGTCACCTCTCAAGCTTCTTCTCTCTAATGAAAGCAGCCTCAAGTCCCTCAGCCTTTCCTCGTAAGACCTTCCCTCCATACCAGGCAACATCCTAGTAAATCTCCTTTGCACCCTTTCCAAAGCTTCCACATCCTTCTAATAATGCAGTGACCAGAATTGTTCGCAATACTCCAAGTGCGGCTGCACCAGAGTTTTGTACAGCTTCACCATAACCTCTTGGTTCTGGAGCTCGATCCCTCTATTAATAAAAGCTAAAACACTGTACGCCTTCTTAACAGCCCTGTCAACCTGGGTGGCAACTTTCAAGGATCTGTGTATATGGACACCGAGATCCCTCTGCTCATCTACACTACTAAGAATCTTACCATTAGCCCAGTACTTTGCCTTCCGGTTACTCCTACCAAAGTGCATCAGCTCACACTTGTCTGCATTAAACTCCATTTGCCACCTCTCAGCCCAGCTCTGCAGCTTATCTATGTCTCTCTGTAACCTCCAGCATCCTTCGTCACTATCCACAACTCCACCGACCTTCGTGTCGTCTGCAAATTTACTAACCCATCCTTCTATGCCCTCATCCAGGTCATTTATAAAAATGACAAACAGCAGTAGACCCAACACCGACCCTTGTGGTACACCACTAGTAACTGGTCTTCAGGATGAACATTTCCCATCAACCATCATCCTCTGTCTTCTTTCAGCAAGCAAATTTCCGATCCAAACTGCTATATCTCCCACAATTCCATTCCTCCGCATTTTGTACAATAGCCTACTGTGGGGAACCTTATCGAACGCCTTGCTGAAATCCATATACACCACATCAACCGGTTTACTCCCATCTACCTGTTTGGTCACCTTCTCAAAGAACTCAATAAGGTTTGTGAGGCACGACCTTCCCTTCACAAAACCGTGCTGACTATCCCTAATCAATTTATTCTTTTCTAGATGATTATAAATCCTATCCCTTATAACCTTTTCCAACACTTTACCAACAATTATGTTGACAAATGCTGCTTGGCCTGCTGTGTTCATCCAGCTCCACCCTGTGTTATCTATGACCAATTAAGTACCTTAGTTACATAAAGTTTTAAAGAAAAAAAACAGTAACCGAGTATCTTCATAAACACACTAATGGATTTAATATGAAAACAGAACTTATTCAATAAAGATCCAGTTATTGGTTCACAGGCACAGTCAGTAATTTAGCCCACCACATTTACCAACAAGTCACCCTCTTCCCCCATTGAGTTGTATGCTGAGTTATTTCAAAATCATATGAATTTGCCTGGCAAAAGAAATACGAAGAAGAACACAATGTCCAAACTCTGAACAAAGTTCAAATTTTTCAAACAAGTAATTTCACTGTACTTCAGCATAAGAGCTTCAAGCTCACTCTTTTATTTGAGCACTCTTGCAAACATTTCTTACCCCCAGTGCCTGCAGTTTTGAACATGTTGAATTTCCATTGAGTATTTCAGATGGCTTCAGTGTCTATCTTAAATAGTTATGAGTTGACCAGTCCAGACAAAGAAGAACTTGCTAGGTGATATAATAAATGTTATGGAGGAAGGAGAAATACATCATCATTGAAGTCCCACAGGCTCATATGTCATAATATAAAATCAAAATACATTGTCAAGTTACCAAGATTTGTGCTCCTAAGATGCTGCTTGGCCTGCTGTGTTCATCCAGCTCCACCCTTTGTTATCTATGACTAATTAAGTACCTTAGTTACGTAAAGTTTTAAAGAACAAAGAAACAGTAACCGGGTATCTTCATAAACACAATAATGGATTTAATATGAAAACAGAGCTTATTCAATAAAGATCCAGTTGTTGGTTCACAGGCACAGTCAGTAATTTAGAAGCATAAGCACTTGTCCCTATAAGTATCCCCCAAAATACCAGCGCTCATACATGCACACTCAGCAGGAAAAGATTTCTCTGCAAGGAGAGCAACATTTTAGACTAGATAGAGCATTTGTTAGCTAACAGGAAGCAGACAGTCAGGATAGATGAATCTTTTTCAGGTTGACAGCTTCTAAAGTGTCTCAGAGATCAGTGCTAGAACCTAAGACATTTACAATCTTTATCAATGATTTGCATGAAGCGGCTATAAAATTCTAACAGGATTAGTCAGGGTAAATGCAGGAAGGATGTTTCCAATGACTGGGACATTCAAAGCCAGGGGTTACAGTTAAAGGAAATGGAGTAGGCCATTTAAGAAAGAGATGGGGAGAAATTCCTTCAGTCAGAGAGTAATGAGCCTGTGGAAATCCCTGTCAGAGAAAGCAATTGAGGTTAAAACATTGAATGTTTTTAAGAAGGAGTTTGATACAGTTGTCAGAGCCAAAGTGATCAAAGGGTGAGAGAAGAAAACAGGAACATGGTACTTAGTTGGCTGATCAGCCGTGATAATGTTGAATAGAAGAGTAGACTTGACTATGTTTAAATGTATGGTTGCTAGATTTGCTGATACTACCAAGATAGGTAAGAAAAAAACATAAATAGAGATTGCTGAAAAAGCTCAGCAGGTTTGCCAGCTTCTGTGAAGAGAAATCAGTGTTACTGTTTCGGGTCTAGTGACTCTTCCTCAATTCAGACAGACTTAATGAGTGGTCACACAGGAAAATGGAGATGAGATCACAACCTAATTAGTCACGACCTTATGAATGGTGGAGAAGTTCCAAAGTGCCAAATATTCATTGCTCCTCAGCGTTATGTTCAGTTCACTGGCCATTTTTCTGTGTTATACATATCTAGGGACAGTAATTTTACAGCCTGCCAGGGTGGGAATGGCAAAGATAATGAAAATAGCAGCACTAGCTCCTATGTTAATGGGAACTGCAGATGCTGGAGAATCCAAGATAACAAAGTGTGAAGCTGGATGAACACAGCAGGCCAAGCAGCATCTCAGGAGCACAAAAGCTGATGTTTCAGGCATAGACCCTTCATCAGAAAAGGGGGATGGGGAGAGGGCTCTGAAATAAATAGGGAGAGAGGAAGAGTCAGACTGAAGGTGGATAGAGGAGAAGATAGGTGGAGAGGAGACAGACAAGTTAAAGGAGCCTGTAGAGGTGAATATCGGTGGGGATGGACAGACCAAAGGGGCGGGATGAAGTAAGGAGGTAGGGAATGGAGGTGCGGCTTGAGGTGGGAGGAGGGGATAAGTGAGAGGTAGAACAGGTTAGGGAGGCGGGGATGAGCTGGGCTGGTTTTGGGATGCAGTGGGGGTAAGGGAGATTTTGAAGCTTGTGAAATCCACATTGATACCATTGGCCTGCAGGGTTTCTTAGCGGATTATGAGTAGCTATTCCTGCAACATTCGGGTGGCATCATTGTGGCACTGCACGATGGACATGTGGTCTCAGAAATGCAAGGGGAGTTGAAATGGCTCGCGACTGGGAGATGCAGTTGTTTATTGCGAACCAAGCGTAGTTGTTCTGTAAAGTGATCCCCAAGCTTCTGCTTGGTTTCCACAATGTGGAGGAAGCCACAACGGGTACAGCGGATGCAATATATCACATTGGCAGATGTGCAGGTAAACATCTGCTTGATGTGGAAAGTCTTCTTGGGGCCTGGGATGTTAGTGAGGGAGGTTGGGAGGTGTGGGGGCAGGTGTAGCACTTCCTGTGGTTGCAGGGGAAAGTGTCAGGTCTGGTGGGGTTGGATGGGCGCGTGGAGCGGACAAGAGAGTCTCAGAGAGAGCGGTCTTTCCGGATGGCAGACAAAGGTGGGGATGGAAAAATGTCTTTGGTGGTGGGGTCGGATTGTAGATGGTGGAAGTGTCGGAGGATAATATGTTGTATCTGGAGGTTGGTGGCGTGGTATGTGACGATGAAGAGGATTCTCTTTTGGCGGTTATTGCGGGGACTGGGTGTGAGGGATGAGTTACGGGAAATGCGGGAGACACACTCAAGGGTGTTCTCGACTACTGAAGGGGTGGAAGTTGCGGTCCTTGAAGAACTTGGACATCTGGGATGTACGGGAGTGGAATGCCTCATCCTGGGAGCAGATGCGGCGGAGGCGAAGGAATTAGGAATAGGGGATGGAATTTTTGCAGGAAGGTGGTAGGAGGAGGTGTATTCTAGGTAGCTGTGAGAGTCGGTGAGCTTGAAATGGATATCAGTTTGTAGGTGGCTGCCTTAGATGGAGACAGAGAGGACCAGGAAGGGGAGGGATGTGTTGGAGGGAGAGATGGTCCAGGTGAGCTTGAGGTTGAGGTGGAAGGTGTTGGTGAAGTGGATGAACTGTTTGAGCTCTTCTTGGGAGCTTGAGGCAACGCCGATACAGTCATTGATGTAATGGAGGAAGAGGTGAGGGTTAAGGCTAGTGTAGGTACGGAAAAGGGACTGTTTCACATAACCTAAAAAGAGGCAGGCATAGCTTGGGCCCATGCAGGTACCCATGGCCACCCCCTTTGTCTGTAGGAATTGGGAGGAATCAAAAGAGAAGTTGTTGAGGGTGAGGACGTGTTTGGCTAGGTGGATAAGCATGTCGGTGGAGGGGGACTGGTCGCACTGCAGGACAGGAAGAAGCGGAGCGCCTTTAGGCCATCTGTATGTGGAATGCAGGTGTATAGGGACTGTACGTCCATGGTAAAAATTGGAAATTGGAAGTTCTGGAGGAGGTGGAGGGTGTGAGTGGTGTCACAGGCATAGGTTGAGAGTTCCTGGACCAAGAGGGAGAAATTGGAGTCCAAATAGGTGGAGATAAGTTCGGTGGGGCAGGAACAGGTGGAGACAATGGGTCGAGCAGGGCAGACGGGTTTGTGGATTTTGGGAAGGAGATAGAAACGGGCGGTGCGGGGTTGGGGAACAATGAGGTTGGAGGCTCCGGGTGGGAGGTCACCTGAGGTGATGAGATTGTGAATGTTTTGGGAGATGATGGTTTGGTGCTTGGGGATGGTATTGTGATCCGGGGGTGGCAGGAGGAGGTGTCGGAGATTTGGCATCTGGTCTCAGCAATGTAGAGGTCAGTGTGCCATACTACAACTGCACCTCCCTTGTCCGCAGGTTTTATGGTGAGGTTGGGATTGGAGCAGAGGGAGCAGAGGGTTGCACGTTCTGTGGGGGAGAGGTTGGAGCGGGTGAGGCGGTTGATGCCTCGACGGCAGTTGGAGATGAACAGGCCAAGGGTGAGTTGGAGGCCTGGGGATGGTGTCCAGGAAGAGGACTTGTGTTGGAGGCAGGTGAAGGGGTCAGTGGAGGGAGGGTTAGGCTCCTGGTTAGACAAGTAAGCATGGAGTGTTTTTCCGACCCCTGGATCACGACCCCACCCACGAGTACCAAACTATCATTCCCCAGGAAGTACTACACTTGCCCCCACACCTTCTCCCTCACACACATACCAGGCCCCAAGAGGACTTTCCACATCAAGCAGATGCTCACCTGTACATCTGCCAATGCGGTATACTGTACCCACTGTACCCATTGTGGCTTCCTCTACATTGGGGTAACCAAGCGGAGGCTTGGGGACCACTTTGCAGAACACCTACTGTCGGTTCGCAATAAACAACTGCACCTCCCAGTCGCGAACCATTTGCAGTCCCCTTGCATTCCTTAGACGACATGTCCATCCTGGGCCTCCTGCAGTGCCACAATGATGCCACCCGAATGTTGCAGGAACAGCAACTCATGTTCGGCTTAGGAACCCTGCAGCCCAATGGTATCAATGTGGATTTCACAAGCTTCAAAATCTCCCCTCCCCCCACTGCATCCCAAAACCAGCCCAGCTCGTCCCCGCCTCCTTAACCTGTTCTTCCTCTCACCTACCCCCTCCTCCCACCTCAAGCTGCACCTCCATTCCCTACCTCCTAACCTTATCCCGCCCCCTTGATCTGTCCATCCTCCCCAGACTGACGTATCCCCTCCCTACCTCCCCACCCATACTCACTTCTACAGGCTCCATCCCTGCCCCTTTAACTTGTCTGTCTCCTCTCCACTTATCTTCTCCTCTATCCATCTTCGGTCCGCATCCCCCTCTCTCCCTATTTATTCCAGAACCCTCTCCCCATCCCCCTCTCTGCTGAGGGATCTAGGCCCGAAACATCAGCTTTTGTGCTCCTGAGATGCTGCTTGGCTGCTGTGTTCATCCAGCTCCACACTTTGTTATCTTGGATTCTCCAGCATCTGCAGTTCCCATTATCTCTGATACATCTTTATAACATCACAGGATTTTAGATGCAATTACCAGGGCATCAGAATACAAAGAAGGCAACAGCTGGCAATGAGAATTTGAAACTAGTGACAATGAGGAACATTATCTTTCTCAATTAGCCCATTCTTCACCCTATGAAGAATGCAGACAAGAGGGACAAGGGACAGGACATCAACAAAGGCCCCATCCACAACATAGGCTATACCACTAATGAAAGAGCTGTGTGGAAATGTTGGAAATCCAGGAGTGCAATAGACTGTGGGCAGCAAATCAGAAAACAATTGGTTAATGTTGACATGCAGCAGGTGAAGTTGGTTTGCTGGTGGAGTTACAATGAATAGGAATTGCTCTTCTTGAATGAGCATTCAAAGAGATAGGCATAACTAGGACCCATGCTAGTACACAAGGCCACCCCCTTGACCTGAAGAAAGTAGGAGGAGTTAAAGGTGAAGTTGTTCAAGGTTGGGATGAGCACAGCCAAGTAGAGGAGGGTGGTAGTGTATGAGACAGGTTCTGGCCTTTGTCCCAGGAAGTGGTGGTGAACCCTGAGACCATCCTGATGGGACATGGATAAATGAAGGGATTGCACATCCATAGTAAAGAGAAGGTGGCTGGAGTCCACAAGTTGGAAATTTTGAAACTGATATAACGTGTCAGATGAATTGCAGATGTAAATGGGGATGGACTGAACAAGGGGAGAATAAATAGAGTTGAAGTGGGAAGAAATGACTTTAATGGGAAAGGAGCACGCAGTATCAATGGGTCTGTCTGGGCAGTTCTGTCTATGGATATTTGGGAGAAGGTAGAAGTGAGCTGTACAGTATTGGGGTAGTATGAACTGGGAGGGTGTCACAGGGAAATGCCCAGATAAGATGAGGTTGGTAATAGTTGTGGGCACAATCGCCTGGTGTTCAATGGGGGGGTTGTGGCCCTGGGAGACAGGATGAGGCACCTGAGAGCTGGTATCTATCAGCCTCCTCAATGTAGAGGTTAGTCACCAGACAACAATAGCACCACCCTTGTTGGCAGGCTTCATTACAAAGTCAAGGCTAGATCTGAGAGCATGGAGCGCAGTCAGTTCAGAGGGAGGGAGGCTCTAATGGGTAAGGGTGACAGAGAATTTGAGGCAACCAACGTCACTTTGACAGTTTTTAATTAACAGGTAAAAGACCAGAGGGAGACATCCAGGTGGAGGTAGAGTGTTGGAGGTGGGCAAAGAGGTCTGTGCTACGAGGACAGGACTGCAGTCCATGGAAATGGGCACAGAGGCAGAGGTGGGGGTGCAGATGGATTAAACTAAGACCTATACTGAGCACAGAATGTTCAGCATCAGAGATAGTAAGAACTGCCGATGCTGGAATCTAAGATAACACAGTGTGGAGCTGAAGGAACACAGCAGGCCAGGCAGCATCAGAGGAGCAGGAAAACTGATGTTTCGGGTCAGGACCCCTCTTCTCCTCCTCAATACATAGATTAACCTGGTAGTTGTGGCAGAGTGGTTAAGGCGATGGATTAGAAGTCTGTTGCAGTTTCCCCACGCAGGCTCGAATCCTGCTGACTACGTTTGTTCAGCACCAGAGAACTGAATATCAGAAGGAAGAGGAAATGCTCAACAAATGGTGGTATCAGGGAAAGGATGGAGTCAGAGGGAAGTGGAGGGGATGGATATTTCAGAGGGGTGTGGGCATCTGAGTTGTTGCAACTTATGTTCCTTAATGTCTAAAGGAAAAAGGTTTTGTTAGAATATCAAATGAGCTTGAGATTCAAGTATAAATGTGTATGATATGGTTGGAATTACAGAGATGGGGCTGCAGCATGACCAAGGATAGGAATTGAACATCCAAGGATATTCCATATTTTGGAAGAACAGACAAAAAGGAAAAGGTGGTAGAGTTGCATTACTGATTAAAGAGGGTATAAACACAATACTGAGGAATGATATTGGCTCAGACAATGTAGAATCTTTTAAAAATACTAAGGGGCAAAAAACATTAGTGGGTGTGATATATTGGCCACCAAACTGTAATGGTTATGTTGGGATTGGCATTAAGCAGGAAATCACAGAAACATGCAATAAAGTAACATCTGTAATTCTGGGTGACTTTAATCTGCATATATGTTGGATGAATCAAATTAGTCACAATACCATATAGGACTAATTTCTAGAATGTGTATGGAATGGTTTTCTGGACCAATACATTGAGGAACCAACTAAAGGACAGGCCATCTTAGACTGGTTATTATGCAATAAAAAGAGAATAATTGGTAATGTAGTTGTGAGAGACCCCCTGGGATTAGAATTCATACTTCATACAATGGTATGAAGCATGGGTTGGCAATGATGAATTGGGAAATGTAACTTAAAAGAATGACGGTGGATAGGCATTGGCAATTATTCAAAGAGCAAATGGATGTACTACAAAAATTGTTTAATCCTGCCTGGTCTAAGAGTGCAAAGTGAGCAAACAAAATCATGGCTTACAAGAAAAGTTACAGATAGTCTTAGGTACAAAAAGGAGGAGTACAAATTGGCAAGAGAAAAACAATAGAGCTGAGGATCCGGAACAATTTAGAAGTCAGAAAAGGAGGAATCATGGATTGATTAAGGAAGGGAAGATATGAGTGTAAGCTTGTGAGAAACATAGGAATTGACTTTAAAAGTTTCTACAGTTGTTTAAAAAGAAAAAGATTTGTGAAAACTACTGTAGGATCCTTATAGTCAGAAATGGGGGAAGAGTCGATGAGCTAAGTTCAAAGTTATGGTCATAGAGTCACAGAGATATACAGCATAGAAACAAACCCTTCAGTCCAACTTGTCCATGCCGACCAGATATCCTAAATAAATCTAATCCTATTTGCCAGCTTTTGACAATATCCTCCTAATTCCTATTCATACACTCATCCGGATGCATTTTAAATGTTATAATCATACTGGCCTCTACCATTTCTTCTGGCACCTCATTGCGTACATGCATCACCCTCTGTGTGAAAAGGTTGCCTCTCAGTTCCCTTTTAAATCTTCCTCCTCTCACCTTAAACCTATGACCTCTAGTTTTGGACTCCTCCATCCTGGGGAAAAAAGCCTTGTCTATTTAATCTAAGCGTGACACATATGATTTTATAAACCTCTATCACGTCACACCACAGCCTCCAATGTTCAAGGGACTTAGCCTCTCTATATAGCTTAAGCCCTCCAATCCTGGAAATATCCTTGTAAATCTTTTTTGAACTCTTTCAAGTTTCACAAAATCCTTCCAATAACAGGGAGACCAGAATTGCACACAGTATTCCAATAGTGGCCTAACCAATGTCCTGTACAGCCGCAACATGACCTCCCAACACCTATACACAACGCACTGACCAATAAAGGCAAGAATACCAAACTCCTTCTTCACTATCTATCTACATGTGACTCTACTTTCAAATAACTATGAACCTGCACCCCAAGGTCTCTTTGTTCAGCAACACTCCCCAGTACCTTATCATTCAGTTTATGAATCCTGTCCTAATTTTCTTTTGTCTTCTCACAGGAGGACTGGAATAACATACCAGAAATAATGGACAACACAGGATTTAGTGATAGAGAGGTGCTGAAGCAAGTCTGTGTAAGTAGAGAAATGGTGTCGGAGAAATTGATGAGATTGAAAGCTGATAGATCCCCAAGGCCTGATAATCTACATCTCTGAATATTTCAGGAAGCGGTCCTAGAAATAATAGATGCATTAGTGGCCATCTTCCAATTTTCTTTAGACTTTGAAACCGTTCCTACAGATCGAAGGTTAACTAATGTAACCCTGCTACTTAAACAGGGAGGTAGAGAGAAAACAGGGGTTACAGACCAGGGAGTTTGACATCGGTAGTAGGAAGATGCTAGAGTCAATGAGCAAGGATTTTATAGCAGAGCACTTAGGAAACAGTTTTAAAATCAGACCCAGTCAGCATGGATTTACAAAAGGGAAATCATTTTTGACAGAGTTGCTGGAATACTTTAAGGATGTAACTAGTAGGGTTGATTGGGGAGCCAATGGATGTGGTTTATTTGGACTTCCACGTGGTCTTTGACAAAGTCCCATATAAGAGATTAATGTGTACAATTAAAGAGCATGGGATTGGGGATAGTGTACTGAGCTGGATAGAAAATTGTTTAGCTAACAGGAAACAAAGTGAAGGTATAATTTTTTTTCTGAATACTACAGGAATTAGCACTAGGACCCTAGTTATTCACAATATACATTAATGATTTAGATAGGGCAGTAAATGAAGTATCTCAAGATATGCAGGTGACACAAAGCTGGGTGGAAAAGTGAACTGTGGAAGATACAAAGAGGTTGTAATGTGATTTTGATAGGCTCAGTTAGTGAGCAAATGCGTGGCAGATGCAGTACAATGTGGATTATTGTGAGGTTATCCACTTTGGTAGCAAAAAACAGGAAGGAAGATTATTTTTTGAATGGCTGTAAAGTGAGAGAGGGGAATGCTGAGCAAGGCCTGAGTGTCCTCGTGCACCAGTCACTGAAATTAGCATGCAAGCGCAGCATGCAGTAAAGAAGGTGAACTGTGTGTTGTTCTTCATAGCGAGAAGATTCGAGAACAGGAAAAAGGATGTCTTACTGCAATTATATATGGGCATTGTTAAGCCACACCTGGCATATCATATTCAATTTTGATTTCCTTGTCTGTGGAAGGATGTCTTTGTTATAGAGAGAGTGCTGCGAAGGTTTACCAAATTGATTCCAGGGCTGGCAGAACTAACATATGAGTAGAGTTTGAGTCAGTTAGGATTGTATTCACTGGAGTTTAGAATAATGATGGGGTGATCTCAAAGAAACATTCAGATTTAACAGGATTAAACAGGTTCAATGCAGGCAGGGTATTCCCAAAGGTGGGGGAGAAAAGAGCCCGAGTTCATAGGATAAGGGTTTAACTTTTAGGACTGTGATGAGGAGAAATTTCTCTATCCAGTGAGTGGTGAGCATATGGAACTCACTACCACAGAAAGTGGTTATGGGCAAAAATGTTTTCAAGAAGGAGGTAGATTCATAGAGTCATAGAGCAAACAAGCAGACCCTTTGGTCCAATGACGCTATGTTCCCAAACTGAACAAGTCTCACCTTCTGTTCTTCTGTTTAGAGGGATCAAGGGAGTGGGAGAAGGGTGGGATTGGGGTATTGAGCTCAATGATCAACCAAGATCATATCGAATGGCAAAACAGGCTCAAGGTGCTGAATGGCTTATACCTGCTCCTATATTCTACATAAAGTTCTGTTTTCCAGCTGCTGTCATTTCTGAAGAACTGTCATAGCGGACCAAAAATGTTAAGCCTGTTTCTCTATCTGCAGTTGCTGCCAGATCTGCTGAATTTCTCCAACATTTTCTGTTTTCATCATGAGGTTATGATGACAAGGGGGATGGGAACCAAAATTGTAGTTCAAGTATAGAAAAGGTTGAGAGTAGGGTGGTCTGAAATAAAGTTTCAGGGACACAAGATGGCACCGGCAAGCAAGAAGTTGGATTGAAGTGTGTTTATTTCAATGCCAGGAGTGTCCGGAATAAGGTGGGTGAACTTGCAGCATGGGTTAGTACCTAGGACTTCGATGTTGTGCCCATTTCGGAGACATGGATAGAGCAGGGACAGGAATGGTTGTTGCAGGTTCCGGGATTTAGATGTTTCAGTAAGAACATAGAAGATGGTAAAAGAGGGGGAGGTGTGGCATTGTTGGTCAAGGACAGTATTACAGTTGCAAAACGGATGTTTGGGGACTCGTCAACTGAGATAGTATGGGCTGAGGTTAGAGACAGGAAAGGAGAGGTCACCCCGTTGGGAGTTTTCTATAGGCTTCCGAATAGCTCCAGAGATGTAGAGGAAAGGATAGCAAAGATGATTCTCGATAGGCGTGAGAGAGACAGGGTAGTTGTCATGGGGGACTTCAACTTTCCAAATATTGACTGGGAACACTATAGTTCGAGTGCTATAGATGGGTCAGTTTTTGTCCAGTGTGTGCAGGAGGGCTTCCTGACACAGTATGTAGATAGGCCAACAAGGGGCGAAGCCACATTAGATTTGGTACTGGGTAATGAGCCTGGCCAGGTGTTAGATTTGGAAGTAGGTGAGCACTTTGGTGATAGTGATCATAATTCTGCTATGTTTACTTTAGTGATGGAAAGGGATAGGTGTATACCACAGGGCAAGAGTTATAGCTGGGGGAAAGGCAATTACGATGAGATTAGGCAAGAGTTAGGGAGCATAGGATGGGGAAGGAAACTGCAGGGGATGGGCACATTAGAAATATGGAGCTTATTCAAGGAAAAGCTCCTGTGTGTCCTAGATAAGTATATACCTGTCAGGCAGGGAGGAAGCTGTAGAGCACGGGAGCCGTGGTTTACGAAGGAGGTGGAATCTCTGGTCAAGAGGAAGAAGAAGGCTTATGTTAGGATGAGATGTGAAGGCTCAGATAGGGCGCTTGAGGGCTACAAGGCAGCCAGGAAAGGCCTAAAGAGAGAGCTCAGAAGAGCCAGGAGGAGACATGAGATGTTGTTGGCGGATAGGATCAGGGTAAACCCTAAGGCTTTCTACAGGTATTTAAGGAATAAAAGAATGATGAAAGTAAGATTAGGGCCAATCAAGGATAGTAGTGGTAAGTTGTGTGTGGAGTCAGAGGAGATAGGGGAAGCACGAAATGAATATTTTTCAACAGTATTCACTCTAGAATGTTGTCGAGGAGAATACTGAGATACAGGCTACTAGACTAGGTGGGATTGAGGTTCACAAGGAAGAGGTATTAGAAATCCTACAGAGGGTGAAGGTAGATAAGTCCCCTGGGCCAGATGGGATTTATCCTAGGATCCTCTGGGATGCCAGGGAGGAGATTGCTGAGCCTTTGGCATTGATCTTTAACTCGTCATTGTCTACAGGAATAGTGCCAGACGACTGGAGTATAGCAAATGTGCTTCCCCCGTTCAAGAAGGGGAGTAGAGACAACCCAGATAATTATAGACCAGTGAGCCTTACCTCAGTTGTTGGTAAAGTGTTGGAAAAAGTTATAAGGGATAGGATTTATAATCATCTAGAAAAGAATAAATTGATTAAGGATAGTCAGCACGGTTTTGTGAAGGGAAGGTCATGCCTCACAAACCTTATTGAGTTCTTTGAGAAGGTGACCAAACAGGTAGATGAGAGTAAACCGGTTGATGTGGTGTATATGGATTTCAGCAAGGCGTTTGATAAGGTTCCCCACAATAGGCTATTGTACAAAATGCGGAGGAATGGGATTGTGGGAGATATAGCATTTTGGATCGGAAATTGGCTTGCTGAAAGAAGATAGAGGGTGGTAGTTGATGGGAAATGTTCATCCTGGAGACCAGTTACTAGTGGTGTACCGCAAGGGTTGGTGTGGGGTCCACTGCTGTTTGTCATTTTTATAAATGACCTGGATGAGGGCGTAGAAGGATGGGTTAGTAAATTTGCAGACGACACGAAGGTCGGTGGAGTTGTGGATAGTGACGAAGGATGCTGGAGGTTACAGAGAGACATAGATAAGCTGCAGAGCTGGGCTGAGAGGTGGCAAATGGAGTTTAATGCAGACAAGTGTGAGCTGATGCACTTTGGTAGGAGTAACCGGAAGGCAAAGTACTGGGCTAATGGTAAGATTCTTAGTAGTGTAGATGAGCAGAGAGATCTCGGTGTCCATATACACAGATCCTTGAAAGTTGCCACCCAGGTTGACAGGGCTGTTAAGAAGGCGTACAGTGTTTTAGCTTTTATTAATAGAGGGATCGAGCTCCAGAACCAAGAGGTTATGGTGAAGCTGTACAAAACTCTGGTGCGGCCGCACTTGGAGTATTGTATACAGTTCTGGCCACTGCATTATAAGAAGGATGTGGAAGCTTTGGAAAGGATGCAGAGGAGATTTACTAGGATGTTGCTTGGTATGGAGGGAAGGTCTTACGAGGAAAGGCTGAGGGACTTGAGGCTGCTTTCATTAGAGAGAAGAAGGTTGAGAGGTGACTTAATTGAAACATATAAAATAATCAGAGGGTTGGATAGGGTGGATAGGGAGAGCCTTTTTCCTAGGATGGTGATGGCGAGCACGAGGGGGCATAGCTTTAAACTGAGGGGTGAAAGATATAGGACAGATGTCAGAGGTAGTTTCTTTACTCAGAGAGTAGTAAGGGAATGGAACGCTTTGCCTGCAACGGTAGTAATTCACCAACTTTAGGTAAATTTAAGTCGTCATTGGATAAGCATATGGACGTACATGGAATAGTGTAGGCTAGATGGGCTTGAGATCGGTATGACAGGTCGGCACAACATCGAGGGCCAAAGGGCCTGTACTGTGCTGTAATGTTCTATATTCTATAAAAGGTGAGGAACTAAGAAGTGCACGCTTGTTCCAGCAGCAACTTCTCAAACTGCTGCATTTGAGAAAGAGATTGTTATCTGCAAATCCTCTCAATTTCATTAGCTTCAGCCCTGCCCAAAAAAACCTCTGGTTTCAAACTGCTTCTTCCCTTTGTATGCCGTCTTCAATTGCATAAGAGAAGGAAACTTGGCTTTGCATGCCATCCAATCTGTTTAGATGACATGCTGTGTTTGTCAAACAACTGAGACATATACAAGCTGAGAGATGATATTTACAGTTACCTGAAGGTTTCAGTCATGAGGTGACCTGCATAAATGTTTTGAATGTGTCCTGATTGAAATTATTTGTAGATGGGTGATGTGTAGCATGAGTGTGGGGTAGAATGTGATGATTTGAGCTGCGGATGAGGCTAATTGTGTAGCTGGTAGAATGTGGCATAGGAAGCTCCATTTTCTGACATTGCTTACTCCGGTAAGATCATTAAACTTCCAACTCTTTGGGGTTAGTCTTCTAGCATGGATCTTCAAGGCTTGCACTCCCATTACTGACATATGACATGTTCCTCATTCATCCCCACATTTCCATTAGCTCTCTCAAACTCCGAGTATCACATCTGAAAGCCTGGATGCTTCCTTTACTTCATGGTCAGCCATTCTTTGCTCTCATATAATATAAACAAAAGAACTGCGAATGCTGGAGATCTGAAGCAAAAACAGAAATTGTTGGCAAAACTCAGCAGATCTGGCAGCAAAGTTAGTAAGAAAGATGAAGAGCCATCAGACCCAAAACATTAACTCTGCTTTCTTTCCACTGATGCTGACAAACCTGCTAAGTACTGACAGTGATTTCAGCCTTTGATTCTTTGACTCTCAGGTTGGTCAGATTTGCTATTACAATGACATCCAGCATTTGCTCCTGCCATAATATACCTATCCTTTAAAGAGATGCAACCTAGATTTAGATAATGCAAATTAGAAACGAGGTTGATGCATCTTCTGCTAAAGCAGTCCATGCTAGTTACACACAGAAATCATTGTATTGAGCAGGCAGAGTAAAGCTGGAGTGCTGCCTGCATTCCAATCAATAGGTTAATTGTGGATCATGGTCCCTCATCTGGCTTTCCCGGGTTGACCAATCTTTTTCCCATTTGGTTTGAGGAAAATACACTGTTGACTTCATTATTAATGATAAATTGGTAAAAAGCTAAAGATATTAAAAATAAATGTTACACTTGGTTTACTGTATGCGAATTCTTCGATCCAGATAAAGTATAGGGAGAAGCTAAATCATTTGGAAGGTACTACATAAGAAAGATGCCAGTTATCAGCTTGAAAACTGCATAACTAACACAGAAATAATGAATGACTAGCCGGCGTATGTGTGGTGAGAGATGACTATGATGGATAGGTTGACTGAACTGTATGGCTGAAGACCAGTACAGTCTAGTGGTAATGGGAATAACTTCACCTGGGAAAGGAGCATAATAGAAAACTAAAACTGTGCCCGTGTTGAGGTGGCCTTGTTTGTATTGCCTGAACTCATCAGCATTTTCAGCTGGTTAGGGCAGCACAGTGGCTTAGCTGTTAGCACTGCTGTCTCGCTGCACCAGGGATCTGAGTTGAATACTAGCCTTGGGTGACTGTCTGTGTGGAATTTGCACATTCTCCCTGTGTCTGCATTCGTTTCTTCCCACAGTCCGAAGATGTGCAGGTTAGGTGGATTGGCCCTGCTATATTCCCCATGGTATGCAGGCTAGGTGGATTAGCCAAGTGTGATGTACAGTTACAGTGATGGAGAGGGATGCTCTTCTGAGGGTCAACGTGGACTTGAACTGAATAGCCTGCTTCCACACTTGTGGTGCTCCTATGATTATATTGCTACAATTTAACTCTAGTCACCAGGTAGATTTTTTCTGAGAAGCATCTTGCTTTGGTTTGTAAAAGACTATCTAAAATGTAAGTAGAAAAGTCTTTCTTGATACTGTAATAATGCCAACAAATTGTTCTGTTTGGATTTTATTTTGTTTGTGTTTTAGTTTAGGTATGAAACTTTGAAATGTCTTTAATCTGATAGTAAAATGTGTTTTTTCTTCGGTCAGAACTAAGCTAATAAAGAGCAGATAGAAAGCTTTGAATTATGTTACTCATTAAGCCATAAATGTTTAGTAATGTATTTTGCATCTGGTCTTTCAGTATATTTTTAATTCTATTGGCACAGGTTGTAAAGCACTGCAACACATGTTTACTGGAAAATCTGTGACAGAATTATGATTTTCAAGGACAGGGAGAATGAGAAAGATGTTTGAAAAATATCATTTATCTATCAGTGGTGAACTATCAACTGTGGATGAGAAGGTTCCAGATTCAAATTCTACTACATCACAAAATGAATATTGGTATTCCAAAGTAGCACTGAGGGATTGTTGCATTATCAAAGCTTTTGCATTTTACATGCAGTATTAAAGCAAGAATCCGTCCTTTCAGGTGATTATAACAATCCTATGGCATTTTTGATTAGAGAAATTTATTTACTTCTTGTTTTCATTCTTTCTTTCTTCATTGAAGTGTACTTTATTTTCAACATTTGCACATCAGCAAGCATACTTAACGTGTGTGCCTCAAGAGCAAAAACAAAAACAAAGTTGCTGGAAAAGCTAAGCAGTTCTGGCAGCATCTGTGAACAGTTAATACTTCGGGTCTGGTGACCCTTCCTCAGAGTATGTATCCCTCAAAATCCTCCCTCACTGGAAAATGTTTTACAGTTTCATATGATCAGCTGATGGCAATGCCTGTACATGTTTTTCAACATAGTAGTTAGTGGGCTCTACAATGGCACATTGTAATGAAATGACCAATTAGAGTTTGAGCAGAAAAGTGTATAAGAAGGACAAGAGATGAATTTACAACATAAGGAAAAGGTGGGAGCAAGTTATATATCATGTTGTCAGACAAAACCACATTTACAATACAGGCAAAATACAAGATAAACAAAATAAAGCATGTAGAATACAAATTGATTGAATAAAAATGTGAACAAATTTACAGACTACAAAATAATGCAGAACCCTTCTGTGTTTATACTGTACCCATCGCATTTCTTTTTCAAAAATGATATTGTCCTCAAAATCCTAAATGTAAATCTATTGCCACATTGAAATTTGTATCCATGGGGTTATGACACAATCCCATCAGGTACTTTTTAGCAATAGTGCACTAGACTCGTAGTTTTAGCTCTACATGTGCTAGTTTCAGAACTGAATGAAAACTTATGTGCCCAATAAGTGAGGTTAATTTAAGAAAATATTTAATAAGGAATTTAGTATATAACAAGTTTCTTAAAAGCCTGGTGAATGTCCTGTTTATCTCCTAATGACAATTTGATGTTGAAATATGTTCTTTCATGGCAGTATATTCTGAAATTGCTGGGTTTAATTTATTATCTGTCTACCAGTCATCAAAATTGAGTAATGGAGGTTGCCAGGTTATTCTGGCGTTCCTCTAAGTGCCCTTTGAGGGAAATGGAGAAAATTTGCAGAACTTTTCTGCAGGGAATTAAATAAATTATGTTCAATATATGGCAGGGTAAGTTATACTTAGTATGTGAAAGGAACAGGCCTGTGCTGAATGTTTATGGTGTACCATATTTTCTTGTGCTCTAAAATTTATTGCTTGAGTACTTGGTAAGACACAAAAATGCACTAATTTGTCTACTGGTGCTGCGGTACAAATTGTACAGTTTTTTATCCACTGTTTGTAATCAACCATGTTATTACCTGTATGAAATTACATTCCTTCCAGTTTGTTCAGCTTGTGATGCAGCATAATGCCAACAGCATGGTTCAGTTCCCAAACTGGTGAGGTTACCACGAAGGACTCTCCTTCTCGATCTCTCCCCTCACCTGAAGTGGTGACTTTAGGGTTAAACCATCATGAGTCATCTCCCTCTCTAATGATGCAGCAGCCCTATAGATCTCTGGGACTACGGTAACTTTATCTTTACCTCCATAGGGCAATGCCACTGAACAGGCAAAGAACAAAACTGTAACAAACTGAATCATGCTTCCTATTCAGGCCTACTTTAAACATATTCTGATTAACTTGTTTAATTTACTTTGCAGAATGAGTGATCATTTTCTCCAAAAATATGCTACAATTTTAAGATAATAAAATGTGAGGCTGGATGAACACAGCAGGCCAAGCAGCATCTCAGGACTTCACCAGTTTGAAACTGGTGAAGTCCTGAGATGCTGCTTGGCCTGCTGTGTTCATCCAGCCTCACATTTTATTATCTTGGAATCTCCAGCATCTGCAGTTCCCATTATCTACAATTTTAAATTGGTTTACAAACTGATGTTGGATTGCCTTTTCAGATGCTCAGCGCTATCACTTCGCTATCAAAGATGGCAGTTTCCTGTGTGCAAAGAGTCATCAATCGCGTGTTCTGACATGACTGGGAGCCCAATTTGAGACCTTCCTGGCTTCCAAACTGGGAATGAGTAAAGAAAGATGAATTGTATGATTTTGATGGGACTGCCTGATTTTTGATTGCTTTTTGTACTTTCTGAGTTGATTCTTAGCTTTCCAAAAAAAGACCATTCCTACTGTACTATATGGGATTAATAGCTGTATGTTAATAACTAGACTGCAGCATCAGTGATATCAGATGATACTAGATCACATGAATTGGAAACTGAGTGCTGGAGGTTTTAGAGATATCATACTCAAGTTACTCCTGTACTCCGTGCTTAGTCCTTAATAAAGATTGCTAGATTTCACTAAAATGTTACACATTATCTTCTGTTAAGAGCAATCAAATATCAATCTTGATGTTATATTATAACATAGAACATAGAAAAGTACAGCACAGTACAGGCCCTTCGGCCCACGATGTTGTACCGTGGAATAATCCTAATCCAAAGATAAAATAAACTAACCTACATTCCCCTCAATTCACTGCAGTCCATGTGCATGTCCAGCAGTCGCTTAAATGTCACTAATGACTCTGCTTCCACGACTACCACTGGCAAACTATTCCATGCGCTCACAACTCTCTGGGTGAAGAACCTCTCTCTGACATCTCCTCCATACCTTCCTCCTAACACCTTAAAACTATGACCCCTCGTGGCAGTCAATCCTGCCCTGGGGAAAAGTTTCTGGCTATCGACTCTATCTGTGCCTCTCATTACCTTGTACACCTCGATCAGGTCACCTCTCTTCCTCCTTCTCTCCAGAGAGAAAAGTCCGAGCTCAGTCAAACTCTCCTCATAAGACAAGCCCTCCAGTCCAGGCAGCAGTCTGGTAAACCTCCTTTGCACCCTCTCCAAAGCCTCCACATCTTTCCTATAATAGGGCGACCAGAACTGGACACAATATTCCAAGTGTGGTCTCACCAGGGTTTTGCAGAGCTGCAGCATAACCTCATGGCTCTTAAACGCGATCCCCCTGTTAATGAAAGCCAAAACACCATATGCTTTCTTAACAACCTTATCTACCTGGATGGCAACTTTGAGGGAGCTATGCACTTGAACACCAAGATCCCGCCGTTCCTCCACACTGCTAAGAATCTTGCCTTTAATCCTATATTCAGCATTTAAGTTCAACTTTCCAAAATGCATCACTTCGCATTTATCCAGGTTGAACTCCATCTGCCATTTCTCAGCCCAGCTCTGCATTCTGTCAATGTCTCTCTGAAGCCTGCAATAGCCCTCGATACTATCAACGGCACCTCAAACCTTTGTGTCATCAGCAAACACACTAACCCACCCTTCAACCTCCTCATCCAAGTCATTTCTAAAAACTACAAACAGCAGATGCCCAAAACAGAGCCCTGCGGGACACCACTCAGCACTGGCCTCCAAGCAGAATACTTACCATCTACAACCACTCTCTGCCTCCTGTCAGCCAACCAATTCTGAATCCAGACAGCCAAATCACCCTGTATCCCACACCTCCTGTCCTTATGAATGATCCTGTCATGGGCAACCTTATCAAATGCCTTGCTGAAGTCCACGTACGCCACATCCAGTGCTCGACCCTTGTCAACCTGTCTCGTGACCTCCTCAAAGAATTCAATGAGATTTGTAAGGCATGACCTGCCCCTCACAAAGCCATGCTGATTCCCTTTAATCACACTATGCTTTTCAAAATAGTCATAAATCCTATCCCTCAGAATTCTTTCCAAAACCTTGCTGACCACAGACGTAAGACTGACTGGTCTGTAATTTCCAGGGATTTCCCTATTCCTTTTCTTGAAAAGAGGAGCAACATTTGCCTCCCTCCAATCTTCCGGTACAACTCCCATGGAGAGTGAGGAAGCAAAGATCTTCGCCAATGGCTTAGCAACCTCCTTTTTCGCTTCCCGGAGCAACCTAGGATAAATCTGGTCTGGCCCTGGGGACTTATCAATCTTAAGGTTTGCCAAAATTTCCAGCACATCAACTTTCTCAATCTCGATCTGTTCAAGCCTGTTTCCCTGCTCCTCAAAGTTCTCATTCACAACAAGGTCCCTTTCCTTAGTGAAAACTGAAGCAAAAAACTCATTTAGGGCTTCTTCTATCTGCTCAGACTCCACGCACAAGTTCCCTACACTATCCCTGATCGGCTCTACCTTCTCCCTGATCATTCTCTTATTCCTCACGTAAGAGTAAAATGCCTTTGGGTTCTCCCTAATCCTTCCTGCCAAGCCTTTTTGTGCCCCCTCCTGGCCATCCTCAGCCCACTTTTGAGCTACTTCCAAGCAAGCCTGTAATCCTCTAAAGCTGTGCTAGACCCTTGCTTCCTCCACCTTACTTAAGCTGCCTTTTCCTTTTTGATGAGAAGCACCTCTGTACCCGTCATCCAAGGCTCCTTAATCTTACCCCTTCTTACCTGTCTCAGAGGAACAAATTTATGCATCACGCACAACAACTGCTCCTTAAACAGTCTCCACATGTCTGTTGTTTATGTTAATTGTTGTTCATATTAATTACTTGAGATTGCTGCCTAGTTTTTTTTTAATACTGTGGTGGTCTATCAAGGGATCCTGGAATGTTAGTCTCAGCTTGCATCGCAGCTCGTGTTTAAGTTTAGGTTTTGTATATGTAACTGTCTGAGGATTTTATCATCATTTATATGTACCATATGTACATTACATTTGACCTGAGCTCTGATGATGAGTGTTTCCATTCAACATTTCTCATTTGTGATGGACACTTTAGTTTCCCCTTTGTTGCTCATGATATTTGGAATGTATTTCATGTGGAGTCTGTCCAACTGCTTAATATACATATAGTAAATTGGTTGACTCTTTAAAGCCCTCTGAAGTAATCTAGCAAGTCCCTTAGCTGTATTAAATCACTAAACAAATACCAAAAACAAATTGAACTGGATGCACCACCTGGTATTGATCAATACCTTGGAAAATGACAATGGCAGTACCATTGACCCTACAAGATCTTCCTCATTAACAATGAGGACTTGTGCTATTATTGGGAGAGCTGCCCCACAGTATAATCAATCAGCAGACTATTTTTGCAATTTATTAAAGCAGATTGACATTGTAATACTCACACAGTCACGCCTTATAGATAATACCAACACCATCATCAGTATTAATGTTCTCTAAGGTGTTCCAGTTCCAGAAGTCGCATGAACCTCAGAGGTCTATAAAGCTGGTAGGAAGATTAGAGGGAATAGTGGTCAGCATCCCTAGTTATGTTCTCTCTCATTGGCAGGACAGGCCAATCAGAGTTGATAACCGTCAGGAGTAAGTTGCTCTCAGAGTCGACAACATTGATTCCAGGCTTCATGAAGTCTCATGACATCAGGCCAGAAGTTGACAAGAATACTTCTTATCGATTACCAACTCTACACCAAACTACTGAAACATGAATCCATGTTGAACATCATAGCTGAGAAGCATTGTGGGTAGCAAGGAAACAGAGTGTACTTTGGATGGGGTATTTTAACCTTTATAACCAAGAGTGGCTTGATTAGTCCCTTCCAAGAAAAATTCGACATCGTTTTTACTCTCAATACTCTTAAAAATAGTGCAGTTCTCCTTTGGCATCAAAGTTTATGTTTTGAATGAATGATGCACTTGAAGATATTGACGTTCTGAAGACATCTTAGACATGGGTGGCATGGTGGCTCATTGATTACACTGCTACCTCACAGCACCAGAGACCTGGGTTCAATTCCACCCTCAGGTGAATGTCAGCATAGAGTTTGCACAATCCCCCCATGTCTGTGTGGCTTTCCACTGACTGTCAAAAAATGTTTAGGTTAGGTGGATTGGCAATGCTAAGTTGTCCAGGGATGTGCAGGCTAGATGAATTGCCATGGGAAATGCAGGGTTATAGTGACAGTGTAGGGGATTGGGTCTGGGTGGAATGGTCTTCACAGGGTCAGTGGGCCAGATGGCCTGCTTCCACATTGGAGGGATTCTATGATTCATCAAAATTAAAAGCTTCAATTGGTGTCAAAGCTTTCACTTAGGCCCCAAAAGGAAGATGACATCAAATATTATCAGCAATCCATACATCAAAAGAGCAAAAGAAATCACTTAGATCTGAATTTGTTAATCTGTTCATTTAGTGAAAAATATTTTCTTCTCCATATACCATAAAGCCTATAAAACTATAAAAACAATAAAACTATAAAAATGAGAACCATAAAAAGCAATGAAAACCATAAGACTGATAAAGACCATACAACAGACAAGAAGCATAAAAAATATCCAAACGCAGATCCCCATCAGCTCTTAATTAGTTGCAGACCTTCTATGACTTGATCCTAAACTTGCTGGATGATTAGTGACTGTCTCTTGTTTGTGTAGCAGTTGTTGCTGGTGTACAGCAAATAAAAATTGCTGGAGATCACAATGGGTCAGGCAGCATCCACGGAGAGAGAGCAAGCTAATGTTTCAAATCTAGATGACGCTATATCAGAGACTGATGTGAAGTGTGGAGGGGAAAACATCCACCATCTGCAGTAATTTGCTCCTACATTGTTGATGGTGTGGTTGAATTCCAATTCATACATCACCGGAGCTCCATCGTTATAGTGATAGTAGGAACTGCTGATGCTGGAGTCTGAGATAACAAGGAGTGGAGCTGGATGAGCTCCGGCAGCATCAGAGGAGCAGGAAAGATGACATTTCAAGGCTGGACCCTTCTTCAGAAATGGCAGGGGATGGAGAGTAGGGGACTCAAATAAATAGAGAGAGGGGGGCAGGTGATGATAGAAGTTGGATAGAGGAGCAGAAACATGGAGAGAAGACGGGCAGGCCAAGGAGACGGGGATGAAGCCAGTACAGGTGAGTATAGGTAGGGAGTTGGGATGGGGGTTGATTAGTAAGGAGGCAGGGGCGGGTAGGTGGGTGGGAGGATGGACAGATAGAGGAGGCGGGTTTGGGGCTACTAGGTAGGAAGTGGGGGTGGGGGTTGGTCACCGAGTTGGGAGGTGCTTAAAATCTATTGCGTCCTTTACCTGGGGGAGGCCAGCTATGAGCCTACACTGATGTCTTGATGGAATTAAACAAGGCTTTGGTGAGGCCACACCTGGAATATTTTGTATTTGGTCTCCTTATCCAAGGAAGTATGTTCTTGCTATAGAGGCAGTGCAGCAAAGTTTTACCAGACTGATTCCTGGGATGTCAGTACTGATGTATGAGGAAAGATTGAATTGGTTAGGATTACATTCGTTGGAGTTCAAAAGAATGACGGGGGAACTCATATGAACGTATACAATTCCAACAGAATTAAATAGAAGGAAGGATGTTGCCAATGATTGGGAAATCCAGAACCAGGGATCACAGTGTAGGCCATTTAGGGCTGAGTGAGGAGACATTCCTTCACCCAGAAAATGGGGGGCCTGTAGAAATCACTGCTGCTGAAAGCAGTTGAACTCAAAAATTGTACGATTTCAAGGAGGAGTTAGATCTCACTCTTGGGGCTAAAATATCAAAGGAAATGAGGGCAAAGCAGGAACAGATTATTGTGTTGGATGATCAGCCTTGATTATAATGAATTGTGGGGCTGTCTCAAAAGGGCTGAATGGCCTGCTCCTATTTTCAATATGAAAGGGAATCAATTCCACGCCCCTGTACAGCCAATGAGATCTTGCATTAATTGTATGGCTTGTGACATGCCTGTGCCACTGTTAAAGTCTCCTGGGATTATTTCTGCTTCATAGAGATGGCTATCTTCAAGCTGCAATGACAGATGACATAGTCAAGCTTGGTTCTTACCATTTGCACCCACACAGTTGGACACATGCAGGGTTCTATAATTACAGATGACTTCAACCTGTACTGTGAAAGTTCCTGATTAATCCACATGGCCTTATGTCTCTCACAAATATAGCCTACATGGTCAGATAGAAAATGAGTACGGAAGTCAACACGGGACACGCTTGTTACAGTGAGTCCCAGGCTCAAGTTGATAATGCAGGCTCCCTAAACTTTAGTGTCACTTTTTTCCTGGCACTCCCTGGTCAGCTCATCAGTACGGAGAGTCGGCATGTTCCCACATATCACTAGGAATTATGTCTTCATCTTTCAACCCCCCGAGAGCACTCCCCCACACCACCCTCCCCCACCACGGTTTAGCCACGTCCACCAGCGTACTGCACGATCCCCTTGACAAGGTCAAGGTGGTGGTGTCAATCAATAACCACACATCTTGCAGTATCCCGTGTCTTCCACTTATGTTTCCTCCTTCCTTATGTGTCAATTATCCCCCTTCAAAATCCTTATCTCCTCTGTATTTCAGCTTGCTGCCTCCAATCCCAGAGTTACATTCTCCAATGTCCCAAATGTAGAAGTGTCCCCTGGTAAACCCCTTTGATTTCCATTGAGCTTTCAGGATTGACCACGGCTCAACCCCTGTTCTGAAAAAGCGTCGCTGGACTGAAAAAGTTAACTCTGTTTCTCTCTCCACAAATGCTGCCACACCTGTTGAGTTTCTCCAGCTGTTGGATTTTGTATGGCACAACCCCTGCCCAACTTCGACAGGCAGTCCTAATCGTTGGCTGATCCAATGCCTGTGTGATCTCTGTGCAGTTTCCCAGACTGAATGCAATGGACTTCCAGGGATAGCCATGGCCCACCCCCCAGACTGTAATGATATAGAACTGCTGACTGTGCCCACCCCAAGCCCATGGACTGAGATTGGATAATGCTGCAAACTTACAGCATTGGTTCACCCTAATATTTGGCAGCCCACTTTGACTTAACTGAGAACTACTTCCCTTACATTTTGAGGCATGGCCATTTGGTTGATAATTATGTAGAGTGTTTGCCATGTAGGCTGCTGACGTATGTTCCAGGTCTGAGATTTATATGGTAATGTACATTGCCTTGGCTAATTACTGTTGCTAACTATGGTAAACTGCCTGGATTTGTGTCTATGCTAAAAGCATATAGTCCAGTGAATATAGTCCAAACTGATCCAGTCTCTCTTCATACATCAACCCTGCCATTTCAGGAATTTCAAGTTTTCGGAGCTTAGCTCCTTCCTCAGGCGTAGTGTGAGAGGGTACAAGACACAGAATATATAAGCAGGAAGGTAGCAACCCTAAAACTGGCTACCGCTTGTTGGATCTTTAATCAGTTACAAAGGAGACTGCTGATTAAAATGCAAAATCCAGATTCCTCTCATGTCCTGAGTTAATTAGAGGTTTTAACAATCTTTACAAGAAGTGACATCTCAGGGCAGACGATGCATTTTATGTGCGAAATCTTTCTTAGAATCCGTCTATGTTTTAACTAGGGTCAGGTTTTTTTGAGCAAAACAGAATGCATCTGCGTGTGTGTGTGTGTGTGTGTGTGTGTGTGTGTGTGTGTGTGTGTGTGTGTGTGTAAGAAAGAGAGACAGCCGGCGCACGTGTGATAATATCATGTAGAGCTGGATGAACACAGCAGGCCAAGCAGCATCAGAGGAGCAGGAAAGCTGACGTTTCGTGTGTGGACACTTCTTCAGACATGGGGATGGGGATTTTGAAATAAATAGAGAGAGGGGGGGAAGGTGGATGGAAGATGGATAAAGGAGCAGATAGGTGGAGAGGAGACAGACATGTCAAAGAGGTGGGGCTGGAGCCAGTAAAGGTGAGTGTAGGTGGGGAGTTAGGGTGGGGATAGGTCAGTCCAGGGAAGACGGACAGGTCAAGGAGTTGGGATGATCCTGTTAGGTAGGAGGTGGGAGTGAGGCTAGAAGTGAGAGGAGTGATAGATAGGAGAAAGGACGGACAGGTTAGGGAGATGGGGACGAGCTGGGCTGGTTTTGGGATGTGGCCAAGGGAGGGGAGATTTTGAAGCTTGTAAAGTCCACATTGATACTATTGGGCTGCAGGGTTCCTAAGCGAAATATGAAGTGCTGTTCCTGCAGCCTTCGGGTGGCATCGTTGTGGCATTGAAAGAGGTTAGACATATCGTCCAAGGAGTGGGAGGAGGAGTTGAAGTGGTTTGCGACTGGGAGGGTCAGTCATTTGTTACAAACCAAGCGTGGGTGTGTGTGTGCTTGAGACAGTGTGTGTGAGGGAGTACATGTATGTGAGAGAGGTTTGTGTAAGTGTGCTAGTATGTGTGTGTGTATTCGTGCAAGGCAGTGTGTGTGTATGCATGTGTGGAAGTGTATAGTGTGGTGAAGTCACCGGTAGCATGACTGAGGTCATCTTTACTGGAAGGTAACACCCCTGTTTGGTGATCATTGCACAGTGGGAGAACACTTGGTGAGTCAAGGACATTAAGCCTTCAATCTTTGGGTAAGCATCCTCCAAGGTGGACTTCAAGATACACAACAACGCAACATTGTTGAGCAGAGGTTGATAGCCAAGTTCCATGTCCATGAGGACGACCTCATTTGTCATCATGTCACACTACAGGATGATTCCACCACACTATACACACACACACACACACACACACACACACACACACACACACACACACACACACACACACACACTTGTGTAGTTGCAGATACATTAAAGCATATACAGATTCTAAGCATGACCTCACACCTAAAATGCATTGTCTGACCTGAGATGTCACTTCTTGTATATGTTGATAAAACCTTTAAGTATCTCAGGACAATGACTTGCGTTTTAATCAGTAGTCTCCTTCCTAACTGATTAAAGATTCAACAAGATGTGGCCAGTTTTAGGGTTGTTATCTTTCTGCTTATAACTTCTGTGTCTTATACCTCTCTCACCTGAGGAAGGAGCAAAGCTTTGAAAGCTTGCATTTCTAAATAAACCCGTTGGACACCATGGTGTTGTGTGATTTTTGATCTTGTCCACCCCAGTCTAACACCAACATCTCCACATCATCTCAGGAATCAGTCTGGTAAACTTTAGTTGCATGCCCTCCATAGCCAGAACATGCTTCATGCTCTATGGTTTCTTAAGTAAGGAGACCAAGACTGTCCATCATACTCCAGTTGTTGTCTCAACAAGACCGTTTACAATTATAGCAAGGCATCCTTGCACCTGTACTCAAATCCTCTCGCGATGAAGGCCAACATATGATTTGTCTACTACACCACCTCTCCTATTTGCAAACACAACTCACTCCCTTTCTCCAGCCTCACCTCTTGGGCCCAGTCTCACTAGGCTTGCTTCCCATTCACCCTCTAACTATACTATCTCTGGCTTCAATAATCCCACTTTGCTCAGCTGCTTCCTGCAGCCCTGCTTCCCTTTGCCACTATATCTACACTGTATTTACTCTAGCTTCCCTACCTTGACAACCCACTTCTACCTTGGTAGACTTACTTACTGTGGCCACTCACCTTTTCACTGCTCATCCACTCATGCTTCCTTCCTCGCCATACTTCCTATAGATTGGCTCATAGTGAGCCTATCAATGTCAAACATATTTGATTGGAGGAGCAGTTCCTCTGTTCCAGGTATATGGAGGACATTTTTCTGATTGGTTATATTTTGTGATTGAATTCTGAGGCTAATCCACTTTCAACCCTGTTATTTTGAACATTTGTTAGTGGAAAAATAACACTAAAATATGTTGCAATTTATGAAGCAGACATTGTAGCAAACCAACCAAAACTGATTTGTGTGAGTTCCCACAGTATCCTAACTGCCAGGGTACATACAACAACTACATACACGCAGCACAGGCAGTTCTAAAAGGTGAGCCTCTCATAGACTGGGTCTACCCATAATAATATCCTCATCCCAAGTTCTGTATTAAAATTCAATGATTTTGATGCCCAGCTGGGGTTCACCGGATTTATAAATTTCTCCAGAAAGTCTAACACTTTCCTTGAGGGTTGGAATCTGATGGCTTTGCTAATCTCCACAATCAAGGATTTGCTTTCTCTTTTTTCACATTTGAATCATTCTGGAAACTTTACAGTTGCTCCATTTATGAAGAATGGGCATTTGCACTCAGCTTCATGTTGTTTGATAACTGACCTGTTTTCTGAGATTCCATCAGAGATTTCATGAGCAGTGAGGACAGGTGAGTAATGATAAAAGTGAAGAGCATACACAGTCTTCAGCGCTTTATAGAAATTCCTCTTGAAAGACCATCTGAACATGACATGATATTACATCAGAGAGTGCATTATGATCAAATGACATTAAGGAATCCAGGCTTGCAAGGCAGCCCCTTAATAAATTTTAATATTTCAAAAGTCAAAAGAGTATGATGTAAACATTAGACTTTTGTGCTTTTCATAATGTTAACAGTTTTTGTTCTTTTCATATTGTTGAAAGTTAACAGTAATATCATTTAGTTCAGCCACCAGAATTTTTTCTAACTATCTTGATGTGTGAACAAGATTTCCATGCCATACAATTTTGATATGAAATTTATTTCAAGGCGCCCTAGGTTTCATTTCATTTCATTTTAAATCTCCTTATTTCTAAATTACATTTATACCTTTACTTTCCTCTTTCTCACTGGGCTAGTCCTCAACAACAAGACTAAATTGATGGGTAATGCTAACTAGTGTATGACACACAAAGACAGCATACAAATGTAATCATGTCTTGAAATGGTATACTTGCAGACTTTGTTTCCCCTGGATGGAGAATCTAGAATATGTCTGCACAGTTCAGAATAAAACGTTAATCATTCAGGACTGAAATTGGGAACAATGTCTTCACTGAAAGCTTTGTGAATCTTTGGAATTCTCTACTCCAAAAGATTGTAGATGCATCATTGGTGGCAATATTCAGGCTCTGTAGACAGGATTTTGATGTCTGAGGGAACACAAGAGCTGTGAGGAGCAAACAGGCAAGTAGAGTTGAAGGTAGAAAAATAGGAGCCTGGAAGAACACAGCAGGCCAGACCGCATCTGGAGGAAAGGAGCTGTCAATGTTTCGGGTGTTATCCTTCTTCAGGACACGATGTGGGGTAGGGGGAGCTGCAGATAAAGTGGGTGGGAGAGGAGTGGAGGTGGAATGGTGGTGATGCAATATGTGTCTGCCTTGGATCCCAGTATCTGCAGTTTTTTTGTCTCTAAGAAGAGTTGGAGGCCAGGATCAACAATTAACATTGAATGGTGAAGCAGCCTCAAGGGGCCATCAGATTTCTTTTGCTCCTCTCTGTTTTGTTCTTGTGATTTTTGGGCACCGGCAAATAGGGTCATAGTAAAAAAAATGATAAAAAGTGAGAATTGAATTAATTCTATTTGAATGGTAGAACATGATAGTTCAATTGATTCACAAAAGGAAATATATGGAAATTATATTATGCATCTTCAACGGTTGTAAGGTAACCAAAGCTCGAGACTGTATATTCTAGAGTATTTGTCATTTTGAAAGAAAAAGAAATAAGGAAAAGGAGTTGGAAAAGCTTTGTTAACAAAATAAATAGTTCAGTTGTGAAAAATGATCTTGATTTAGAAGATCAACTTGGATAGAGATAAGAAATGGCAAGGGTAAAATGTCATTGGTGGGAGTAGTTTGTAGCCACCTTGATAGCAGTTACACCTGACTGAGGCAGTGTATAAATCTAGAAATTGTGGGGTGCAGGGGAAAATTGTAAATAAGATATTGGTCTAATTGGTAGTATTAATCTTCATATAGATAGGAGAAATCATTTTGGCAAGGTACCCCTGGGGATAAGCTAATGGAGTATATTTGGGACTATAACTTAAATTGATACACTGTAGAATGAACCAGGGAACAGGATAGTTTAGATTGCGTAATGTGAAGTATGACATGGTTCATTAATGATCTTATCCTAAAGGATCCTTTAGGGAGAGTGACCATAACGTGATAATTTCACATTCGGCTTGAGGGTGAAAGCTTGAACCTAGAACTAGGGCCTTAAATTTATATAAGGGCAAATACAAAAGCACAAAGTCAGAATTGGCTAAAGTTGACTAGAAAAATAAATTAAAAAGTAAGATAAAGGTAGATAATTGCCCACGGTGTTCGAGGTGAGCTACTGACTTGGATTGAGGATTGGCTGTCTGACAGAAGGCAGACAGTTGCTCTTTTTCGGAATGGCAACCGGTGACGAGTAGTGTCCCACAGGGTTCAGTGTTGGGGCCGCTGCTGTTCACTTTATATATTAATGATCTGGATGAAGGGACTGGGTGCCTTCTGGCGAAGTTTGCCAATGATACAAAGATAGGTGGACAGGCAGGTAGTACTGACGAGGTGGAGACGCTGCAGAAAGATTTAGACAGTTTAGGAGAGTGGTCCAGGAAATGTCTGATGAAATTCAATGTGAGCAAATGCAAGGTTTTGTACTTTGGAGAAAAGAATACAGGCATGGACTATTCTCTAAACAGTGAGAAAATTCGTAAAGCAGAAGTACAAAGGGATCTGGGAGTGTTGGTCCAGGACTCTCTAAAGGTTAACTTGCAGGTAGAGTCCGTGTTTAAGAAAGCGAATGTAATGTTGTTGTTTATTTCGAGATGGTTGGAATATAAAAGCAGTGATGTGCTTCTGAGACTTTATAAAGCTCTAGTTAGGCTCCATTTAGAATACTGTGTCCAATTTTGGGCCACACACCTCAGGAAGGACATACTAGCCCGGGATCGTGTACAGCGGAGATTCACATGGATGGAATGGTAGGTTTAACGTATGATGAATGGCTAAGGATCCTGGGGTTGTATTCATTAGAGTTTAGAAGGTTGAAGGGAGATCTAATAGAAACTTGCAAGATAATGTATGGCTTAGAAAGTGTGGATGCTGGGAAGTTGTTTCCGTTAGGCGAGGAGACTAGAACCCGTGGGCACAGCCTTAGAATTAGAGGGGGTAAATTTAAAATGGAAATGAGGAGAAATTTCTTCAGCCAGAGAGTGGTGGGCTTGTGGAATTCATCGCCACGGAGTGCAGTGGAGGCCGAGACATTAGATGCCTTCAAGGCAGAGATCGATAAATTCTTGATCTCACAAGGAATCAAGGGCTGTGGGGAGAGTGCAGGGAAGTGGAGTTGAAATGCCCATCGCCAATGATTTAAATGGCGGAGTGAACTCGATGGGCCGAATGGACTTACTTCTACTCCTATGTCATATGGTCTTATAGATAAGCATAGCAGACAACAAGAGATATTTCATAACTTTCACAAAGACATTGGCTATTAAGAAGAAAGCATCAGAAGGAAGACGTACTATCTGTGGCTGATGGATTAGATTAAAAATAGTTTTGCATTGAAAGAAAATGTGTACAATCCTGTATAGATACAGGCGACAGAACTGGAAATACTTAGAAACCAGCAAAGGATGACTAAAGAAACACATGACCAAATTAGAATATGAGACTAAACAAGCAAATAAATCAAAATAGACACCAGGAACATCAATTTGTGCATTAAAAAAGAAAGCAGAGGAAGTAACTGCTACTCCTGTAGAGAATAAGACTGGGACATTAATAATACGAACCAAGGAAGAGGAAGAGACTTGGAATAATGTTTTGTGTTTATCCCATGTCAGAAGACAGTAAAAGCATTCCAGTAATAATAGAAAATCAAATGGTTAAAGGGAGGGAGGAATTTAAAATAATCATTATCATATCTGAAATAATGCTTGTAATCTTAAAGAGACTGACAAGTGAACTGGGTGTGATGGCTTGCATTGTAAAGTCTTAAAAGAAGTGGCTGCAGACCTATTTGGAGTGGGCTGTACTCTTCTAAAACTCTCCAGATTCTGGAATGGCCTCAGCAGACTGGAAAACCAGAAGGGTGTGACTACTAGTAATGAAAGATAAGAGACCGAAAGCAATCAACTATATACCAGTTAGCTTTAGCATTTGTCATTCTATTATTGAGAAAGTTGTAGCAGGATTTTCACATAATCATATTATAATTAAGAAAAGTGAATAAGGTTATATGAAAGAGGAAATTATGCTTTATAAATTTGTTAGCATTCTTTGTGAATACAACAAACATGATGGTCAAAGGGGGATTAGTAGATTTAATGTACTTGGATTTCCAAAAGGCATGCAACAAGCTACCACATAAATGTTTACTACACAAGTTAACAGCTCATTATATTGGATGCTATATTGGCATGGATAGAGGACTGACTAACAGCACGAAACAGAGTAGGAATAAGCAAAATACTGCAGATGCTGGAAATCAGAACCTAAACTGAAAATGCTGGAGAAACCCAACAGATCTGGCAGCATCTGTGGAGCTACAAGCAGAGTTAACATTTTGAGTCAAATATGACTTTCCTTCTTCTGAATCCCAAAAAGCAGTGAAGGCTGGGACATGGAATATATTCAAGGTTGAGTTAGACTGAATTTTGATTACAAAGGAGACTAAGTGATTGAAAGCAGGCAGGGAAGTTGAATTGAGGCCATGAACAGGTCTATAATTGTCTTATTGAATGGTAGCGCAGGTTCAAATGGCAAACTATTGCTTGTATTTCTTATGTTTATACATTCTTGTTCAGAGTTGTGGACAATTATGAGAATGAACTAACGTTGAAAAATCTCAGCATATCAGTGTAATACACCTCCAGCTTGATTTTCATAATTTCTTAGTAAAGTGGATTGAAGTTTTCTCGCTCAAATAAATATATCCTTGAGTTTTTGAATTGCGGAGACGTGACAAGGTGTCAAGTTTTGAAATTTAATTAAAAGTTAAGTCTCTAACAAAAAGAACTTCATAGCTTAAGGTTTAAATGCAATTTTTTAAAAGACCAGTTTGCTAAATTTGTTTAATGTTATGGTTGGCAGTTTATAGAGCGTTCCATGTATGAAATTGATATTGGCATGGATTCGTTAACCACTTCTGCAAATGACTCCCTTCCTTGCAACCATGATGAGGAATTTTAGTAATGAGAAAAATGCATATCATTGGTATGGATCCTTCGGTAAAGCTTGATTGAATATTTTTTCAATTTCCTGGCTAGCTTCCCACCTGCTGGAAACTTGAGGTCACTTAAAACTTTGCTGCTTGCTCTCTAATTTGCACTTAGTCTACTCATTGACCATCACTGGCTCGTTACCTAACAGCACCTTGGTTTCAATATGTCGTTCATTCCTGTGTCTAAATTCTTCCATGGCCCCACTCCTCACTACCTAGTGATCTCCTCTAGCTCTACAGTGCTCCAAGATCTCAGTGCTTCTCCACTTCTGGCCTCTTGTTTCATTGTTTTAGCATTGGTGGCTCTTCCTTCTGCTTCTTAGGCTCACACTGCTGGATTTTTTTCTCCAAAACCTCTTTGCCTCACTCAACTTCATCAAAGTTTTCATTGTCTATCCTAATAGCTCTTCATGTGGCCTAGTGTCAAATTTTGTCTGGTCATCTACCCATGAATCAATTTGTAATATTTACAAAATGTTAATGGTGCCACATAAATGCAAGTTTGTCTGCATGGCTGTCTTTGTCTTACGGTAAAATCGTCCGCTCAACATTGTATCATGACATTGTGCCTTCAATTATATGATTCAGATGCAATGCCAGTAAACAAGTATGCAATTTCTTACATGAATTTAAAGCTATTCATTAGACTAAATTAACCTGTAGTTTTCCTTTTCTTATAAACTTCTCCCATACTTCTTTTTGTTTCTCCCTCGTATGTACTTTTCTACATCCACATTGTGAATTCTTTTTTATTATTCCCAGCTTACAGTTTTGAATTTCCTTTTGAAATGGGCTGCCTCATCACTCTTCTTTCAACTCTCTCTCTCACTATCTTCCACTTGTATTATACTGCATTCTTGCATACTTTAGCTAAAATTATGTCTAACAGATGTGTCAGTAATTTATGACTTACTTTATCAAATGCATTAGAAAGTTCTAATACTGAGGTTATCGACGTGTGTCAAAAAACACATCAGTCCAATATAATGATGAAACACTTTTATTCATGTCAATATTCCATATGAAGATAACGTAACTTAATATCTCATTCAGATAATCCACCCAATCAACACACAGAAAAAATAATTACATCCCTGTATTCATCTGAAACTGGCTGGTAATAGTTTCAGAGCAAACCATACATGCACTACAGTCAAGTGACAGAATACAAATTATTTAATTTGAGGCAAATTGGTATTCAATGTCAGGAAAAGCATATCATGCTAACTAAAAATTCTGTCCTCATCGCATTAACGTCGGGAGTCTCATCAGAAAGTGATACCCCATGTGTGGGATATTATTAAGTAATTACTATGTCTTTGGTCCAACAACCCATCACTTCACTGCTTGATACACTTGAGATTATGGCCTTTATTTCATTCCGTGTACTCAGTAACTTGTTAATTTTAGCATAATATCATGCTTCAGTTGCAAAAGAGATTGTAGGTGCACAAAATCTTTATTGATATTGAAAGAAACTCCTTTAAAATCCATTCAGTGAATGCAATTTGGCAGATTATATCTCATTTTGGAAGAAGATCCAAATAACTCACCAATGTTTGCCCCAGTTTCCTCCCTTGTGGGGCAGATGTCTAATGTATGGCACAGAGTGGATTATGCTCTGCAAATTTTAAGTAAACTCAAGAGTTTTAGTTGAAAGATAATCCATTCACTGTATTTGAAGAAACATGAAAAAGCAAGAATGTATTTTCCTGAATAATTAGTCAGTGGGGAAACATATGCAAGAAGGAATGCATGATACCTGGTAAATTTTCAGTTTTATGGTCTTGAAGGAATGGTGTCATTCACCACAAGTCATAATGCTCAAGTAAGGATTGCCAAACCAGAAAAGTGAACTGTACTAATCTGTATAAAACAAAATGTAGAGAAAGCAAAGTGGCCACTTAGATGAATTAATGGAGAGTTCATATTTACTACATACTTAACAGCATTTCATTGGAAACGTAAACTTATGGGCTATGAATAAATGTTATTGTTATATAATTGCCATTTATGAATATCCATATAAACCATCAAATTGTGTTGCAAGGAGAAATGCTTACACTTCAAATAGTCTTCAATTAAAACTGTAAAAGTTCTGGTGTAACATAACCTGAGTGAAACCTGCTCAGCTCAAGACTCTGAACTCAATAAGCTTCTGTATAGATTTGTATTTACAATCTTCTACACAGACTACCATTGATTTGGCTGAATACTTGCACATTATATCAGCCTGCCAAACCATCCAAAGGTTATTGAGGATGTGGGTGAGCAGCCACAAGCACATCTGTGGTTTTACAGAAAAAGTACAGCTCCATTTAAATAAATTATAAATAAACTTGTAAGTAAACAGAAATACCAGGAGAGTAAATATAGCCTTGTGATCTTGTTTTTCAGTTTGTTGCATTCAATATAGTTTCAACAGTTAACTGAAACAGTAAATGCCATGATTATGCAAGTCAAGGAACAATCTAACAAGATATTGTTGAAAAAAAAACAAACCAGCATGATAGCAGAATTAAAAAAAGATACTTTATTTTCTAATTACCATGTATAGAATGTTTATTTTCTTGGACCTGGAACCCCATTGAGAAAAATACGAGCTGGGTGACGGGAAGTATGTAAGAGTAATGTGGCTGCATTCCATTGAATCTAAGAACCTGGCAAAGATGGCAGTATGAACAAATCCTTGTGCTCTCATATCATTTTTGCACTAGCCTTTGAGAATATGATGTAGGAACATTGAGATGAAATCTTCCAGCTCCATAGATGACACGAGCAATGGTTTATAAAATGTGGCAAGAATAGAAAACTCAGATTCTTGGCATTGAGAAAAAAAAGCATGATTCTCCACCCAACTTTTAATAATGAGATGAGAATCTCATCAAGAGACATCTCATCATTACCAATTGTTGCCTCATCTGTATGTAATTTCTCCAGAATGACAAATTAGGTAGTCACAATTCCTGACCTGAAAGTCAAGGCAGATACCTGGCATATTCAGCTTGCTGCTTTCTCCTCTGGGCCTCCATGTTGGCCAGTGGTCCCCAACGTCTCAGGCATGCTCCATGTGCAATGATCACCTACATATTTTGTGCATGGAGGTTAGCAACAGACATACCACCAACAACACTGAATTAACATGGAATCACTCTGACTCATTTACAATACAGTTCATCCCTTCAATACTGAACTTCACAATGTGCTAACACCTTACATTGCAATGCTGCTGCCAGGCTGCTTCACATGCAGGGATAGGCATCTGTCTCATGCATCATGGTCATACTGTTCAGCCTTGTCTTTTTAGCACAGACACAATGTCAGGAAGCCTGTCATGTTTCCAGAAATGATCAGTTAAGGGGAGAAATGTGTTGTTATGTGACACTGTCCTATGTCAATGTCATAAAGGCAGCATATATCTGTAGCTTATATAGAAAATACACTGCACATGCTTCAACCTAATGACCATATGTCAGAGTTTAAGGGGAGTCATCTTTAGTCAAGTGAAAGGTGCCAACAGTCACTCAGGGATGTTACCAATCTCAGTCAAGGGCATAGTTCAACTTCAATCCAGAGCAAAAACAATGCATTGGGTTCCCAGCGTTATGACATGAGCAGACTAAGGCAAAGTGGAGTGTGGAGTTTGCACATTCTCCGTGTGTCTGCGTGAGTTTTCTTCGGGTGCTTCAGTTTCCTCCCACAGTCCAAAGATATGCAGGCTGTATGGATTGGCCATGCTAAATTGCCCATAGCGTTCAGGGATGTGCAGATTAGGGTGTTGGGTGGGATGTTCTGAGGGTCAGTATGGGCTGAAGGGCCTGTTTCCACACTGTTGGGATTCTATGAAAAAAAATTCTCCCAATATGTGGTGAGAAAATGAATGTCGAGCTCCCCACCATCTGTCTTGGCTCTCTCTGCGCTCTTATGGGTGTTTTCTCCTGAAACGAGATAGAGTGAAGGAGCGAGTGAATTGAAACTGGTTGGAACAGCTGTTATTGCAGAAGGTGGTAAGATGGTAAGGTGTCCCAAGTGAGTGAGTAGGAAGAATAGAGAACATGGAAAATAAGTGGCCTGGGAGTTTGGGATGGCTGAGGGCAATTGAGAGAGGATGCTGCATTCAAGTGTCTGTTGTGAGTTGTAGACCATGAGCCTTAGTGTGAGGTTGATGCAGTGGCAGAGCTTGACTGAGTGTGAGATAGCAGAGAGAAGATAATGACACATAGCTCTGTGGAGTGAGGAAGGTCATTGACCTTCTTCCTGCATTGACAAGTCTTCATCCGGATCATTGACATCATATTGACCCAGGAGGTAACTTCAGCTGAGGCTGGCAGGGGCTGTTGTTGTGGAGCCCTTTGGTGTACCTGAGGGAAGAAGATGGCTTATATCTCCTCCATCCCATCTACCAAGGTGGTTCATGTCCTGGAAAGTGAAGCAGTGCACTAAGGTCTCTTTCTTGGTCATGTCTTTAGAATTATGCAGCAACACACAGACATTGGAAGTTCTTGGCTTGACCTGGTCAGCAGCTGGGCTTTAAGTATGATGTCAGTGATATGACAGTCACAGTTCAGAATGTTGTGGCACCCATCAGTACTTCTGCCATTGCTCACAACAAGATGGTGTGAAAGCAGTGCCACAGAGGCATTGTGTATACATAATGGGCTGAACAACAGAGAATTGCATGAGATAACTGGCTCAAGCCCACAGAGAGAAACCCTCCACGAAGCTCCCGAGGATGTAGGTAGGCAGAGCCTGGACAACTGGAGCCGTGACAGGAGGAAATGAGCTCAGTGCTGATACAAGTCTGGGCCCAAAATGTCAGCTTTTGTGCTCCTAAGATGCTGCTTGGCCTGCTGTGTTCATCCAGCCTCACATTTTTATTATCTTGGATTCTCCAGCATCTGCAGTTCCCATTATCTCTCGCCTACGTGGACAGTCTGGTTTGTGGATATTGGGAAGGAGATGAAAGAAGGCTGCCAGGGGTTGGGAGATTACTAGGTTGGAGGCAGTGGGGGAGAGATCTTCATAGGTAATGAGGACGTTTACAGTCCCAGCAACAATGGCTTAATGTTTGGATGTGGGGTCATGATCCGGGGGCAGGAGGATGAAGTGTTCGAGAGTTGGCATTCAGTCTCTGCAAGGTAAAGATCAGTGTACCAGACAACAATGACACCACCTTTGTCAGCCGGTTTGATAGCAAAGCTGGGGTTGGACCTAAGAAAGCGAAGTACAGCAATTTCAGAATGGGACAGATTAGAGTGTATGAGAGAAGCAGAGAAAATGAGGTGGCCAATGTCCCGTTGGTAGTTTTCAATTACGAGATTGAGGGCAGGTAAGAGGCATTGGGAAGGAGGTCCAAGCGGAAGGTGAATACTAGAGGCAGGTGAAAGGATCAGTGGAACAAACAGATTTGCCACCCAGGTTGATAGTGCTGTTAAGAAGGCTTACGGTGTGTTAGGTTTTATTGGTAGAGGGATTGAGTTCCGGAGCCGTGATGTCACGCTGCAACTGTACAAAATGCTAGTGCGGCCTCATTTGGAATATTGTGTACAGTTCTGGTCGCCACATTACAGGAAGGATGTGGAAACATTGGAAAAGCTGCAGAGGAGATTTACCAGGATGTTGCCTGGTCTGGAGCAGTATGAAGAAAGGCTGAGGGACTTGGGTCTGTCCTCATTGGAGAGAAGGAGGCTAAGGGGGATTTAATAGAGACATACAAGATGATCAGAGGATTAGATAGGGTGGACAGTGAGAGTCTTTTTCCGAGGATGATGACTTCAGCTTGTACAAGGGGGCATAGCTACAAATTGAGGGGTGATAGATTTAAGACAGATGTCAGAGGCAGGTTCTTTACTCAGAGAGTGGTAAGAGCGTGGAACGCCCTGTCTGCCAATGTCGTTAACTCAGCCACATTAGGGGCATTTAATCAGTCCTTGGATAAGCATATGGATAATGATGGGATAGTGTAGGGGGAGGGGCTTAGATTAGTTCACAGGTTGGCGCAACATTGAGGGCCGAAGGACCTGTTCTGTGCTGTATTGTTCTATGTTCTATGTTCTAAAGGGGATACCTGCCCGAAGAAGAGAACAAGGAGAGGGAGATGGCAGAAAATCAGTTCAACGTCATGACAAGACCGAAATTCATTAATGTGGAGGTGGAAGGGTATAACACTGAGTCCTTTGCCGAGGACAGTATGCTGAGCCTCAGAGTAGGTCAGGAGGCATAGTGAACACATGGCAAGGGCTGGTGTTGGGGCAAGTGGCCTCGAATTCAGAAAGTGATTGCATCTGAGGGCTGGGAAGGGATGGGTACTGTGGGACGATCCGCAGAATAGATGTTGGAGCCCATAAATTGCTGCACCTTGCATGTCTTGATGCCCATAAGAAAGAGAAAATGTCTTTTTGTTGAGGCAAAGGATGAGACAAAGGATAAAGTAAAGCTGGGGACCGGCACAGCTTTGAAAGGGTGAGTCGATGTTGCTGCACAATGGAGTCAAGTGTGCACATATCCCAGTGCATGGCATTGATCGTGGATCAGAGGATCCAGTGGGAATAGCAGTGTGAAGAACACTGTATGTCCTGGAGATACTTGTAATTCTGGGTGGATTTGAAACATGAAGGGTGAAACTTGAATTGAAATCCGTATGGGGTAAGTTTGAGTTGTGGGCAGTCACTGGAGAAGGAAACTGGGCAATGGAAGCTTGGGTTAATGTGGACAGCAATGTGGTGGCAATCGAAGTCAGAATGTGTAAGGAATATGCAATAACCCATGTGCCAAATAAACAAATCTTTGAAAATGAATGGTATTGGAACATTGTGTGCACGAACTTCTGTTGTCAATAATGCCGGTTTCGCAGTGCACTATGTGATGCTGCTGCTTGACAACAGAATCCCACAGTGAGGTGCTGATGGAATCATTGCAGGGCCTAATCTAGGTGATAGTAACAAATATTTAAAGGACAACTTTGAAAACTAAAAGTAGACAAGGGTTCCATATGAACGTCAATTGAAGTGGGTCAGTTGATCCTAAGAGAAATGACAAGTGCCTCCTGGTGCCCGTGGCCAATTGAAAAACTTCAGGTCTTTGGGGCTTTAGGCCCCTGAGTTTGGAGGCATGGAAACAAGTGCCTCACAGCTTCTAGTGTTAACAGAGATGGTACTGGAGAAACTCAGAGAGTGAAGGTTAAGGTCTCCCAAAATAGGTTTGCCCAAAGATAAGGGCCTGTGCCTTGGAAGTTATCACTGTCCAGCTAATCTGGTGAGCTCTTGCTGGCTCCTGAAAATCTAAGTGAGATGGTATAAATCTTGCTTTGGGCCATACCCATATATTTCAGCAGGTCTCTAAAGTGAAGAATCTCTAATATGTTAGAACAATGTTGCTACAAACATACACCCAAACATATGAATTGCATTAGAAGCAAGCTGTTCAACCCTTTGAGACTGCTATGCCATTTATTAAGGACATATTTGATCTGTCTTGTTTCAAATTCCACATTTCTATCAATTGCTGATTACCTTTGATTGTCTTGGCTAACAAGAATCTATCAATCTCTGCCTTAGAATGTTCAATAGCACTGTCTCCACTTCCTACTGAGGCAGATAGCTCCAAAATTGCACCACACCACAATCTGAGACAAAAATATTCTCCCTGGCCCTCTCCAAAAAGGGAGATCTCTAATTTTCAAATAATGACATCTTTCTACATCCATATTATCAAGACCATTCAGGATCTTACAAGCTTCAAACAAGTCACTCTTCAATCTTTTACACTCCAGCAGCAACCTTGACAATCTTTCCTCATAACACAACCCACTCATTCTAGACATCGACTTAGAACAATTTCAATGCATTTACATGTTCCCTTAAACAAGGAGAGCAAAACCACAAATAGTATTTGTAACATGGTCTCACTATTGCCCTGTATAACTGAAGTATAGCAGCCTCACTTCTATATTCAATTCCTGTCATGATAAAGAAGAGGATTCCATTAGATTTGTTAATCACTTGTCGTCCCTGTGTACTATGTGCAACTCATGCTCGAGAACAGTTACATCCCTCTGCACTTCAGAACTTTGCAATTGTTCCATGTTTAAGTAATATGCTGCTTTAAAAAAAAATCCCACCAAAGTGAACAATTTCCAATTGTGGTATTTGTCACCTGTACTGTTACTAGGTTTTCTTTTTACCTACATTCCCATTTCTTTCAAGTGTAGTCCTGGAGTCTGCAGCTGAGGTATAGGAAGTCTGCCCGCTAGGAGTGCCTTTTGGCCAAGCAATCCCAGGGATGCTTGTGGCTAAAGGGCCCAGTCAGGCTGAGATTAGCCCGATATAGACTCGCCTTCTTTAGCTTGAACATCTACAAGGTTAGGGAATCACAGCCTGGTTGGAAGTGAAGGGAGTAGGGATCTCTGGAGTGTCCTGAGAGAGATTTCTAGGGAGCACGAAGGTGGTTCCTCCTCTATCTCAGTGCATTCTGATGTTTTCTTGTCTCTTTGAGAGGCAGGGCACCTGGAGTGAGGTTGAGGTCCCTCATCTCCATGATGTTTTGCTGCTGATGCTGAGCTGTAGTAAGTGCAGAAAACAACTTGCTGGTGCTTCTCTTCTGAGGGATTTGTTGCTTCTTCCTCAGAGGTAGAGGAAAAGCTGGTGTTCTGAGTGGCTAATCTCTTGTACAAGGAGGCTACTTGGATGCTGTTGATGCTCTCAGATGATAAAAGCAGCAACAGTTTGTACAACTATGGCAGAAGCCTGAGCATACTAAGAACATGTTCACTGTACTGGTAACAGGGGAGCAGCGCAGCACATTAAACCTTACTTGTTTGTGGGGATTTATAACTGTCCACATGAGTGGCCACTACCTCTTCCATCAGTTCAATGGCTCTCTCCTCATATGGGTTGAGAAGATGAATATCAGTCATACGGATAGACTTACTCACAAAATACTTAAAGACCTGGGTAAAGTAGATAGGGAGGAGGCCTTTCCTTTAGTAGGTGAGACTAGGACCCAAGGGCATGCCTTAGACTGAAGGGACGGCCTTCCAGAGATGTGGAATTTCTTCAGCCAGAGAGTGGTGAATCTGTGGAACTCAATGCCAGAGAAGGCCATGGAGGCCATGTCATTGAGTATATTTAAGACAGAGGTGGATGGATGCCTGATTAATAAGGGGATCAAAAGTTACAGTGAGAAGGCAAGAAAATGGGGTTGAGAATCATAGCAGCCATGATTGAATGGTGAAGCAGACTTGATGGGCCAAATGATCTAACTTTGCTCCCATATCTTATGGTCTCATAGTCATACTGCCACTTGTTTTGGCTCCATTGGCCTTAATATGGGCCATTTTCTCCTGTTTTGAGAAAAAAGAGGGGGATCAAGTGAGATAAAAGTGGCTGGCACTGCTGTTAGTGGTAATGAAGTGGAGGAAAGGTGTGTAGTGTATTGAATCAGTGAGGGCAGCAATAAGCTAAGTGAGAGTCATTAAGGAAAGATGCTACATGCAGGAATGACCGTTACAGACCATTGACCTTCATGGGAGGTGGATGCAATAGCAGAGTTTGAGTGAGTGTGAGGCAGCAGAAGCACTCCCCTTGCAGAGTGCAGAAGATCATGAAACTTCTTGCAGCATTGCTGTACATGCCTCTGGACTGAGGAACTTGCACTGACACAAGTGACAATTTCATACCAGGCTGGCAGGTTCTGATGTCAAAAGAACAAAGAACAAATTACAGCACAGGAACAGGCCCTTCAGCCCTCCAAGCCTGTGCCGATCCAGATCCTCCATCTAAACCTGTCACCTATTTACCAAGGATCTGTATCCCTCTGCTCCCTGCCCATTCATGTATCTGTCTAGGTACATCTTAAATGACACTATTGTGTCCGCCTCTACTACCTCCGTTTACCACTACCCTCTGCGTAAAGAACTTTCCACACATATCTCCCTTAAACTTTTCCCCTCTCACCTTGAAATCGTGACCCCTAGTAACTGAGTCCCCCACTCTGGGGAAAAAAGATTCTTGCTCTCCACCCTGTCTATACCCCTCATGATTTTGTAGACCTCAATCAGGTACCTCCTCAACCTCCATCTCTCTAATGCAATTAATCCTAATATACTCAACCTCTCTTCATAGCTAGCTCCCTCCATACCAGGCAACTTCCTGGTGAACCTCTTCTGCATTTTCTCCAAAGGGTTCTTATTCTTTTGGTAATGTGGCGAATTGAACTGTATGCAGAACTCTAAATGTGGTCAAACCAAAGTCCTATACAACTAACATAGAACATAGAACACTACAGCACAGTACAGGCCCTTTGGCCCTTGATGTTGCACCAACCTGTGAAGCCAAACTGAAGCCCATCCAACCTACACTATTCCATTATTATCCATGTGTTTATCCAATGACCATTTGAATGCCCTTAAAGTTGGCGAGTCTACTACTGTTGCAGGCAGGGCATTCCACACCTTTACTACTCCCTGAGTAAAGAACCTACCTCTGACATCTGTCCTATATCTATCACCCCTCAATTTAAATCTATGTCCCCTCGTGCTAGTCATCTCCATTTGAGGAAAAAGGCTCTCACTGTCCACTCTATCTAATCCTCTGATCATCATGTATGTCTCTGTTAGGCCACCTCTTAACCTTCTTCTCACTAACGAAAACAGCCTCAACTCCATCAGCCTTTCCTCATAAGACCTTCCTTCCATACCAGGCAACATCATGGTAAATCTCCTCTCCACCCTTTCCAATGCTTCCACATCCTTCCTATAATGCGATGACCAGAACTGCACACAATACTCCAAGTGTGGCCGCACCAGGGTTTTGTAGAGCTGCAACATGACCTCATGGTTCCAAAGCTCAATCCCTCTACCAATAAAACCTAACACACCATACACCTACTTAACAACCCTATCAACCTGGGTGGCAACTTCCAGGGATCTATGTACATGGACACTGAGATCTCTCAAATCATCCACACTACCAAGAATCTTACCATTAGCCCAGTACTCTGTATTCCTGTTACTCCTTCCAAAGTGAATCACCTCACACTTTTCCAGATTAAACTCCATTTGCCACCTCTCAGACCATCTCTGCAGCTTATCTATGGCCCTCTGTAACCTGCAACATCCTTCTGCACTATCCACAACTCCACCGACTTTACTGTCATCTGCAAATTTACTAACCCATCCTTCTATGCCCTCATCCAGGTCACTTACAAAAATGATAAACAGCAGTGGCTGCAAAACAGACCCTTGTGGTACACCACTAGTAACTGCACTCCAGGATGAACATTTCCCATCAACCACCACCCTCTGTCTTCTTTCACCTAGCCAATTTTTGATCCAAACCGCTAAATCACCCTCAACCCCATGACTTCGTATTTTATGTAATATCCTACCATGAGGAACTTTATCAAATGCTTTAATGAAATCCAGATACACCACATCTACTGCTTTACCCTCATCCACCTGTTAAGTCACCTTCTCAAAGAACTCAATAAGATTTGTTAGGCACAATCTACCCTTCACAAAACCGTGTTGACTATCCCTAATCAAATTATTCCTTTCTAGATTATTATAAATCCTATCTCTTGTAATCCTTTCCAACACTTTACCCACAACCGAAGTAAGGCTCACTGGTCTATAATTACCAGGATTGATCCTCCTCCCTTCTTGAACAAGGGGACAACATTTGCTATCCTCTAGTCTTCTCGCACTCTTCCTGAAGATAATGACAACATAACGATCAAAGCCAAAGGCTCTGCAATCTCCTCCCTAACTTCCCAGAGAATCCTAGGATATATCCCATCTGGCCCAGGGACTTATCTACTTTCACACCTTCCAGAAATGCTAGCACCTCCTCCTTGTGAACCTTAATCCCATCTAGCCTAACAGCCTGTATCTCAGTATTCTCTTCAACAACATTGTCTTTTTCCTGTGCGAATACTGTTGAAAAATATTCATTTAGCCCCTCTCCTATCTCTTCGGACTCCACACACAACTTCCCACTACTGCACTTGACTGGCCCTAGTCTGACTCTAGTCATTCGTTTGTTCCTGACATTTCTATAGAAAGCTTTAGGGTTTTCCTTGATCCTACCTGTCAAAGACTTCTCATGTCCATCCTGGTTCTTCTTAGCTCTCTCTTTAGGTCCTTCCTGGCTAACTTATAGTTCTCAAGCGCTCTAACTGATCCTTCACGCCCCATCTTTACATTAGCCTCCCTTTTCCTCTTGAGGAGAGTTTCAACTTCTTTAGGAAACCACAGTTCCCTCACTTGACCATTTCCTCCCTGCCTGAAAGGTATATGCTTATCAAGGGCATGCATTAGCTGTTCCTTGAACAAGCTCCATATTTCAATTGTGCCCAACCTCTGCAGTTTCCTTCTCCATCCAATGCATCCTAAATCTTGCCTAATCGTCTCATAATTATCTTTCCCCCAGCTATAACTCTTGCCCTGTGGTATATACCTATCCCTTTCCATCACTAAAGTAAATATAACCAAACTGTGGTCACCATCACCGAAGTGCACACCTACCTCCAAATCTAGCACCTGGCCTAGTTCATTACCCAGAACCTATTCCAAAGTGGCCTCACCTCTTGTTGGCCTATCTACCTACTGTGTGAGGAAACCCTCCTGCACAAGAACTGACCCATCTAACATACTTGACCTATAGCATTTCCAGTCAATATTTGGAAAGTTAAAGTCTGCCATAACAACTACCCTGTTACCTTCACTCCTATCCAGAATCGTCTTGGCAATCCTTTCCTCTACATCTCTGGAACTTCTTGGAGGCCTATAGAAAACTCCCAACAGGGTGGCCTCTCCTTTCCTGTTTCTAACCTCAGCCCATACTACCCCAGTAGATGAGTCCTCATCAAATGTCCTTTCTGCCACTGTAATATTTCCTTCACTAATAGTGCCACGCCTTCCCCCTCTTTTACCACCTTCCCTGATCTCACTGAAACATCGAAACCCCGGAACCTGCAGCAACCATTCCTGTCCTTGCTCTATCCATGTCTCCTTGATGGCTACAACATTGAAGTCCCAGGTACCAATCCATGATGCAAGTTCCCCCACCTTATTCCGGATCCTCCTGGCATTGAAGTAGACACACTTCAAACCACCTTCCGGCCTGCCGGTACTCTCCAGTGACCTTGAAACCTTATTTATGACTTCACTACTCTCAACCTCCAATTCAGGTTCCCATCCCCCTGCTGAATTAGTTTAAACCCTCCCGAAGTGCAATAGCAAATTCCATCCCCCCATATATTGATACCCCTCTGGTTCAGGTGTAGACCATCCCTTTTGTAAAGATCCCACCCACCCCAGAATGAGCCCCAGTTATCCAGGTATCTGAATCCCTCCCTCCTGCACCATCCCTGCAGCTATGTGTTCAACTGCTCTCGCCCCCTATTCCTTGCCTCGCTAGCACATGGCACGGGTAACAAACCAGAGATAACTCTGTTTGTTCTAGCTCTAAGTTTCCACCCTAGCTCCCTGAATTTCTGCCTCACATCCCCATCCCTTTTCCTACCTATGTCGTTTGTGCCTATATAGACCACGACTTGGGGCTGCTCCCCCTCCCCCTTAAGGATTCCGAAAACATGATCCAAGGTGTCACGGACCCTGACACCTGGGAGGCAACACACCAACCGTGAGTCTCTCTCGTCCCCACAGAACCTCCTATCTGTCCCCCAAACTATGGAGTCCCCAATGACTAATGCTGTCCTCCTCTCCCCCATTCCCTTCTGAGCAACAGGTACAGACTCTGCGCCAGAGACATGTACCCCACGGCTTACCCCAGTAAGCCATCCTCCCCAACAGTATCCAAAACAGTATACTTGTTATTGAGGGGAATGTCCACAGGGGATCCCTGCACTGTCTACCTGTTCCCTTTCTGTCCCCTGACTGTAACTTATCTACCTTTTTCCTGTCCGTGAGGTGTGAATACCTCCCTGTAACTCCTCTCAATTACCCCCTCAGCCTCCCGAATGCTCCAAAGTTCATCTAGCTCCAGCTCCAGTTTCCTAATGTGGTTTCCGAGGAGCTGGAGTTGGGTGCACTTCCCACAGACGAAATCAGTGGGGTCACTAGTAATGACCCTTACCTCCCACATTCTACAGGAGGAGCATGCAACTGCTCTGGCATCCCATTCCTCTGTTCTAAATTCACACACAGACTATTGAAAAAGAAAAAAAAAGTAATCCTACCAAATCAGCGCTCACATTTTTTTTGGTTAGAGGAGAAGGATGGATGGGAGACACTACCGAAGTAGTGTTTCAGGTAAAGCAACCACCCAAATATATTATGTCACTTACCTTTGAGTTGGTATTCCGGCTCATGCTGCTGCTACTGAAAACAACAGGGCCGCTTCTGCACAAGGTGAGTTTTTATACCAAAAAAAAATGACCTTACCTTCCCGTTGGCACTCTGGCTCACACTGCTGCCTTTGAAAACTATAACACGACCTGTCAACTCTTGTACTCAATACCCCATCCGATGAATGAAAGCATGCCGTATGCCTTCTTGACTACTCTATCGACCTGTGTTGCCACCTTCAGGGTACAATAGATCTGAACGCCCAGATCTCTCTGTGCATCAATTTTCCCCAGGGCTTTTCCATTTACCGTATAGTTCGCTCTTGAATTGAATCTTCCAAAATGCCTCACCTCGCATTTGCCTGGATTGAACTCCATCTGCCATTTCTCCCCCCAACTCTCCAATCTATCTATATTCTGCTGTAATCTCTGACAGTCCCCATCACTGTTTGCTACTCCATCAATCTTAGTGTCATCTGCAAACTTGCTAATTAAACCATCTATACCTTCCTCCAGATCATTTATGTACATCACAAACAAGGGTAGTCCCAACACAGACCCCCATGGAACACCACTGGTCACAGTTCTCCATTTTGAGAAACTCCCTACCACTATAACTCTTCATCTCCCGTTGCCCAGCCAGTTCTCTATCCATCTAGTACACCCTGGACCCCATGCGACTTCACTTTCTCCATCAGCCTACCATGGGGAAACTTATCAAATGCCTTACTGAAGTCCATGTTTATGACATCCACAGCCCTTCCGTCATCGATCAACTATGTCACTTACTCACAGAATTCTATCAAGTTGGTAAGACAATGACCTTCCCTGCACAAGATCATGCTGCGTATCACTAATAAGCCCATTGTCTTCCAAATGTAAATAGATCCTATGCCTCAGTATCTTCTCCAGCAGCTTCACCAACACTGACATCAGGCTCACTGGTCTATAATTATCTGGATTATCCTTGCTAATCTTCTTAAACAAGGGGACAACATTAGCAATTCTCCAATCCTCCAGGACATCGCTCGTGCTCAAGGATGCTACAAAGATATCTGTTAAGGCCGCAGCTATTTCCTCTCTAACTTCCCTCAGCAACTTTGGATAGACCCTATCTGGGCCTGGGGACTTGTCCACCCTAATGCCTTTTGGATACCCAACACCTCACACCTCCTTATGCTGACTTGACCTACAGTAATCAAACATCTATCCCTAACTTCAACATCTGCTTTGTCTCTCTCCTCAGTGAAGACTGGTGCAAAGTACTCATTAAGAATCTCACTCATTTTCTCTGATTCGTTGTACAACTTCTCTCTTTTGTCCTTGAGTGCCCAACTCTTTCTCTAGTTACCCTCTTGCTCCTCATGTATGAATAAAAGGCTTTGGAATGTTCCTTAACCCTATTTGTTGAAGATATTTCATGACCCCTTTTAGCCCTCTTAATTCCTCATTTTTGATTGGTCCTACTTTCCCGATGTTCTTCCAAAGCTTCACCTGTTTTCAGTCATCTAGACCTTATGTATGATTCCTTTTTCCGCTTTCCATTCTCACAATTTCACCTGTCATCCATGGTTCCCTAATCTTGCTCTTTCCATCCCTCATTTTCACAGGGACATGTCTGCCCTGCACTCTAATCAACCTCTCTTTAAAAGCATCCCACATATCAAATATGGAATTACCCTCAAAAAACTACTCCCAATCCATATTCCCCAGCTCCTGCCAAATTTTGCTATAGTTGGCCTTCCCCCAATTCAATACTCTTCCTTCAGGACCACTCCCATCTTTGTCTATCAGTACTCTAAAATTTATGGAATTGTGATCACTATTCCTAAAGTAATCCCCTACTGAAACTTCAACCACCTGGCTAGGTTCAATCCCCAACACCCAGTCCGGTTTGGCGCCTTCCCGAGTTGGACTATTCACATACTGCACTAGAAAACCCTCCTGGATGCTCCTTACAAATTCTGCTCCATCTATACCCCTAACACTAAGTGAATCCCAGTCAAAGTTGGGAAAATTAAAATCTCCCACCACCACCACCCTGTTACTCCTACATATTAATATGGCACCCATGGCATCAGTGCCAAAAGGTACTCGTACCAGTGACTGAGTACAAGACAGCAGCACAGGACTGGCACAGCCGAGATGTGTGCATATTTAATAATTGTGTGGGAAATGTTATTAGGGTCTAAAGGGGGAAACTTTCTACAAACTCCCTGAAATTCTGAGCCAGAATTTCGGAACATTCAGCTCGCTGGTTAAGCCAGTGATCCCTAGCTGGGTAGTGCAACATTAATGAGCAGCTATAAGATTGGTAATATGTGTGTCAATTTTTAGGAGGTTGAAGCTAAAGATACTATTGTTTTGAAAACTTAGTCTACAGCAAAACCCTGCTGTCATACTCAAGAGGTAAATCTGCTGGTGATAGATGAGACCTTCTTGTTTGTAATAAAATTGCAGGAAGTCATACTTCCATGTGGTCTTGCCCAGCAACAACATTGGTGAAAGCTGGTTAAAACAATTGGTTAGAGAATATTAAAGCAGTATTCATCCACCTGTTTAAGCTTTTCAGTGGTGTTTATTTCTACCAATTATATGTTGCCTGAATGGTGAAATAGCTCCATGAAAGCTGGGATCCCATCACCAAGTCATCTTTTATTTACACAGCAACTTCAATGCTGGCACCGAGACTGGGCAGAAATCCTGACACTCCTGGTTATATCTATCGGCCAGGACTCCCTGATTGGACCAGGTTAACAACCCCAATCTGTGAATGTACATTCTATGAGATCCATCTGTCTGACATTGTTCCAATCACTACATCCCTCCCCGTCTAATTCCTGGCACATAAGCCTGTTTTTTGTCCTGTAGCTTCTCTTGGGATATTTTCACTTGGGCCATCAGACTTACCATGGTAAGTGGTATTAGTCTCATTCTTGGACACTACATCTCCATCAAGGAGGGACACCTCAGTACTTCACTCTACTGCAAGCCCAAGGATAACCTCACAGTGCTTCACTTCTCTAGCATCCACCCTAAACTTATTAAAGAAGCCACCCATGGACAAGCCCTGTATATACACAGGATCTGCTCAGATGAGGACAAACACGATGGACACTTACAGATGCTGAAAGGCACTCTCATAGAAATGGATACAATTCTCAACTCATTGATCACCAGTTCTGACATGGTATGGCGAAAAACTGCAACAACCTCCTCAGAAGACAGACATGGGACACAACCAAGAGAGTACCCTTTGTTATCTAGTATTTCACCAATCACAGCATTCAAGAAGCAACTGGATGAATACATGAATAGCAAAGGATGTGGATCTTGTAAGTTAAGATAATTTTAATGTGGAAAACCAAAATATTTTGGCGCTGGCTTTGGGGGTTGAACAGCCTGTTCCTGTATTTTTTCGTTCTTTACTTTTTATTCTAACTGCCAAACCTCAACCAGATCAGTGTTTGCAGCAAACTATCCAGCTTCAGGAGAACAGAGACTACAACACTGCACAACTCTACCACAGCAACCTCTGCAAAGCATGCCAGATTAATGACATGGATTCTACCATCACACATGAGGATACCACCCTCCACATACTCAGTAGGTACTCATGTGGCTCAGTTAATATTGTCTATCTCATATGCTGCAGGAAAGGTTGCCCAGAGGCATAGTACATTGGTGAGACTATGCAGGCGCTACAACAATGGTTGAATGAACACCATGCAACAATTGCCAGGCAGGTGTTTTCCCTCCCTATCAGGAACATTTCAGCGGTCAAGGACATTCAGCCTCCGATCTTTGGGTAAACATCCTTCAAGTTGGCCATCGTGATACACGACAATGCAGAATCACCAAGCAGAAACTAATAGCGAAGTTCCAGACCCATGAAGACAGCCTCAACTGTGATCTTGGGCTCATGTGGTGCTACTCTTGGCAGCGAGAGCTCCAGTAGGTAAAGGAGTGCAAGCCTAAACTGTTGTTGGAAATTTGCTGGTGAATAACAGGCAAATTTTCAGAAATTGTTCGTTAGAGCAGAGAGCATCAGCAGCTTCAACCTAATATTAGAAGTATTTAACATTGTAAGTATTAATTAAATTAAAGGGGTAGGACATGGCAGGACATCTCCAAATTGTAGTCTGTTCCTCTTTTTTGATGTGGGAAGCCAAGACCGACATGTGTGCAAGAAGCATCTTCCGCTTCAGCTCCTGGAAACTCGAGTTTCAGAGTTGGGGGAGCAGCTGGGGACACTGCGGGACTTTCACGAGGTGGAAAGTATTGTGAATAATGTGTACAGAGATGTATAGCGAGGTGGACATGTCGCATACTCAGACTCCACAGGCAGGAAGGGAATGGGTGACCACCAGGCAGAGCAGGAGGGCTAAGCAGTCAGTGCAGGAATCCGCTGAGGCTATTCCTGTGTAAAACGCATATACTGGGGTAATGGGAACTGCAGATGCTGGAGAATCCAAGATAATAAAGTGTGAAGCTGGATGAACACAGCAGGCCAAGCAGCATCTCAGGAGCACAAAAGCTGACTTTTCGGGCCTAGACCCTTCATCAGAGAGGGGGATGGGTGAGGGTTCTGGAATAAATAGGGAGAGAGGGGGAGGCAGACCGAAGATGGAGAGAAAAGAAAATAGGTGGAGAGGAGAGTATAGGTAGGGAGGTAGGGAGGGGATAGGTCAGTCCAGAGAAGACGGATAGGTCAAGGAGGTGGGATGAGGTTAGTAGGTAGGAAATGGAGGTGCGGCTTGAGGTGGGAGGAAGGGATGGGTGAGAGGAAGAACAGGTTAGGGAGGCAGAGACAGGCTGGGCTGGTTTTGGGATGCAGTGGGGGGAGGGGATGAGCTGGGCTGGTTGTGTGATGCAGTGGGGAGAGGGGACGAACTGGGCTGGTTTTGGGATGCGGTGGGGGACACTTCCGCCATCTACAATCCGACCCCACCACCCAAGACATTTTTCCACCTTCACCCTTGTCTGCCTTCCGGAGAGACCACTCTCTCCGTGACTCCCTTGTTGGCTCCACACTGCCCTCCAACCCCACCACACCCGGCACCTTCCCCTGCAACCGCAGGAAGTGCTACACTTGCCCCCACACCTCCTCCCTCACCCCCATCCCAGGCCCCAAGATGACTTTCCATATTAAGCAGAGGTTCACCTGCATATCTGCCAATGCGGTATACTGTATCCATTGTACCCGGTGTGGCTTCCTCTACATTGGGGAAACCAAGTGGAGGCTTGGGGACCACTTTGCAGAACACCTCTGCTCGGTTCGCAATAAACAACTGCACCTCCTAGTCGCAAACCATTTTCACTCCCCCTCCCATTCTTTAGATGACATGTCCATCATGGGCCTCCTGCAGTGCCACAATGATGCCACCCGAAGGTTGCAGGAACAGCAACTCATATTCCACTTGGGAACCCTGCAGCCCAATGGTATCAATGTGGACTTCACCAGCTTCAATATCTCCCCTTGCCCCACCGCATCCCTAAACCAGCCCAGTTCGTCCCCGCTCCCCACTGCATCACACAACCAGCCCAGCTCATCCCCTCCTCCCACTGCATCACAAAACCAGCCCAGCCTGTCTCTGCCTCCCTAACCGGTTCTTCCTCTCACCCATCCCTTCCTCCCACCTCAAGCTGCACCTCCATTTCCTACCTACTAACCTCATCCCACCTCCTTGACCTGTCCATCTTCCCTGGACTGTCCTATCCCCTCCCTACCTCCCCACCTATACTCTCCTCTCCATCTATCTTCTTTTCTCTCCATCTTCGGTCCGCGTCCCCCTCTCTCCCTATTTATTCCAGAACCCTCACCCCATCCCCTTCTCTGATGAAGGGTCTAGGCCTGAAAAGTCAGCTTTTGTGCTCCTGAGATGCTGCTTGGCCTGCTGTGTTCATCCAGCTTCACACTTTATTATCTAAAACACATATACTGCCTTGGATACTGTTGAGGGGAATGGCCACTCATGGGATAATGGCCGTAGCCAAATTCATGGCACCATGGTTGCCTCTGCTGCAGCGAGAAGGTGAGTTAGGCATAGAAGTGTTACAGTTATAGGGAATCCAATTGTAAGGGGAATAGATGTGTGTTTCTATGGCCACAAACGAGAGTCCAGGATGGCGTGTTGCCTCCCCGGTGCTAGGGTCCTGGATGTCTCCGAGCTGGACATTCTGGAGGGGGAGGGTGAACAGCCAGTGGTCATGGTACATGTTGAAGCTAATGATATAGGTAAAATAGAAAGGATGAGGTCCTAAAACTAGATTATAGAGAACTAGGAAGAAAGTTGAAATGTAAGACCTCAAAGGTAGTTGTCTCAGGATTACTACCAACAGTGCAACGACCTAGTCAAAGTAGAAACAGTAGGATATATAGGATAAAACGCGTGGCTGTAAAGATGGTGTGAGGGGGACGGTTTCAGATTCATGGGGCATTAGGACTGGTTCTGGAGGAGGGTTTAAACTGGTGTGGCAGGGGATAGAAACCAGAGGAGCAGGGCAGTAGATGCAGAAATCGAGGGAGAAGTAGAAACCAAGGCAAACATGGGTAAGAACTAGAACAGGCAGGGAAACACTGCTGAAAAGAGCAGGGGAGGTGGTTTGAAATGCATAAGTTTCAAAGCGAGAAGTATAATAGACAAGGCAGATCAACTTAGAGCTTGGTTAGGACTTAGAACTATTAACATTATTGTGATTACAGAGACTTGGCTGAAAGAAGGACAGGACTAGCAGGTGAATGTCCCAGGATTTAGATGTTTCAGGTCTGATAGAAAGGGAGGTAAAAGGGGTTGGGTAGTTGCATTACTGGTAAAGGAATATCTCACTGCTGCACTGGGGGAGGAATCTTTAGAGGACTTGCGCAGTGAGGCGATATGGGTAGAGCTCAGGAATAGGAAGGATGAAATCACAGTGCAGGGGGTATATTATAGGCATCCCAAGAACCAGCAGGAGATAGAGGAGAGGATATGTAGACAGATTTTGGAAAGATGTAAAAACAGCAGGGTGTTGTGGTGGGCGATTTTAACTTCCCCTGTACTGACTGGAACTCACTACATGCTAAGGGGCTTGGATGGGGCAGAATTTATAAGCACCATTCAGGAGGGATTCTTGACACAATAGGTAAACACTCCAACCAGGGAAAGGGTTTTACTGGACCTGGTTTTGGGAAATGAGCCGGCCAGGTGGGTAATGTTTCGAGTGGAGCATTTCAGGCATTGTGACCAAAACACTATGAGTTTTAAGATACTCATGGACAGGGATAATAGCAGTCCTTGTATGAAGGTGTTAAAATGTGAGAAGGTGAACTGCAACAAAATTAGGCAGGAACTGGAGAATTTCGATTGGAGGTGGCTGTTTGAGGGTAAATCTACATCAGACATGTGGGAGTATTTCAAACAGCAGATGATAAGAGTTCAGGAGCAGCAAGTTCCTGCAAGAATGAAGGATAGGTATGGCAGGTTACATGAACCTTGGAATTTATGGCCTTGGTCAGAAAGAAAAAAGAACATACATAAAATCTAGAAGGATGGGAACTGATGAAGCTCTTGAAGTATATAAGGAAAGTAGGAAAGCGCTGAAACAAGGAATTAGAAGGGCTGAAAGGGGTCATGAAAAGTCATTAGCAAACAGGATTAAGGAGAAGCCTAAGGCTTTTAATGCATATATAAAAAGCAAGAGGATAGCCAGAGAAAAGATTGGCCCACTCAAGGACAAAGGAGAGAATCTATGTGTAGAGTCAGAAGAGGCATGTGAGGTCCTAAATGAATACTTTGTGTCAGTATTCACCAAACAGAAGGAATTGGTGGAGGATGATTTCAAAATATTGAGGGAAGCAAGAGATCATATTGCTGGAGCATTGACCGACATCTTTGTGTCTCCTTTGGCCACAGGTGTGGTCCCTGAGGACTGGACAATAACCAATGTTGTCTCAATGTTTAAGAAATATAGCATGAATAGCCCAGGAAATCTCAGGCCTGTGAGCCTCACATCAGTGGTAGGAAAATTATTGGAAAAGATTCTCAGGGGCAAGATCTGTACACATTTAGAAGCAAATGGACATATTAGCAATAGGAGTTGCAGGAACAGCAACTCATATTCCGCCTGGGAACCCTGCAGCCTAATGGTATCAATGTGGACTTCACCAGTTTCAAAATTTCCCCTTCCCCTACTGCATCCCTAACCCAGCCCAGTTCGTCCCCTCCCCCCACTGCACCACACAACCAGCCCAGCTCTTCCCCCCCACCCACTGCATCCCAAAACCAGTCCAACCTGTCTCTGCCTCCCTAACCGGTTCTTCCTCTCACCCATCCCTTCCTCCCACCCCAAGCCGCACCCCCAGCTACCTACTAACCTCATCCCACCTCCTTGACCTGTCCGTCTTCCCTGGACTGACCTATCCCATCCCTACATCCCCACCCACACTCTCTCCACCTATCTTCTTTACTCTCCATCTTCGGTCCGCCTCCCCCTCTCTCCCTATTTATTCCAGTTTCCTCTCCCCATCCCCCTCTCTGATGAAGGGTCTAGGCCCGAAACATCAGCTTTTGTGCTCCTGAGATGCTGCTTGGCCTGCTGTGTTCATCCAGCCTCACATTTTATTATCTTGGAATTCTCCAGCATCTGCAGTTCCCATTATCTCTCTCTCTCTCTTAGCAATAGGTAGTATGGTTTTGAGCAGGGGAGGTCATGCCTCACATTGAACATGGAACATAGAACATAGAACATTACAGCACAGTACAGGCCCTTTGGCCCTCGATGTTGTGCCGACCTGTCATACCGATCTCAAGCCCATCTAACCTACACTATTCCATGTATGTCCATATGCTTATCCAATGACGACTTAAATGCACCTAAAGTTGGCAAATCTACTACTGTTGCAGGCAAAGCGTTCCAAACCCTTACTATTCTCTGAGTAAAGAAACTACCTCTGACATCTGTCCTATATCTTTCACCCTTCAATTTAAAGCTATGCCCCCTTGTGCTCGCCGTCACCATCCTAGGAAAAGGATCACTAACTTGACTGAGTTTTTTGAGGAGGCAATGAAAATGATTAATGAGGGAAAAATGATTGATGTAGTCTACATGGACTTTAATAAAGCCCTTGACAAGATCCCTCATGGCAGACTGGTACAAAAATTGAAGTGATATGGTATCAATGTGAACTGGCAAGATAGAGACAGAACGGATTTGGCAATAGGAGTCAGCGGGTAGCGGTGGAAGGATACTTTTTGGAATGAAGTGTTGTGATAAATGATGTTCCACAGGGATCAGTGCTGCAACCTCTGCTGTTCATGGTCTACATAAATGATTGGGAGGAAAGTGTAGCTGGTCTAAGTAGTAAGTTTGTGAATGATACAAAGATTGGTGGAGTTGCAGATAGCGAGGAGGATTGTCAGAGGATACAACAAGATACAGATTAGTTAGAAGAACGGGCAGTAAAATGGCGGATGGAGTTTAGATTAGACTCCCTACAGTGTGGAAACGGTCTCTTGGGCCCAACAAGTCCACACCGCCTCTTGGAGCATCCCACCCAGACCCATCCCCCTATAACCCATACACCCCTGACAATCAGGAAAAATGTGAGATGATGCATTTTGGAAGGTCAAGTACAGGTGGAAATTATACAACGAATGGTAGAACCCTTAGGAATATTGATATGATGAGGGATTTGGTTGTGTAGGTCCACTGATCACTGAAGGTGGCAGTGCAGGTAGATAAGGTAGTAAAAAAAACTTATGGCACGCGCGCTTTCATTGTAAAGGGCATTGAATATAAGGATAGACAAGTTATGTTGCAGCTTTGTCGAACTTTAGTTAGGCCATACTTGGAATATTGCATACAGTTCTGGTCACCACACTACCAAAAGGATTTGGATGTTTTGGAGAGGGTTCGTTGTTCTTTGTACACGTAACTCCACCATACTGTCCGGTGTTGGTAAAATCTTCCTAACTGTTCTGTTTTGATACTATCACCTTGATAACTTGTTATGATTTCTCAACATTAATTAGTTTGTACAGTTTTGGATTACTTGTTACTTTGGTTAGACCGTTGTCATGCGACTGTTATACGGATCATGTTATTCCAGCACCATCTCTAATATTGTCTTATTTTTGACTTTTTGTAATTATCTCTCTGCCTCTAATAATTGGATCATCGTTCATCCCCCTACTTGCTAATCAGCTGTTGACACTTTACTCACACCGCCTGACACTTCTGATCACACGCAAAGACCTGTTATTCAGCCTGTTGACATTCCAGTCTAGTTCTGAAGAAGGACCACGGGACTGGAAATGTTAATTTTGGTTTCTCTCTACAGATGCTCCCATACCAGTTGAGCTTTTCCAGCAATTTCTGTTTTTGACAATCCATTCAGATCATTTGTATTATCTTTTGACACTCTAATTATCTGGAATTATCTTGCAATAATCTCTCTGCCCATAAATTCTGTGTCTACGCACTTGCCTCCATTTTACCTGATGAAAGCGTAGCACTCTGAAAGCTTGTGATTTCAAATAAACCTGGTGGATTATAAGCTGGTGTCAAGTGATTTCTGATAAAGAAAACAAATGAGTTATACATAAGTGGATGACATGGGTGTTAGTGCTAGTGCATGTTGGGTAACGGTACTAAGGTTTTCCAAAGGAGTGAGGAGGTAGAATGAAAGGATGTAAGGTTAGTGGCATGGGAGGATGGGAGGTGGTGGGGTAAGGGAAGTGAATGAGGGAAGATTTTGTATACTTCAGAGAAGGTATCAGAGTAAAAGCTTTGGTGAAATGCAATGCACTAGCAGAGATAATGTGGGTGTGAGGTAGCATAAGCAGATTACAGCACTTACCCTGGTGCTCAGCCCACCAAATCCTGAGTAGTGCACTGACCCAGGTGACGACATCTGACTAGACATACATTCATACCAGAGCACAGCCTTCTCTGTCTGGCCTCCTGGAAGAAGATGGCCCTCCTGTGCACAAACCATCAACCAAGAATTCAGAGAATCACAGTGCCAACTTGCTCTTGGTCACCTATACCCATTCAGTCACCAAATACGTGCAGAGCAGAAACCAGACGCAGTTCCAGGATCACTGCAGGCTTTTGAGGACGGCGCAGGCTTGAAGATGCTGGTCTTATGGCAGGCATCCAGTGAGTGGCCAGTTCTTCCAGGAATGGAATATGGTAGGATAGGACAGAGATACAATATGATACTTGATGTTGTCTCAGTGATGTTCTCGTTCTTTAAAACTATCTCTTTGACCAAGGTTAAGGTCACTCTCCCTATTAACTCTATTTTTAGCTTGGCACAATTTTTGTCTGATTTTTCCATTTTGAAGTGCCTTGTAAATTTATTCTTATTAGCGGCACTATATAAATGATTTTTTTAAATTCCTTTGTCCACAGCTTCTATGTTAACCTATTTATTTCAACCTGTTTAATGTCTCAGCTAAAAGTGGCTATCAAAATAATTTCAGTATTAAGTATTGGTATTTTTAAAGGCAGTGAAATTTTAAAGTCAAAATATTTAACAGTTGGCTAAGGTGAGTGAAAACATGATAGCTGTTCAGCACCAGTGAATCAGACAATAGAACTGACAAGCAAAGATATCATTTTATCATGGGTGCTGACTGGCTATACACTTGTTTCCTTTTACTGCCCTTTCATCTAAAATATTAAATCAGTTTCCAGATGTCTATATTTTTCACAGTGGCAATACTTGGCATTCTAGCATATTATTTCAGCCTGCTGTCTAATATATGAAGAATTGCTTGACTCATGCCTTTTCAAAATTCACTTATAAGATATTGCTCAAGAAAACATTTTTACACTGTCAACAAAAAATAATACGTGCATGTAACAGATGAAATAAATCAAGAATTTTATGTTTCTTCCTAACTAAATTAATTTCACAAAAATAGATTTTCTAACAAAAATATTTAAATTGAGCAGCAATTTTTTTAAAAGCTACAAAGTACAAGTTGAAGTTGATCAGGAGGTAATTTAGCTACATACTTTCCAGAATATCTTGATTCAGTCTAATAATAGCAAACTATTGGAGATGCAGGAAATCTGAAATAAATGCAGAAAATGCTGGAGAAGCTCAGTAGGTCTGGCAAGATCTGCAGACAGAGAACCAGTGTTAATGTTTTAAGTCCAGCATGATTGTTCTTCAGAACCCCGAAGAAGAAATTCTGAACCTCTGAAGAAGTCACATTAGATGTAAAACGCTAACTCTGGTTCTCTCTCCACGGACACTGCCAGAGCATCATTCAGTTTAACGTGGTTAACCATTTAATTAGTATGATTTAATTTGACAGAGAAATAAATCATTTACTCATTTTTAAATGTTATTAACATACGATTTTTGTTTATTATTTTGGGGAAGTTATGCAATTTCTAAGTTACATTAAATGATTTCCATTATACTGTTTAATTTGAACCATTGAATTAATTTCTTTTTGATTTTGATAATTATCATTATTACTCAATAAGTTAATGAGAATTAACAGCTGATAACTATTTTATCAGCGATTTTCTGCCAACTACATGACCCTATTCCTGTTTGCAAATGTCTTATGTTCATTTTGACTTTATCTAATAATATTATCAAATGAAGCCATAGAATCATTCCACATAAATATGTCTTTTCTCATTATACAATGCATCGGACTACAATTATTCATAATGATATAATGAAATGAACAGGAACAAAATGGAGACCAGGACAGTGAGTGTCACATAGTAGTAAAGTTACTTCTCATGCTGTATTTAACTGTAACTAGGCTTCATGGGAGTATTATCTCCATTCTGTAAATGTATTAAAGATCCTCAGTGAAATGAAACCTGAGAATCTTGATTAAATTCCCAGCAGACCGAAGTCCACAGGAAAACATTGGGCTGAGTTCTGTTTTGAAATTGTTAAACCTGGAGACGGAAAGCACCCACGCTTCCTGATTTTACTTTGCTCTGGTGAAATAAAAGGTCAGTTGATTTGATCAGATCATTTCCTACTAAGCAGGTCATGTTAAAATTACCCCCAGAGTGGAATGGAAATGCCAGATTACTACAACACAGAAGTCTTGTGGCTCATATTCAACGTTAAGCCAATTCAAATGCTTTAGAATTGGTGTATGCCTGACTTGAAAAATTAAATGCCAAACTACTTACAGTTCTCCAAAGTAAGTACATTTACCCTGGTTTAATTAATAGAGCCTGGTGGGATAGGAAAGTTAGATGTCAATAGATGAATAAAATTTCGGAACGTTTTGATTGGCATTTCAAGACGTTGAAGCCCAACAACTGTTCTAAGGTTAAGAAACAACCGTCTGGCCTTTCCACATCACCCTTTCCACTGATTGCTATTGACTGCAAGAAAAAACAGACTACTTTCAGATGACAGATGACCACAGAGGCTCCTGTATGAATCAGCTTCCAGCTACAAGTTAATGCTAATCGTCTAATAATCAATCACTTGCCATGGTCTAGTTTATTTAAAACAATTAAACACATTATAAGTTATGACGGAGACATTATAGCAAACAGATTTGTGTGTGTGTGGTTCTTGCAGACCTATCGTAGACAAACTCGCAGGCAGAGTAACAATATTGTATATGCACAGCACATGGAGTCCTTAAAGGTGAACTTTCTTACACAGAAAGTCCACATAAAACACATAGTAACTGAATGTTTTGACTGTAGATGGAATAGCTTTACGTTTACTAATGGCAGAGAAAGAAGCCACCCAGCTCATCATGTTTACTTTACTGAGGAAAGAGTTATCTAGATCTAATTCCACTGGTCTGCAGCCTTGTGGGTTCTGGCGGTTCATGTGCATATCCAAATATTTTTTAATTGCGATGAGAGTTTCTGCCTCTAACAGCCACTCAGGCCATGATTTTCAGACTCCCACCATTCCTGAGTGAAAAAAAGAAGTGTTCTTCACAACTCCTTTATAATTCGAATACAAATTACTTGAAATCTACAGCCTCTGGTAATTGGTCACTCTGCAAAGGGATAACGGATCCTTCTTAAACAACCTATTTAGCCCCTGTAGCATAAGGTAATGGATCTGGCAGAGTTAATGTTGAAGTTGTATTAGTGCCATCTAATCTGATGACGTAACATAGTCTTTGAATAGAGGATCAGTTAGTCTGACACAAGTCATGATGGAGACAGACATTATGTACTTGCGTCCTGAATGTTGTAATTATGCCAAACTAATGTTCATTGTCAGTATACAATAAGCTTCAAAATCTCCCCGCTCCCGACTGCATCCCAAAACCAGCCCAGCTCGTGCCCGCCTCCCTAACCCGTCCATCTTTTCTCCCACCTATCCACTCCTCCCACCTCAAACCCCACTCCCACCTCCTACGTACCAGCCTCATCCCTGCCACCTTGACCTGTTCGTCTTCCCTTGATTGACCTACCCCCATCGCAACTCCCCACCTACTCTCCCCTTTACTGGCTCCATCCCCACCTCCTTGACCTGCCCGTCTCCTCTCCACTTATCTGCTCCTTTATTCATCTTCCATCTGCCACCCCTCTCTCTCTATTAATTTCAGAATCCCCTTCCTCTCTTCCATTTCTGTCCCGAAATGTCAGCTTTCCTGCTCCTTTGATGTTGCTTGGCCTGCTGTGTACATCCAGCTCTATACGTTGTTATCTACAATAAGTTAAACCTTGTTACATAAGACAAGTCATTCTTCACGTTAAGGCTGTCTAATGGTCTATTCTCTACCACTGATAACTTTTTCTCAGCATCGAGGGGCAAATTACCAGTGGCTGATACTCAGAGCCTAATATAAGAAGTTGATCAGCAGTGGGTACAATTGCAGAATAAGTTTAAGGTACAAATCATGGAGAGAATTAATTCAACCCTGAAGAAAAATGTTTTGAAGTAAGTCTTCCACTCTCAGAAAATTACTAATTTAAGAAGACATAAACATTCAGACAACTGCTGAAACATGAAAACTGATGAGTAGTATTTGGCGAATGTGAGAGCAATAACAGGACAAAAGCAACACACCAGAAGAAAATCTTCACCTCAAAATCGATATGACATGCAATTAGGGAAACAGTGTGAACTATGAAAAGAGTAAAAGCTAGACATGTTGAGACAGAGGCCTTGGGGATGGAAGTTCTGTGGTCAAAAAAATCAAGAGCTCTGACAGTAAGGTGAAAAACGATTGAGCACAGAAAAACTTTACAGAAAAAGGGCAAAGGATCAGAAAAGTTGCAGAGTTTATTTAAAGGAACAGAAAGTCAAATTTTAAAGATTCGAAGAAACAGGTGAACAGATAAAAGATGTTAGAAGAATTTTAAGACTTTATAAGATCAAGACACTCAGGATTGTGATTTTGTTGGAAAGATTTATCAAGGATACAGTCATAAAAGTTTACAGAAAAAATTAAAAAGGGGGTGTGCTTTGTGTTTATCCTTTGAAAATTGATAAGAATCAATTTTTACTATCAAGTAGTGGGAAACCCTCCAGCTTGGCTTCAAAAGTCAGGAAAACCCTCCAGAAGGTAAGAACTACACTTTGGTCATTAAAAAAAATGCAGGAAAATATTCAGCATGAAGTATAGAGATACTATATTGCTATTTATACAATTTTAAAGTTTTAAAAGAAATAGCACCTTAGAACATTGCTAGTTAGTAGAATTTAAAACTTTATTGGATGAATATCATACAGTATTGCCATAAAATGGAGTTTAATAATCTGAATAGTTTAAATGTTTGAAGAAATTTTATGACTATAGAATTTATACAGCATTGATTTAATGCAAAATCGTAATCAAAAGCAAAAGGTTACAAACAACATTGAGATGCCACAGATTTCAAATAACTTTAAATGCTTAAAATTGCTTTAAAATTAAACATTAAATTTGAAGCTGAACAAGTTAATATTTTACTGTATTCAGCAGGTCAAATAGCAGATACTAAGAGTTATTGCTAATACAGTGGAACAACAGAGCCTCATGGGTATAGACCTCGCCATGATAAAATAATACCATACCTTTAAATCTGTAGGTCGCTTCCACAGCAGGTTCAGAATTAGGATTCAGCTTCTTAGCAGTAAAAAGTCTCATGCTTAGTCATAACAGAAATTAAAGTTCATGAATCTAGATTTTTAAATAAGATCTACAAGGTATTTCCAGCAGAAGATGGGGATCCAACTGACTCAAACTTCATAGGGCTTATTTATGTCAGTGGACATCTTGTTAATTTTAAGCTTGACACAATGACAAGTGTCACTATCTTGTCAAATCAACTATCAGTGGTAAATACACAAGTGACAACCTATAAACCTAAAACCACAAAGCATGGGAGGAAGAACTCTCAACATTGCAGGTACGCAGCAAGTAACGCTGCAACATGAAAAGTTAGGCCAGATCATTGTGGTCTTAACAATGGAAGAAACGAATATACAGTGTTGAAAAAAGATTAGTGGGCTTCTTTGGTCTAAAGGGTAAGTGCCACATTCTTCTCTTTGTTATCTCACATGCACTCTATTTATACTATTGCATCCACCTCCCACCAAGGCTCATGCTGTGCCATTCTCATTATCTCTTGCTGCATCTTTTGTCTCATTTACCTCCTCAATCTCCTATGCCATTTACCCTACATGTACTTTGCATTGTCTCCTGACAACCTCAGAACATCTCACTACCTTTTTATCATTCCCATCAGAAGTAACATTTGTGTTACCCACTTTCAGTTCGTTCAATCCCTCCCTTTCTCTCATTGCAGGAGAATACAGCCCACAAGAGGGCAGAAAGGGCCTGGACAGTTGTAAGGCTACTAGGCATATAACTCCTCAGCCTCTATGAGGAGAGAATCCTGTCTCTCTCAGGAGAAGATCAGAATCGCTCTTACATGAATGTTACCGACAGAGTAAGTACCATTCTTCACTCATCTGCAAGTCTCACAGGTATCTTGCTGTAAGCATTATTCATTGTTCACCACTTCCATCAGCAGCTGTGATTCCTTCTCTTTCTTTGGTCTTGCAGGCACCAGTGGGATGCCCACCATTGGTGCAAAGAAATGGCTGGCTCTACCAAAAGCCACCTCCTTGACCTATGAGAGGGAGAGTACTGACACATTATAAGAAGCATTGGCATGGCTACCACTTGCACCAGCTCAGATAAGGGCATCTAGGTGGGAATGTTAACCTGAGAGAGTGTGGGAGCACAAACTGGTCAGGACCTCACTGTAACAGGTCTGCCACTGGCCTGGACTCCAGCAGGCATCTACTCAGCAGGAGAGGACTCTGACAAGTCAGGAATCAGGGACTTCATGCTCAGGGAGGAACAGGAGCAGCAGACAGGCAAGTGAAGATGGAAGGAGAGGGAATCTGGTGAACATTCCAGTTGAATCTGGCAAGAAGACCATTGGCATTTCTGGGCCAAGGAGATATAAACACCTGTGGTATTACCCGGCCAAACCTCCAGAGCCAACAGGCTCCACTACCAAGCAGACTCTTTCCAACGCAGCTACAGAACCAGGGACTACACTAAGATGCAGTGCAAGGACAGAAAGCGGAAAACCTGCTGAGAGCACTCTGATGGGACTGTGACTTTGCACTGTCATTGAAGTACTATATTTGTGAAAATTTGATTGTTTTTGAATTGATTCTGTGTAGCCCTGGTTGTAACTGTGACAGTTTAATGCTTAAGTTCATGTCTACACAGGATGCAACATGATTGATCTCTGTTCTGAGGCCCTCCTGTAGCATGTGGAAACAAGATGAACAAGACATATATGGGACAATGTATCCTGCTGACACTATTGCCCTTCATTCTATAACGTCCCCATTCTTTCTTTAGCTGGTCCAAGATGAAGGTGGAGTAGGAAGTTTTGCACATTCTTCTCCTTCTATGCGGAGCATAAATTGGGATCATATGTTCTCAGGGAAATGTACGACAGAAATGTAGAAGTTGTTTAGGGAGCAGTTGCTACAAGTACTGGATAGGTTTATCCCACTGAGGTAAGGATGGGATGATAAGGTGAAGGAACCTTGGATGGCAAAACATATGGAGAATCTAGTCAAGAGGAAGAAGGAAGCTTACTTAAGGTTGAGGAAGCAACAATCAGACAGGGCCCTAGAGGTTTACAAGGTAGTTAGGAAGGAACTGAAGAATGGACTTAGGAGAGCTAGAAGGGGGTATGAAAAAACTTTGGTGGGTAGGGTCAAGGAAAATCCCAAGGCATTCTATGCTTATGTGAAGAACAAGAGGATGGCCAGAGTGAGGGTAGGGCCAATCAGGGATAGTGGAGGGGGCTTATGCGCAGAGTCAGAGGAAATAGGAGAGATCCTTAATGAATAGATAATAAAATGTGAGGCTGGATGAACACAGCAGGCCAAGCAGCATCTCAGGAGCACAAAAGCTGATGTTTCGGGCCTAGATCCTTCATCAGAGATGAAGGGTCTAGGCCCGAAACGTCAGCTTTTGTGCTCCTGAGATGCTGCTTGGCCTGCTGTGTTCATCCAGCCTCACATTTTATTATCTTGGAATTCTCCAGCATCTGCAGTTCCCATTATCTCTCATCCTTAATGAATACTTTGCTTCAGTATTCACCAGTTAGAGGGGCCTTGATGTTTGTGAGGCTGGAATGAAACAGGCACATATGCTCGAGCAGATTGATGGTCGGAAGGAGAATGTGCTAGAAATTTTGAAAAACCTGATGATAGAGATAAGTTCCCTGGGCCAGATGGGATATACCCAAGGTTTCTACGGGAAGCGAGGGAAAAGATTGCTGCCCCTTTGGCAATGATCTTTGCGTCCTCACAGTCCACTGGAGTAGTAACAGATGTGTGGAGGGTGGCAAATGTCATTCCCTTGTTCAAGAAAGGGAATAGGGATAATCCTGGGAATTAGAAATCAGTCAGTATTACTTCTGTAGAGGGCAAATTATTGGAAAGAATTCTGAGAGATAATATGTATGATTATTTGGAAAAGCACAGTTTGATTAGAAATAGTAAGCAGGGCTTTGTGAGGGGCAGATCTTGCCTCATAAGCCTTATTGAATTCTTTGATGATATGACAAAACACATTGATGAAGGCAGAGCAGTGGGTGTGGTGTATATGGATTTTAGCTAGGTATTTGATAAGGTTCCCCATGGTAGGTTCATTCATAAAGTAAGGAAGCATAGGATTCAGTGAAAATTGGCTGTCTGGATACAAAATTGGCTGTCTAATACAAGACAGAGGGTGGTAGTAGATGGAAAGTCTTTTGCCTGGACCTTGATGAGCGGTGGTGCTCCACGGAATCTGTTCTGGGGCCTCTGCTCTTATAAATGACTTGGATGAGGAAGTGGAAGGGTGGGTTAGTAAGTTTGTTGATGACTTGAAGGTTTGTGGAGTTGTGGAGGGCTGTTGTAGGTTGCAATGGGACATTGACGGGATGCAGAGCTGGGCAAAGAAGTGGCAGATGGAATTCAACCCAGAAAAGTGTGAAGTGATTTATTTTGGAAGGTCAAATTTGAATGCAGAATACAGGAGGCTTGGCAATGTGGAGGAACAGAAGGATCTTGGGGTCCACATCCACAAATCCCTCAAAGTTTCTACCAAAAAGTTGATAGGATTGTAAAGAAGGTACATGGTGTGTTGGCTTTCATTGGCAGGGGAATTGAGTTTAAGAGCTGTGAGATTATGCTGCAGCTCTTTCAAACCCTGGTTAGACCACACTTGGAATATTGTGTTCCATTTTGGCCACCTTATTATAGGAAGGATATGGAAGCTTTAGAGAGTGTGCAGAGGAGATTTACCAGGATGCTGCCTGGAGTAGAGGGGCAGGTCTTATGAGGAAAGGTTGAGGGAGCTAGGTCTTTTTTCATTGGAGTGAAGAAGGATGAGAGGTGACTTGATAGAGGTTTACAAGGTGATGAGAGGCATGGATAGATGGATAGCCAGAGACATTTTCCCAGAGCATAAATGACTACTGTGAAGGGACATAACTTTCAGGTGAATGGAGGAAGATAGGGGAGATGTCAGACGTAGGTTCTTCACACAGAGAGTGGTGAGTGTGTGGAATGCGGTAGTGGAGTCAGATACTTTAGACACTTTTAAGTGACTCTTGGATAGGTACATGGATTATAATATAATGTAGGGTATGCAGGGTAGTTTGATCTTGGTCCGATAATAGGTCGGCACAACATCGCGGGCCAAAGGGCCTGTACTGTGCTATATGGTTCTATGTTATAAGTTCTTTTCTTTGCCTTTTTTTACCTCTTAGTGGTTTTTTTCTTTTTGTGTCCCTTCTTATATCTTCTTGGTGATGACCCCAAGACTCTGGCAGCAATTGCCACACTCTAGTCGACTCCCGACCTCCAATGACAACCTCTGCCTTGATTTGTGACCTCTGGCGACAGCTCCTGGCTTCTGTCAACTCCTAACCGCCTGCTGCCGCCGCCTCCCACAGCAGCATGGCGACCTCCCGGAACGGTCTCCTGATGTGACCTGACAACCTCCCAGTCTGGTTTAGTGGCCTCCCAGCACGACCTGACAACCTCTCAATTTGGCACAATGGCCTTCTGCAGTGGTATGGTAACCTACCAGCCTACCGCAATGGCCTCCCTGCCTGTTGCAGCAGCCTCCCAACATGACCTTCTGGCATGGTGTCCTCCTGGCCTGTATGGGGTCCTTGGCTGGCATGTGGATCTGAATGTGGCATCCTCAGCCTTGCGTGGCAATCTAAGGCAATCTCCTAGCCTCATGATATTCAAGGTGAAGCCCAGCACAGTCTGGAGCCAGGGCCCAGTGCAGACTGGAGGCTAGGTACCAGCGTGGTCTGGTTTGGAAAACCATTGTTCTGAACTTTTATTTCTACAAAGCTGGACATTTTACTGAGCGATAGTAAGAACTGCCAATGCTGGAGTTAATTATAACACAGTGTGGAACTGGAGGAGCACAGCAGGCCAGGCAACATCATAGGAGCAAGAAAGTTGACATTTCAGGTTGGGACCCTTCTTCAGAAAATGAAGACGGGTCCTGACCCGAAATGTCAACTTTCCTGCTCCTATGATGCTGCCTGGCCTGCTGAAAATTTTACTGCTCTATTTTCTGATATCTTGTAGCTAAAGAAGCTGTATATAGGTACCTTTGCACCTAAGTGATGCTGTAAGTGGTGATATATAAACTTTTCAGTGTACTCATTGAGTATATGTGACAATAAAGACTAATTCTAATTCTAATTCTAGTTCTATGGATTCTGTGTGCAAAGGTACTGCTGTGAATGAAGTGGTCAGCAATGTCTGGGGCAAGAGAATGTGCAGCATGCAATCAACGTATTAAGATTACTTAATTGTGGACCGCATAGGCCTGCGAGCTTTAAAATTTATTGGTCAGTGTGCGATTTTGTTACCCTTTAAAAAGCCTCACATTATGGGTTCTGCAGCCCCTTCTATCACAGGTTAAGTTCCCCACCTGTCTTGCCCACTTCACATATGTTCATAATCATTTTTGTTTCCATCGCATAATTTCAATTTTCAGCATGATGGAAGGTGACAGTGGTCTTTGGCCACTGGCTTCCAGCCTACCCCTCCATGCATTGGTGAGATCCCAAATATTCAGATCCCCTTGCTGATAGATCTTTCCATGAGCTCTTTGCTTTGCACCTCCCCAAGTCCCCACACTCATTAACATGAGCATGCATTGGTCCAACTTATTCCCCCAAAGCACCGGTATATGAGGTGACACACCAAGTGTGGTCATATTCAGATACCGTGTCCCCTTTACCTCTTGAAATCAAGGTCCCCTTAACCACGGACAAAACATCCCTACTGCTTCACTCCATTCCCATCAGTTGTATATCATATGCCCCCCTTACAAAATCAACTACTTTAGTTCACAATTGTAATGCCCCCCTTCCCCTCAGCCTGCAGCCCGCAATCCCAACAATTTGGCTCTTTTGTCTCCTTTCCATGGCAATGACCCCCAAGCCCCCATTTCTTTTTCCCTTGGACAAGCCCAACAGAATGACCACAACCTACCCACTTCAGTGAAATAAATGGACTGCCATATTCAACAATTGTCCAGAGACCTGACTGCTTTGGCTTACTTTCAAATTGGTCAATATGGAGTCACAGGACAGACAATGACCCACACTTTTACTGCAAAGACACTGACTCACTGACTGATGTCACGTGACTAGATGCATGATTGTGGTTAGAATTGGAGGCTGCCTTTGACTTACTGTGCTAACCACCCTGACTGAAGGGCACTTCCATGGGCTGCAGTGAGGGCTATTCCCCTGATTTTGAGAAATGGCTGCCTCCTTGCTGCAATTGCAGTGTGTTTGCCGCATAAACCACTGGCACATGGTGACATTGATGTAGTACACTGCCGTAAAGTAAAAATTCAGCTCCCTTGACTGAGCAAAACAAGCTGTCTACTTGTTTGACCTGGCACAGTAAGCCAAGTCAAGGCAAGGCAATGTAAGAATGCTGCAAGTATGCAGTTAATTGCTAAGCAAGCAAGCACGAAGAAAGTAAGTGAGTAGCACTGAGCCGCCTGGTCCAATCTAGGAGCTGGGTGCCAAGCCATTTCACAAAATATTTTTGCAGAAGTCATTGAGTCATACAGTACAGAAACAGATCCTTCAGTCCAACTTGTCCACACTGACCAGACATTCCAATCTGACCAAGTTTCAGCTACCAGCATTTGGTCCATACCCCTCTAAACTTTCACATTCACAAACCCATTCAGATGCCTTTTAAATGTGGTAACTGTCTGTGTCTTCACCACCTCCTCTGGCAGTGCATTCCATACATGTACCACCCACTGCATGAAAAATGTATCCCTCACATACTTGTAAAATCTTTCCACTTTCATGTTCAACCTATGTCATTTAGTTTTGAACTCTCCCAAGTACTTACCAATGTGCTCTGTGATGCAAGTCTGTGCTTGCTGAGTTCCAGCCAACTGATCCAAGAGGTGCTGTAATGATAAAGAGGGCTGGCAAATGTCAGATGCCCATGTCCTTTATTTTAATTCCAGCAGATTTTGTTACTACATTACTCAAACCCCAGATAGAAACCTGGCTTGATAGACCATTTTTTGTTTTGTTTTAGGTTTAACTAAGTGGTCTCACTCAGGCATTAGTACACAATTCAGCAGATTTTATTTTAACAATAAAGCAAAAGTTTATTCCTAAATGAAATGAAAATGTAATAGAATGAACCAAACTATCTACTTATAAAACAGATGCAAATGTTTTCAGCACACAGTAAAAGTCTAATTCCATTCATCCCAAATACTTTATAAAATGAAAAGATAAAAAACGGCTTTTGTATAGTACCTAAAGCACCTTATATTGGACCCAAAAATACCACTCCCTTAACACCAGAGTGCCTGTCTAAAGACATCTTGGTGGGTTTACATCATTTACAATTAATTTATCGACCAGAATGGCAGATAATATCTTTCTGGAGATATTAGCCACCAGAACTTAAACATACTCAGTTTTCAATAAACTTTTCAGGGTTTTGTTTCAATATTTCTGGTCTGTGACTGACACTATCTCGTTACTTCATGTTTCATGATATCCTCCCTTGTCAGGAACACTGATCTATAGAGCCATCTTCATCCAGAAACTTCATAGGATTGCTCAAAACTTAAAATAAAACAATAAATACTCTGTCTACGATACAATGTTTCCTTTCAGCATAAAACAAGTTTCATAAATCTCCAACAAATCGTGAGGCTTCACTAAACACTTTGCAGGGTTACAAAATGATCTAAGGTAAACGAAAATTCACTAATGATGCACAAAACCCATCAATTCTAAGGCTAGGCTAAAAATTGTTTTAAAAGAGAACACAATGGCTAAAGAAATATTCACAAGATAATTATTAACTTTAGATAAATAGAAAACCCACGTGTTATTAACTCAGAAGTCTGAACTTACAATAAGTTATACTAAAAATATATATAAATCACTGTCTATTTAGTTCTATGGATGAGGGGTTCTTGTGACTGGTGCCCATGATTTGTGCTGAGATGCTGTTTTGTGCTGAGCAACATGCAGGCTTTTCATACCCAATGGTGAGCTGAAGTTTCCAGTTCCCTTCTCGAACCTACGTATCTAAACTTCTTAACACAACTTATTCAGCACATTTTATAAGATAGGAAGCTGAATATTAATTTATGGCATTGATAAAGCATTTAGCAAGCTATATTCCCTTTAATTGAGACTTACCACTGCCTAGTAAGAAACCTGTCTTGCTATTTGATAAGTGTCAAAAAGTCATAACAATTTGCTCCCAATGTCAAGATAGGTCTCGCTAGACTTTTTGCATGATTTTCCCGCCACATCTTGGCCACATTGTTCAAGCTACTACAAGGTTACCTGCATACAATTTAGTGTTTCCTTATTTAGCCTGAGACTTCTGTGCAGTACTGAGAAACAGCTATATAGTTGGAGTTGGCATTATTTGGATGAGGCTTTATAACAAGGATTTATCTGCCATTCTGTTAAAATGTAAAGGAAGATGGTTCAAATTGCTGCTTAAACCTGTTGTAAAATTAATTTGGCTTAAGGCAATGAAAACTAAGATTTTTCAATTCGTCTTGGCTTTCAACATTTTTACAATGTGTTCTTATTCAGTTGGTTTATTCATTAATGCTCTAACTTCTGCAACTTTTGGATGGTTAGTCTTTTAAATAAATTGTTTCCACAGTCTGCCTTGGGGATTGATAAGCTATTTGCAGACTGGACCCTTCCAAACTGACATTGTGGTTGTTGACTGTGTTCTTACATTTCTCCATAAATGGTTTGCCTGCTCAGTCACCATATTTCTAAAATGTTTTGTCAGGCTGGAAAGAGATAGAATTCTGTCTGTTCGGATACCATTTCATTAGATCCATAACTTACTTTTAACAGTTCCCAATAGACTTCAACTGATTGAGTGAACATGTGAATTTTTATTTCTACTCTTTGATTATTAATTCAAATCCTGTTACTCTATTACATTTGAGCAGCTCGATTTAGTTTTTGCTAACACAAAAGGAAGCTTTTAAAACCTTCTTTATGATTTGTAAACAACAGATAGAACTCAAATAAGTTCAGCTTATGTATCAGGATCCTTTGAAATAATCAAATTCACTTGTTTGCTTCAAGCGTGTCTGTTACAACAATAAATATAGCTACTGTAACAGTTACTAGGTAATGGCAACTTGCTTTTCCATCAGCCCATTAATGTGAAAATTGAATTGCCCAATGTCATTCACAGAGGTGAAACAATCTAACTTGGTCAGAGATGAGTTTTCAGGAGACATTTCAAAGGGATGATGAGCTGGAGGAATCTGGAAAAGAATTCCAGGATGTAGGCACTAATATTTGACTGTAGGGTGTCCAGTGGGTGGGGTGAAAGGTGATACACATTCAGCTAAGAATGGAAAAAGCACATTTACACACACATTATAGATTGGAACATGGATTAGATCATAGACTCCCTATAGTGTGGAAGCTGGCCATTTGGCTCATTGAATCTGCACTGTCCCTCTGAAGATCATTCCACCCAGACCTTCCCTGTAACCCCCATGGCCAATCCACCTAGCCTACATACCTTTATGAAGGAAACCCACACAGACAGTTGCCCAGGGTTGGGATCTGAACCCTGGTCCCTAGTGCTTTGAGGCAGTAGTGCTAACCACTGTGCCACCTTGATAGTAGAGACTCCATCTTTATTATTAACACATGGTTAACCAGGAAACTGTTTCATTCATACCACGTGCTATTGGTATTTGTTGGAAGGATTTATAGGTTGATACTCAGAGGCACAGGTGCTCCTCATTGTGCTGCACAACTATATTTCAGGATTGGGTACATGCCAGCAGTGTTCTGTGGTAGTCTGGAATTACTAAATGTGGAGCCTGGAAAACTGGTGATCTGCACATTGGAATAGTAACCTCTAGAAGTAACAAAGGCATGGCTAATTATTCTGCAAGAAGTAGGTGGGTCATTAACTCCTCTCAAGTCACAAGATTGCCTTTGATAAGGTAGTGGTGACCTTTTGAATTGCTGCAGTCCCTGTGCTTTCAGGTATGCAGAGAATTTTGCCACAGTTGCTCTGTCTGTGTCCCTTGTTCCGCATCCTTCGCAATTCATTACAGGACATCAGTGCCCTGTGAACTCTCAGAATGGTTATCATGTAGGTGATGACTATCCATTTACAATTTCTTCATGAGAGAGTTGCACACAGATATGAGAGGTAGGCAATCAAAGACTAATATAGGGTAGCTACATTTTCCAGGATTCATGACTGCCAGCCAATAATTGCTGATATTTGTGAACAGGGATTCACAACATGTCTATGAAGCAAGTCAGTCCCTGTCTGCATTTGTTGTTGAATGGCCACTGTTTAGTGCAGCATTTCAGACTTGCTTTCTTACATGCATTCTATCAGATGCAGTGTAGTAGATCACTTTAGCTCAACAGAGATGGCAAGACTAAGCCCAAGGATTTCAGCAGTGCTTTGGGTATATAGGATTAATGATAGCTGAGAAAAGGCAATGGCCAAAGTCTGATCCATGATCCATCTGTTCGCAATTTCCCTTGGAGTTTTCGGTCTGCGCATCCATGGATGTTGAAACCCTGGTTTGGCCTTGGTTTCCTTGGAGGAAGAGTTCTGCTCTAAAAGTTAGTACAGCTGTCATTTGCTGCATTGTGGCCCACAGAGAAGGGAAATCATCGTTTCTTGTTGGAAAGAACTGCTGTAAGCTTGAGAATCATGCATGTCAATTATGACACTTGGAGTCATAAAGATATACAGCACGGAAACAGCCCCTTCTGTCCAACTCATCCATGCTGATCAGATATCCAAAATAAATCAAACCCCAGCAGGTCTGGCAGCATCTGTGAAGGAGAAAACAGAGTCAACATTTCGTGAGGTGACCCCTCCTCAGAACTGATGGTGACTGGGAAAACATCAGTCTATATGCAGAAAATAGGAAGGTAGGTGGGATAGGGAGTAAATGATAGAATAGAGCCCAAAGAGAGAGAAAGACAGTTGGGCAGACAAAGGAGTCACTAACGATCAGTCTGGGAGGGTGAATAGTTGTTACTATTGAGTCTGGAGGGTTGTAGGGTCCTCAAGTGGAAAATTAGGTGTCCAGCTTGTGTTGGACTTGACTGGAACACTGCAGCAAGCCAGAGACAGAGATATAGACCAGGGAGAAGGGTGGAGCATTGAAGTGGCAGGAGACAGGTAGTTCAGGGTCTTTTTTTGCAAGCAGAACGTAGATGTTCTGCGAAGTCATTGCCAAGTCTACACTTCGTTTTCCTAATATCGAGGAGACCACATTGTGAGAAGGAATGCAGTAGACTAGATTCTGGGAAGTGCAGGTGAAGTGTTGCTTCACCTGGAAGGTATGTTTGAGCCCCTGGATACTGGGGAGTGAGGAGGTAAATGGGCAGGTGTTGCAACTTTGCCGGTTGCAGGGTCAGGTGCCGTAGGGCTGTGGGGAGGTGTTGCGGGTGAAGTAAGTGTGTACCAGGGTGTCTTGGAGGGAATGGTCACTGCAGAAGGCGGACGAGGGAGGGGAGGGGAATATGTATCTGGTGGTGGCATTTTATTGGAGGTGGCGGAAATGGCATCTGATGATTAACTGGATGTAGATGCTGGTTGGGATGCAAGGTGAGGATAAGGGGAACCCTATCGCTGTTTTGGGAGGGAAGAGAAGTGGTGAGGGTGGAAGTGCGGGAGACACGTTGGATGTGGTTGAGGGCCCTGTCGACAACAGAGCTGGGGAATCCTCGATTGAGGAAGGTGGTGGACATTTCAGCGGCTCCCTGGTCAAAGTTGGCCTCATCTAAACATATGCGATGGAGACGAAGGAACTGAGAGAATGGGATGGAGTCTTTACAGGAAGTGGGGTGTGAGAAGTGTCCAGGTAGCTGTGGGAGTCAGTGGGTTTGTAGTGGATATTAGTGGCCAGTCTATCCCCAGAAATGGAAACAGAAATGTCGAGGAAGGGAAGGGAGGAGTCACAGAAAGATCAGGTGAAAATAAGGACAGGGTGGAAATTAGAGGCGGAAGAAACCGTCCCTCTCTCTCTTTGGGCTCTATTCCATTGTTTACTCCCTACCCCACCCACCTTCCTATTTTCTGCATATAAATTGACGTTTTCCCAGCCACCATCAGTTCTGAGGAAGGATCATGGGACCTGAAATGTTAACTCTATTTTCTCCTTCATAGATGCTGCCAGACCTGCCGAGCTTTTCCAGCAACTTTGTTTTTGTTTCTGGCTTACAGCATCCACAGTTCTTTCGGTTTTTATAAATCTAATCCCATTTGCCAGCTCTTGGCCCATATCCCTCTAAACCCTTCCTATTCACTTACTCTTCTAAGATGCCTTTTAAATGTTGTAATGGTACCAGCTGCCCATGGCAGCTCATTCCATACACACACCAGCCTCTGCATGAAAAAATTGTTCCTTAGGTCCCTTTTAGATCTTTCCCCTCTTACTTTAAACCTACACCCTCTAGCTTTGGACATCCCCATCCGAGGCAAAAGACCTTATCTATTTACCCTATCCATGCCCCTCATGATTTTGTAAATTTCTATAAGATCACCCCTCAACTTCAAACATTCTAGGGAAAATAATCCAGATTTTCAGCCTCTCCCTATAGTTCAAATCCTCCAACCCTGGCAACACCCTTGTAAATCTTTTCTGAACCCTTTCAAGCTTCACAACATGCTTCCTCTAGCAAGGAGATCAAGATCTTTAGAATACTAGTGTATTCTAAAAATGGCTTAATCAATGTCGTGTACAGCTGCTACACTATCTCCAAACTCCTGTACATAATTTTGGGAGACTGTCCTCAGAACCTAGATGTCAGTTGTTTTTTTTTAAAAACTTTTCTTATTTTGAAGTGACTATCCGTAAATTCTCTGCCTGACGCCTCTGTAGACATTGACAGCCATTTCTTCCACCGCTATGGGGAAGATTGCTTAAACATGTGTAACATATAGTCCTCTGGTAACCCTTGCTCAATGGCACAGCCAGTGGGAATTACTCACTACAACTTTCTAATTCCTCCTGGATCAATGATCCTCAGCTGTCCTTGGGGAAAGGAAGTCAATTTTGAAATATATTCAACTGCTGTAATGAAAGAAATTAGATAGCCAACTTGCACACGGAAAACCCCTGCAACCATCTGTGCAATAATGATCAGGTAATCTGTGTTTATGATGTTGACTGAAGGATAAATATTGGCCATGACACTGGTTATAATGCCCCTGTATTTCTTTTAAATAATGCCACTGGATCTTTTAGATCCATCTGAATGAGTAAATGGGGCTTCAGTTCAATATTTCATCTGAGGGACAGTACATCTGAAAGCATAGCTCTCTGTCTGTACTTCACTGCAGCATTAGTCTTGATTTTTACGCTCAACCATGAAAGTGGGAGTGGAACTGAGGCAAGAGTATTATTAACTGAGGTGCAGTTGAAAAAACTGTCTAGGGTGAAGGGTGCAACATTATCCTTTTCTTCTATTTCAGATTTAACACGGCAATTATTTTTATTCACATCTATTCGGATGCTTGCTGTTTCTTAAGATATTTGCATTTTTGCCCTTCTCTAGGAATATTCCTTCAAGTGAACTTTAACATCCTACTCTATATTTTGTTCTAACACTTTATCAACATTTTGGATTAATATGCTGCAGTATACACTACAAATTGACTTATAAGATATATTGTGATTAGAAACAGAATTATGGTCTAAATAGTAAACCGAATTTCTACAGTGATGTGATTTTTATAGCACTCATGAAATTTGGCAATAATTCATGACATTGCCTCTTGCTGGGTTCATGGTTGTGAAGCCCATAGTTATACAACAAAGCTTGGCAGCTATGATTTCTCAGTTTTAATCATACAACTGAATCAGAATGAGAATGACACATTGCATTTTATTGTTATGCTGACAACAAACAATGTGAATAACTGGGAATAATTTAAAGGTTTGATTCACATCTAAGTCTGGAGTGGATGAGGAATTCTGCACAATGGGAATTAATAGAAACTAATTTGATACACCAATCAAACGTGTTTATTTGAAATTGGCAGTAATGTTAAAACATCATAGAACTTAAAACATAGAACATGGAACAGTACAGCACAGTACAGGCCCTTCGGCCCATGATGTTGTGCCCACCTACTATCCTACTAAAATCAAAGCAAACAAATTTCTGTGTGATGATGTAATGACATTAATGTACAGTTCTATGATTTCCATACCATGAATCAGGGTACTGACAAACATTCATTTTTGAAATAGCACTTGTGAAATTATTAAAACTTGAATCTTGCCAAGTTTGTTACAGAAATACACCTCATCTGTAGTGATTTGGCGTGGTCCATTTAAGAACAGATTGTTTCTGGGATATATTAAAATCTGTTAGTATGTGTCAAATGTCCACTAATCAAAATACACACTTTTTTAAAATTTAACTGTGGTCGGAAACCATACGGAGTGAAATTTTCTTGTCAAAGAGAATCTGCGAGAATGTTTTTAAATGTCAGTGGTAAATATTAAAATTATGCAAACCCTGATTGGGCAAAAACCTTTTGGTTTACATAAATATTCACATACACTTACGTTGTTGATATTTTTCCTGCTGAAAATTTGAAGTGTTATTAATGGGAGATTTTAACTTATGCATAAATTAGGATAAGTTTAAGTGAGAAAGGTACTAAACTTTTGAGAATGATCAAAACAGCTTTTTGCAGCAATATGAATAAACAAGAGGGTACAGGTTGCACTGTTTTTACTAATTAATAATGAGCCAAATTCAGTTTACAACCAAAAGATAAATTATACTTAACACAGATTGTAATATGACTGTGCTAAACATAGGACTGGATTTTAGTGGGTGCTGCAGTCCCTGTACCTGGGTATAAAACAGTTGAAGTCCACTATATATAATCTGCAAACACATGCATCTTTGGAGGGATACCATCAGATACTCAAACAATGATTACATCTGTCAATGAAAGCAAGTATGCAGGTACAGGAGGCAGTGAAGAAAGTGAACAAGAGGAATTGAGAATAGGAGCAGAGGTCCTTCTGCAGCTGTACAGGGCCCTGGTGAGACCGCATCTGGAGTATTGTGTGCAGCTTTGGTCCCCAAATATGAGGAAGGATATTCTTGCTATTGAAGGAGTGCAGCATAGGTTCACGAGGTCAATTCCCCAAATGGCAGGACTATCATATGTTGAAAGATTGGAGCGACTGGGCTTGTATACACTTGAGTTTAGAAGAATGAGAGGGAATCTGATTGAGACATATAAGATTATTAAGGGATTGGACACCCTGGAGGCAGGAAGGATGTTTCCGCTGATGGGTGAGTCCAGAACCAGAGGACACAGTTTAAAAATAAGGGGTAGGCCATTTAGAAAACAGTTGAGGAAAAACTTCTTCACCCAGAGAGTGGTGGATATATGGAATGCTCTGCCCCAGAAGGCAGTGGAGGCCAACTCTCTGGATACGTTCAAGAAAGAGATGGATAGAGCTCTTACAGATAGTGGAATCAAGGGTTATGGGGATAAGGCAGGAACAGGATACTGATTGTGGATGATCAGCCATGATCATAATGAATGGTGGTGCTGGCTCGAATGGCCGAATGGCCTACTCCTGCACCTATTGTCTATTGATTAAGATATATGGTTAAGAATACCTGCAGTATTGACACTAAGAATTATATTTCTTACCCTCTGCTATAAGGGAAACTCCTGATGAAAGTAGTGTGTTTCGTCCATTTGAATTGACCTATGGTCATGAGATAAGAAGTCTATCAAAAATGATTACAGTGAATTCTGAAGGTGGAGATATGAATCTTCAGTGCTCGATTATGTGTCCAGGCTTCTAGAGACTCATAGGAGCTTATAAGCTAATATAGGAACATTTAAAAACTTCACAGGAAAAGATGAAGAATGGACAGACAAACATGCTAGAACTAGAACATTTAAAACATGAGCCAAAGTGACGCCCTTGTCCGCTCCTCACTCCCCACTAGCTCCCGCCCCTGGCTCCCTCCCCTGCAACTGCAGGAGGTGCTAAACTTGCCCCTAAACCAACCCCCTCACTCCCATCCCAGGCCCCAAAAAAACTTTCCACATCAAACAGATGTTCACCTGCACATCCGCTAATGTGGTCTATTGTATCTGCAGTTCCCCCAATGTGGCCTCCTCTACTTCTGTGAGACCAAGCAGAGGCTCGGAGACTGCTTTGTAGAGCATCTATGCTCGGTTTGTGACAAACGACAACACTCCCCAGTTGCGAACCGCTTCAAATCTCCCTCCCACTCCCAGGACGACATGTCCATCAAGGGCCTCCAGTGTCACAATGATGCCACCAGAAGCTGGAGGAACAGCACCTCATATTCCACCTTGGAAACCTTCAACCCAATGGTCTCAATGTGGACTTTACTAGCTTCAAAATCTCTCTACCTCCCTGACCTCATCCAAAGACCAGCACCCCCTCTCATCTCCACCTCACTGAACTGTCAGTCTTCTCTCCCACCTATCTGCTCCTCCCACCTTATTGACCAATCCTCACCACCGCCTAGCTAGACTTACCTTTATTAGCTTCATCCCTGCCTCCTCAACCTGTGCCTCTTCTCTGCCATCTATCTGTTCCATTATTTATTATGCTATCACCGCTCCCCCGTCTATTTATTTCAGAGCACCCTTTCCTTCCCCCATTTCTGAAGAAGGGTCCCAACCCAAAATGTTAGCTTTCCTGTTCCTCTGATGCTGCCTGGACTGCTGTATTCCTCCAGCTCCATGCTGTGCTATCTCAGACTCCAGTGTCAGCAGTTCTTACTATCTCTGGCAGAGTGTTACTGTTAATGTTGAATATTTGAAAGCAAGATTCAGTGATCAATAGAAGGTAGTTAGGAAGATTAGTAGAATGATTTATCTAACAAATATTCCTGATTGCAGGTGAAAAGAAAGGTGGAAGTTGACAGGGATAGTAAGTGTAAGGGAGAAGGTCATGTAGACAATGCGCAAAGTGGATCTCCAATAATTCAAATAGCTAATCATGAAATAATGGGACATTTAGACAACGAATTTTCATACTTTGGGGAAGGCCAACAGGAAGATCTAGTAAGTTTATTTAAGAAATAAGGAAATTGTTAAGAAATGGTTAAGAGGTAATGAGGTGTAGAGCTGGATGAATGCAGCAGGCCAAGCAGCGTCGGCGGAACAGGAAAGCTGACGTTTCGGATTTAGGCCCAAAATGTCAGCTTTCCTGCTCCTCCGATGCTGCTTGGCCTGCTGCGTTCATCCAGCTCTACACCTTGTTATCTCAGATTCTCCAGCATCTGCAGTTCCTACTATCTCCTTAATGGCTAAGCCCAGACAAACAAGCTCAGGTGGAAATTAAAATTCAACACATGCGAGATTGAACCTGGCCAAAAAAGTTCACTGGTGGCATATGTTCCTAAATAGAATGGTCAAGTAGGTTCTGCACAGGCTACAGACAAGTGAATGCAGTGATGAAGCAGGTTAATATGCAATTTCCTGGTTAGGAGATTATATTGAATGAGTTGGGGGGAGTGTCTCATTTCTTGCTGAGATTGCCTTATTGTAGGGGTATTGGCAAATACAATTAACTCAAAAGCTAAAGAGACATCAGCCTTTGTTCCACCAAATGGATAATATCAATGCTGAGCCAAGCCATTCAGGTTTAAAAATGCTCCAGGAACAAAAACAAAAATTGCTGCAAAAGCTCAGCAGGTCTGGTAGCATCTCAATTTCTATTTCCTGATTTACAGCATCCACAATTCTTTTGGTTTTTAAAAATGACCCAGCTTCATTTTAGAGACTTATACATCAAGTTGTAGCTAAAGTGCCTAATTGTGTAGTTTATTTATACAAGTTTATGATATTCATCAAAAATATAGGAAAAAGTGATTTGAAAATCTGTTTAAGCAATTACACATAGCTGGTTGTTAATAAATCTCATTCAGATTTAATTTTCAAAAGTGAGGGCTACTTAAACGAGGATACAACATAAGGGAAGAGCAAGTGTTGTGAAGACAGTGAAGGCACTGAAAGAATTCCACATTCCTAAAATTAAACAGAAAATCTTGAGATGTCCGGGATTGTGAAATCTATTAAAAACTTGTTCTTGTAGAGTTTATTCAACTGTTTAGTGTATAAATTGCAGAAAAGAAGATAGTGCTTTGGTCAATGCAATATGAATAATGCATTCATGCTGGAATAGATTCAGAACTTGGAAGGGACTTGGTAAGAAATTGTTTGAATCCTATATAAGGAATGAATGAGGGCAAATAAATGTAACTTTCTTGTGTTTTATGTCGGTGTTATCTTTACATGGTGATAAAATGCATGTAAAAACATCATTTCACTTTTAAGGGTGGAAGCATGTAAAGGCCGATATATTTTCTTTCTTTGGCACTATAAACAGAAAAAGAAGCTGGACTAATATATATCTGGAATAAAATTGAGTTTTTCAATTGAAAGATTAAGTGGTTCACACTTTTTGCTGGGTGACACAATGCTTCATTTCAAAGTAAGTGAGGGGATACTCTTAGGTCAAATGGTAACAAGTGTCTTTCAGGTCAGTCGAAGTAACTACTGAGCTAAACCCAGCGCCAAATGCTGGGCAGCACACATAATGCAGATACTCCAGGTAGTTTGTTAGAGGCTTTTAAGCGACTCTTGGATAGGCACATGGAGGACAGTAAAACATAGGGTATGCAGGGTAGTTGATCTTAGTAGGATAATAAGTAGACAGAACATCATGGGCCAAAGGGCCTGTGTTGTGCTGTACTGTTCTATGTTCACTAGACACAAACTTGCGACTAGACCTATCCCCAATTGTCACGCGGAAGACTGGGGTTCAATTCCCCGCCAGGGAGAACCTAAGCTTTGAATGGTATGGTGGGTCAGTGGTTAGCACCACTACCTCACAGTGCCAGGGACCCGGGTTTGATTCCACCCTCGGGCAACTGTCTGTGTGGAGTTTGCAGATTCTCCCTGTGTCTGAGTTGGTTTCCTCCCACAGTCCAGTTATACAGGGTAGATGGATTGGCCATGTTAAATTGCCCCTAGTGTTCAGGGATGCATAAATTAGGTGGGATGTGGTCAGTGCGGACTTGCGGTGTTGGGCCAAATGGCCTGTTTTCAAACTGAATCTATGATATGGTTCTATGAGGTCAGGAAATTCTGCCTAATGGCAGCCCTCTGATCTGTTGGGTTGTAGTTTGTTAAAAAACTGTCATTATACGGGCAGCCAGAGACGTGTCTCAGTCCCTCTTGCTCTGTGTGTGAAAGACACAAAATTCAGGAGTGTTTAAAAGAAAGAACTTTAAAAAAGAAACCTAGGTCCACTGGATTAATTATCAAAGCGAAGAATGAATGTGGCTTTACAAAGCATAGCTATCATTAGTGCTAATATCAAAGGAAAATGTTGGCGACAATTTAACCTACACTTGAAATCTAGACTTTTCATCCACTGAATTTTACTTTTCTTTTCTTTCTTCTACTGTTCATAAAATAATAGTTTTTTTTCTGTTTTAATTGTGAGTATGTAAAAAGGTATTTATGGTTTTTAAAGGCATATACTTTGTTACATAATAAATTAGTAAACCTTTTCTGTACTATTTGATAACCGTGTGTTACAATGAATAGAGTTATTTTCTGTTAATTATAAAACCAAGTTTCAAATGGCTTTCAGAAACAAAAACAAATTGCTAGAATAGCTCAGCAGGTTTGGCAGCATCTGTGGAGAGAAATCAAATTGATGTTTTGGGTTCAGCGACCCTTCCTCAGTGATATTAGCTAGAAAACAATTGTTTTTTTTAATGCAGGAGATAAGGTGGTGGTGGTGGGGGGGTGTGGGGGTTGTATGGGGTGGGGTTTGGGGCCAGAGGGGCTAGGGAGTAAACGATAGGTGGAAATGGAACCCAAAGAGACCGAAGAACAGTTGGACTGACAAAGGAGTCAATAGCGATCAGCCTGGGAGAATGAATAGCTATTAGTGGACAATTAATGGCTAACATTGGCTGGTGTGTAATAGCAGACTGTGTGACGACAAGGCCTGGTGTGTGGGGGTTGGGGGTAAGGACATGGGAGAAGGTGCTTCAAGCCCTAAAATTATTGAACTCGATATTGACTTCAGAAGGCTTTGGAGTTCTCAAGTAGAAAATGAGACTTGGCTTTGGCCTGTACAGCAAATCAGTTAAGCAAACTTGTCATCTTGGTGGTCTATTGGGATTTTATACATTTTTTTGACAACTTGCAGACCAGTGGGGCATGACTACTTCCCAGTTAAGTTGTGACAACTGTAAATTTGTAAAAACAGTGAAAAGGTAAAAGGTTAATTATGTGATACCATAAGCAAATATTTGGCAATCTTTCAGAAGAAAAGATTACCTTTGTTACTTTTTACTCAAGGATAATCATGCATTGGTTTGTTACGATAATTTTGAATCCCAACAGAGTCTGTAAAACTAATGCATTAGCTATAAATGCACAATTAACGTGGAATTTCCTGAAAATTGGAACTTTTATGTTATGTCTGAGTTTCTTGATATTTTATGCCTTTTAAGTAGAACCTCTTGTTCACAAATGCAGTCAATCAAAAACAAAGGTGTATAAAAGGAAGAAAACTACTGGTAGACCAGAGAATTGAGAGTTTATTTGGACTAAATTGCTCGTAAAAATGGAGAAAATTGATAATGAAAATAAACTGGCAAGAAATATAAAAACTAACAGCAAGAACTTTTATGGTGTATAAAAAGTGAATAGCTAAAGATAGTGTGGGACCCAAGGGGATGAAGTTGAGAAATTGATAACAAGGAACAGGGAAATGGCAGATAATTTAAACCAATATTTTGCATTCATGGAGGACGTTGTAAAAATCCCAAAGGTAACACATAAGCAAGATTGTAATGGAAGGAAAGGTTTGCTAAGAGTTGCGATCATGAGGGACAAAGTATTTGACAAGTCGATGGGATTGACGGCAGACACGTCGTTAGGATGGCCTGCATTGTAGGGTTTTAAGGGAAGTGACTGCAGGATAATGGGGGGATTTGTTGAAATATTCCATAACACATGTATCGTGGAGTGCCACAGGGCATTGGGCCACAATTAATTACTACCTGTTTTAATGCTCGAAGGAGGGAGCAGATTATATTAATCCAAATTTGCTAATGATATGAAAATTGGTGAGACGACATGTGTGATGAGGATGGAAGGAATCTGCAAAGGGATACGGGTGGATTGAATGAGTGGGCAAAAATCTGGCAGACAGGATTTAATGGAGGAAAGTGTCAGGTCATGAACTTTGGTGGGAAAAATAAAAAAAAACAGACTATTTAAATATAGAGAGATTCCAAAAAGGTGCAGTATAAAGGAATCTGGGTGGTCTTGTGCATAACATACAGATGCAGTAAATCATTAAGAAGGCAAATGAAATGTCCTTTATTGCTGTGGGGTTAGAGTTTAAAAATGGGAAAGTGTTGTTCCAGCTGTGCAGGACATTGGTCAGACTGCTAATGGAGCACTGTGTGCAGTTTCAGTCTCCGTATTTAAGAAAGGATATACCGGCACTTGAGTTCAAAAGGAATAAACTAGGCTAATTCTGGAATGAAAGGCTGAATTAGCAGGAACAGCAAAACAAATTAGACCTTTACTGATTAGAGTTTAGAAGGATGAGGTTCAATTTATTGAAACATACAAGATTTTGAGGGAGCTTGAAAAGACGATGTTGAGAAGATGTTACCACTAGTGAGAGAATCTTGAATGAATGTACATAATCAGAGACCGCGTGAACAATCATTTAAAACTGAGATGCGAAGGAATGTTTGTTTCAGAGTGTAGTGATTGCAACAAGATTGGCCAGGTGGACCTCATAGGAGTTCCCGAACTCGGGCTGTTAATCTGGTCTGATCAAGGAGTCCTGGCTGAGAGATAAGAACAGGAGTGGCAGACATCCTGCTCAATCTGAAAGCTGGTTGTGAAGGAGCTGGATCAGTGCCAAGGACTCTCCACGTGTAAATAAAGGTGACTTAGTGATGGGATGCCAACCTCTGTGGAGTTATTTCACAGAAGGTAATGAATTCTCTACCTTCTGTTTTGGTGTTTTGGAGACTAGATCACAAAGTATTTAAAAGGGAGGTAGTTCTTTTTTGAAATATCAGGCAATTGAAATCGATGAGAAATGGAAGAGGAGTTGAGGCTTGCGAGAGATCAGCCCTGATTATAGAATGGTGGGGAAAGCATGAGGGGATAAATGTCCTCCTCCTTCTCTTACTTCATATGTTCTTTATGTTCTCTGATGCTCCTCAGCTGACCCATGCCCTGTATACAAAAGGGAGAATCCAACTGCAAATTTACATTGTACAGAATGGAATATAAATGAACACCCAAGGTTTATTCTGATATTATAAGACCATAAGACACAGGAGTGGAAGTAAGGCCCATTTAAATCATGGCTGATGGGCATTTCAACTCCACTTCCTTGCACTCTCCCCGTAGATAAGACCATAAGACATAGTAGTGGAATATTCTAATTTGAGATTTACCAAGTTTATTATTTTTATTTTTACTGAGACTGGCTGTACCCGAACTTTGATTTAACTAATTTGACACTGGAATGGGTAACGTGAAAAATCGAAAAGTTTCTATGATTGCACTTTTTTACAGAAGTTGTGCCGCATCTACATAAATTATGTTTTGATGAATTCAAATATTCATTTTCATATCTAAAGAGAGGTGTTCACAGAAATGATGTATTTTTCAGACTTTCCTTAGACAGTAATTGTTAATGCTGGTTTCTGCTTGTTTAACCTATTTATTTTTCAATCTGTTATTATATACCTCTGAAAAGGATGGGACTTGAACCTGGGACTTTTGGCCTAGGGAGAGGGACACTTACACTGTGCCACAACTGGGCCCTCCTAATGTCAGTTTTTATATTCCTTTGAAAGTCAATAAGACTGGCAAGACATTTCTACGTAATCTGCATAATCAGTTTAAAAACCAGAGTGCATTTTGGCATAATTTGTCTGTACACCTCTAGAGAAAATTCCAACCCATTAACTTAATATAAAAGAATGAAAGATACATTTTCCAAAAGTAAAAATCCTATTGACACCATTATCTTTTGAGCAAAAACTCACTGAGATTTCAAACGACTAACAGAATGAGGGAATCAAAATCAGGAGGTACAGATGCTCTGATAATATAGCCATCTGGTGTCAGCTATAGTTCAGTAAGCAGCATTCCTGTTGCTAAATCAGGAGGTTGTAAATGTTAATTCTGCTTCAGGATTTGTGCACAAAAATCAAGGCTAATGCTCCCAAGCAGCGCTGAGGAGGTGCTGCCTGGCTTTTCAGTTGGTGTCAAATACACACAAGAAAAGGAGAAAGAGACGGTTTTACACTTAATAGCAATATAAAACAATGAACATTTTATACAATAAAATACAATGCAGCATAGGAATGGGGCCTTTAGCCCACAAAGCCTGCACTGATTCCTAATCTTTATTTAGACAGCTACTTACTGCCCATGCATGGTTTTCACTCCTCTGTTTGCCTCCTGTTCATGTGTCTATCAAGATATGCCTTAAATGTGTTTAACGTGCCTGGTTCCACCAAGTCCAATGGCAGTATGTTTCAGACATCTACCATCCTCTGTGTGAAAAGTTCCCTTCGTTTCTCCCCTAAACTTTCCCTCTCTCACCTGTGCCCTCTTGCAGTTGATATTTCCACCCTGGGGATAAAAAAATCTCCGACTATCCACCCTATGTATGCATCTCATAATTTTGTAGATCTCTATCTGATCACACCTTGCCCCCTCCCCACCCCAAATGTCTATCTTTCCAGCAAAAACATTCTGAGTTTGTCCAACTTTTCATCTTAACTAAAACCCCCCAGACAAGGCAACATCCTGGTAAAATCTCTGCATCCTCTCCAAAGCATTCACGTCCTTCTGGTAGTGTGGCGAGCAAAACTGAACGCAATATCGTAAATGTGGCCTAACATTTTGTACAGCTGTAATATGACTTGCCAGCTTTCATATCCTTTGCCCCAGCCAATGAAGGCAAGCATGCTGTATGCCTTCTTGACCACCTTATTCACCTATGTTGACCTGTATGCCCAGATCCCTCTCTATATCAATGCTCCTAAGGATTCTGCCGTTTATTGTATAATTTGCAACTGAATTTGATCTTCCATAATGCATCACCTTGTATTTGTCCTCCATCTGCCATTTCTGTGCCCAAATCTGCAATCTATCCATATCCCACTATATCATTTGATGATTCTCCTCACTATCTGCAGCTCCACCAATTTTGGTGTCATCTGCAAACTTACTAGTCAGACCTCCTACACTTTCTTCTCAATCATTTATGTACATTACAAATAACAAAAGTCCCAGCACTGATCTCTGTGGAACATTACTAACTATTGATCTCCATTCTGAAAGTACCCTTCCACTGCCCCTCTGTGTCTTTTATGACCATGTCAGTTTTGTAGCCATCCAGCCAGCTCATTTCAGATTCCATGATACCTGCTCTGTGCCTGCCATGAGGTACCTTATCCAAACTCCATGTAGACAACATCCACTGCCTTTCCTTCATCAATCAAACTTGTCACCTCCTCGAAAAACTCAATCAAGTTGATGAGACAGGAGCTTGCCCGCACAAACCCATGCTGCCTGTCACTAACGAGTCCATTCGCTTCCAAATGTGAATAAATCCTGTCTTTCAATATCCTCTCCTACAGCTTCCTCCCACTGATGCCAGGCTCACCGGCCTGTAATTACCTTGATTATCTCTGTTTCCCTTTTTCAACAAAAGAACAACATTGGCCATTCTCCAGTCATCTGGAAACTCATCTGAGGCCAAAGAAGAGGAAAAGATATCTCTTAAGGCCTCAGCTATTTCCCCCCTTGCCTCGCACAGTATCTTGAGATAGGCCCCATCTGGCCCTGGGAAGTTGCCTACCTTAATGTATTTCAAGATACCCAACATTTCCTTCTTGATCATGTTGACAACATTTCCTCCTTCATTATGGTGACCTTTCCATAGTATTCACGCACCTTTCTCTAATCTCAACATTCCTCTCTTTGGTGAATACCAATGTATGATGTCACCTAATTCCTCTGGCTCCACACATCACCTCCCACCTTTATCCCTGAATGAGCCTACTCTTTCCTTAGCTACCATCTTGCTCCTAAATGTGTGTATAAAATGCCTTGGGATTTCCCTTACCCTGCTGTCCAAGGACATCATAAACCCATTCAGCCCTCCTAATTCCCTGTTTGAGCTCCTTCCTACTTTCTCTATATTTTTCAAGGGCTTTGACTGTTTTCAGTTGCCTGGACCTTTGGCATGCTTCCGTTTTTCGACTTAGCTGATTATTTCCTCTCTCATCCAACCTTCCTGAATCCTGCCATTCCTGTCCTTCATTTTGGAACATGCCTATCCTGCACTCTAATCAACTGCTCCTTAAAAGATTGCCATATGTCCAATGTGGATTTACATTCAGACAGTCGCTCCCAATCTGCATTCTCTAACTCTTGCCCAATTTGGCTACAGTTGGCCTTCCCCAATTTAACACCTTTATCGAAGGTCTACTCTTGTCCTTATCCATAGATATCTGAAAACGTACAGAATTATGGTCACTACTCCAGAAATGCTTCCTGTCTTTGATCACTTTGATCACCTGGCCGGGTTCATCTCCCAAGACCAGGCCAATATGGCCCCCTCCCTTAATGGACCATCCACGTACTGTTTCAAAAAGCCTTCCAGAACAGACCTAACAAGTTGCTCCCTATCCAAACCCCTGGCACTATGGGAGTCCCAGTCAATAGGGGGGACATTAAAATCACAGATTGCAACAACTCTGTTATTTCACATCTTTCCAGAATCTGACAAAATATCTCTTCCTGTATCTCCTCCTGGCAGCTGGGAGGTGTGTACTACAATCCCTGTACTGTGACTGCATCCTTCCTATTCCTGAGCTGTGCCCTAATGCCTCGCTGCAAGATTTCTCCAGGGTGTCTTCCCTCAATCCAGCTGTGATACCATCCCTAACCAATAATGCAACTCCCCCAACTCTTTTGCCTCCTTCTCTTACTGCTCTAAAACATTGATATCCCAGAACATTAAGCTGCGAATCCTGTCCCTCTTTCCACCATGTCTCTGTGATAGCAACAACCTCATAACTGCAAGCATTAATCCTGGCTCTAAATTCATCTGTCTTACCTGTTATACTTCTTGCATTGAAGCAAATATAGTCAAGTCTCCAGTTCCATTGAGTTCTGCAATCTCTCCCTGGCTGCTCTTCCTCTTAGCTATATTTGCCTTAGATTCAAGCTCCTCCCCAGTTTGTGTACTTATTAACCTGCTGCTCCAGTTCCCAACCCACTGTGATACTAGTTTAAATTCACATGAGCGGTGCTATCCCTGCAAGGATATTGGTGCTCCTCCAGTTTAGGTGCAATCCATCCTTCTAATACGGATCCCACTTTCCCTGGAGGCATCCCAAAGATCCACTATTTAAACTCCTCCCCCCTACACCAGCTCTTTAGCCACATGTTCAATTGCACTCTGTCATTGTTGCACATGGCATGGGAAGTAATCTTGAGATTACTACCCTAGAGGTCCTGCTTTTTGGTTTACTATCTAACTCCCTGAATTGTCGTTGCAGGATCTTGTCACTCTTCCTACCTATATCATTTGTGCCAATATGGACAATGGCTTATGTCTGTTTACCTTCTTGTTTCAGGATGCCTGTACCCATTCATAACCCTGGCACCAGGGAAACAACATACAATCCTGGAGTCTGTTTTCATGGTCACAGCAATGCCTGTGACCCTGTCCATTGAAACTCTAATTACCATTGTTCTACTACAATTTGTGCCTCTCCTCTGTATAGCAGGGCTAGCCATGCAGCCATTGCTCTGGCTACTGCTGCTGTCACTTGGTGGGCCACATCTCTCATCAGTATCCAAAATAGAATACTCGTTTGACAGGGGGACTCCTGCACTGGCTGACTGCCTGCTCCGTCTAGCGGTCTCCCATCTATTTTCCTGTACCTTGGGTAGGACCACGTTTCTATAACTTCTATCTATAACACTCTCCACCATTTGTGTGCTCCTTAGCATTTCCAACTGCTGCTCAAGCTGATCCATTTGTTTGGTGAGCAGTTGAAGCTGGGTACACTTCCTGCAGATGTAATTATCAGGGATGCTCTCAGCATCCAAGATTGACCATGACTGGCATGTGGAGCACAAAATCCCACTAACTGACATGACTAACCCTCTACTGGCTGTTAGTTTACAAAGTTAAATTTTAATGAGCTACTTAAAAGTTACTGTTACTACTTTCTAACAAATAGCAGCCACCCTCCCGCCCAACTTACTATTTGAACTCCCTGTACTAATCAAAAGATGAACTAACTTGAACTTTAGAAAAACTGAGAGACACTTACCCTGCACTGCAGAGATTCCTTCACATGCCCTTTACTGATTTAGTGATAATGGGAACTGCAGATGCTGGAGAATCCAAGATAACAAAGTGTGGAGCTGGATGAACACAGCAGGCCAAGTAGCATCTCAGGAGCACAAAAGCTGACGTTTCGGGCCTAGACCCTTCATCAGAGAAGATGAAGGGTCTAGGCCCGAAACGTCAGCTTTTATGCTCCTGAGATGCTGCTTGGCCTGCTGTGTTCATCCAGCTCCACACTTTGTTATCCTTTACTGATTTACTTGGGTTAAGTAGGTTTTGTACAAATACACTGCAACACTTGGGCCTACTACTATCAAAACACAGAAAGGAAAAAAAAATCAGCATTCTGGAGAACATTCAGAGGAAAGACACCAGAATGATACTCAAGGCTGAACTTTTACAGAGTTTACAAGATTCTGCAGACCTTTCAAAATGGTAGGTGCTGCATGGATGCTCAAAAACATGCTCAACATTGTGATTAGGAGAAAGCTATCCTTCCTGAGTCCAGATTGCCTATGTTCAAACACATCTCATTTTGGCTCTTACAAGATTCTTAACCCATTGTATGGGAGTCACAAATTTATGGAATAGACATGAACACTCTTGATGATAAGGAATTTAAGTGTCATGATGCACACTTAAAGCATCTCTGGTGTTCAAACTTGGAAAGAACATGCATAAGTTATTAATGAGAATTTTGTTAAAAAAAACAAGAGTTTTGATTACTATGTCATCTACTTTACATCAGAGTGAACAATTGTTATGCCGTTTCAGTATTGTTTAAAAAAAAATCGACATTTACCGAAAGTTGCTTGCATGTCAAAATTAATGGCTTCCGGCGATGACTGCGTGCCTCCGGTGATGCCTGCCGGCCTCTGGTCAACTTCCAGCCTCCTGTGGCAGTCTTTTGGCAAGGCATGGCGGCCTCTGAGCATTCATGGCAACCTCCGGGACTTCGTCACGACTTCCTGGCCTCTCCTGGCAGACACCCAGCCTTCACAGTGACCTCATATGGCAGCCTCCCAGCCTGGTGTGGTGACATCCCTGCCTGGTATCAGAGATAGTAGGAACTGCAGATGCTGGAGAATCCGAGATAACAAGGTGTAGAGCTAGATGAATACAGCAGGCCAAGCAGCATCATAGGAGCAGGAAAGCTGACGTTTCAGACCTAGACCCTGCTTCAGAAATGACCCTTTCTGAAGAAGGGTCTAGGCCCAAAACATCAGCTTTCCTGCTCTTACGATGCTGCTTGGCCTGCTGTGTTCATCCAGCTCTACACCTTGTTACCTCTGCCTGGTGTAGCAGCCTCTTGGGGCAGCCTTCTGACATGACTGTCGAGAGTGATCTTCCTGCCTCACAACTGGCAAGGTGAAGCCAAGTGCAATCTGAGCCAGGGCCCAGTATGGTCTGGAGCCAGGGTGGAATGGAGGCAAGGTGCCAGTGAGGTATGGATTATGGCTGTTCTGGACTTTTATTTCTGTAATGTTGGACATTTTATTTCTCTATTTTCCAAGATCTTGTAACTAAATGAGCTGCACCTCAGTGAGTACAGTGAAAAGTTTATATGTTGTCACTAGTTGTATGTTGTAGTGACAACATATAAATTTTTCACAGTACTCAAAGAGTTTGTGTGACAATAAAGCTATTTTAATTCAACACTAGGCTGAATTTCAATAAACTACAGAAGCATTACTTTAGCAAGGGTTTCTCAGTTTACAGATTGATTAACAATTTAAATCAGCCATTAAAGGATAAGCCATTTTGGTGCAGTTACTGAATATAAGTTTTGTTTGTTTTATAACATTTTAGCTACTTGACAAGATTTGGGTTTTGTGCTGGTTTCATGAATGGTAGCTTTGTACACTTGGTCGTGAAAATCAGTGACAGAATTGATTGGCTTGTTAAGGGTTCTTTTATTTCCACATGGCTCCTGAGTTCTACTCATGATGGATACAGGGCGGGCAACATAGAGTTATGAGGGGTCCTGGTGAATGGATAGGAGAATTGAGATGTCATGAAGGTGGCAAGGGGAAAATGGGTAGGGTGAAGGCTAGATGGGCTAACAGCTTCTAAAACAACTGGGATAAAGCTCCTGAGAAGACTCTAAACATCTTCCTAGTCACCATCCTCCCCACATCCATCCCTGAGCCATCCACTCAACTGGGGCCTTAATTCAGCAGTAGCAGATAAGGCCATAAGAAATAGGGCCTGAGGAGGCTGTTCATCCCCTCAACCTGTTCAACCATTCATAGGATCATGGCTGATCTGACATCAAGCATCAACCAGAGTCAGCATGGCTCCTTGAAAGGGAGATTGTGTCTGGCTAATGTATTTGAGTTTTTCAAGGAAGTATCAATCTGAGAGGATAGACGAGAACTAGTACTGTTTTCTGGTTGTAACACTAAAATAATCCCCCACTCATAGAACTATAGAAGAATCATAGAATCCCTACAGTGTGGAAGCAGGCTATTCAGCCCAATGAGTACATACCACTCCTCTGAAGAGCTTCCAACTAGATCCACCCCACCTACCCTAGCCTATAACCTTGCATTTCCCATGGTTAATCCACATAGCCTGCATACCCCTGGACACTACTAGCAATTTAGCATAGCCAATCCACCAAAAATGCATATCTTTGGACTGTGGAAGGAAACCAGAGCACCCGGAGGAAACTCACGCAGATATGGGGAGAATAAACAACTGCACATAGACAGACAGTCACCCAAGGGTAGAACTGAACCTGGGTTCCTGGTGCTGTGAGGCAGCAATCCTTACCACTGAGTCATCATACCCACCTCAGCTACCTGCTTTGCTCCCCATAATTATGTTCAGCAGCGCACCATACCTTGTTGATCTCTATGTATTGACCTAAAAACTCTCCTGAATACATTTCAAGAAATCCACTCCCTCTAATTACTTTATGCTGTGACTATTCAAATCAATGTTGGGAAGTTGAAATCCCCAAATATAATTATTGTATTTTTATTGTACATCTCAGTGAATTGTCTACATATCTGATCCTCTATTACTTGCTGACTGTTTGGGCCTTATAATAAATGGTCCACAATGTGACTGCCTCTTTTTATTCATAAGCACTATCCATAAAACCTCATTAGAAGATCTTTCCAAGATATCATCCCTGCTCATTGCAGTTACTGACACTATACACACTATCTTCTATTTGGTACTTTTCCCTGTCTTTCCTGAAGATCCTGTCGAGTTGCAAGTCCTGACTCTCCTTCAACCACATGTGATGGCAACAATATCACAATTCCACATGTCAATACATGCTCTTAACTCATCTGTCTTACCTATAAACCTGGACCTGATGGGAGTTCCATTCAAGGTCCAATAAGATTGTGAAGGCAAGAGTGGTGTGTCAAATATTGAATATAATTGTCATCTAAAATAGGCTATGCATATATCATGTAGTACAAGGTGCTGATAGCAATAATTATGGATCACCATACAGTATTTTGTTTACATTTTTGGAAGGAAAAAAAGTATGACAAGTATTCCACAATTAATTTAAAAGGTTTCTAGTTGCACTGTTTCACTCTTTAGTTATTTTGACATTATTTCTAATAGGGAAGCGTTAACTTAGAGAAAGTTGAGATGTTAAAATTTTCCTGTTCATAGCGGGGTAAGGTGTCTTTAACAGTGCACATTGTAAAGGATTATGTGACTGAGATGAAAAGAATGTGAAAACATCATTCTGGAGCCAAGATGAAAATTGCAGATTTTGCAATATATTTCTAACATTATACTTCCATTTCAAGAGCTTTATTGTTTAAGCAAGTCTATAAGATTAATTGGGGAATGAAGGGTCAATCTGTTTAATAGTAGCTGAGCTGTCATTATAGTGCATAAAAATACAAGACGCTTTATTGTTTTTTTAAACCACAACTTTAATTCATTTTCCGCCACCACCCCGTTCCCCAGTAATATGCCCCATTTCCTTATTGTGGAAACCTATTCCTGTAAACTTGCGAATAAAGATATTAAGCCAGTGATGACAATGGGATCAAAGAATGAACTAAAGGTTTCTCCTGGGTTCTCCTCCCATTCCTCTTCTCTGCTTGGTTAATTACCGAGATAGCTTGGCTGGTATGAGGAATTCATCATATATAAGTAATTTTACTACTCTGTGGTGTGCAGAGAACTCTTGATAACTTAAAGCAACATGTTCTATCTTAAACTTAAGTTATTTCATCCTTCTTTTCCTCTACATTAAGAACCTGACCAGAGGATCAAATACCACATCTGTGCAGAAACAATAAGCCGAAAGCAGTAGGTTACAAGATATTGTGTGACACCAAGCTTGGGATTTAAAACATGAAACTTCAAGAAGACAATTGATAAAAGTAGCAAAACTCATCTTTGTTGGTAACATTAAATGGATGATAATGAATTAGAATTTTATTTCATAGGTTCAAGAAGACAGCATACCGCCACTATTTCAAAGGCAGTAGGGATGGGCAATAATTGGTTATCCAGTATAAGCTTGTGATTTTAAATAAATCTGTTAAACAATAACCTGGTGTCAATTGACTTTTGACTTTGTCTACCCCAGTTCAACACTGGTATCTCCTCATCAATGGCTACCAAATAATTCCAGAATGTTGACCCAGAGGCAATTAAGAAATTAGGTATTTTACAACTGAATTGGGAGGAGTGCACTGTCTTTTTCTAATCCAATTGCTCTATGGATCACAAAATAAATTTAAAAATATTTTCTCAAGTTCCAATATGGCAAATCATATTCTTTCTCTATAATAGAGAGAATTTTTTAAAAAAACAGGTTTCTTTAGTAAGCACAAAGTTGTCAATTTATTGTAGAACAAGTCACGTACAAGAAAGTTGCAGGATTTGTTAGCATGCATATTTTGTAAAGTGAAAATATAAATGCTTCTCATGTAAGTAATTTAAACCATGCACAAAAAAACATGCATACATTCCAGGTGAAAGGAAAACTAACATATTTCTCTGCAGTGATTGCCAATGGTGGTTACTCTTGAAGGGCGAGATAAAAGGGATAATCTGTCAATCTGATGGTGTTACCTGTATGGTCTTTTGGGTCTTGATAGACACAGCTTGCTCAGGAAATACAATATTGAGAAGTTATTTCCATCATTGTTTTTATGAAGAACATTTCATACTGAATTCTCTATAATGCTGGTTTTGAAACAGGAAACACAAGCTGGGCAGCTTATTCTTAATATGTTTCACTACAGGATATATACCAAAGCTAACATACCGTGTGACTTGGTGATGGTATTTTCATACACCTGCATCTTTTATACTTCTAGGTAGCGGAACGCAGATCCTTACTGCTAACAGAGCCTTGACAAGTTGGTGCACTTCATTCTATAACAAGACTACACTGGTGATTTAGGGAGTGAATGTTTATCGTAGTTGTTCTGGGTATCGCGGAACTTCCTAAGGATGCTCATGGTAGACAATGAATTGTACCACAGTTTTCTGATAGCAAGCCATCATCTATCTCTGACCAGCTCTGGTAGCCAGTATATTTATATCGGGACTCTAGTTGACATTTTCTCAATATTGTAGACTACTATGCTGAAGGCATTTTGCATTTGAGCATGATCTGCTTTAATGCCTGAGGAATTATGAATAAAGCTGGATACAAGGAACATGTCCAAGCAGTTTTATTAATCCTAAAGTAAACATCAATGAGCAGTTTTAGTGTGTTACTTAATCATACTGCCTGTGGCTCCTTCCATCATTTTGATGGTGATTGAAAATAAACAGATAAGGTAAAAAGTAATCTTTAGATGGACAGATCACACCTGTACAGCTTTTGACATTGGTGGATTGACACCAAAGTTGTAACTGCCCTTGAATAGCCTCATGCAAATCATGACTAATTCTGAAGCATAACTGCTGGTACTCTTTGGGAACAAAATTCAAGAAGGCGATTTATTATCTGAATGACAATAAGTTGAGAGGGGAACATGCAACCAGACCTGGATATTCTCATGCACCAAATACTGAACGCAAACATTCAAGTGCAGCCATCTGTAAGGAAGCAAATTGTACGTTGGCCTTTATAGCAAGACGGTACAAGTACAAGAGCAGGGACATCTTCCTGAAATTATTCAGGGCCTTGTTGAGCCCACACTTGGAATGTTGAGAGCAGTTTTGGTCTCCTTATCTGAGGATGCTCTTGCTATACAGGCAGTGCAGCAAAAGGTTGACCACGTTGACTCCTGGGATGGCAGGACTGGCATATGATGAAAATCAGCTAGGATTAGTTGACTGGAATTTAGAAGAATGGTGGAGAATCTCATGGAAACCCATGGAATTCTTACAGGATTACACGGGGTAGATGCAGGAAGGAAGTTCCTGATGGCAGGGAAGTCCAGAACTAGGGTTCACAATCTATGGGTAAGGAGTAGGTCATTTAGGATTAAGATGAGGAGAAATGTCTTCACCTAAAAACAGTGAGCTTGTGCAATTCACTCCCTCAGAAAGTACTCAAAGGATTGTTTGATTTCAAGAAGGAGTTTGATATAGCACTTAGGTCTGAAGGGATCAAAACACATGGAGAAAAGCAGTGACAAATTGAGTTGAATGATCGGCCATGATCATCATAAATCATGAATCTAGCACAAAGGCCAAATGGCTTACACCTGTTCTTATTTTCTATGTTTCTATGTAACATAAAGGCCAATGTCCATCTACATTGCAATCCTCTGTGGTGATGTCACTACTGGAGCTTGTAAATGATGTGTCCAGTCCACTTAACATCCCTTGATGTCATGTGAAATGAATCAAACAGGTGGAAGACTGGGATTTGTTATGGTAGGGAACTCAGGAGGAGCCCAAGAAACCCATCTTATTGGCGCACTTGCTTGAAAATCATTGAAAGTGCTGTAGCCTTGTCTTTTGCATTTATGTGCTTGTCTCGATCATCATTCATAAAACATTTATTGAGCCTTCCCCTCTCATTAATTTCTTAATTATCCAGTGATGTGGGAAGCTTGCATACCTTTGAACTGATCTACTATTTTGGGTTCACTTAGCTATTTTTATAGCATGAAAGAAGGAAAAGAATTGCTTCCCTTCCTTTAGCATCTTTCACGATCACAGAATATCTCAAAGTGCTTTATTGTTAACAAAGTTCTTTTTCCAAAGTGTAGTCACAGTTGCAGTCACTGTTACTTGTAGTCTCCTTTAATTATGGCCTCGTAAGCAACGTTGACTTTAATTCAACTGGCAAGCTCTTGACTCAGGAATTTCCTTCCTAAAACTCTTCACCTCATTTTTCTCATTTAAGATGCTCCTTAAAATCTTATTTTTTGACCAAGTTTTGGCCATCTGTCCTAACATCTCTTTATGTGGCTTGATGTCATATTTGTTTTATAACTCCTCTGTGAACGATCTTGGAAATTTTTACGATGTTATGAGTATTCTATTCAAGTTTTTGTTGTTTTATTGTTATATCCCTTCATGTTAGGGAGAATGAAGTTCCACTTCTATATAAGCACTTTATTTGTTACCAGGATTATTTGACTAGACATCTGGATTACTCATCCAGGAACATATGACTACATGATTGTAACCTGTAAAAATGAGAAGAATGGTTAGCAGGAATTTATTCACGCAGAGGGTTGTTGTAATTTTTTTACCATGCAGACTGGTTGAGACATAAGCTTTTTTTTTGGCTCACAGGATGAGGGCATTGCTGGCTTGGCCAGCATTCATTGGCCTCTCTAATTGCCTAGAGGGCAGTTGAGAAACAACCACTTTGTTGTGGGCCTGGAATCACACATAGGCCAGACCTGGTAAGGATGGAAATTTCCCTCCTTAAAAAGGGCATTAGTGAGCCAGATGGGTTTTTCTGATAATTGACATTGAATTCATGGTCATCATCAGACTGTTACTTCCATATTTTTATTGAATTCAAATTCTACTGTCTGTTATGGCAAGAGTCAAACTATCCCTTGGTATAACCAAATTGGACAAATACTTTGAAGCTGAAGAAGAGAGAGAAGAGAAAATGTTTATAGCCCTTCAGAAATTAAAATTAATCTGCTGACAGTGCTATGTACGACACAGTAGAAAAATCAAAAGGTTAGCACAACTGCCTCACAGTGCCAGGGACCCAGGTTCAATTCCACCTTCCAGCGACTGACTGTGCAGTTTACACATTCTCCGTGTCTGTGTGGGTTTCCTCCGGGTGCTTCCGTTTCCTCCCACTGTCCAAGGATATACAGGTTAGATGGAATGGCCATACTAAATTGCCCATAGTGTCCAGGGATGAGTAGGCTTGGTGGGTTAGCCATGAGAAATGCAGCATTATAGGGATAGGATAGAGTGGTGTGCCTGAGTGGGATGCTTTTTGGAGGGCTGGTGTGGAACTTAATGGGTCGAATGGCCTGCATTTGCACTGTAAGGGTTCTATGAATCTACCAATACGTTTTATTATTTATAAAAGTATCCTGTAGGATCTTTGATAAGAAAGGCCAATTGTTGAAAGCTCCAAATACTTTACCTAAATGGAAATCTTCAGAAATTTAGAAATTATGAGATGCAAAAGACCAATATCAAGGTCTTGTTTGCCTTCTTTTATGCTAGAGGTGATACTAACCCTTACTGCACTTGGGACCTGGGTCTGATTTCAGTCTTGACTGTGTGGAGTTAATGCATTATCCCCGTGTCTGCATGTTCCCCAAGTCCTCCACCTCACCACCAGTCCAAAAGTGTGCAGGTTAGGTGGATTGGCCATGCTAAATTGCCCCTGGTTTCCAGGGTTGTGTAGGCTAGGTGGATTGGTCACGGGAAATGCAGGGTTACAAGCATAGCATGTGGGGTTGGACCTGGGAGGGACGTTCTTTGGAGGTTCAGTGAAACTCAGTGGGCCAAATGGCCACTTTTCTATAATCCTATATGCTAATTAAACAATGAAGTTTTTGATTGATTAATCATAATAATCAGTTTCTACCAATTAGCCTACAACAGACCCAAATGTGAGGCAAGGCAAATAGCAATTAAGGCAAGTTTAGGGAACCATACCATTAAATTAACCTGTTCTTTCTGAGGAAGCTATATGTGCACATCTAATGTCTTAGACTCTTTTTTATATATACTGTATCCCAATTTTTTGATTGTACAGTCTTGATAGGCCAAAAAGCTCTTCTAAACTGCATGATTCTATGAATTTATTTTCTACAAGAAATCTACCCTTCTTTGCATTTGAGTGTATCAATACTATCTACTTTCACCAACTCCCAACAAAGCCTGTTTCATTGATTTGTCATTTGTTCAAACATGTCCATAGATTTCATTTTACACTCAAAGCACCTGAGTAGAGATTTCAGCTTCTACTGTCCTTTACTTGAAATGGTTTGTCCTAGTTTACCTAATTTAATCTCTTGAAAAATTCTAAAATCTGTGATTACAACACCTTTAATTCTTTCTCTTTGTAACATTCACATACCCATCTTATGTAATTTCTTGTCATAATGCCATCATAGCAACCTATGAATCATTCAGAATGCCTTCTGGTGTGTTCCTTCAATAGCTGAAATAGCAATTTTGTATTACGGCCACGAGCACGGCATTTGAATATGATTTTTAAAAAATTCATTAATGGATAATGGCATCGCTGGCTGGGCAGCATTTATTTGCCCATCCCTAATTGGCCAGAGGGCAGTTAAGAGTCAACCAACCATATTGTTATTGGTCTGGAGTCACATGTAGAGCAGACCAGGTAAGGATGGTAATTTCCTTCCCTAAAAAGGACAGTAGTGAACCATATGGGCTTTTCCAATCACTGATTCATGATCAACATCAGATTCTTAATTCGAGGCATTTTAATCAAATTCAAATTCCACTATCTGCCATGGCAGGATTCGGACCTGGAAACCCAGAATGTTATTTGGGTGTCTGAATAAACAGTCCAGCAATAATACCGCAAGGCCATTGCCTCCCCTCTAAGTACCAATGATTTGAATGATAAACTGAATCTTGAATGACAAGATTGATATTGAGCAAAATTGGTGAGACAATCTACTAACACTTCCAAACATTTGGTTTGCTTTATCAACACTACTGTTACTACTACATTGACTTATGATCAATCAGGAACTCCAGGTTTTATATTTTGCATTCCACCCCCCCACCCTTAGATTTAGGTAATCCTGCATTGAGTTCTGCATTTTCTTCACATTGAATCTGGCATCTTCCAGCCTAATTCCCAAGTATTTTCTGGATCTTAGTCTTTCAATATTGCAGTTAACTTTTATTTACTTGGCAATACTTTTAAAAATAGACAGTGCTTGGCCACCAGCTCCAGCTAATTTATGAAGAAATTCCACAACAGAAATCTCTCAAAAAACAACTAATCACAATCCCTTCAATATCATCCTCTTGGTTCTATCACTCAACCAAGTACTAGGATGTATCTTAAAACAAAAATTGGCACCAGTGTCTCAAAAAATAACAACAAAGGCCTAACTAAAGTGCACATCACTACTGCCCCATCCCAATCAGTCTCTTTCAGTTCACAAAGCTCAAAAGAAAGTCAGTAATTTAGCTTAGCAAGATTCTTATTGCATATATCTGTATAGTCCATACTTTAATGATTTTATTTATGTCTGTACATTCCATAATCTTGTTTAGTAAGAATTTCTACACATTTACCAAATGAATGTCGAACAGATCGCCAGTTTCCTAGACACAGCTTTGCTACCTTATGTGTAAATATGTTAAAGATGCTTTTTTCTAGTCTCCAAATTGTTTCTCAGTATTTATTACTAGATTTCTAACAAATTTGTGGCTTTGAGGATTCTCAATCTTACACAGTCAAAATTTGTTTCCCTTAACTTTGGATAACTGTTCAGCAGCAACACTGCAATGTTTATAAGAATCACAATTGACCTGTGAGGTGAAACAGAAACTTCTGGAGAAACTCAGCAGGTCTGGCAACATCTGTTGAGGGAAAGCAGAGACAACATTTTGGGTCCAGTGACCCTTCTTCTCGCCACAGATGCTGTCAGGCCCGCAGAGTTGTTCCAGATTTTTCTGTTTCAGATTTCCAGCATCTACAGTCATAGAATAATAGAATCCCTACAGTGTGCATGTAGGTCATTCAGCCCATCGAGTCCACACTGACCCTATGAAGATCATCCCACCCAGACACACCACCCTACCCTATCCCTGTATTTCCCATAGCGAATCCACCTGGCCTGCACATCCCTGGACACTATGGAAATTTAGCATGGCCAATCCACCTAACCTGCATATCTTTGGACTGTGGGAGGAAACCAGAGCACCCAGAGGAAAACCACACAGACGTAGGGAAAATGTGCAAACTCCACACACACTGTTGCCCAAGGCTGGAATCAAATGCAGGACCCTGGTAATGAGAGACAGCAGTGCTAACCACTGAGCCACTGTGCCAGTCCTTTCTCTTATTCCCTGTGAGATAAAAGAGTGGCAGAGCTAGAGCAGTAGGGGATTCAATTGTAAGGGGAATAGATAAGCGTTTCTATGCCCGTAAACAGGAGTCCAGGATTCAATGTTGCCTCCCTGGTGTAAGGGTCAAGAATGTCTTGGACCTGCTGCAGGACATTCTGGAGGGGGAGGGTGTTGTGGTGCATATAGGCACCAACGAAATAGGTAAACAAAAAAGGGGATGAGGTCCTACAGGATGAATTTAGGGAGTTAGGAGTTACTGAAAAATAGGACCTCAAAGATATTGATTTTGGGATTGTTACCAGTGGCTCGTGCTAGTCAGAGAAATGGCAGGATAGCTAAGATGAATATTGTGGCAAAGTTGGAGTATTTGTGGATTGAGAGGGAGGACATTAGAATTAGGTGTATGTAAAATACTGGTGCTTGTAAAATGCTATGGGGAAAACATTGCGTAGTCACTTTAAAAGATTGGGCTCTTGCTATGCTTGGAGTTGTCTGTGAGCAGCTTGAAAGTTTGCAAGTACAGAGAGTACATAAATTGAAATGTTTGTATCGAAAGGCTGTACCATTAGCATGCCAAGCAGCATTTTTACCAAGACCACAGGTATTTGAATTTAGCCAATCAATTTGAACCAAGCACTTAGGTACCAAAATCCTACCAAATTTGAAGGCGATGATTTTGACAACCTCGCACCAATTCCAATTGTAAGAAATTGATGTCATCAGGCATATAAAAGAAGGCGACAGTTGGACAAAGACAGGAGAACCAACTGCCATCTGCCAGAGTTATCTGCTCTCAGCTCTCAAGAGAGAAAAATCACTGGCTCTCTCAGACTCTGACAAATCTGAGAGAAAGCACCACATAAATATGAAAGAAGTAAGACTGTGTTTAGTAGAACCACAGACTTTTAGAACCTTGTTTTAGTCAGGAATAGTTACAAGGGTTTTATTCGGTTCATTAGTAGTTTAGTTAATCTGTTCACCGTTAGAATTAGATGAATAAATTGTAACTTGTTGATTGTACAGTCAGTATCAGGGGTTTATTTTATTTACCCACTAGAAGCTGCTGAAAGACAGTTACGCCACTTTTCACACTCCTTTTACAGATTATAGGACAAGGCGTTCCTCCTTAGGTGCTTCAGTTTTAGTTCACAGATGGAGGTCAACCTCCACTTCATAATATATAGCTTGAAGGGTGGTGCAAGAAGGTGGAATTGAAATTCCTGGGTCATTAGAATTGGTTGTGGGAGTGGCGGGACCAATACAAACCGGATTGTCTGCACTTGGGCAGCACTGGAATCAACATCCTGGGGCAAGTGTTTGCTCGTGCCGTCAGGGAGGGTTTAAATTAATGTGGCCAGGAAATGGGAACCAATGCGGGAAGTTAGAGGGAAGTAAATTGGGGGCAGAAACAAAATGCAGTAAGGGGAAAAAGTGAAAGTAGAAGGCAGAAAAACCAAAGCCAAAATTAAAAAGGGCCACATTATGTCATAATTCCTAGAGGTCAAGAAATGTTTAAATAAAAGGGGTCTGTGTCTCAATGTGAGGAGCATTTGTAATAAGGTGGATGAATTAACTGTGCATACAGATATTAATGAATATAATGTAATAGGGATCATGGAGACTTGACTCCAGGGAGACAAAGGAATGGAACGCAACATCCAAGGGTATTCAATTTTCAGGAAGATAGATGGAAAGAAAAGGGAGGTGGGGTAGCATTTCTGGTAAGGAGGAGATTAAAACATTAGTAAGAAACATTACGTGCAATGTGTGGGTAGAGGTGTGGAACACCGAATGTGAAATAAACATTAGCGGGAGTTGTGTACAGGCCACCAAATAGTAGTTGAGAGGTCAGGGATGGCATCGAACAGAAAATGCGTGCAGTAAGAGCACTGCAGTTGTTATGGATGACTTTAATTTGCATAATAATTGGACTAACCAAACTGGTAGCAATGCGACAGAAGTGGATTTCCTGAAATGAATGAGGTATTGTTTCCTCAACCAATATATTGAGGAACCAATGAGAGAACAGGCCATCCTAGACTGGGTATTGTGTAATGAGAGAGGATGAATTAGCAATCTTGTGGTGCAAGATTCTTTGGGGAAGTGTGACCATTATATGGTAAAATTCTTTGTTAAGTTGGAGATTGACACAGCTAGATCTGAGACTAGGGTCTTAAATTTAAAGAAAGCTAACTTTGATGGCATGAGAAGTGCATTGGGTAGGATAAGCTAGTTAGCTAATAAGTGGTTAGCACTGCTGGCTCACAGCGCCAGGGACATGGGTTTGATTCCACCTTCAGGGGACTGTCCGTGTGGAGTTTGCATTCTCCCCATGTCTGCATGAGTTTCCTCCGGGTGCTCCGGTTTCCTCCACAGTCCAAAGATGTGCAGGATGGGTGGATTGGCCATGCTAAATTGCCCATAGTGTTCAGGGATGTGTAGATGAGGTGGGTTATAGTGGGGTGGGTTCTGGGTGGGATGCTTTAAGGTTCGGTGTGGACTTGTTGGGCCAAAGGGCCTGTTTCCACACTGTAGTGACTCTATATTAAAAAAACATGCTAGCTAAGGATACTTAGAAGGTTGATGGTGGATTGGCAATGGCAAGCATTTAAAGACACATGAATGAACTTCAACAATTATACATCCCTGTCAGGTGTCAGAGTAAAACAGGGAAGGTTGTTTAACCATGGTTGACAAGGGAAATGAGGGATAGTGTTAAAGCCAATGAGGAGGCATATAAATTATCCAGACAAAAATAGCAAACCTGAGGATTGGGAGAAATTTGAAATTTAAAAAATTCAGAGGAAGACAAAATATTTAATTCAGAAGGGGAAAGTAGAAGAGCATTCTTGCAGAAAAAAGAAAAGTAACTGCATAAGCTTCTACAGGTATATGAAGAGAAAAAGACTGAAGACGACAAACATTGTCCCATACAGTTAGAATCAGGTGAATTCATAATTGACAATAAAAAGATGGCAGACAGGCGATAATTGGGATTAACAAGGCATAAGAAGAAAGCTGAAATTGTAACAGAGTTAGCCAGGCATTTAGGCATACCAGGGAAACCATCAAGTGCAGCGGAGTTAGAAAAAAATATCAAATTGCAAATAAACCAAATGTATTTAGATGAGAAAGAAAGGAAAAGAAGAGCCATGTTACAAGATGCAAAAGGGAACTGAAACTGTTTAAACGACAGTGACAAGCAGAGGAAGGACAAAAAGAACAGGAAAGAGAAGAAAGGGAGAAAGAGGGAGAGTTTGAACTTTGGAAGTTGCAAATTAGACAGGATAGCCAACTTAAATGATGGAAATGAAGGTAGAAGATAGGCTTAGTGAGGACGAGGGTGACGACGAGCTGACACATCATAGCCAAAGACCTGGTAGGGACATTTACAAATATGTCAAAACATTACCAAATTCAATGAAAAAGATACAGAAGCCTCTTTCATTTCCTTTGAGAAATTGGCTAAACAGATGAACAAGCCAGAGACTATTTTTTGGGTAATGTTAATTCAGACCAAGTTGGTAGGCAAGGCTAGTGAGGTGTTTGCAGCACGGTCAGAGGAGGTGTCAAAAGTATATGAAGTAAATTAGGATATTTTGAGTGCCTATGAATTGGTACCAGAATCATATAGACAACAGTTCAGAAATGTAAGAAGGGAACCAAGTCAGAGTTTGAAAGAATTATACACTGCAACTTTGACAGATGGATGAGAGCATTAAAGATAGAAAAGACATATGAGGACCTGAGAGATGTTATACTGCTGGACGAGTTTAAAATCTCACTTCCAGAAGTGATAAGAACTAATGTTGAGGACCAGAATGTTAAAACAGCAAGAAGAGCTGCAGAGATGGCTGATGAATATGCAGTAGCGTATAAATTGAAATCTAGTTTCTGACAGTAATTTAATTCCGTGAGGGATATAAATTGGGAAAGAGTGAGACCCTCCAATGAAAAACTAAAAGTAGATCACATTGGGAACAGAGGTAACGGGAACTGCAGATGTTGGAGAATCCAAGATAACAAAGTGTGGAGCTGGATGAACACGGCAGGCCAAGCAGCATCTTCGGAGCACAAAAGCTGATGTTTCGGGCCTAGACCCTTCCTCTAGGTCGAAACGTCAGCTTTTGTGCTCCTAAGATGCTGCTTGGCCTGCTGTGTTCATCCAGCTCCACACTTCGTTATCTCACACGGGGAACAGTCTAGCACTTGAAAAAAGAAACTTGAGAGAGTAGAGAAAAAGGGGGAAAAAGACCTCAGGTGTTTTCACTGCAATAGGGTGGGTCACACAAAGTCACAGTGCTGGTAGTTTAAGAAAGGCATTGGGGAAAAAAGGATATAGTAACAGAAGCTAAACCAATGACATTAGTTGAAATAGTGAAGGAAATCCCAAGAGAAGCCAAGGAGAGCGCACAGCCCAGTCACAGGCTGGACAGTAAGATAATGCAAGATCTTTTCAAATACGTCCCCTGTGTGGGTAGGGTTTACTCAGGTGGAACAGGGGGAGTAGATAAGAAGTTAAAATATTGAGAGATACAGGAGCTGGTCAGTGTCTAATAAAGAGAGATGGAAATATTTGCATTCCTTCTGAAATATTGCCCAAGACAGTGATAATCTATGAAATAAAGGGAAAGAGAATTAGTGTTCCCCAGTGTAAGATAAGGCTAGAAAGTCCAATGACATACACAGAGCTTCACTGGAGCACTGCAGCAAGCCTGAGACTGAGACACTGGCCAGGGAAAAAGGTGGTATCTCCATTAACAGTTATTCACCTCCCTAGCCAGATTGTTATCCACTCCTTTATCTGTCCAACTGTTCTTTTCTTTCTTTGGGCTCCATCCACATCTAACATTTACTCCTTAACCCCTACCCCCCAACCCCATGCCCCCCACACCATCTTCTGCATAAATATTGACATTTTCCTAGCTACCATCAGTTCTGAGGAAAGGTCACCGAACCAGAAACATTAATTTTGATTTCACAGATGTTGCCAGACCTACTGAGCTTTTCCAGCAATTTCTGCTTTAATGTCTGAACAAATACTTTGGATCTGTCCTCACGAAGGAGGACACAAACAACCTTCCGAAAATGCTGGGGACAGAGGATCAAGGGCGAAGGAGGAACTGATGGAAATCCTTATCAGTAAGGAAATGGTGCTGGATTGGGATTAAAACCCAATAAGTCCCCAGGGCCCGATGCTCTGCATCCCTGTGTACTTAAGGGTATGGCCCTTGAAGTAGTGGACATCTTTATGATCATTTTGCAGCATTCTATAAGCATCTGGATGACAGTGTGTGCTGTAAGGAAGATGCTAAGAGGCTGCAGGGTAAAGTGGACAGGCTGTCTGAGTGGGAAAATACTTGGAAAATGTAATATAATGTGGATAAATGGGAGGGTATCCACATTAGTGGCAAAAACACAAATTATTACCTGAAAGGTGGCATTTTTGGAAAAGGGGAGGTGCAAAGAGACTTGGTTATTTTGGTGGAACAGTCCTTGAAGGTTGGCATGCAGGTGCAGCAAGCGGTGATGAAAGCGAATGGCATGCTGGCCTTCCTAGCATGAAGATTTGACTGTAAGATGAGGGGTGTCTTGCTGCATTCATATAGAGCCTTGTGTGAGGCCACAGCTTGGGTGTTAAGTGTAGCTTTGGTCTCCTATGGAGAGAAAGCAGGAGAAGGATGCTGAAATTGAATGATCAGCCATGATCATGTTGAATCGTGTTGCAGGCTTGAAAATAAAAGGCCTAATTCTGCACTTTTGTGGTACCTTTCCATTGTATTGGTCCTTACTGATCTAACACATTTATAGCTACCGCTTTAAAGAAACTCCCTTAGCTACATTCAAATATACCAGGCCAACTCTGAGAATACTTATATAAAACAAAGAACTGCAGATGCTGAAGATCTTAAAGAAAAACAAAGTGCCTGGAGAAGAGTCACAACTTGAAACAATTACTCTTTTCTTCTTTCTACATATAGATCATAGAATTCCTACAGTGTGAGAATGGGCCCTTCAGCCCAACAAGTCCACTCCCAGAGCATCCCATCCAGACCCATCCCCCTATAACCCACCTAATATACACATCCCTGAACACTATGGGCAATTTAGCATAGCCAATCCACCTAACCTGCACATCTTTGAACTGTGGGAGAAAACTGGATTACCCAGAGGAAACCTGAGGGTGGAATTGAACCTGGGTCCCTGGCACTGTGAGTCAGGAGTGCTAACCACTGAGCCACAATGTTGCCCAACTCGGACTTGTTGAGTTTCTCCAATACTCAGCTTGTTGGAGAATACTTATCAAGTTAATAGTGTTGGTTCTCTCAAAATTTGGGGGTTTTCTTCCAGGTTTCATAGCTTCTCCAATCTTGGTTATGTCACATGAGATATTGCTACCACTAACACTTAAAACCACTTTGAATATTTGATACCGCTAGTAATCAAATGCAAGAACTTGATCCTTATCTTGAATCCTCATCCAATAAACCTCTTCCTTGGTAATGTCCTTGCTTCTAAGCTAGGAGACCCAGGTTCATGTGCTACCTGCTCCAGAGGTGCGTAACGATATCATTGAACGTATCTACCAAACCTCTTCCCTACCTTAACAGCGGACTATTCTCCCAAAGAATCACGAGGTCACTATACTAAAACAAAAAACAAAACTGTGGATGATAGAAATCTGAAACAAGAACAGAAATCGCTGGAGAAACTCTGCAGGTGGGGCAGCACCCGTGGGGAAAGAACGAGTTACCGTTTCCAGGCCAGTGACCCTTCTCAGACCTAAAGTTAATTATTTTTCCTCAAAAAATCGCATCCGATCTCTAAATATCAAGTCTTTCACCCTAGCCTAGGATAAATTACCCCTGCCATTGGAATAAGAGTTATTGAACACGAGTTTACGCCAACTCAGGTGAAAAACGATCCTCCTCGCTCTACGACGGTTAAAGCCGTTGCAGTCAGAGATAATGGGAACTGTGGCCATTTTACGTTCCCCGCCCCTCACGTGTGCCGTCTCATCAATGGAAGCGCAGCTGGTGTTTGGAGCAGTTGCTTAGCAACGGCGGCGCTCCCTGGTCTCCATGGAAACCGCACGCCGCCGCGGCCGGACGTGGAAGACCCGTTCGGAGATTTTTGTGTGGGGGGAGGGGGCATTTTCGTTAAATAACAGGGGGCTGTAATCTGTACAACGGTTTAGAGTTGGTTCGTTTATGTCCATTAAGGATTTGTAGTGATTTCCACGCCGTGGGAGAGGACTGGCTGTCGGGACTTTCCCGTGGGGCCTTTATTCCCCGAAGTAGCTGTGTCCAGGGCCTGGCGGAGTGTGACCTCCAATCTCGCTGAATTCGTGCAGGCAAGTAGCTATAAAAGAAGCTCGTTAGCATCTCTAAATTTACAATTTCATTAGTTGTCGAAAAAGGGCAATGTGCGAATCCAAGCAAAGCTCAATGCTGCGGATTCCACCTTTTGTTTTAAAAAAAATCACTGATATTGTATAATATTAAGTAAAATGTAAGCATTTGTTGCATTGAAATAAGCAATGAGATGCTTTTACTGCTGATCTTTTAGGTGAGGAAGAGGACAAGAGTTTAAGCTACCTTAATTCACTCGTCCGTTGGGTATTTATTTATTTATGTTTTATTCTATTCAAGTAGTAACGTTTTGAGAAAGGAATTTCTAGCAATTCTTTTGGCTTCATTATTCACTGTGCCCATGCCTTTTTCGTTTCCTTCCAGTTACCCGTCACCATGGGTGTAGCGTTAACTCGAGCAGCTCAATGGACGGCTGCTGGCATTGGGGTCGGAAAGTTAGAATTTACCCCTCTGAACATCTCGCTACTGAACAGCATTATCAAATTTGTGGAATATGTTAGTTCCAAGCACCCACAGGAAGCTGCTTTGGTGTTTCGGGAACCTCTTGAATGGAAGTCGAATTTGGAGATATCCGGATTCGGAGCAGACTACCAAATCAGGTTGGTTCCACATTAAAGAGATTGTGTGTTGCTGTAATTGCACCGACAAAATTGTGTATTAAAGCAAGACTATAACGCTGATGTAGCTTTTGAGAAACGTGCAATTTCAGTTAATAAGTATGCAGTTGGTATTTATTACGATGTTGGTGAGTTGATTATCAAGCTTGGCTGTATTGAATAGATTTGGTTTTAAAAACGAACCACATTGCAGCAAAGAAAACATGAATATCTATTCATAGTTTTAATATGCTATAGTAGCTAGCATTTTATTGTGTACCTGAATTCAATGCCAACTTTTAGAAAACCAAATATCAAGATTTGTGATAACGTGTAGAGCTGGATGAACACAGCAGTCCAAGCAGCATCAGAGGAGCAGGAAGGAAGCTTTGTGTTTGTTTTTCTCTTTTCTAATCCATTTGAACTTTTATATTTTTCATACACTTTTCTATTTACCTTTTTTTACTGTTTGAATGTTGCTTAATTGCAAATGGATTTGTAGCTGAGGTTTTAAAATTATTGACAAAATTGAAATAGAGAATATATAAACAAGTTCAGTGTGATTTATATTAGTGTTTTATCGTTTGAGGCCAATTGTTTGACATCACTATAATTTTTAGTCGAGAGTATTGTTTTCCAATGGATGATCTGTACACTTGTCTGCATCGTTACTTTTGAGCCAGCTGTCAAGGATATATAAGTGTAATAATGTTAACATGTTCTAACCGCTAGATGGTGGACCTTTAACATATAAGAATTAATGCTTCATTGGTGTCAGATCAGATCAAATCAGATGTCACAATTTAACAACAGTAATTATCTAAAACCTCTCCGATCTAGGCCTGAAATTGGTGGTATGGTAAGTTCCCTGCCATTACTCATTTATACTGAGTTGGCTGAAGAAAGGAACAGAATACATAATTTTCATTTTAATTAATTTACTTTTCTTTGTCATCGCAGCAAAAAAACTGTTGTATCAAAAGAAAATGTGGATGGAAACCCCTTGCTGATTTTGGATGCTTCTACTGGTGTCATCAAAGTGTCCACTTTTCACCAGCTAGCCAAGCTGCTAGAAATAGCTCAGAAAGAGAAACTGAAAGAAACACAAGCTTGTCTAGAAGGTCAGTTTTATTAAAAAGTTTCATTGTTGCAGACGAGTTATTAAATGTTGTACCTTATTTAAAATCAGGAAGGGAGTGGGTTACGAAGATGAGACACGGAAGCGGAATTGAGAATTTTCGGATTAAACCATGATCTCATTGAATGGTGGCAAAATCTCAGTGGGCAGAATGGCCGACTTCCACTCCTGTGTCTTATGGACTTATAATTGTAGCATATATGGTTCATTCAACACAACCAAAGTAGTAGTAGCAGCCGTGCTTACCACCAAAGTGGGAATAGAGTGGTTTCCACAATTTAGCAAGTTTGTTTACTGGCCAGCAACGTAGAATATATGAGAATTAAATAGTAGCCATTGCCATGAAGGGTTTTAATAAACGTGAAAGATTAGGGAGGAAAAAGGTCATGCTATAATTTGGAATGCATTTCTTTCAACCTCTCCCACCATCCTTTCAATGGTAATTTCCAAAAAAGAAAGAAATGTTAATACATTAAAAGGGAGAAAATTTCAGGGTTTCAAGGAAGTAGCCACTTATATATTTCTTTTTCAATTTGTCAGCACAGATACAATGGGCCCACAGATGTTGTGTTGTATCATTCTGTCTTTCTCTGTTTAGAAAATTCAGTGTGCCTCTCGAAGCACTTTCATTCAAGTTAATAAACAATATCAACTGAAAACTAAACTATTGAAGGAAAATAAAGAGCTTGCATTTACAAAGCTCATTAAGACTTGAATGTTTCATCCAAACATAGGAATTAGGAGCAGAAATAGACCATTGAGCTTGCTAATGTATGCTAGTTTCTGTTTAAATAAAGAGTCAATTTTAAAATTTACTTTCTTCATAGGATAACTTTAACCTATCTCTGTAATCACCTTCAGACCAACTATCCTTGTGAGAGACATGGTCTCCTCCAATTATGGCCTCTTAAGCCTCCCTGATTTTAATTGCTGATCATTGACCATGCCTTCAACAGCCTAGCTCCCAAACTTTGATGCTTCCTCCCTAAACAACTTTGCCTTCCTACTTAAAGCAAGCTTTTGGTCAACTGATATTAATCTTCTGTGCCATGATGCCGTATTTTGTTTGTATACCTTTAATGAAACAAGATGGATTGTTTAATTGCATTAAATGCTGTGTATAAATACAAATTTAAAATAGTGGAAATTACGTACAATGGAGTAGATGTGTGGAAGGAGTTTTGCTTGGTATTAAGCAACAGTAAAGGTTTTAAACCTTCAGTCATGGTTTAATTTGGCAGCTTTGGAGGTTAATTGAGTCAAAGCAAGGACCTAATGAGAGTAGGGGAGAATATTTCAGTTTCAGTATTGTTAGATTAAGGATCTTAGATGTTCCAAATTCACAATTTTAAAACAAAAAGACAAGCCTCATATACGTGCAAGTACAGGTATTGAAACTAAAATGAACATATATAGAAAAATAAAGCACTGGAGAATGCTGTTCTTCATGTTATATTTCTCTATTCTTGCATTGAATCTGGGTATTTTTGGCAATGTTGGGAATTTTGTCACCCATACTTAATTGCCATTGAAAAGGCCCAGAGAACCAGAGGGCAATTGAAAGTCAACCACGTCATTGTGGATCTGGAGCAACATTTAGATCAGATGTAAGAATGACAGATTTTGATTTCCAAATGGACAATAGTGAACCAGATGGGTTTATAAAATGATAACTGACATCTAGGATGGCTTTCAATTTTCAATATTATTGAATTCAAATTTCGTCATTTGCCAAGGTGGGATTCAAACCCATGCCCCCAGTACATTAGCTTTGGCTAATGGCTTTGGAATACTAGTCCAATGACATTCGCAATACACTCCCCCCCACCCCCCCCACCCCCACCCCCACCCTCCACAGTACATGTATGTACTGTTTTCCTGAGTTTCCTTCACAAATTCTGAATTTTGTTGTTGATTCCATCTCCTTTCAGTCTCTCAAGCAGAATTTCTGTGTCTAATTTGACTCTGATGCTGAGTTGAGTCACTGACCCCTGATCCTCTGTCACAAAAATGATGTACTTTGTTTTCAACATTAACTGACTTCTTGCACCTTTCCCAAAACCTGTTCACTGTTGAAACCTTCATCCGTGGCTTTGCACCTCAAGATTCAATTGTCCAGTGCTTTTCTGCCTTTGCCTATTGTTAACACACTACGGCTGCTTGATTTATTTTCTACTGTCTTTGTTCTTTTAGTTATATTTTGACTCATATGCAATCTGGCACTTGCTTATGTGTCCAAATACCCATGAGTTTTGTTAACTGTCAGTCTGTGAACACTTGTTTCCAGGTGTCAGTTTCATGGTATGTTTCGAAAGACATGCTGAGCGAGGCCAAGCTTCAAGTCCCACCTGCTCCAGAGATGTGCAGTAATATCTCTGAATAGGTGGATTAGGAAAATAGGTTAAATAAAAATCATAAAATACAAGCCCATGGGGCCCTATTGTGGCACAGTGGCGGTGTCCCTACCCTTGAACTGAGAGGCCTAGTTTAACATCTGACTTGTTGCAAGATGCACGATAACTTCTCTGAACATGTTGGTTAGAAAATAGGTTAAATATGAAAAAAAAGTTAACAAACCCATGGGGCCCTTTCATTGAAAAAAAGAAAAAAAATGCATACTATGAGACCAGGGAGGCATTTGTTCAAGTCCATCTGCACTGGAGGCATGTAATAACATCTCTGAATAGGTTGATTAGAAAAAATAGGTTAATGGGAAAAAAAACATCTTTTGGCAGGGAGAGGGTTCTGTGATGCAGTGGTAGTTTGTCTATCCCTGGACGTCATGGCCTGGGTTCACGTCCTACCTGCTCCAGAGTTGTGTAATAACATTACTGAATGGGTTGATTAGAAAAAAAGCTTAAAAAAAGAAAAGCATGCTGTGGGACTAGGAGCCCACGTTCAAGTGCCATCTGTTCCAGAGGGGTATAATAACATCTTTATGTTGATTTAAAACATACTTGTAATTTCTTTTTAAAATTTAACCTGAGAAGAAAAGCATACACGTTGGATAGCTTATATCATTTTATTTAACTTCAGCAATTTTTAGTTGTTAATTGCATTATGTTGAAAACATGAATGTGCACATTTTAGGATGAGAACAGTTCAGAATGGATATTCTTTTATGCATTGGGTTAAGTATTCAGTGATATATATAAAACAATGAATGCAACTTCTTTTTATTCACCCATGGGACATGGGTGTCACTGGCTGCCCAGCATTTATATCCTGTCCCTAATTGCCTATGAGAAGTTGGTAGGTTGCCATCTTAAACTGCTCCAGTCCACATGCTTTATGTTAAGCCACAATGCCCTTAGGAAGAGAATTCCAGGATTTTGACCCAGCAACAGTGAGGGAACAGCGATATATTTCCAGGTTAGGATTGTGGGTAGCTTGGAGGGAAAGTTGCAGGTGGTGCTGCGGATCTGCTGCCCTGATCCTGCTATATGGAAGTGGTTGCAGGTTTGGAAGGTGCTGTCTAAGGTTGTTTGGTAAATTTCTGCAATGCGTCTTGTAGATAGTACATACTGCTGTTATTGAGTGTCTCTGGTGAGGTGACTGAACACTTGTGGATGTGTTGCTAATGAAGAGGGCTGCTTTGCTCTCGATGTCCAGCTTCTTGAGTGTTGTTAGAACTGCACCCATCCATACAAGTTGGGAGTATTCTACCACCCTCCTGACTTGTGCCATGTAGATGGTGAACGGGCCTTGAGGAGTCAGCAGGTGAGTTATTCGCCACAGTTTTTCTAGCATCAGACCTGTTTTTGTAGCTACTGTGTTTATGTAGCAAGTCCAGTTGAGTTTCTGGTCAATGATAATCCCCAGGATATTGATAGTGGGGAATTCAGTGATGAATACACTCTTGAATGTCAAGGGGCAGTGGTTTGCTTATCCCTTATGGCGATGGCCATTGCCTGGCATTTGTGTGCTGTGAAGACTATTTGACACTGGCCAGTGCAAGTGGGGCCCATGCTGTCCAGATTTTGTTGCATTTGAACATGGGCTGCTTCAGTATCTGAGGAGTTGTGAATGTTGCTGAACGTTGTGCAATTATCAGCTTACATTCCACTTCTCACATTATGATAGAGGGAAAGTCACTGATGCAGCAGCTGAAGATGGTTGGGCCTACGACAGTACCCTGAGAAATTCCTGCAGTGATGTCCTGGAGCTGAGATGACTGACCTCCAACAACCACAACCGTCTTCTTATGTGTCAACAGTGACTCCAACCAGTGGAGAGTTTGACTCTGATACCCATTGATTCCACTTTTGCTAGGGCTCCTTGATGCCACATTCGGTTGAATGTGTCCTTAATATCAAGGGCTTTCATTCTCACCTTGCTTCTGGAATTCAGCTCTTCTTTCTATGTTCGAACCAAGACTGTAATGACATCAGGAGCTCAGTGACCCTGGTGGAACCCAAAATTGGCATCATTGAGCAGGTTATTTTTCTATTCATTTGTGGGATGTGGATGTCGCTGGCTGGCCAGCATTTCTTGCTCATCCCTATTGCCCTTGAGAAGGTGGTGGTGAGCAGCTTCTTGAACTACTACAGTCTTCCTGCTGTAGGTTGACCTACAATGCTATTAGGAAGGGAATTCTAGGATTTTGACCCAGTGAGGGTGAAATTATTGTTGAGCAGGTGCTGCTTGATGGCATTATTGATGAAACCTTCCAACACTTTACTAATGATCAAAACAACACTGATGGGGCAGTAATTGGCTGGGTAGGATTTGTCCTTTTTATGTACAGGACATACATAGGCATTTTTCCACCTTGTTGGGTAGGTGCCAGTGTTTTAACCGTACTGGAACAGTTTGGCTAGAGGAGCAACAAGTTCTAGAGCACAAGTCTTCAGTACTATTGCTGGAATGTTGTCAGGGCCAGTAGCCTTTGCAGTATCTAGACCCTCAAATGATATCCTGATATCATATTGTGTGAATCAACTTGGCTGCATAAATTTGATATTATGGCCTCCTGTTCATTCCTGATTTTCATTGCTTCACTGTTTGCATCTGTATGTTCAGCAGATCTGGAATATCTGCTTTCATTTCCTCTACCTTTCAGGAATTCCCTGAAATCATAGAATCCCTGCAATTTGGAAACAGGCCCTTCGGCCCAACAAGTCCATGCCAACTCTCAGAGCATCCCACCCAGACCCATCCTCCTATAACCCACCTAATCTGCACATTCCTGAACACTACAGGCAATTTAGTATGACCAATCCACCCACCCTGCACATCTGTGGACTATGGGAGGAAACCAGAGCACCCAGAGGAAACCCATGCAGACACGGGGAGAATGTGCAAACTCCGCACAGACAGTTGCCCGAGGGTGAATTCGAACCTGGGTCCCTGTGCTGTGAGGCAACAGTGCTAACCACTGAGCCTCTATGCCACTCTTTTTTGAGCAAGATGTCAATCATCTGTTTTAATAACTCTTTATGCAATCTGTTTTAATAATAATACTCCAGTGAAGAAGCTTTTTGAATATCGCACACACTTTACCTCTAATTCTTGCTATCAATAATAAATAAAAAATTCTGTTTACCATACTGCTAACAATTAAGTTTGAATATCATTCTGTATTAATATGTCCATATGACTTTTTTTCTAGGTTACTTAGCAAACCAATTCATTTTAGGTTTAAAATAATGTTTTTGCCAAATTAACATACATTGACTTTTGATGTACATGATTTCTGTGTTTATTATCAACAATAGTAGCTTACTGCCTGTAATGACTGAAGAAAATTTTCTCCCTGTGTAAGTATGAGTGTTTGAACCATCAGTAATTGATGTATCTTGGAGTTTGATCACCAGACTTCAATTTTTCCTTCAGACAGTTTTTTTTTAAGTGTTCTCCAATCCTAGCCTATGAAGGAATGCTCATCTTACCAGCCAACCAGTCTTTCATAAACTGCCAAAAACATCTGGCAAAGGCAACAAAGCAAAATGTTTTTCAGAGCAGCGTTGATCTTAATTACAATGTCCCCAAGCAAAGCATGACGTTTTCCAATAGAAGCTAACCCTTTAGTAACAAGTTAGTTCACGTGCTCATGTTGATCCACATATCAAGAAAATCAAATGTTTGAAGAAAGGTGAAGGACAACAGATGTTGTTCACTTTTTTTTTCATTTTATAACTCCCCTAGACCTGTAATAAAAATGGAAATTACTGAAGACGTATAGCAGAACTGGAAGACTCTTTAGAAAAAGCAACAGATTTTACATTTCAGAACTAAAAAAAAGTTAGAGTTTTTGATTTGATTTATTATGGTCACATGTACTAAGATACAATGCAAAAGTGCTGTTTTGCGTGCTGTACAGATAGATTGTATCATACAAAGTGCATCACACAAAAGAACAGAGTGCAGAATACATTGTTACAGCTGCAGAGAAGGTGCAGAGAGAGAGATTAACATTAACATATGAGAGGTCTGGTCAAAAGTGTGACAACAGCAATGAAGAAGTTATTCTTGAATCTTTTCATATGTGTATTCAGACTTTTACATCTTCTCCTGATGGAAAGGAGTGATACAGGGTATTACCCCGGGTTGGGAGGTGTCTTTGATTATATTACTTGCTTTCCTGAGGCAGTGGGAAATATAGATGGTGTCAATGGATGGAAGGCTGTTTTGTGTGATGGACTGGGCTGTGTTCACGACTCTGTACTTTCTTGCAGTCTTGGGAACAGCAGTAGCCACACCATGCAGTGGTGCATCCAGATAGGATGCTTTCTATGGTGCATCTATAAAAATTCATAAGTGTTTTTGTGAACATGCCCAATTTCTTTAGATTCCCGAGGGAGTAGAGATTTTGTTGTTTTTTCTTGACCTTTGTATCAATATGGGTGGACCAGGAGGAGATTTACCACCTATTCTTACTGACTGTGATCTATGGATCAGGAAGTCCAGGATCCTGTAACAGAGGGGGAAGCCGTGACCTAGATCTTGGAGTCTGGAGATGCATTTGTTTGGAATTATGGTGTTGAAGGCAGAGGTGTGATTAAAAAGTAGGAGTCCGATGTAGGTATCCTACTTATCCAGGTGTTCCAGGGACAAGTGTAGGGTCAGGGAGATGGTGTCTGCTTGCGCTCTTGTCCCTCTTGCGCTAGTAGGGAAATTGTAAAGAATCAAGGCAATTTGGTAGGCTAGTCTTGGTGCTAACCATGACTAACCTCTCAAACCACTTCCTAATTACGGAGGTCAGAGCTACCAGATAGTTGTCATTGAAGCACACTGCATGATTTTTCTTTGGTCCCAGCATGAAGGTGGTCTTCTTGAAGTAGGTGGGGATGTCAGTTTGAAGTCAGGAGGGGTCAAAGATGTCTGTGACTAATCCTGCCAGCTGGTTCATGCAGGATCTGAGTGCAAGGCTGGGGACTCCATCCAGGCCACTTGTTTTCCGTGGGTTCACTCTCAAGAAGGCTGATCTAATGTTTTCAATGTTGTGGCCTTTTCAGAGACATGGATACAGCAGGGTCAGGAATGGATGTTGCAGGTTCCAGGGTTTAGATCTTTCATTAAGATCAGGGAAGGTGGTAAGAGGGGGAGGTGTGGCTTTGTTAGTCAAGGACAGGTGGCTGGAAGAACTTTTGACGAGGACTCTTCTACTGAGATGGTATGGGCTGAGGTCAGAAACAGGAGAGGAGAGGTCACACTGCTGGGAGTTTTTTATAGGCCTCAGCAAAGTTCCAGGGATGTGGAGGAGAGGATTGGCAAAACAATTCTGGGCAGGAAGGAAAGGAACAGCATGGTCATTATGGGAGACTTTAACTTCCCCAACATTGACTGGAAATGCTATAACTCTAGCACGTCAGATGGATCAGTTTTTGTCCAATGTGAGCAGGAAGGTTTCCTGACACAGTATGTCGAAGTGCTGACAAGAGGGGAGGCCACACTGGATCTGGGACTTGGTAATGAACCAGGCCAGATGTTTGATTTAGTGGTAGGTGAGCACTTTGGAAAGAGTAACCATAATTTGGTTACATTTAATTTAGCGATGGAAAGGGATAGAAGCATGCCACAGGGCAAGAGTTATAGATGGGGGAAGGGCAATTATAATGCAATTAGACAAGACTTAGGAGGCATAGAATAGGGTAGCAAAATGCAGGGGATGGGGACAATTGAAATGTGGAGCTGGTTTAAGGAACAGATATTGCGTGTACTTGATAGGTACGTCCTTGTCAGGCAGGGAGGAAGTGATAAGGTAACGGAACTATGGTTTACGAAGGAAATGTGTATCTCTTGTTAAGCGGAAGAGGGAGGCTTATGTGACGTTGAGATGAAATAGCTAGGAGGGATTTAAAGAGAGTTAAGAACAAGTAGGGGACGTGAGCAGACACTCGTAGGTAGAATAAAGGAGAACTCTACAGCTTTCTATCGGTGTGTGAGGAATAAGAGGATGACTAGGATAGGAATAGGGCCAGTCAAAGACAGAAGTGGGAAGTTGTGTGTGGACCTTGTGGAGATCGGAGAGGTGCTAAATGAATATTTCTCATCTGTTTTCACTCAGGAAAAGGAGAATATTGTAGAGGAGAAGACTGAGTTACGGGCTACTAGAATTGAAAGGATTTGAGGTTAGTAAGGAGGAGATGTTATCAATTCTAGAAGGTGTGAAGGTAGATAAATCCCCTGGGCTGGATGGAATTTTTCCAAGGATTCTCTGGGAAGCTAGGGAGGTGGTGGTGGAGCCTTTGGCCTCGATCTTTGAGTCCTCATTGTCCACAGATTTAGTACCAGAGGACTGGAGGATTGCAAATGTTGTGCCCTTGTTCAAGAAGGGCAGTAGAGATGACCCAGGTAATTATAGACCGGTGAGCATTATGTCTGTTGTAGGAAAAGTTTTGAAAAGGGTTATAAGAGATAGGATTTATAATAATCTAGCAAGTAACAATTTGATAGTCAACATGGATTCGTCAAGGCCAGGCTGTGTCTCACAAACCTCATTGAGTTTTTTCAGAAGGTGAGACCAAGCATGTAGATGAGGGTAGGGCAGCTGACGTGGTGTACATGGACTTCAGTAAAGCCTTTGATAAGGTTCCACATGGTAGGCTATTGGAGAAAATACAGAGGCATGGGATTGAGGGAGATTTAGCAGTTTGGATTAGAAACTGGCTTTCTGTAAGAAGGCAACGAGTAGTGGTTGATGGAAAATATTCAGCCTGGAGTCCGGTTACTAGTAGTGTGCCTCAAGGATCTGTTTTGTGACCACTGCTGTTCGTCATTTTTATAAATGACTTGGACACAGGCATAGGTGGATGGGTTAGTAAGTTTGCAGATGACACTAAGGTAGGTGGAGTGGTGGACAGTGTGGGAAAAATGTTGCAGGGAGACTTGGATAATCTGCAGAATTGGGCTGAAAGGTGGCAAATGAAGTTCACTGTGGATAAATGTGAGATGATTCACTTTGGGAAGAATAATAGGAAGGCAGAATACTGGGTCAATGGAAAGATTCTTGGTAGTGTGGATGTGCAGAGGGATCTTGGTGTCCATGTACGTAGATCTCTGAAAGTTGCCACCCAGGTTGATAGTGCTGTTAAGAAGGCTTACGGTGTGTTAGGTTTTATTGGTAGAGGGATTGAGTTCCGGAATCGTGATGTCATGCTGCAACTGTATAAAACGCTAAGGCAGCCTCACCTGGAATATTGCATGCAGTTCTGGTCGCCCCATTACAGGAAGGATGTGGAAGCTTTGGAAAAGCTGCAAAGGAGATTTACCAGGATGTTGCCTGGTCTGGAGTGAAGGCCTTATGAAGAAAGGGACTTGGGTGTGTTCTCATTGGAGAGAAGAAGGCTAAGAAGTGATCTTATAGAAACATACAAGATGATCAGAGGATTAGATAGGGTGGACAGTGAGAGTCTTTTTCTGAGGATGATGACTTCAGCTTGTACAAGGGGGCATAGCTACAAATTGAGGGGTGATAGATTTAAGACAGATGTCAGAAGCAGGTTCTTTACTCAGAGCGGTAAGTGCGTGGAATGCCCTGCCTGCCAATGTAGTTAACTCAGCCACATTAGGGGCATTTAAACAGTCCTTGGATAAGCATATAAATGATGATGGGATAGTGTAGGGGGAGGGGCTTAGATTAGTTCACAGGTCGGTGCAACATCGAGGGCTGAAGGGCATGTTCTGCACTGTTCTATGTTCTATGTCTGTGACAGTGACCTTGGGTACACATGCATCTAAGCCTGTTGGGATACGTGACAGCATTTCACTGGCCTTCTGCTCAAAGTGAGCATCGAATGCATTGAGCTCATCGGGTAGGGACGTTTTGTCACCCATGATTCAGTTTGACTTTGCTTTGTAGCCCATTTTGTTGTGTAAAACGTTTTCAAATGACAGCTGCTTGTGTGGTTAGTACGGGTCTCAAGCTTAGTTTGGTATTGCCTTTTGGCATCCGTGATCACCTTTCAAACATATATTGTATATAAAATGTAGTATATTTTAAACTAATGAAAAGGTTGATTGTGGTGCAGAGAAGACAAAGAGAACGTCTGTGACAAGTGGAAGGAAGGGCATATTAAATTGCAAAAGCCTTTATGAAACAATGTCTAAGTGACTGGTAATGGAGCAAGTAAAGAAAGAAAATGTGCATCTAAAAAAGTTGCAAACTGCAGGATATCAAGCACCCAACTGTAAAGATATGAGAAATATGAACTCAAAATAATGTATAAGGGCAGAGGTTTTGATATGAAAACTGTTGAACTCAACATTGAATCTAGAAGGCTGTAAAATGTTCAGCCGAGAACTGAGAGAATTTTTTTTGGAGCCTAAGGGCAGGCCAAGGACAGGAAGGGTCAGAGTTGGAGCAAAGTTAAGAATTGAAATTATACACCACAGAAAACTCAAAATCATGCTTTTAGATTGAATGAAAATGTTCTGCAAAGCAGTCATCCAGTTGGTTATTGATCTCTCCAATGTAGAGTAGAACCATTGTGTCCTTTTTACTTAACCTACTCAATTTGCACCATTCTTGTTGGTAAAATCACTCCTGCCTTCCAACCAATTAGAAACATTCATTTTGAATTAATTTCTCTTTTTTTTTCCTCCACTCTCCTTGCCTGATTGTTTAAAATTTGCTACATTTTCCAAATCTGATGAGAGGTCAGAGACCTGAAACATTCATGTTGTTTGTTTCCACAGATGTTTGTTCTGAGTAATTCTAGCACTTTCTGTTTATTTTAACATTTGAAGATCTTGGCTACAGAAACAGGCTCCTGTAATAAAACTATCACTTTCCTGGCTTACTTGTCTGGGTACCAACAGCAATTGGGTGGAATAAAATTGAAAATATGTCAAAACAACTCTTTGTAGAGTCAGTTGTTGCCAAAACAAGTTTGATCCATAATATCCATTTTTTAGGGAAGGAAACTGCCATCCAAACCTGGTAGAATCACTGTCAAGGGTGGCAGTGTCTGCTGACATGTGCAACTGCAGGTCACTGTAAATGCATGCTCTTCTGGTGACCTGCATGCCCACAATTTCCAGACTTCCACTGTCAGTATGTAATGATGTCATTCCACAAAGGCTGCATTGCAAATACACAGAGAAAAAGTATGTTATTGAAATGGAATTCAACAGAGGGGAGTGAGGATGTGGGATAGTCCTAGGAAGGAGTGGGAGGTAGCAGAGGCTTGGGAATGTGTTTTCTACCCCTCGTTTACAGCTGTGTGCATATAATTAAGCAGGCCATAGCTCATAGCAGGTCATAGGAATCAAGGGCTACGGGGAGAGTGCAGGGAAGTGGTGTTGAAATGCCCATCAGCCATGATTTAAATGGCGGAGTGGACTTGATGGGCCGAATGGCCTTACTTCCATTCTGTGTCTTATGGTCCTATGCTCTTATAGTAACAGTGTAAGAAAAAGCAGTTCAATTGAGCTGATGGCACAAGGGTTAGGGGATATAAATTTAAGATTGCTGGCAAGTGTGGCAGGATCATGTGCTGTCCTTGAACAGCTGCAGGGGGCTAGAGACTGTCACACATCTCTTGTTGGAATGTGCCTTTACAAAGGAAGTTTGGAAAGAGATGCAGTGACTTTTGTTGATGTTTGTCCTGAACAGTAGGACTTTGTGCTTTACAGGCTGTAACTTGGCACACATTGGCTATGCCTGGAGGACTATCAATTTGGTGAAAAACACTCTTTGGTGTGCCCAAAACTTGCTGGTCTTCCAATGCATGGAGCTGACCTCAACTGAGCGGTGCAAAGTGCCACATTCCTAAGTCCAGGACAATGTGTTAAATGATGCACTAAAGCTTTGGGACAACTGCTGCCAAGATGCAGTGGGGAAAGACCACCATTTAAGATCTTTTGGCCAAAGTACAGTGTGTGTCTTTTCAATTGTCGGACCCTCTCAGTGACTCAAATACATGTAAATAGTAACCTGAAAGAACTGTGGATGCTTGAAATCCGAAACATGAACAAAAACAGAAATTGCTAGCAGCATGTGTGGACAGAAATCAGAGTTAATGTTTTGAGTCCAGTGACCCTTCTTCAATATGGTCAAGTGTGGATAAATGGCTAGAGGGTGGGGTTCAGGTGGAGGTAAAGTGTTAGAGAGGAGTGAAGGAGTCTGTGGGACAAGAAGAGGACTCTTGCCCAAATAAACGGGCGTGGAGGCGAATGTGACGGAAGAAGAGTTCAACATTGTTGTGCCTGAAATTCATGTAGGCACAGAGGGATAAAATTGAGATCTTTGATCCCAGAATGTTCAATTTCAAAGAACAGAAGGTCAGAAGGGATAGTACTTACATGATGAGAGGTAGGGTTGGGAGGGGGAATGGAGTCAGAGCGATAGGGAGGGGAGGAAGGCTTCAGAGGGATGTGGGTAACTCTGAGATATTACATCTTGTGCTCCTTAATGCCTGAAAGAAAAAGGGAACATTCCTTGTTAGAATGACCCGCATGAAGTGGAACTGATGGATAGGACAGTTCTGAGCCAGCTTGAGGTGCTGCCAGTAGAGAGAAAAGGTCGAAAAGTGTGAATATGGTGACAGTAGACGCTGAGTGTGGATCTCGGGATGCGGTTAGAACAGATGTCTAAGGAATGTTGAACATTATGAAGACACCTCTGATCCTGGGTGATTTCAGAACACAAAGGATGAAACTTGATTTGGAATTCACCATTCTGAGGCGGAGTCAGACTCTGAGGAGTGTCATGTGGCTGTGGAAATGAGTTTTGGCAATTACCTAATCAAACACCAGGAGTGACAGTGAAATTAGTGATGGTGAACATGTAAAAAGATTGTAATGGAAATCCTGTTGGAGAGGAGGAAAACTTCAAGGTGGGCAAATTGGAAAGAGATGTGTCAGAGATTAAACATTAAACAGAAAACGAAAAGAATTGCATATGCTGGAAATCAGAAACAAAAACAGAAATTACTGGAAAATCTCGGCAGGCTGGGCAGTGTCTGTGGAGAGAAATCTGAGTTAGCGGTTTGGGTCCAGTGACCTTTCTTCAGAATAGTGAATAGCTTCTTGCAGAAGTAAGGAATGCCTTTGGTTTTGATGGAACTGTTGGGAAAGTCAATCTCCAATGTCTATTTGTTCTCCTGATGTGGAGGTGCTGGTGTTGGACTGGAGTTGGACAAAGTCAAAAATCACATGACACCTTTTGGACTATAACCTGGTGTCATGTATTTATTCTCCGTATGCTAAAGCTAAATAGAACCAAACTGCTTCAGTGACTATGTATGTATATAAAGATTTTTTTAAATGAATTAAGTATATTTTTGAAATTTTAAAAAAATTGCTTGGAGGTGGCATTTAGACAACACATTGATAGCCTGTCTCAGAGATTTCTTATCAGCCAGCATGCAGCAGTAGTCAGAGGTTACCTTACAGTGGGATTCCTCTCATCACATTGATTGTTTGGCTGCAAAATACTTCAGTTTTAGAGAAGTTTTGACTTAAGTCAGAGAGAACCTGCCTTTGCTTTGAGCATCTTCTTCAAAACCTACAATTGCAGCCTGCTGCTTTCAGCTGAATGGCACCTGATTAATATTAATTAAGCCTAGCCATTAATTGACCCTAACGAAACCACAATGAAAGACTGAGACAAGGTGTTGAGCTGGATGAACACATCGGGCCATTTCGGTACTAGACCCTTCTTCAGAAAGGCTGTTCTCCATGTTTCAGCGTGACTGTTGTAGGGAGTGATTGGCATTCAGGAAGTCCGGAAAAATCCTGCTGTCTAATTCTAAACACGGTACAGGTCGGTTGATTGAAAATCCATGTTAACTTTAAGAAAAAATGCATGTGCTCTCAAACACCTTGCAAATTATATCGTTGTTATTTCCAATTATGACTATTCATATGGCTACAAAAAATTGAATAGAACTGAATGAAAGTATTAAGCAAAATTTTCCTATTAGAATTTTCACTTCCATGTGGTTTGAGCAAGAGCAAGAAAGTTGGGAATTTAGGCTGTAAATCAAAAATTGAATCTTAATGCCAAGAAAGTTTTACAATTTTTCCCCCTTATGCTGAAATTGCGACTTCAGTTTCTCGTCTTTGAGCAATCCATTTGCATCTCAATATTACCCCACCTTATTTATATGCTACATGCAAAGTCAGACGGTAAAAATTCCCAACATGAGCAAGTACCTGGTATCTGCAGCTTGTTGATCACTCTCCTGATCCAAGTAGTTCTTCATTGCAGTGTTCTAACTTTGGGACTGCCACTGCTGTTGACCCCTCATCCAATCAAGTTGGCATTGGAAAACCACCACAGAATTGCTATAATGTAGAAACGGGCCATTTGGCCCAGTAAGTCCACACCAACTCTCTGAGGAGCAGCCTACTCAGACTCACCCCTCCACCTACCCCTGTAACCCTACATTTCCCACCTAACCCACCCAGCCCTGGACACTACAGGTAACTTAGCATGGCCAATTCACCTAATCTGCATATTTTTGGATTATGGGAGGAAACCCACGCAGACACTGGGAGAATGTACAAACTCCACACAGACAGTCGCCAGAGGCTGGAATTTGACCCAGGGCCCTGGTGCAATGAGGCAGCAGTACTATCCACTGAGCCACTGCACTGTCCTGTAAACAACTTTGCCATGTCGAGTGGTGTCCCGCAGGGTTCAGTGTTGGGGCCACCAGTTCACCTTATATATTAATGATCTGGATGAAGGGGCTGGGGCATTCTGGCGAAGTTTGCCGATGATACAAAGATAGGTGGACAGGCAGGTAGTACTGAGGAGGTGGGGAAGCTGCAGAAAGATTTAGACAGTTTAGGAGAGTGGTCCAGGAAATGGCTTATGAAATTCAATGTGAGGAAATGTGAGGTTTTGCACTTCGGAAAAAAGAATACAGGCATGGACTATTTTCTAAACTGTGAGAAAATTCGCAAATCAGAAGTGCAAAGGGATCTGGGAGTGTTGGTCCAGGATTCTCGAAAGGTTAACGTGCAGGTAGAGGACGTAATTAAGAAAGCTAATGTAATGTTGTCGTTTATCTCAAGAGGGTTGGAATATAAAAGAAGCGATGTGCTTTTGAGGCTTTATAAGGCTCTAGTTAGGCCCCATTTAGAATACTGTGTCCAATTTTGGGCCGCACACCTCAGGAAGGACATACTAGCCCTGGAATGTGTCCAGCGGAGATTTACACGGATGATCCCTGGAATGCTAGGTTTAACGTATGATGAACGGCTAAGGATCCTGGGATAGTACTCATTAGAGTTTTTAGAAGGTTGAGGGGAGATCTAATAGAAACTTACAAGATAATGTATGGTTTAAAAGGGGTGGACGCTAGGAAGTTGTTTCCGTTAGGCGGGGAGACTAGGACCCGTAGGCACAGCCTTAAAATTAGAGGGGGTAAATTTAAAACTGAAATGAGATGACATTTCTTCAGCCAGAGAGTGGTGGGCTTGTGGAATTCATTGCCGCAGAGTGCAGTGGAGGCCAGGACGTTGGATGCCTTCAAGGCAGAGATCAGCAAATTCTTGATCTCAGAAGGAATCAAGGGCTACGGGGAGAGTGCAGAGAAGTGCAGTTGAAATGCCGATCAGCCATGATTTAAATGGCAGAGTGGACTTGATGGGCCGAATGGCCTTACTTCCACTCCTATGTCTTATGTCACCCTGCCTGCTCCTACACCATTTCTCACAGCACTTCAGCACTTTGTTTGCAGCTCAGAGCACATGATTTGAATGCATCTGCCAAAACATTTTGTGTGTGGGGTCACACCTATCGCAAGTGCATTTGCTCAGGATGCAACTTATGACTCTTGGCTTACTTTCTTAGCACTTTGTTACGTGGTGCTTATTTGCAGGCTGCCAACCTCTTGTGTAGGTTGCATTGTTGTTTAGTGCATGTGTTCAATGCTCAGTATTAGAGACCAGACCAGCCTCGCCAAAATATTTTATGGAAATAGCCTAGATCTTAACTTCTACCTAATTTTCAAGGCAAGTATGAGGTGCAGTACTCGAGATGATTTGATTGGTCCACCATTGAGCTTCACTCAAAACAATTCTCACAATGCAATTAAAGTGCAACAAAATGAAATGTCTGCATAATTTTACTCCATTGACATACATATCAAGACAATGTATTATTTAATCACTAATCAGCTGTTCCAATATAGGCAGCATCTCGCAATGACACCCTTTTGCAAAATATAGTGAGTAAAATAGCTACTATTCTCACAATGCTGTTTGTCTATGGTTCCATAGAAAGAAACAACCTGCTCCTTCTGATTTTTAAGAGGAAACCCTCTTTCTAAGCCTTCAATCTAGCATCAGAGAGAACTCTAGCTGTCTACAGATAAAAGGAAAACAAAGTTACTGGAAAAGCTCAGCGGGTCTGGCAGCTTCTGTGAAGGAAAGAACAGAGTTAATGCTTCGGGTCCGGTGACCCTAAAGTCTTCTGAGTGTGTGTGAGCCTGATCCCACCAACTTGTAATTCTTTTCCTTTAGTCTGAAAAAGCATCCAGAGAGAAACCCAAAGCTATTTACATACTGCCTGCTGGGAGGAGATACATCAGCACCACTATGGCAAAACCCATCGGCAAGAGAACAGACAGAGCACATCTCTTAAAGGCACCAAAATAGAAATTGCTAGAAAATCTCAGCAGGCCTGGCAGCATCTGAAGTCAGTTAATATTTCAGGGCAAGTTAACAAAGAGTGAAGCTGGATGAATGCAGCAGGCCAAGCAGCATCTTAGGAGCAGGAAAGTTGACGTTTCAGGCCTAGACCCTTCAGCAGAAATGGGGGAGGGGAAGAGGGTTCTGAAAGAAATAGGGAGAGGGGGGAGGCGGATTGAAAATGGATAGATGAGAAGATACATGGAGAGGAGACAGACAAGTTAGAGGCGGGGATCGAGCCAGTAAAGGTGAGTGTAGGTAGGGAGGAGATAGGTCAGTCCAGGGAGGATGGTTAGGTCATGGGGGCGGGATGAAGTTAGTAGGTAGGAAATAGGGGTGTGGCCTGAGGTGGGAGGAGGGGATAGGTGAGAGGAAGAACAGATTAGGGAGGCGGGGATGAGTTGGGCTGATTTTGAGATGCGGTGGGGGGAGGGGAGATTTTGAAGCTTGTGAAATCCACATTGGTACTATAGGGTTCCCTGCTCCTAAGATGCTGCTTGGCCTGCTGTGTTCATCCAGCTCCACACCTTGTTATCTCGGATTCTCCAGCATCTGCAGTTCCTATTATCTCTGATACAATTTCAGGGCGAGTGACCTTCCTCAGAACTGATAGCAGCTAGGAAAATGTTGGTTTATTTGCAGAAAATAGTGTGGGTGAGGGGGGTGAAGGAGTAAACAATAGGTGGGGATTGAGCCCAAAGAGAGAGAAGAGCGGTTGGACGGACAAAGGAGTAGATAACGACCTGGCTAAGGAGATCAATAGCTGTTAATGGGGACTATTAATGGCTAACAATGAGTGGTGTGTAATCATGGACGATATGATACCAAGACCTGGTTTGCAGAGGTTGGGGTAAGGACATGGCAAAGCTCAAACTTTAAAGTTATTGAACTTGATATTGAATCTGGAAGGTTACAGGGTTCCCAGGTGGAAAATGAGGTGCTGTTCTTCTAACTTTCACTGAAATTGTTAACCATTAATAGTTCTTATTAATAGCTATCCACCCACATGGCAGAGCATTATCCACTCCTTTTCCTGCCCAACTGCTCTTCTCTTTCTTTGGGCTGTCTTTCCCCTATTGTTCACTCCTTACCCCTCCCCCTACTCCGTCGTCTGCATATAAAGTGACATTTTCCTAGGCCCAAAACGTCAGCTTTTGTGCTCCTGAGATGCTGCTTGGCCTGCTGTGTTCATCCAGCTTCACACTTTGTTATCTTGGATTCGCCAGCATCTGCAATTCCCATGATCTCTTTTCCCAGCTACTGTCAGTTTTGGGGAAAGGTTACTTGACCCACAATGTTAACTCTAGTTTCTTTCCACTGATACTACCAGATCCACTGAGGTTTTCCAGCACTTTATATTCTCATCTCTGATTTACAGAATCTGTAGTTCTTTCAGTTTTTATTTAGTCTTTAAAGGCACAATATCATCACATCAGTTGCAGGCCGCCAACCTCTGTGGCTTGAAAGAAAGAACAAAACAGAGTATTACTCAAATTGATGAAAATTGCAGAAAGCTGAAGCACAAAAGGGACTTGGGGGTACTAGTACACAAAACACAAAGAAAGTGCATAGATGCAGCAGATAATCAAGGAGACTAATAGAATGTTTGCCTTTATTTCAAGAGATTTGGAAGTAAAAGGATAGGGAAGTCTTACTGCATCTGTACATGGTAATTGTGAGAGGACATCTGGAGTACTGTGAGCAGTTTTGGCTCACTTATTTAAGGAAAGATACCATTTCATTGGAGGTATTTCAGAGAAATCTCACTAGGATGATCCCCAGTATGGAGAGATTGTCTGATGTGCAAAGGGTAAACGGATTGAGACTCTACTCACTGGCGTTTAGAAGAATGAGAGGTGGTCTCGTTGAAACATATCAGATCCTTAAGGGCTTCACAAGGTTAAATGCTGAGAGAATGTTTCTGTCGTGGGAGTCTTGAATCAAATGGCATAGTCTCAGAATAAAGGGGTGCCAATTTAAGACTGAGATGAGGAGGAACTTCTTCTCCCAGAGGGTTGAGAGTCTCTGGAACTGAAGGCCACAGAGTGGTCTGAAGGCAGAATCTTTATGTATGTTTAAGGCTGAGAATGATAGATTCTTGATCAATAGAGAGAATCAAGGATTACGAGGAAAAGGCAGAAGAGTGGACATAAAGAATGTCAGATTACAATATTATTGAATAATGGAGCAGACTCGAGGGATCAATCTGCCTTCTCCTGTTCATATTTCTTAGGGTGGCCTGCGTTGCGTTTTAGCTCAGAGAGACAGACAGTGTTTCATTGAGGCTAGCCCTGTACTGTCAAGGGGGTGGGCATGTCGACGTGCAGCACCGTACTACATCAATATCAACCACCCTACCTGTACGTTCACCTGGTCTATGTCTGACTCCTCCCTTCCCTTACTCAACATTTCTGTTTCTATTTCTGGTGATGGACTGGCCACTAATATCCACGACAAACCCACTGACTCCCACAGCTGCCTGGACTATACACCCCATTTCTTGTAAAGACTCCGTCCCATTCACTCAGTTCCTCCATCTCCATTGCATATGTTCAGATAAGGCCAACTTTGACAAGGGAGCCTCCAAAATGCCCACCTTCTTCCTCAACCAAGGACTCCCTAGCTCCATTGTCGACTGGGCCCTCAACCAGGTTCGTCCCATCTCCCGCACTTCCACCCTCACCCGCTCTCTTCCCTCCCGCAACAGTGATAGAGTTCCCCTTATCCTCACCTACCATCCCACCAGAATCCACATCCAATATCATCAGAAGCCATTTCGGTTACCTCCAGCAAAATGCGACTACCGGATGCATATTCCCCTCCCCTCCCCTCCCTTGCCCGCCTTCCGCAGGGACCATTCCCTCCAGGACACCCCGGTCCACACTTTCTTCACCCTCAACACCTCCCCACAGCCCTACGGCACCTTACCCTGCCACCGGCGAAGGTGCAACACCTGCCCATTTGCCTTCTCCCTCCCCAGTATCCAGGGACCCAAACACACCTTCCAGGTGAAACAACACTTGACCTGCACTTCCCAGAATCTAGTCTACTGCTTTCACTGCTCAATGTGGTCTCCTCGATATTGGGAAAACGAATTGTAGACTTGGCAACCACTTCGCAGAACATCTGGCTTCTTGCTAGTGAGGATGTGCATGGGAATTTGAAAAGTTATAGGTTCTGGGGCATGTTTGTGATATAAAGGGGCTTACTGGAAATTAGTAGAGACTGAAAGGTCACAAAGGAGCTCAGAACGTTTTGTTTGCAAAAAATACCCTAAACTACCTAACTCCTGCCACTTCAATGCATCACCCTGCTCCCTGGTTTCTACCTCTGCCTCTGGCTTGCTGCAATGTTCCAGCAAAACTCAATGCACGGTAGAAGAACAACACCTAATTTTCAGAATGGGGTCCCTGCAGCTCTCTAGACTCAATATTGAATTCTATAATTTTAGGGCCTAAACTCCTCCATGTCCAAGCACCCTAGCCCACACACCAGGCTTTGTTGCCACATAGCCTGCTACTACAGCCATTACACACTACCTGTCGTTGTCACTAATAGTCCCCATTAACAACTATTCACCCTCCCACCCTGATTGTTATCAACTTTTTGTCTGTCCAACTGCTCTTCTCTCTCTTTTGGCTCTACCCTATCGTTTACTCCCTACCCTATCCCCCTCCCCTTTCTTCTGCATATAAACTGACGTTTTCCCAGCACCATCAGTTCTGAGGAAAGGCCACCAGACCCAAAACTTTGACACTGTTTTTTTCCTTCACAGATGCTGCCAGACCTGTTGAGCTTTTCCAGCAACTTTGTCTTTGCACACCTGCGTTGTGATTTGGTAGCTTACCTGGCAAGCACATTATCTCTGATTCAACAAAGTAACCATGCGTGTTCGTGAAAAGGGAGCAGTCATTCGAACAGTAAAAGAGGACTACCATCAGTCAGGGGGTATTGCCATAATCAGAGGGCTTTTCTGATTCCAACCTGGGGCTGGCCATAGTGAGTTCGGCATTTGACTCAACCAGAGCTTGGGAATCTATGCCCATACAGCCCAGGGAGTAGGCCACAGTGAGCCCTGGGGACTTGGTCAATAACTGTCAGGGAAGTAGTCCATGAAGTCAAGCAAAAGGGACAGTTCTGACAAAGAACTGACAGAAGTTACTGACAGATTGGTGACAGTGATAGAGTCAATTCTAGATATAATATGGGATCTCTATACAAGAAGATGACAGATGCTTCAGAAGTAGCAGAAAGATGTGGATGGTTTCTCACAGTCAAAGTAACTCTGGCTTCTTGCTTGTGAGGATGTGCATGGGAATTTCAAAAGTTATAGGCTCTGGGGCATGTTTTTGATATAAAGGGGCTTACTGGAAATTAGTAGAGACTGAAAGGTCATAAAGGGACTCGGAAACAACAATACAAAAGGGAATATGAAGTATGGGGGAATTTCTGGAGTCCCAGGCAGATACTTAAACTCACTCACAGAAACATAATGTTGGAACTTTGTCACATCGGATAAAAAGTCAATTGCATAATAACTACAAAAAAAAACCTGACATTGCATGGAAAGTAGGTGAAGTAATTCAATGCTTTCTTCTTTGGGTAGGAGTGGAGACCCTGCAAGGAACAATTACAAGTATCATGCCTTCATTGAGAAGACATTCAATGTCCAACAGTGTATGTTCCTAATTTAATTTCTAGTGATCAGGAGCATTGTGTTATGTGCATGAATTGCCTCCTTGTCATGGCAGCAAAACAACTGTCATGAGAATAAAACATTTGAAAGGAGAACCATGAGTTTCCATTTCACAAACACATTCTGTGGTTGGCATTGGAAGGTAATGCTTTACAGCTGCTAGATTCTGTAAAACATAACTATGCAAGGTATATGATATGGAAGGGAGTCTTTTCTCTTTGTTGATATGGAGGGAGGGGTGCTGAAATGCTGGTTTGTTGGCAGAATTCTACTCCAAATGTGGCATGTAAATTTTGGTTGTTTAACACACAATTAGAGTTCTTTATTAAGGCATGACAACAGCTTCCTTGGGAATCCTCCACGCCATGCTGTGTGAGTGCATAACATGAGGCTTCATTGTGATGGGTGTGAGGGCTCAGGAGTTCTTTCACTGAACTCATGTTATCTTTTGATATTTCTCAAAGATTGTCTCATCGCATCTCCCATGGAGTTCACTGTGGTTGGAGTGCTGAATGTTGTGGTAACAGCATCCCTGATGAACATGGCTCTCTGCACTCATGGTGTTGGTAGCTTGTAAAAGATGAGCATTGCTTGAAGCTTGCAACTCGTTCACCCTTGAGATATTTAGTGGCTTCCCTTCAGAGGTGGAGGTGGAGTTTGCTAGATTAACAATGAGTTCACTATGATAGCAACGGGTCATTAACACAGTACAATGAAGATTACTGGATCGTTTGGCCATTGAGTTCTCCCTGTTCCTGCATGATCAGTTGTTGGTCTTCTTTGGCTCCTTCGAGAATCTTTTTCCTTATTTACAGGATGTTCATAGAATTCCTACAGTGTGGAAACAGGCCTTTCAGCCCAACAAGTCCACATCAACTACCCAAAGATCACCCCATTTCCACCGTGCTGCCTGATGTTATTTATGGTATGATTTTAAAATGGGGTGAGATTGATCTCATCCAGGGCTTAAACTCATAACTTTACAGTGTGAAAGGAAGCCATTCAGTCCATGTACATTTGTGCTGATCAACAAAGGTCTGACTACACTAAGAGATAATAGGAACTGCAGATGCTGGAGAATCCAAGATAACAAAGTGTAGAGCTGGATGAACACAGCAGGCCAAGCAGCATCTTAGGAGCACAAAGGTGACGTTTTGGGCCTAGACCCTTCTTGGCCTGCTGTGCTCATCCAGCTTTACACTTTGTTATCTCTGACTACACTTATCCTATCCTGACTACACTTATCCTATTTTCAGCTTTTGGCCTTTAGCTCCAGAGACTGTGACAACACAAGTGAATGTGAAAAATAAAAAAAAGTAGGAAGTACTGGAGAAATGCAGCAGATTTGGCAGCATCCACAGACAGAGAATCATTAAACACTTCAAATTTGACACGACTTACTTTCAGAACTGCCAGACCTGCTGAATTTCTCTAGCATTTTCTGTTTGTATTTCAGAATTTCAGCATCTACAGTGTTTTGCTTTATTTAATTAAATATCCAAGTACTGTTTAAATATTACTAAAGTTTCTGAATTAACCCTCTCCGCTCCGCTGCTTCTTTCAGGTGGTGAGTTCCAGTTTTCAACCATCCTCAAAGTGAAAGCATTTCTCAACTCTCCTGCTAGTCTTCTATCTCTTACCTTATGTCTATGCTCCCTGATTTTTGACCACTTTGCTAATAGCTATGTCTCTCATAACACTATATATACTTCTACTGATGTCCATCTCAACATTGTGTTCCGAGGAAAATAACCCCAGTCTATCCAATATTTCCCCATAACTCAGACCCTCTAGCCCAGGAAATATTCTGGTATGTCGTCTGCTTTTTTTAAATGATATGTCCATAACATGGGTGATGTATTTTCTCCCACTATAGCATATACTCCCCCTTGTTGAGCCAACAGATAATCCACAGCATACCTTGTCTGTTGTGCAAAGATCCTTGGTTCTGACAGTTCCTTATTAACAGCTTCCAGTCCTGCTACAGTGTTGTTTCTCTGGAAGGTTAATCCACAAATAAGGTAGTTCCTATTTTTGACAGTAATGACTCCCACTGATCCCCCTAGAGACAGGGACCCGAGGAACCTGTAGCCAAGTGAGGACCCCAGAGTGACTGGGTCCTCCCAGTCTGCACAAAATTGTGCCTAACGGCTCTGGCCACTATCTTCCTATGTGTATGTCCTTGCTGGGGGCATGGGACTGTAAGTGGTCCGATTAGTACTAACTGCAAAGAGGACTGGAAGGGTCAGGGTGGCCGTCGTGTATATCCGATTAAGGAGGAACACAAAGCCTTTCTTAGCTCGATAGCATTTGACCTGCTGATTATTTTTCTGCGTGAATTGTTTATACCACCAGTTCTCCGGCTGGCTGGAGTCTCTGCCTGACCCCACCAGTTAGTAGCTATCAAGTGGATATGTCCGGGTGGCTGAACTAACATGTGTCCCATCACACTGGCCGCAAATAAACTGTCTACCAGCAGTTATGTTAAGATATCTTTGCTCAGTGCAAGTGCACGTAAACAGGCCATTGTTCACTTGGCAATGTTGGTGGGAACACTGCGTCTGCACACAGCAAGTGTTCTTAGGGACTAGAGCTTATGCGCACCCCCATCCCTGTCCTGAAAAGCAAAGTGGGTAACTTAGTGGGCTTGAACATGTTGTGTTGTTCTTTCCCTGAGTTCCTATACAATTGGGGGACTGTTTCCTGTTTGAGATCATCAGCTCTACACATCTCCTGTTAACGTTTCATCGGTATATACCAGCCTGGCCTACGCATGAGGCATTAGTTGTGTCAGTCGTGTATAAGTCAAAGGGAGTCCATCCAGGGGTGGCTACAAGTAACGCCTCTACTGACAGGGCAAGTGGGTAACACACAGTGCGGCTTCCATATAAAAGGATATGAGTCTTAGAAAACAAATTGTCCTCTAGGCCTAATTCTGTAAAGGCGGCCATGACAATGGCAAGTCCAATAGTAGTCTTTAATCCATCTGCGGGGGCCCATCGTTTACAATCACTGAGATGAATCCAGCGGCTCTGTTTCTGAACTTTGACTGCTGTTGGTGTTTGCAGGAGTATCTGGAATGGCCCGAGCATGGGGCAGTCCCAGTCTTTGATCAACGCAAAGTCTCCCGTTTGCAGTCTGGAAGATTCCTTCTGGTAGTTTTGAAGCAAGGATTAGGATATCTAAAACAAAAGAATTACTATTCGAAACATGCAGTTTTGGCTGTATCTTCAGAGTCTGGTTTGTTACCAACTGATTCCGGTTCCTCTCCCTCTCCCAGTTCCTCATCGTCTCCATCTCCATCATCTCCCGCCTTGGAAGAGGCTTGACCGATGACCTTGCAATGATGGAGGTGAACCCAGGCGGAGTGCCCGGTGACCTTAACACAGTAGGGGTGGTGAGGAGAACCTGGAACGGCCCCTCCCATCGAGGTTGGAGGCCACAGCATATCCAATTCTTGATGACAATGAAGGAGATAGGTTCAACAGTCGGAACAGTGTTGAGGGAGGGGAGCTTCTCATAAGAGTGAAGACCTCGGAAAATTTTAGTCAAAGCAAAAATATAGGAGGACATGTCTTCAGTCATGTGGTGGAAATGGATAGGGGAAGAGGCATCATTCCAAGGCATGCAGAAAGCTCGACCGTAAATGATTTCGTCTGGGGATAAGCGAGTTTTGCCCGTGGGAGCGCAACGCAGGTGGAACAATACCAGAGGCAACAACTGAACCCAGGACAGTTCGGTCTCAGAAGTCAATTTGGCAAGTTTAGTTTTGAAAATCTGGTTACAACGTTCTACAAGCCCCACAGCTTGAAGGCAATACGCACAATGAAGCTGGTGGCGAATCCCAAAATGAGAGTATATTTCATCATTGATGTCCCCAGTAAAGTGGGGGCCATTGTCAGAGGACAGGCAAAAGGGAACATCAAAGCAGGGAATAATTTCTTTGAGCAAAATATTTACAACAGTCTTGGCAGTAGCATTAGAAATAGGATAAGCCTCAACCCATTTAAAAAAAACAATAACCAGAACATACTAATAATGCTGACATCTTTGCAACTCAATTAAAATCAAGCAGAAGGGCCTGAAAGGGCCCTTCAGGAAGGGGTGTCTGCCCCATTGGGCAAGGCACACCTTGCCTGGGTTATGTTCTTTGCAGGTGAGGCATCGAGCACTAACACTCTGGGCCATCTGCTGGAGGCGAAGGTGCCACCAGGTGGCCAAGAGGAGGTCAGAAGTCGAGCGAGCGCCACAATGAGTAGCATTATGCAAACAATCAATGACCCATGAGGCAAGAGCATTAGACATACAAATTTGACCAGCCGGAGTGGTCCAGAGTTTAGTAACAGGATTACAATAACAGCCAGCGTTGGACCACAGCAGCTTCTCAGAGTCAGAGGCGTCCCAATGTAAGGTAGCTACATCTTCAGTGGTTGGCATTAGCTTGTCAGAGGTCGACTCACTCTTGTCAGACCTTTCAGTTTGGCAACGCCAATCATCCAGATCAGAATTTTCATTGTCTCCCACACCCAAACCAAGCCAACCATCGAACTACTCAGCTACTTTTGTTTGTTAGTCACCGGTGACTTGTCTTTTTGTTTCTGTTGACGTTTGATTCGAGCATGTTCGTTTTTGAGGACCTCAATTGATTTCATGGTACCATTATCAGTCAGTTCAATTCCCTATTTGGTGGCAGACTCCTGCCATGAATTTAATACCAATTGTTTGTGGCTTTCATCACAAAATCGTCGCCACAGTCCAATCAATTCTTTTGTTTTTGAGCCCATGTTTTGTCGCCAAATCAATTGCTGAGTTGATTTAACCAACTGATTATTTTTGGGGCCGCCTAGTGGGTACTGTTCATCACCTAGTTTCTTATTTAAGGTGCCAGAAAGGTCATGCAGGCGTTCAGATTCATCTGGATACTTTTCACATAGTTTCACCAATGAAGAAGACAGGTCTTCCATCTTATCTATATTATTACCTATCTTAAACAACTTTTCTTTATAATCTCAACCTAAAACTTTCACTAATCAACAATCTGTCAAAGAACAACAAATTAACGACTTCCACAAAACTTTCACAACATCCTATAACCCTAACAGTCTCGTTATAATATATCGCGATACTTCCTTGTTTTGTCGTTCACAGACTAATTTGGAAATCACTTTAGACAAGGCCAATTTGACGAAATTTGAGTCCCTAACTCATTTAAAGTCTTCAGTACTCAGGTCCCTGACCTGCATATTTCATCTCTCAATTCACAACATTAGAGTCTCCGACTCTATTTTGGATCCCCGATCCGTTGGCCCTCGACCTTTAAATGGAGTCCCCGACACCCTTCAAAACTTTTCAATGTTAGAGCCCCCGACTCTATTTTGGGTCCCCGACCTTTAAATGGAGTCCCGGACTCACTTCTAATCTTTTCAAGTTCGGTGCTTTCTCGGGCTGGACTTGGGTTATAGGCCACAGCGACTTGAATGAGAGGGAAACCAAACGGAGAAAATACTCACGTTGGGCCAGCCAATTCCTCTATACTCAATAGTGGAGGACTCAAAACTCTTATACCGCTGTCCACAATCCATCCATACTGAATCCGAGTCATGGCACCAGATGAAAATCTCGACCCCAGCGGGGTCTCCCAATTCCGCGATCAATCAATGAGCACTCACAATCGGTCTGGCCGCTTAAGATTTTACTCTTTATTTCTTCATACAGCCGGTTACAGATCATCCAGAAACACAGAAGTTGAGCACTTCCGTATTCCTCAGGAGCTGCACGCACAACTTAATACAAAGACATTTTTATACTTTTCTTAAAGCAGGGTATATGGCGTGATGGCATAGGACATTCAAACAATTCCCAATCAATACGTGATATTGCTTCATTGACAGTTACTTAATCCAATAATGTGAACTGCTAAACAACTTATGTCACAATGCTTAGGCTATTTTTTATCTCGCCACATGGTGTCGCAACATTTGCACCCAAAGGTCAGTTAGAACGGTTAATACTGCATTATCTTGTCAAGTTACCTCTGTTTTCTAAAGGGTGCAGTCTTCAAATCTTGCTATGCAACACTCTGAGGGTTAGTTATTTATGCAGCTCTAGCAGAATTTACAGTTCCCAGGCTAGAAGCCATTTTTGTTGTGCTAACTTGCATCGAGAAGCCATCTTGTTGCCGTCTAAGTTACCAAGAGCATTCATCAGGTAGTTGCTCCTAGCTGCAACCAGTCACGCAGGTGCAGGCCACGAGCCTCCATATCCTAGCCTAGGCTGTATCCAAGTTTCAGACTCTCAGGTGCACCCACTATTTGAGACTGTATTGCAGGATGTTTGTGTAGCAATAGTGAAGAAACAGTGATTTTATTCTAAGTCAAATTAACGCTTGGCTTGAAGCAGAACTAGCACGTGGTAGTATTCTCATGTATCTACTGCCTTTGTCAATATGTGGTACGACATGGGTTTGGAAGGTCCTGTCTAAGGAAAAACAGATACAAAAACTAAAAGCATTTCTGAAGAAGGGTCCAGACCCAGAATGTCAGCTTTCCTGCTCCTCTGATGCTGCCTGGCTTGCTGTGTTCATCCAGCTCGACACCTTGTTATCTCAGACTCCAGCATCAGCAGTTCCTACTATCTCTACAAAAACTTTAGTCACATTTCAATACCCCATAAGAATATTGATCCTGGGAATGAACCCTCAAGTGCCAATTTTTAAGTGATTATTCCACGTTATAAACCCAAACAATATTTTCAGTTTTAATTAATTTAACACCAAAACATTATTGGAGGGATAAATTGCTTTGTATCTCAGTTATTTGTAGGTCAGCCAATTCTCTCTCACTTTCGCACAGGGATATAGAGAATGTTGCCAAAAGAATCCTCTGAAATGCGCATTCTTTGCTTTTTTTGGGTTTTTCACACTTTTGACACAGTCACAATATACTTGTGATGCTGGAGAATCCGAGATAACAAAGTGTGGAGCTGGATGAACACAGCAAGCCAAGCAGCATCTTAGGAGCACAAAAGCTGATGTTTTGGGCCTAGACCCTTCATCAGAAAAGAGGGATAGGGAGAAGGTTCTGCTTGGCCTGCTGTGTTCATCCAGCTCCACACTTTGTTGTCTCGCATTCTCCAGCGTCTGCAATTTCCATTATCTCTGATACAATTTTAACCTCACTGCAAAGCCTCTTCCAGGGATGCCTAACCTGAAGAAATTACCCTCCTCTCTCCGGACAAACCTCAGGGGATCTCTGTCCTACTGCAACTCTCTTATCTTTTCCTATATCCACCTCCCTCTCTCTCCCTATTTGTTTCAGAACCCTTTCCCCAACCCCCTTTTCTGATGAAGGGTCTAGGCCCGAAACGTCGGATGCTGCTTGGCCTGCTGTGTTCATCCAGCTCCACACTTCGTTACAATATATTTGTGATCTATTTTGTCGGTTCAAATTTCTGATGCAATTGCTATCTGTTTTTAATTGTTTTGCTTGTTTTCAAATTTGGTATCCACACAACTATAGTTTTTCAATTTACCTTTCTGAAACCCCTTAGTTTGGTTGGTGCTTTAACAGCACCAGCCTCCAACCAACCCCCAACCAGCTATTCTTTTTTTCTGTTTGCTCAATCAAACAGCCACTTTTCCCTATATCTGTGGATTACAAAGCATAAATTCTCCAGTGTACATGTCATTCTTAGTTTTTTTTTTATTTGTGAGGTTGATTGCCATGTATGAATTGGTCACAACCAAGTATCTTCTGATTTATATTTACATGAGGGGTTTGCCACCATCTTAAACTGGGAAAAAGTCCCCTGAACTCATCATTCAAATCAGTTAACCTTTTTGTACTTGTTATTTTTAAACCTTTAACTCAGTCTCTCCTACTAGACACCAATTTTATCAGATTTCCCGTTGTTGCATTTGGAAGACTGAGTTCTTCAACATGAACCTTCATGTGATTCTGGTCCAAATGGTTTTAAACAATCTTTAATTTACATTGCCTAACAACACAATTGTGCTTGTACAATTGCTCCGAAGTATTACATTAAATTATATAATTAATACAATATGTCTCCTCAAAGAAATCAAAGATGATTATGCATGAACCTTCTCGGCCTACTAATACAGTTAAAGGGATTTCCGATTGTTCACGTGAGCTCTATATTTTTGAAGTAACTGCTGTACCTTTTAGTTGCTTAGGGCTTTACATTTTCATAACAGAACAATTCTGTCATCCCACCAAGGTGAACTGTTTACACATTTTCCAATCTCAGCTTCCAATCTGTTTTACAAACATACTGTCTTCTGACAGATTGTGTACAAATTGTTCAAAAGCAAAATTCGTTATTTTATTAGCTCAGTGAGTAAATGAGAGCTCAGTTTAACTAATGAGAAGTTGGACAACTGATAATGGTCAGTCAATATTCTTAACAAGTTAAAAAAACAATTGAATTGAATGCTGTTACTGATCCAGAATGACTTTTTTGTGTGCTTTTCCGTATTTAGTTTTAGACCACAGTTGCCTCCAAGTTCTAACCAAGACAAGTTCAATGCTGCAACTTTACAGGGCATTGATAAGACCATACCTGGAGTGTTGTGTCCACTTTTGGATTTGAAGAAGCTGTTCTAGCTATTGAGGGAGTGCAAAGAAAGTTCACCAGACTGATTGCTGGAATCGTAGGATTGATTTGCAGTTGACAGACTTTTTAATTCCAGATTTTAACCTGTTTTAACTCCAGAATTCAAACTTTACGATATGTGACCTGGATTAACATTACCACTACACCATTGTCTCTCCTTAATTATACATTTTTATTTTGGAATTAGAATCCTACTGTGCGGAAAGAAGCGGTTTGGCCCATTAAAGTCTGCATCGACCCTCCAAAGAACATACCGCCCAAACCCAGCTCCCGCGCTATTCCCATATTTGCCATGACTATTCCACCTAGCTTGCACATCGCTAGACATGACAGGCTGTGTGTGTGTGTGTGTGAGAGAGAGAGAGAGAGAGAGAGAGAGAGAGAGACAGAGAGACATCAGGTCACAGAACTGGAACCTGTGACTACCAGTTTACAGATCCTCTCTTACAAACCTCTATACTCTGTAAATGGTTGTGCTCAATAAAACCCTTCACTGCTCATTCACAACAATTTAAAACTCTGTTTACTACAATAACCAGATCATATCAATAATGTTGTCTGTTATAAATTTAATTTCAAATTTTCAACATCAGCAACAATATCAACAGTTCTATTGTAGCACTTGAAATGTGGAGTGTTGAAATTAGTGTGATGATATGAGATAGAAACAAAGAAACATAGAAAATAGGTGTAAGAATAAGTCGTTTGGCCCTTTGAGCCCGTATCACCATTCAATATGGTCATAGTTGATCATGCAATTGCAATATCCCACTCCTGCTTTCTCTCTATACACCTTGATCCTGTTAGCTGCATGGGCCGTGCCTATCTCCCTCTTCAATGTATCTAATGAACTGGCCCCAACAGCTTTCTGTGGTAGAGAATTCCACAGGTTCACAACTCTCAGGGTGAAAAGTACTTCTTATCTCAGTCCTGAATTGCTTACCCCTTATTCTTAGATTGTGACGCCAAATTCTGGACTTCCCCCAACAACAGGAATATTCTCCTGCATCTAGCCTGTCCAATCTCATTAGATTTTATACGTTTCTATAGATCTCCTTAATTGTTCTAAATTCCAGTGAGTACAAGCTTAGTTGATCCAGTCTTTCTTCACATGTCAGTCCTACCATCCCAGGAATCAATCTGGTGAGTCTTTGCTGAACTCCCTCAATAGCAAGACTGTCCTTCCTCAAACTGGGAAACCAAAACTACACACAATACTTAAACTGTGGCCTAACCAACATATAGACTATTAATCTTTAAAATCTTGACTAAGGCTTTTAAGTTGGGTGGACTTCGAGGTTGAGAGAAAAATAACCTGGTATGCATAAAAATGGCCATCTACTTGAGCTGAGGGTAGCCAAACTCTCAGGGATATATAAAGGAATGTCTATTGCTGGGACTATCTGTCAAATGTGGAAAAGACGATCTAAGGAGTAATTGTTTGGCATTAAAATTCATAATCTGGATGCATAGTTCACAGTGAGACTTTCAAATTTTTTGCTGATGACATGCCCTTATTCCCAGAACCTCGCAGCTATCCCCTCATCTATCATAGAAACTGACACCCTCCCTTTGCCAGGGTATATCTGTAGAGAGAGAAACAGAAGTAACAGTCCTGATTTTTACCATCGTTACCATTTACCATTTTTACCATGATGGTGAACCTCCCCACTGAATTGAAAATGCATGAAAAGGTTGGGAATTTCAGTCCTACCTCTGAATCTGTTCAATTTTGCAGTGAGGGCTGTGGGAACAGACAGTACGTCATGCGTATTTGGTTCTTGGAGACGGCTGGCCATGTAAATGAGCAATTGCCTTTATCAAAATCTGACTTTAGAGTGCCTTGTGTCTCGAAACAAGAATATGGAGATTGGATCAGGTAGGAACTCACTTGTTCTCAGAAAATTTCTTTTGGATAGCCAGGGTATCCCTATGGATTCCTTGGGGTGTGGTTTAGAATGCTTAGTGAGAGGAGGAATGGGGGAACATGTGCTATTTGAAATTGTTAATTTATGGAGGAGGGTGTATACATGAACGCTCTTAGGCCTTGACAAGTTGGAAAGTTCCATCAACAAGTGCTGAACTGACAACAGGTGTTGACCTGTAAAAATGTGTCAAGTGTTAAAATGTCTATTTATGAATGGTGCCCTTCATGATATACTTTGCAATAAATAAATTTAAGGAATGGGAGAACAAATATAGTTCTGTGGGCACGAGCACTTGTGGATACTAATTGAATTGGTATGGCAGGTGAAGAGAGAAAAGATTGTTTATGGAAGTAGGCATCAGTTAGGGCACGGGTAGAGTGTGAGTGTGACTAGGGGAAATGTTTTTTATTTCTCCACTTTTGGAAATGTTAGATACTCCTTTAATCTGGTCCCAGGACACCTTTGGTGGAGGAAATATAAATCCTTAGGATTTTGCAAAGGTATGCTTTGCTTAAATTATTGGGACTAACAACAATTTTTTTAACATTGTCATGTGGAATTAAGAAAAAGATAATTGCTGCTATTTCAGCGTGCCGTTCATAGAAAAAGAGGGCTTATGACTTATTTCCCAAACTCTCATTTTCATACCGGCTGCTTATTGATGGAGAGTTCCAAGGCTGATTGAATGGAAATGTTTGTTAATATAAAGGATTAAATCCAGAAGTGAGATATTTGTTTGCATAAATTATTGCATACATTACTGAAATGTTTGGCTTCATAAGGGATTAGTTGGAGCTATTTCAACACCATCACAAATAAGCTTGCCTCATGTCCATCTTCGTGAATGACAGCACCCTTCTGCTAGCTTTGTGTATGAATCCTGTATTTGAGGAAATGGATATTTATCCAGCTATGAAAAACAGTTTAGCATTTGTTTAAAATCCCCACATTGACCCATCAGGCTTCGATATTGGCACAGCTGGCGCTGCACAGTTTTGCAAATTAGACTGGTTTGATGATCCCTTCACTGTCCAGACTTCTGATTTCTGCCTCTACTTTTGGCTTTAAGGCAAATGGCTTTGGGTGGGCCTTGTATAATTGTGGAATTGCTTCCTTGTCAATATGCAAACTGACCTGAGCCCCTCTGATACTCCAAAGAGCAAAGAATAAAGAAGAAATAAAATTACAGCACAGGAACAGGCTTTCGGCCCTCCAATCCTCCACTGATCTAGATCCTCTATCTAAACCTGTTGCCTATTTTCCAAGGATCAGTATCCCCCTACTCCCTGCCCATTTATGTATCTGTCTAGATACATCTTAAATGATGCTATCATGCCTGTTACTACCACATCCGCTGGTAACATGTTCCAGGCACCCACCACCCCTCTGTGTAAAGAACTTTCCACATATATCTCCCTTAAACTTTTCCCCTCTTACCTTGAAATCGCGACCCCTAGTAGTTCAGTCCCCCACTGTGGGGGAAAAAGCTTCTTGCTGTCCATCCTGTCTATGCCTCTCATGATTTTGTAGACCTCAATCAGGTCCTCCCTCAACCTCCGTCTTTCTAATGTAAATAATCCTAATCTGCTCAACGTCCCTTCACAGCTAGCACCCTCCATACCAGGCAATATCCTGGCGAACCTCCTCTGCGCCCCCTCCAAAGCATCCACATCCTTTTGTTAATATGGTGACCAGAACTATATGCAATACTCCCTAGGCCTTCCTGGAAGACTTCCTGGTATTTAATTAGGACTTCACTCAGACAGCCATTTTCTAATTGAAAATGTTGAATCAGTGATTTGGATGTGAACATAGGAGGTATGGTTAGTAAGTTTGCAGATGACACCAAAATTGGAAGTGGAGTAGACAGCGATGAAGGTTACCTCAGAGTACAATGGGACCTTGATCAGATGGACCAATGGGCTGAGGAGTGGCAGTTGGAGTTTAATTTAGGTAAAATGGGGTGCTGTAGTTTGGAAAGAGAAATCAGGGCAGGACTTATACACTTAGTGGTAAATCCTGGAGAGTGTTGCTGAACAAACAGACCTTGGAGTGCAGGCTCATAGTTCCTTGAAAGTGGAGTCACAGGTAGATAAGATAGTGAAGAAGGCGATTGGTATGCTTGCCTTTATTGGCCAGTGCACTGACTATAGGAGTTGTGAGGTCATGTTACAGTTGTATGGGACATTGGTTAGGCCATTTTTGGAGTACTGTGCGCAATTCTGGTCACCCTGTTATAGGAAGAATATTGTAAAATTTGAAAGAGCTCAGAAAATATTTACAAGGATGTTGCCAGGATTAGAGAGTTTAAGCTATAGTGAGAGGCTGAATAGGCTGGAGATATTTTCTCTGGAGCGTCGAAGGCTGAGGGCGTGACCTTATCAAAGTTTATAAAATCATGAGGGACATGGATAGGATAAATAGGCAAGGTTTTTTCCCTAGGACGGGGATGTTCAAAGCTAGAGGGCATAGGTTTACAGTAAGAGGGGAAAAATCTAAAAGGGACCTAAGGAACAACTTTTTCATGCAGAGTGTGGTGTGTGTGTGTATGGAATGAACTGCTGGGACAACTGGTACAATTACAACATTTAAAAGGCATCTTAAAAGGGTATATGAATAGGAAGGGTTTGGAGGGATATGGGCCAAAAGCTGGCAAATGGGATTAGATTTATTTTGGATATCTGATCAGCTTGGATGAGTTGGACAGAAGGGTCTGTTTCCGTACTGTATATCTTTATGACTCCAAGTGTCATAATTGACATGCATGACTCTCAAGCTTACAGCAGTTCTTTGCAACAATAAACGATGATTTCTCTTCTCTGTGGTCCACAATGCAGCAAATAACAGCTGTACTGACTTTTAGAGCAAAATTTACAAGGATGTTGCTGGGGTTGGAGGATTTGAGCTGTAGAGAGAGTCTGAATAGACTGGGATTATTTTCCCTAGAATGTTTGAACCTGAGGGGTGATCTTATAGAATTTTATAAAATCATGAGGGGCATGGATAGGGTAAATAGACAAGGTCTTTTTACTGGGGTGGGGGAGTAAAAAATTAGAGGCCATAGGTTTAAGGTGAGAGTGGAAAGGTTTAAAAGGGACCTAAGGGGCAAAGTTTTCAAGCAGAGGGTGGTGCATGTCTGGAATTAGCTGCTAAAGGAAGTGGTGGAGGCTGGTATAATTAGAACATTTGAAAGGCTTCTGGATGGGTATATGAATAGGAAGCGTTTAGAAGGATGTGGGCCAAACACTGGCACATGGGAGTAGATTTATCTAGGAATCTGGTTGGCATGCACAAGTTGGACTGATGGGTCTGCTTCTGTGCAGTACATCTGCATGACTGTATGAAAGTTTCAGTGAGTTTGTCACAACCAATTTCACTCCATCAAGCTTAGACCCAAGCCTTTTCCTGCAATCAGTGGCTGATCCGGCTGCTTTCCCTAAGATGCCGGAGCCAAGGTTGTACTCTTAATCTGTAAAGATTCCCTGGTATAGTTTCTCAGGTTAGCTATGGTCTTGCGTGAACTTAAGGGTTGGAGTCCAGAGAGAATTTTATAAAAAACTTGTTCTACGATAACTGATACTGCTGCACTGGTATTGACCTCCATTAGAACTGAATGACTCTTTAACTAGATGTTTCAACCAATCAAGCTTGGGCCCAAGCCTTTCACTAAAATCACTGGTAACTTAACCAGCTAGTTTTCATAAGAAACCAGAACCAAAGTTGTGCTCTTAATCTGTAATGGTTCCTTGGTATAGGTTTTGAGCGTAGCTGAGGTCTTGCACAAACTTAAGGGATGGAGTCCAGGCAAATTTTGTTGAAAACTGGTTGTTTGATCACTGATATGGTTGCACCGTTATTAACCTCCATTACGACCAGATGACCACTTAACCAGATGTTTATCTTGATTAGTTCTGATTTGGAAGTTGCTAAGCATTTTACTGTTGCAGTCTGGATGTAAGTAGAATTTCCAGGCTATGCACTCTCCTGGATACCGGCCTATGAGTTATCTTATTTAATTCAGGTCTAGTAGGATTCTTTTGCTGTCTTGAGTCTGTATACCAGCAGCACCTACAATGGCTTGTTGGCCAGGATGCTGAAGACTGTTTTAACCAATTAGCTAAGGCTTGGCTTTGTTTTGGTGTTTTGTTATGGCCTGACCTAGCATCCCTCTGTTCAGGATATGCCCTGAGTGAGGCTATGCAATTGCCTACACTCAAGTGGTGTTCCCCAAGCTCATTCAGACTGGCAAGTGTGTCTATTTCCATTGCAATACCCTACAACTCATCTGCTCCACTTGCCATATTTTCCAATGATAAAGCCAATTGTGTCTATTTGAACACCAATTGGGCTTCAGCTAGTCAGCATTTTTGCATAATTATATCACTAATTCCATATACCAGACAGTCTCTAAGCATCTCATTAAGGATTAAACCAAAGTCACAGCCTTCTGCCAGTTATCTTAACCTAGTCAGAAATCCAATTATGGATTCCCCGCATTCTCGAATTTATGTCCATCATTTCTTCAAGGGTTTTATTATCTCATTGAAGTTGGTTGGCTCACCAAGCTGGTTTGTTGTTCCGCAGACGTTTTGTTACCGTGCTTGATAACATCCACAGTGCAGCCTCGTGATGAAGCGTCAGTGTGTTTTCCCTCCTGGTTTTTAAACTCTGGGGTCCTTTGCGATGGATTGCCTCACTTCCAGGTTTCCTCCGTAGTGGAATGTATATGGGGTCGAATTGTAGAATTGACTTTGTGAATATGTTAATTTTGTAATTTAATAGTGTAATCACTGAGGACAAATGAGGAAGGATAGAATTCAAACCAATCAATAAGTTGAAATAAAACATTCACATGCTTGACACAAAGAAATTAGAACTGCTGACACAGATTGAAGACATGGGATATTCAATTCCAGGGAAATATCTTCAGAAAAGGAATCGTATGACCAACAGTTCAGAATTCTGCAGGGAAGAAACTGTAATAGTAATTCTTAAGCACAGCAACCTGATGTGTGCTATCTATTGATCTGAACCTAAAAGAATGTAAATTGGGGAAATTCATTTTTTAAAACTTTATCTTTTGAAATGAAAAAATGCTATTAATAGAATCACTGTTAGTTGTCAAAAAAGAATCCATTTGATCCATGAATATCCTGAAGGGAAGGGGTCTGCCATCTTTACCTTGTCTGGCCTACATGTGACTCCAGGACCAGAGCAATGTGATAATGGGAACTGCAGATGCTGGAGAATCCAAGATGACAAAGTGTGGAGCTGGATGTACACAGCAGGCCAAGCAGCATCTCGGGAGCACAAAAACTGACGTTTCGGGCCTAGATCCTTCTCCTGATGAAGGGTCTAGGCCCGAAACATCAGCTTTTGTGCTCCTGAGATGCTGCTTGGCCTGCTGTGCTCATCCAGCTCCGCGCTTTGTTACCATAGCAACGTGGTTGACTTTTAACTGCCGTCTGGGCAATTATTGTTCGTCAGTAAATACCGACCTATCTGTTGCTGCCTGCATCCCTTAAACAAATTTTAAAAATAATCTTATTGAAACATAAACTTCTTAGGGGACTGGGCACATTAGATACAGAGAAGTTGTTTTCTCCTTGTGGGAGAGTCTACGACTGGGGGCACAATCTCAGACTAAGGAGTCACTCATTTAAGACACAAATGAGGAAGACTTCTTTTGAGAATGGTGAAACTGTAGAATTGTTTGTGGCAAAGAGCTGTTAAGTGTGGATCATTAAATATATTCAAGGCTGAGATTTTTATTCTAAAAGAGAATCAAAGATAACATAAAACAAAAGAACTGAAGATGCTAGAGATCTGCAGCAAACAAAAACAGATTGTTGGTGAAACTCAACAGATTTGGCAGCAAGATAATGAAATGTGAGGCTGGATGAACACAACAGGCCCAGCAGCATCTCAGGAGCACAAAAGCTGACGTTTTGGGCCTAGACCCTTCATCAGAGAGGGGGAGGGGGTGAGGGTTCTGGAATAAATAGGGAGAGAGGGGGAGGCGGACCAAAGATGGAGAGAAAAGAAGATAGGTGGGCAGGTAGGGAGGGGATAGGTCAGTCCAGGGAAGATGGACAGGTCAAGGAGGTGGGATGAGGTTAGTAGGTGGGAGATGGAGGTGCGGCTTGGGGTGGGAGGAAGGGATGGGTGAGAGGAAGAACGGGTTAGGGAGGCAGAGACAGGTTGGACTGGTTTTGGGATGCAGTGGGGGGAGGGGACAAACTGGGCTGGTTTAGGGATGCGGTGGGGGAAGGGGAGATTTTGAAGCTGGTGAAGTCCATATTGATACCATTGGGCTGCAGGGTTCCCAAGCGGAATATGATTTGCTGTTCCTGCAACCTTCGGGTGGCTTCATTGTGGCACTGCAGGAGGCCCATGATGGACATGTCATCTAAAGAATGGGAGGGGGAGTGGAAATGGTTTGCGACTGGGAGGTGCAGTTGTTTATTGCGAACCGAGCGGAGGTGTTCTGCAAAGCGGTCCCCAAGCCTCCGCTTGGTTTCCCCAATGTAGAGGAAGCCACACCGGGTACAATGGATGCAATATACCACATTGGCAGATGTGCAGGTGAACCTCTGCTTAATGTGGAAAGTCTTGGGGCCTGGGATAGGGGTGAGGGAGGAGGTGTGGGGGCAAGTGTAGCATTTCCTGCGGTTGCAGGGGAAGATACCGGGTGTGGTGGGGTTGGAGGGCAGTGTGGAGCGAACAAGGGAGTCACGGAGAGGTCTCTCCGGAAAGCAGACAGGGGTGGGGATGGAAAAATGTCTTGGGTGGTGGGGTCGGATTGTAGATGGCGGAAGTGTCGGAGGATGATGCGTTGTATCCGGAGGTTGGTGGGGTGGTGTGTGAGAATGAGGGGTTCCTCTTTGGGCGGTTGTGGCGGGGGCAGATGTGAGGGATGTGTTGCGGGAAATGCGGGAGGCGCAGTCAAGGGCATTCTCGACCACTGGGGGGAAAGTTGCAGTCCTTGAAGAACTTGGACATCTGAGATGTGGCGGAGTGGAATGCCTCATCGTGGGAGCAGATGCGGCGGAGGTGGAGGAATTGGGAATAGGGGATGGAATTTTTGCAGGACGTAGGGTGGGAGGAGGTGTATTCTAGGTAGCTGTGGGAGTCAGTGGGCTTGAAATGGACATCAGTTACAAGCTGGTTGCCTGAGATGGAGACTGAGAGGTCCAGGAAGGTGAGGAATTTGCTGGAGATGACCCAGGTGAACTGAAGGTTGGGGTGGAAGGTGTTGGTGAAGTGGATGAACTGTTTGAGCTCCTCTGGGGAGCAAGAGGCGGCGCCGATATAGTCATCAATGTAACGGAGGAAGAGGTGGGGTTTGGAGCCTGTGTAGGTGCGGAAGAGGGACTGTTCCACGTAACCTACAAAGAGGCAGGCATAGCTGGGGCCCATGTGGGTGCCCATGGCCACCCCCTTAGTCTGTAGGAAGTGGGAATATGGCAGCATCTGTGTTGAGAAAACAGCATTAATGTTTGAGTCCTTCTTCAGACAAAGGTTACTGACTTCGAAACATTAACACTGTTTTTTCTTAACAAGTGCTGCCAGACCTTCTGCATTTCTCCACAGAATCAAAGGTTATGGGGAGAAGGTAGGAATGTGGAGTTGAGGATTATCAAATTAACCATGACCTCAGTGAATGGCAGAATGGATTCAGTAGGCCAAAGGAGCTACTTTTGCTCCTATATTTTCATGGTCTTACAGCCAGGTACAATGATGTTTATAACCTCGAGAACTCTCATGTTTCTGCTTTGTTTCAAGGGTCAGATGTCTTACAAGGACCATTTCATTTTACCTTCTTTGATCTTTGCTGAAGACTTCAATATGCAACTCCCAATAAGTTCAGCATAAATACAACACCATCCGTTTTTCAACTGGGGCTATTATGGAGGAGAAGATTGTTAGTTGAATATGAGGCTCTGATGCTCGGATCAGTCTGGAGAGTGCCTTGCAATGTGCTGCACAATCTTAGCATGCTGGGTTCTGCTCAACTGGAATAGACAACAAAGGGTTGAGGTGGCCTCTGAAGAGCTGGGAGAGTAGCAGCAGTCTTCCAAGGAACTTGAAGAGATTCAGCAGGAGGACCATCACCCTCTGCATGCTAGAACTGTGCAGCATGAAACACAACAGCCAGACAGGTCTTAATTGACACCTGGTTCCAGTAGATCTGAGCCAGATGTAGTGAACACTAATTGATTATAAATGTGTTGGTGTTTGAAAGGCAAGGGCAATGCCTAACAGATAGATGCATCTTCGGTCTGTCTTTTTGTTCTCTTTTGTTGTTGCCGCAAAGTAAAAGCTTTCAACTGTTTGAAGGCTTTCCTGTATGTAATAGTCCCACATTGAACGATAAAAAGTGTTTGCCTGTACTGGGCGTTGGGAAAAGGGATGTAAGAAGGGATGATGCTAAGATTGGGTAGGTTGAATAGCTTGACTCTTAAATAGCATAGCTGTGCAAATATACACTTGTGTATGAAGTGAAGTGTCAGTCCTGCCACATGTGCGCCTTGAAAAGCATCTGCATTTCGTTGCTTTCTCACTACATGCCCTTTGAGGTCCAGCTCAGGACTGACAGTGCTTGACCAAGTATGTGGCTAGACTATAAATGTTGTTGGTGGCAGAGATCTTTTTTCTGGAAAGTCCCAGCAGTGATATATAGTTTGCTTGTAGTGAGAAGGAAAATACAAGAAATAACACACCTATGCACTCAGCCCCCATGGCGATGAGACAAATTTGGGAAGATAGCATGAGAAATCTCATTAGACCTCTTGGAAAGAAACCCTCCATGAAACTGCAAAATATGACACTTTGGCTAATTTCTGGTAACAGTGAGCTCATATTTATAGAGATTTTGAGAAATCCAAATGTCAGGTCTCACTGTATTGCAATCCTGAGCTCTTTTGCCCACAAGTCCATAGGATACTATCATTGTTAGTGTTGTTCATGGCACTCCTCAGTGTGAACCCTTTTTGACCCATAATCCAATTAGGTGACAAATTAATCTGCTACCTTGTGTACCACCTCTTGTTGTTGATGCCTTGCCTGCTGACTGGCTGGTGGGAAATTGATTTGCAAATAGATTGCTCCCTGATCAGAGATAACAAAGTGTGAAGCTAGATGAACACAGCAGGCCAAGCAGCATGTCAGGAGCACAAAAACTGACGTTTCAGGTCTAGACCCTTCATCAGAGAGGGGGATGGGGACAGGGTTCTGGAATAAATAGGGAGAGGGGGAGGTGGACCGAAGATGGAGAGAAAAGAAGATAGGTAGAGAGGAGAGTATAGGTAGGGAGGGGCTAGGTCAGTCCAGGGAGGACGGACAGGTCAAGGAGGCAGGATGAGGTTAGTAGGTAGGAAATGGAGGTGCGGCTTGAAGTGGGAGGAGGGGATAGGTGAGAGGAAGAACAGGTTAGGGAGGTGGGGACACACTGGGCTGGTTTTGGAATGCAGTGGGGGGAGGGGACGAGCTGGGCTGGTTTTGGGATGCAGTGGGGGAAGGGGAGATTTTGAAGCTTGTGAAGTCCACATTGATACCATTGGGCTGCAGGGTTCCCAAGCGGACTATGAGTTGCTGTTTGTGCAACCTTCGGGTGGCATCATTGTAGCACTGCAGGTGGCTCATGATGGACATGTTGTCCAAGGAATGGGAGGGGGAGTTAAAATGGTTTGCGACTGGGAGGTGCAGTTGTTTATTGCAAACCGTGCAGAGGTGTTCTGCAAAGCGGCCCCCACGCCTCCACTTGGTTTCCCCAATGTAAAGGAAGCCACACCGGGTACAGTGGATTCAGTATACCACATTGGCAGATGTGCAGGTGAACATCTGCTTAATATGGAAAGTCATCTTGGGGCCTGGGATGGGGGTGAGGGAGGAGGTGTGGGGGCAAGTGTAGCACTTCCTCTGGTTGCAGGGGAAGGTGCCGGGTGTGGTGGGGTTGGAGGGGAGTGTGGAGCAGACAAGGGAGTCACGAAGAGAGTGGTCTTTCCGGAAGGCAGACAAGGGTGGTGCTGCTTGGCTTGCTGTGTTCATCTAGCTAACATCTGGCTTTGTTATCTTGGATTCTCCAGCATCTGCAGTTCCGATTGTCTCTGCTCCCTGATCAGAGTTCACATTAAGTAGGTTTTGCATCTGCTTCATGTTTCTTCTCTGCAGCACCCACAATGTCCAAATTTGCAGCAATAAACTCCCTCCAGTTGTGGCAGTGTCTATTTTTAGTTTGAGTTCAACCAGTAGCACTCAAGGAGAACATTTGAGAATTTTTCATACTTGTGATTTTTGTGTGCCATTACATTCACTCAGTAAGCTATTAGAAATGTTAGAGGCCATATTTCTGAGCCTGTTAGCTTTTAATGTGACTAACCTAAACATTTTAAAATATTGGAGTGACTGTAAGTACGTTTGATAATGCCAACCTCCTTGAGCCATGGTGTCACTTCAGGAGATAAATGTGTAAGCATGCAATTTGAATGTATTGATTCAAAATAAATTTGTCCAGTTGTATCTGTGTAGTGCAACAAACCAATAGTGTGGTGTTGAGATGGATGCCAGGCAATGCATATGTTTTTTCATTGCAGCATTCATAATTATTGGTTTGATGCAATTGTTTCTTTAACTGTGCTTTTTAAAAATGTATTAGCAAACAGAGACCCAATTGCAAAGATCCTGGGGCCAAGCTTTGCTACTGTGGAAGGAGAGGACAAATCAATGCTTCGTTTACTAGAAAAAGTGAAGAAGGGTGATGAAGAACCTGAGGCTGAAGCTCAGATGAAGTTGCTTCTGCTTCTGCAGCAGTTAGATATGCAACTTCTAAATACTTCTTTACAGAAAATTTCACAGTAAGTGTTGTTCATAAAAAGATCATTGTTGCAAATGTGACAGTTTAGAGATGAGATGGAATTTTCTGCTCTTGCTGATAGTGAGCTTGGAGCCAGGAAGACATGTAATTAATTGGGATGGTGACATACCTGAACTCGCTACATTCCTGCCTCCACCAAGAAAGTGTACAGTTAATTAATTAATGATCACTTGATAGCCTCATATGTCACCACTGGTATTAGCCCAGTAGCAGGTGGGCCTGTCACTACGCAATTTTCAAGGTGTGGAAAACTGCAGACGACTTGTTAGCACTAGGTAATGGATGGTGTGTTTCATTAAAGGCATTCAGTTCTTGATTGATACATTGGGAAGGTGCCTACTGTGAGTCAGTATCCAGTCCCCCAAACAAGCTGACAAACCACTCTAATCCTTACAAACCCTGTGATCCTTATTCCAGTAATTTCACAAACCTCCCCCCACAAAAAAGATTATTTATCTTTGGCCTGGAGTGCTGCATGATTCTGGGATGGGGTAGATGTCTTTGCTGCATCAGCCATAGTCTCTCCTGTGGTATTGCTGAACACGAGCTGTTAGATTCTAATCAAGATCCCACTAGGTCTTGATTCCAGGGAAGGCTCACTGGTGGTCTCACTGCTGCCTGGTTGGCCTGAGATTCAGTGAAAAGAGCCAACACTAGTGTCTTATTGGTTGTCAAGCTGCCAGGTGAGTCCTCTGACACTTTAGAAAGATAATGGTAATGTTTTCATAACATCTAACCAACAAGAATGTAAGCGTCCTAATTTGAACTATAAACCATATCCATGAATCTCATAACATTTTGGAAAACAGCTATAGCACTTATCTGATATTTTCCAGATGAAGCAACAATTTACCTACACTTCAATCAATTTAGTCTACTGTATTCACTGCTTGCAATGTGATCTCTTCGACATTGGGGAGATAAAACACAGACTGCATGATCACTTTACAGAATACTTGTGTTCTGTTTGTAAAAGTAGCCCACAGCTTCCAAATGCCTGCCACTTTAGCACACAGCTGTATTCCATATAACATTGAACAGTACAGCACAGTACAGACGCTTGGGCCCACAGTGTTGTGCCGACTTACTATCCTACTCAAAGATCAAACTACCCTGCATACCCTACATTTTACCATCATCCATGTGCCTATCTGAGAGTCGCTTAAGTGCCCCTAATGTATCTGACAGTGTTTCCCTGCCAGTGTTTCTGTCTTGGGCCCACTGTAGTACTCCAGCTGGGTGAAAAACACCTCATCTTCTGCCAGGGGATTTTATAGCCTTGAAGATTCAATATTATTTTCAACAAATTTAAAGCATGACGCCTCCATTCATGTCAATTTCCACACCAACCCCAACCCTGATGACTACATCACCCACCACGCCCCACCAATACACACCCCAAATCCTGTCATGAAATAGGTCATTTTCAGCACAGCCAATCCATTTTAAACTGCTCATAGCCCATATTCTCACATATATAGTTTTTTTTCTCTTCCCTGACATACTATGAACTATCCCTTAGCTTAACTTTCTCTCTCTCTCTCTGTCTCTCTATCTCTCTCTATTCCTCCCCCCACCCCCTCCCCCCCCCACCTCTCTGGGAGCTCACTCTATCTCTCTCAAGTCTCCCTCTCTGTCCTTTCTTTCAGAGGCTCCCTCTCCACTTATCCACTCACTGTCCCTCCCCCCAAGCTCCAAATCATCAGCATAACTACCAGCTTTTTCTAGCTGCTGTCAGTTATGAAGGGTCTAAGTCAGAAGTGCTTGCTATGTCATACTCCATCCCAAAAAATAGAAATAAGAGAAAAATATGGGGTCAACAGATGTGATAGGCAGGCCATGCAATGCAATTTATGAACTTCAAACCAGCAGACATGGGACTATAAAATTCTGCATGGCATCTTTTATATTTTCAAATGTTACATTAGAATCCTGTCCTAGCAGAACAGCCACTTAGGAAATTAGGAAGCATAGATGGAGGTTTTCATTTAAAGTTCTATGGCTTTCTTACTGCCCACAATAATACATTGCATTTATGTAGCATCATTAATGTGGTATAACATCTGAAGGCTCTTGAGAGATAAATTACGGAACGGAGGTTGACACCAAGCCCTAAAAAAAAATTATGCCAGGTGACCAAATGCTTGAATAAAGGGAATGTTTTGAAGAGTGCATTACAGGAGGAAAGGTTAGGAAAGTCAAATCCAGAATTTGAGACTAGGCAACTGAAGGCATTGCTGCCAACAGTAGTGGAGGTCAAATGTATCGAAGGAGAAAGTGGAATTTATTTTCAGAGAATGACACTTTCATATCTAACCTTAGTTCTAGTTAATTCTTTCTTTAGATAGGGCAGGAAATCCATCCATTGTGATGTCTTCCCTTTATGGGAACAATTTACCGTATTTTTTTCAAATTTCGTATGATATCACTTCATATCAGTTGTAAGCCTGTTACAAAGTTAGAAATTAAAATGTTTTTTTAATTTTAAAACTACTTAATGTCTGCAGAACCATGATTTATTATTACTTGATGTGGACAATCTGCATATTTACATTTTGGCACAATTTAGAAGGTTCTGGCACCACTTTACAGACCTTGAAAATATCTGGCTTGCCCAGGATACTTACGTGGGTATTTTTTCCAGATGTTACAGTAATATATTTTCTTCAAATAAAATGTTTGGTTCTGATTTAATACACAAAAAATAAACGCTGGAACCAACTGCATAAAGGAAATAGTTGAATAAACCAGAAGGTGATTTAATTATATTTTCATGCTTTTCTTTCTGTTCTTTTTTTAAAAGAGAAGTGCGGCTGAACCCTCAAGCTATAAAGAATGATGTGCAACTGCTCCAGTCCTTCTCTGGAGAAGGAGATCTGACTGTTTTAAAGTCGATCAACTACACATCAGGTACTTACTTGGAGAATTAACTCAAATAGAAATTGCCACATAAAGGGCTACGTATTGAATCATGAAAGTATTGCATTTTAAAAACATATTCGTTATCTTTGTATGATTATTTTCTTACAGAATATGAATTTTCTAATGGATGCAGAGCCCCACCATGGAGACAAGTATATGGAGATATTTGTTACCTGATTATTAATACTCATGATACTGAAACTTTGTATGTTACCTGTAACACAGCTGGAGTTTACCTGAATGGGGTGAGTACTTAAACTGAAATGAAACCTACTTTTGTGATTTTTAAAAAATTTATCACATAATTTAATTAACAGAGATAATGTATTATTATAATTTAAGAATACATTATTAATTATTTCATACTTCTTTGCCAGTTTTGTATTGTGTCTTAAACTTTTATTCTTTAGGGTCTGGTAAAGGATAGTGAAGATATTATTTATGACAGAAGTGGTGATATCTACAAGGATCTTATTACATTCCTTAAAGAAAAATCGCCAATATTTGCAGAAAATCTTAATCGGGTTCAACAGGTAAACAAAATTGAGAGTACTTTTCATGACAATGTCTGTCAGCCAGAAAGTCCAACATTGTATAATAAAGCTGTTTGAATTTTACATTGATATTGCAGTCTACATAATTTGCATTGGTTGGTCTGTAAATAATTATTGACTCAAGTATTGAATAAATAATTTATAATTGTACACATTTTTCTAATTCTCAATTTATCAAATTATGGTTTTTTAATATTATTTATGTGCAAGCACTTTTAAAAATTACTTTATTTAATGGTCAATGGAAAACAAGATAACTCTAAAAAGAATCAGCAAACATCAAACCTTGCCATGTCCAACAGATCGAAACTTTTAAGAAAAGTTTGCGCTGATCATGACATTTTTTATTTGAGGACCTTGCAGCCTTCAGAACGCAACAGTGAGTTCAGTTGTTTTAGAGCCTGACTACTTCCTTTCACGTCTTTTTCACAACCTACACAATCCAAGTCCTCTCATGCTCCTGAGATGCTGCTTGGCCTGCTGTGTTCATCCAGCTTCACACTTTGTGAAGCTCTCATGACATGGGTAGCTTTCAGTACAGCCAACCAATTTTCCCCATTATCAGCTTATTTTCCTCCCTGGCCAACTATCAACTTTACCTGCCTAACTTTCTTCCTCTCTGGGCTCTGCCTCCACCCATCCACTCACTCTTTTATCCCCTCTTGACCACCTGTCATCAGTATATACACCACTCTTTTTTCCCGGCTACTATCAGTTCTGATGAGAGGTCGCTAGATTTGAAATGTTAATCGTGCTTTCTCTCCACCGATGCTGCCAAGACTGTTGAGTTTCATCAGCAATTTCCGTTTCTCTTTCAGACCTTCTGCATCCACAGTTTGTCTTAATCCAACATTTCTTCTTCTATTCTTCATCCTAAATTTGGGGTGATTGTTGGAGGGCCATCCTTAATTAAGCATATTACACATGGATATTTATGTAGCTTCTTGTTCTTCTTGAATATTATGTTCAGGATCCAATCCTGTCATCATTCACACAATTCAGCATTGGCTATCAACTTGTATTGATTTATTTCAGTGTGTGCTATCAGTTTGTTTATTTTGTGTAAATGTTCAATGCATTCAGATACTAAACTTTTGTTTTTGTACTTTTGTAATCTTTTAACATCTAGTTGTAAACATTGATTGTATACTTAATTTTATTCTTGCTGTCTTTTCCTGCCATTCTATCTTCTACATATCTGATCATTTTAATAATTTTGCTCCCTTGCCTTCACTTTCGACCTTGTTTTTTTGCACCAACCCAAGCTTGATCCCTCATACCTATTGTTCAGATTAAAGTTCTGTCTACTTCTGTTCTTATGGGATTCACTAGAACACCAGTCCAAGCATAGTTCAGGTGTAGATTGTCCGAGTGGTATAACCCCCACTTACATCAGCACTGACATCAATGTCCCAAAAACTGGAACATCCTTCTACTCTAGACTCTGAGCCATATATTAATTTCACTGATCTTACGTGCTCTACACCACTTGCATGAGCCTTTAAAAATTAAGGACAGACTACTCTTGAGGGTCAGCTCATCAATTATTTGCCCAACTCCTCATACTCGTTAAACAGAAATCCCTTTCATTGTCTGACATTTACAATTGACACTTATGTGGACCATTCCTATTCAGCACTGAGCAAATCACCCAAGCCCTGGAACCGAGTGGAAACATAGCCTTCTCATTACATGCTCTTTTGACTGCACTGAACTGTGTGTGTCCCTCTTACCATACTATCTCCCATGACCATTACATTATAAACATCGGAAATAGAGCAGAAATAAACCATTTTCCCATCCCCACCTGTGCATGCTTTGCCATTTGATAAGATCACACTTAGGTGTTTGTCTTCAAATTAAATATTCCTTAATAATCCTGATCTATCCTTGCTTAACAAGAATCTTCCTACCTATGCCTTAAAAATGACAATGACCCTGCTTCCATTGCCTTCTGAAGCCAAGAGTTCCATAGTTGATCAGCCCTCTGAGAGGAGATTTTTCCTCATCTCTGTCCTAAAGAAATTGACATTTTGAAATAATGCCCCCTACTTTTGAACTGACTATCAAGGGGAAACATTCTTTCCATGTCCACCTCATGGAATCAGAATCTTGTACACTTGATCAAGTCAACTCTCACCTGTTTAAACTCAAATGGCAACAAGCCCAGCTTGTCCAACCTATTCTCACAAACACCTGTTCTTTCCAAATGTCAATCTAGTAAAAAAACAGAAGTCGCTGAAAGGATCAGCAGGTCTACCAGCATCTGTGGAGAGAAATCAGAATTGACATTTTGGGTAGAGTGTTCTGAGGGAGGGTCACTCGACCCGAAAGGTTAACTCTGATTTTCCTCCATAGATGCTGCCAGATCTGCTGAGCTTATCCAGCAATTTCTGTTTTGTTTCTGATTTACGGTATCTGCAGTTCTTTCAGTTTTTATCAATCTGGTAAATATCCTCTGAACCTCCTCCAATGGACTTACATTCTTACTTAAATGAGACTAGAACTGCATACGGTATTTAAGATGTGATTGCACCAAGATTCTGTAGAAGTGAAATATAATATTGTTATTTTCAAGGTTCAATTCCATTTGTAATAAAGAATAGTATCCCACTGGACTTGCTTACATGTTGTATCTGCATACTAACATTTTTTGACTCATACACCAGAACACCTTGACACTTAGGCACCTCAGAATTGTGCAGACCATTTCTATTTACATAGTACTATGCTTTTTCATTTTTCTGCCAAGGTGAACAATTTCCTATTTTCCCATATTATACTCCATCTACCAGATTATTGGCCACACTGTTAACCTGCCTACGTCTGTTTGCAATTTCCTTTTGCCTTATTCACAGCATACATTCCTGCCTATCTTCGTGCCACCTGCAAATTTAACTGCCATGCCTTCACACTGCACTTTGAAGTTATTAATGTAATATGTAAATGATTGAAGCACCCAAACATACCTCTGAAAACAAAAACAGAAAATACTGGGAAAACTGAGCAGATCTGGCAACGTTTGTGAAGTGAATGCAGAATTAATGTTTCAAGTCTAGTGACCCTTCTTCAGAAATAATTGTAGCTAGGAAAAGGTTGGTGAAATATGCTGAAGATGGGTTGGGGGAGGAGCAAGAGTAAATGACAAGTGGAGTTAAAGCCCAGAGAGAGAAGAACAACAGCTGGAAAAACATAGGAATGGGTAATGTTCAGCGTTGGGGAATTAATAGCAGTTAATTGGGACAGTTGACAGCTGACTATGTGGTGGATGGTTTTGATTGCAGCTCATGTGATGACAATGCCTAGTGCGTGGGAGTTAAGGTAAGGATATTGGAGAAGATGCTCAGGCCCTAAAAGTATTGAATTTGATATTGAGTACCAAGGCTACATGGTCCCAGTGTGGAAAATGGGATTACATTCTTCCAGCTTGCTCTGAGCTTCACTGGAATACTGCAGCAAACCCAAGACAGAGATGTTGGCCAGTGAACACATTGGTGTGTTGAAGTGGCATACAGCAGAAAGTGCAGGTTTATTTTTGTGGACAGAATGTAGGTGTTCTGCAAAATGGCTGTCCAGTCTGCTTTTTGTCTCCCCAGTGTAGGGACCCCACACTGTGCAGAAAGTACGGTAGACTAGATTCAGTGAAGTGCAAGTAAATCACTGCTTCACCTGGAAGGTGTCTCTGGGGCCTTGGATAGTAAGAAGGGAGGAAGTAAGTGGGCAGGTTTTACACCTTCTGCGATTGCATGGGTATGTGCCATTAGGCTGGGGGAGGTGTTTGGACTGGAGGAGGAGTGGACCAGGGTATCCTTGGAGGGAACAGTCCCTGTGCAAGGCTGACAAGGGAAGGGAGGGAAATATGTAACTCATGGTGGCATACTGCAGAAGGAGGTGGAAATTATGGCTAATGATCCTTCGGATGTTGATGCTGGTGGTTGGTAAGTGAGGACCATGGGATCCTATTGCTCTTGTGGGAGGTCAGAGAAGGTTGAGGAAGAAAGTGGACATTTTGGAGGCCTCTTTGTAGAAGTTGGCATCATCAGAACTGATTTTATGCAAAGGGAGAAACTGACAGAGTGGAATATAGTCATTACAGGAAACAGGGTGTGAGATATAGTCAAGGTAACTATGGGAGTTGGTGAGGCACAGTCCATTCTTGAGGAAGGGTCACCGGACCCAAAATGTAAACTCTGTTTTTTCCTTCACACATACTGCCAGACCTGCTGAGCTTTTCCAGCAACTTTGTTTTTGTTCCTGATATAAAGCATCAGCAGTTCTTTTGGTTTTTGTGGGAGTATGTGCGTACATAATGAATATTGTTGGATTCAGATGGTCACAGTCTACAATCAGATAAAGATCCATTTATACATACTGTTTTCTTCCAGTCAGGCAATCTTCCAAGCATGCCACTTTGTTGTCCCTTAAAACTGTATACTTCTAATTTCCACAGTAGCCTCTGTGGCATCTTTGCAAATGCCTTCTAGAAACCCAAATTTAGTATATCTACAGGCTCTCTTTAGCAACAATCCATTTTACTCTTTCAAAGCACTTGAATAAATTGGTTAAAAGTGATTTCCCTCTGTACAATCTATGCTGAGTCCTCCTGATTACTTTGATCCTTTTTCTAAGTGAGCAGGTATAATCTCTTCAATTGATTCTAACAATTTCCCCATGCCAGATGTAAGGCTAACTGGACTATAGTTTCTTGTTGTCTGCTTCATTTCCTTCTTGAATAGAGGGGCTTTATTTGCTACTTTCCAGTTTGATGAAACCTTGTTTGTGCTTAGGGAATTTTGGAAAAATAATACCAGTACATCATCTACTTGATTAGAAACTTCTTTTAAGACGTTAAGGTGAAATCCAACTAGATCCAAAGCCTTGGTTTGTTTGCTCAGTTCTGCTTCCTGTGTGATTGTAATCTTGCTGAGTTTTTCTGTCTTCCTTCCACCTTCAATTTGCAGCTATTACCAGAATGTACTTTTGTTCATTCTCTTTATTGAAGAAAGAAGCAAAATAGTTATTCTTTTTATTGTGCATTTCCTTATTATTTAATACTATGTCCCTATGCTCTTTTTCTAGAGTATCAACAACTTTCTTTAATTACTCTTTTCGTTTTTAAATTTCTGTAGATACTCTTATTATCTGTTTTTACAACCTAACTCTCTTCCTGTAATGCTCTAGTTTCTTCCCTCTGATTAAATTTTAAGTCATTCCTTGCCGCTCTTTATATTGTGACCAATCATCTGGTCTGCCAGTCACCTTTGTGCAGTTAGAGAAACTTCAAAACAAAACTTGTAACTTCTTTGCTTAACCACAGGTGATTGGTTCTCCTTTTTTATAATTTGTCTTTGCAGCATGAACAGACATATTCTGAGTATTCTCAAATATCCTCCTAATTGCCTGCTACTGTGTCTCTGTTAATCTTATTCTGCAGCCTGGTATGGCAGATCTAGCGTAACTATCATGCCACATAGTTGTCCTTATTTTGAATTAAAATATTAGCCCATGACCTAATCTTTTTCCTTTCACTCTGGATGTAGAATTAAATCAAATTGTGATCTCTGCCGAGGATCACCTTAATTCTGAGGTTCTTAATTGATCCTGTCACCTTATATTATAGCAAGTCTAACATAACCTGCTGTCTGGTCAGTTGTAAATGTGCTGCTCTAAGAAACTGTCTTAAAAACATTGTAAGAAATCAGCATCCTGGCCACTTTTGACATCTAATTTTTCTACTTTATATGTAGATTAATCACTGTAATTACTGTCATAACTTTATCTCAAACACCCAGTATTTCTTTTTGTATACTTTGCCCCACATTGTGATTACTATTTGGAGGCTTGTAGTGACTACCGTAAGTGACTTATTTCCTACTACTCCTCGTTTCCACTGCAAGGACCACAGCTCTATATTTTTGTGTCATTAAAAACTGGACTGCAATGAGAAAGAACTGTTTTTAAAAAAGAAGGGCTTACCAGGATCACAGATAACAACACAATGTGGAGCTGGAGGAGCACAGCAGTCCAGGCAGCATCAGGCAGGGAGAGTTGAAATGGTTCTTGACAGGAAAGTGTTGTCGTTTGTCACAAACAGAACGCCTGCTATAAAATAAGGGCTTTAGTTAATGTTAATAACACCTTACAATTGTGAAACATTTCAACTCCCACCTCCCACTCCTTGGGGGAAAAAAGTCCTTCCTGGGCCTCCTCCAGTGTCACAATGACACCACCCGCAAACTGGAGGAGCAGCACCTCATTTTCCACTTGGGAGCCTACAGCCCAATGGTCTCAATGTGGACCTTACCAGTTCCAAAATCTCCCAACCCCTAGCCTCATCCCATGACCAACACTCCCTCTCATCCCCACCTCCTTGACGTAACACAACCTGTCCATCTTCTCTTTCTCCTATCCACTCCTCCCTCCTCACTGACCAATCCACACCACTCCTACCTGCACTCACCTATCACCATCTCACCTACCTCCCCCAGCCCCACCTCTCGTCTCTGTATTTATTTCGGAGTTCCATTCCCCCTCCCCCATTTCTGAAGACGGGTCCCGACCCGAAATGGCAACTTTCCTGCTCCTCTGATGTCGCTTAGCCTGCTGTGCTCCTCCAGTTCCACACTATGTTTATCTCTGACTCTAGCATCGGCAGTTCTTACAATCTCTTTACCAGGATCACTGCATAATTTCGGAATGAAGAATTTGCTACCTGTTCGGAATTCTGGTTTTGTGCCTGTGGCTTCCTGCAATGTTCAGATGATCAGGAGCTAAGGTGCTATATAGAAGCAAAGCTGACTGGTTCTCAGCTAAATCAGCAAGCCGGAACTGGAAGCAAGTTAACACACACACACATACAAACAAAGAAGTGTGTGCATTTGTTCTCCCCTACAGAAGCTGTCTGTTCTCCGTAGTGAAACATTTAGTTTAAACCTGAAGAAAAACAGTTATCTTCTCTGCAGCAGTTGCCATGAGCTGTGACTTCTAAATCAGAAACATTTTCCAGGTGAATCAGTCACTTTGTACTTCTCATAAACTAGTGGAGGCTTCCAGAACAAGACAGCTGAACACCAAAGGCCTGACTAATCAAAGAAGGATCATCTACTTATTGGGATAGTGAAGCACAGACCACTGAACTGACTTTAAAGTTAATTTCTGGCAATAATCTGTTTGTGTGTGTGTGGGAACTTATTAAAAGATAAGGGTTTTAGTTAATGTTATCTGGTTTACGATGTGTCACTTTCAACTTTTGTTCTTTCTTTCTACCTTGTTCTTTAGATTCTCTACCTAGGTACTTGTACCTAAGAATGCGCCTTGTATGGTGACATTATACACTTTTCACTGTACTCCTGTACTTCAGTGCATGTGACAGTAAAATCAAATCAATGGTTTGTATCTGCTTACCCATTGCAGTAGTATAATTGCTTATGATAAATAATACTACTGCAGGAAACTGGTGTGTGCTTTCTTTCAACCTTTGTCTGAACGTCCTATAAATTAGAGTACAGTGCATACTTCTTAAAAAATTGACATTTGTTATGACTCCAGGAAAAGCTGGGCTTGATTTACAGTGCACTAGTCCAGTGAATGTAACAAAATTTGAGATCTTGTGGTCTAGAATGAGACAATAGGATTTGAATGTAATTTGGTAAATAATGCAGGTGAAAGAAAGCATGAGACTGTATACAGTATTTAAGGCATGGCATTGGAAACAACACAGGATTTCTTGCAGGTGGCCGAATTGACTCTGGCAATCTTAAATTAAACTTCAAAACCAAGGTTGATTGACTTGGTGGGTAAACTACAGCGGACAGTTTCTGACTGAAGTGAAAGAACAGAATTAATTGAGGTACACAGAAGGCACCATCTTAGGAACTTGGGTTTAGAGGAAGTACAAAGGAGGCCTAGTATTTCAGGTAGTGAAATGTTAGAATTGGGTGATATTCAGTTACAGTTAAAACTCCTTGAGTAAAAGGAGGGAATGAAAAACTGGAGATAGAATTCCAAAAGGCAAAAAAAAAGGAAATGGAAATAGGATTAGGAAGACAAGAAATGGAAATGAAAAGAAATTATAATTAGAAGCACAAGTTAAAGTTAAAGGGAGAGACCAATAGAATAAGCTAAAACTGATGCTGTTGGAGGAGGAGGTATCAGATACTAATGCATACACTGGTGCGGAGAATCTGAGTCACAACTTGATGTCCAGTGAGGAAATGTTTAAGTTTGCCTTGACCCTGCTAAAATTTAAGGCAAAGACTGCACAGGATTCTTAGATAACAAGATGTGCAGCTGGATGAACACAGCAGACCAAGCAGCATCAGAGGAGCAGGAAGGCTGACTATTCAGGCTTAGTTTTCATGTCTTTTGAGAAAATAGCTAAGTAAACGAATTGGGCAAAAGAGGACTTGACTTTGCCTATCCATAATAAATGGACAGGGAAAGCACAGGAAATTTATATTTCGCTGTCAGAAAATGTTTCTTGTGACTATAATGCAGTGAAGTGAACAAGTCTATTGGCTGCATATGACTTAGGCATATAAACAAAGTTTCCGGAGTTTAAGGGAGTAGCCTGGACAAATTTAGTTTGAATGTGAGAGGGTTAAACAAAGTAATTTTGACCAGTGGATAGAGCATTAGAAGCTGAAACTAAGTATGAAATTCTTAGAGAGGTTATTCTCTTAGAGGAATTTCTAACCTATAATAAGAACCCATTTTTGATTGTAGTTGCTAGATGGGCAGCAATAATGGCTGATGATTGAGTTAATCCATAAAATTGAACATTTTTTCTGTGACCCTCATAAATTTAAAAGGGAGAAATTGTTTATCCATCCAAATGTCTTTTAAACAGTGTAATTGCAACCACGTCCGCCACTTCATCAGGAAGTTCATTCTACATGCAAACCACCCTTTGTGTAAAAAATGTGCCTCTTATGTTTTTTTTAAAATCTCACTCCTGCCTCCTTAAAAATGTGCCCCCTTGTCTTGAAATTCCTAATCTTAGGGAAAAGAAAACTACCATCAACTCTATCTATACCTGTCATTATTTTATAAACTTCTATCAGGTCACCTCTCAACCTCCTAAGCTCCAGTGAAAAAAGTCCCAGCCTGTCCAGCCTTTCCTTATTACTTAAACCTTCCATACCTGGAAACTTCCTGGTATAGCTCTTCTGAAACTTCTCCAGCTTGATAACACCCTTCCTATAACTGGGCATCCAGAATGGGACACAGTATTCCAGAAGTGGCCTCACCAATGTCTTGTACAACCTCAACATATTATCCCAACTCTTATACTCAAAGGACTGAGCAATGAATGCAAGCATGCCAAATGCTTTTTTAATCGTCCTGTCTGTATGTGAGGTAAACTTTAAAGAATTATATACATGTACCCCTAGGTTCCTCTGTTCTACAACACTACCCAAGGACTTGCCATTAATTATATAAGCCCTACCCTTATTTGTTGTACCAAAATGCAATAACTTGCATTTACCCAATTTAACTACATCTGCCATTTTTTTCAGCCCATTGACCCATTTGATCAAGATCCCTTTGTAATCTTAGAAACCCTTCTGCATTGCATATAATGCCACCAGTTCATAACTGAGACTTGCTACTTGAGTTTTTACAAAAATGAATAAATTTTCTCTTGCAGTATATGTATTCCTAAAGTGAATTGATATGTTGAATGTGTCCTTTTTTTCAACCTTATGGTTGTAACATCTGTGTACTTGAAAACCAAGTTACCACTTTAGTTATGACACTTTATTGGTAAATGGCCAAACAATTATTTGTTAAATTTGGATAAAGTAAATATGATCTGAAATAAAAATGGTAAATTCTGTAAATTTGCAGTAAGCTGTTAACATTAAAAGTCAAGAGAGCAGTTAATGTGTCTCATAGATAAGATGAGTGCAGTGAAGCATAAAAGGAGATGCAATGTTGGGGCTAGGGCATCAGGGCCTTAGAAAAAATGTACTGAATATCATCAAAAACATACTGGCCATTTATTGCTATTTGTTAGATCTTCCTGATTGCCGTTTGGCTGTGTTTGCTTATCACTCAACTATCACACATTTAAACTCTTTGTTATGTGTTTTGGTTTGTCATTTCTATTTTTATAATCAATATGCTATTAATTTAGCTTTCACTTGTCAGTGATGATTGATTTTGGTGAAGCATTTTAAATATATTTTTCTTGTTAACATTGATAGGTGTTTAGATAATGTGTAATCTGTACTGAGCCAAACAATTTGTGTTTTCCATATTGCTGAAATCAAAAGAGAACTTGCATTTATATTGCACATTCTGGAACATTTGAAGTCTACGGAACTTTTAAGTTGCAAAAACTCACATTCTATTTTCCTAATGCAGAGCATCACTAAATGACATGCATTTTTGAATACCAACTGTTATTCATTAATGTAGTAAGTATTGTATGAATGCTTGTAAACTGAAGCGAAAAAAATACACAATCCTACGGACAAGAAAATTTCACTTTTGCTATTAGTCTGAACTGAGATCATTTTATGTGCACTGTGGCTCATGCATAAGGAATAACCACTTTGTAGAAATATTTGTTGAACAGTCTGTGCAACCACATCCCACCATGAATCATCATGATCAGTATTGAAAAGGGGGGAGAAGATTTTTAAGAAGTTAACATTCTACCATTTTTTATTTTGCTGCACTTGTTGCTGTTCAAGTCCATAGCTAGCTGTGATACTAATCAGGTGTAGTCATTTGCTCTTTAAAAAATGAAATGTTCTAATGTTAGTTCAGTGTTGCAGTTACTACATTCAGCTTTCTGGATTCTCTCAATGGCAATTATGTTCATTTAGTAGACATTGAATTAGTGAAATGCTTATTTTGCATCAAGTTCAGAATTTATATTTTGTTAAATTGGATTGTACCTTTAGTTTAAAAAAAAGATATATTTCTACTCCTTGTCGAATGGAAAAACTTATTTCTGATTACTTTAGGCATACGTCAGAACTGGGAAATGTATCCGTATTTAGATGTCCTTACAAGTGTTGGCTATAGACTCCAATACACTCAAGCAATGTGTTATGCTTTAATTGGAGGCGATCCCGCACTCCAACTGAACTACTGATGGTGCATTCCAGCCTTATTTCTAATTACATTAACGTTGATTTATTTTCACATGTACAAAAATACAGAGAAAAGCTTTGTTTATGAGTGGTACAGACAGATCACAGCAAGAAAGGATGTGCAGATCAAAAAGACTTAGAGGCATATAGGTTAAATTGCAGGTTACATTGTTTGAGGTTTCAGTCCATTCAACAGTCTGATAACAGCCGAATAGAAGCTGTTCCTGAACCTGCTTATGTGAGAGTTCAGGCTTCTGTATATTCTGCCTGACAGAAGAGGTTGTAGGAGGTCATTACCAGAGTGCGATGGGTCTTTGAGGTAGGCCACCTTTCTGCAGCAGCAAGCTGTGTAAATAGTCCTTGGATGGAAGGTTAGCTTCCAAGATAATCTGGGCTGTGCACATCACCTTCTGTACTTTCTTACAGTCCTTGGCACAGCAGCCACCATAATTATGCACCTGGACAGTATGCTTTCAATGGTGCATCTGTAAAATTTGGTGAGGAACCTAATGGACATTCTAAATTTCCTGTGCAGTTGGTGTATGGGCACCAATGTCTAAAATGGCAGCGTGCAGTTCCATGCATATATTCAGTAGTAGACACCTGAATGTACTAGACCTAGTTCTCTAGGCACAATCTGTGCATGGAAGCAGCCAGATGATCATGTACCAGAGGCAGCAGTGGTGCAAATGAGGAAAAAGTGATGAGATGTCCTGGGCAAATAAGGCAGCGTGGATTCCATACAAGGTTAATTGTGTGGGGGTTGGTTGGGTAAGAGTATATCAGGAAAGATGTTTCATGGAATACTGAGAATGGTAGACTGAATGTTGATGGAAGGTGTGTGCAGTAACTGAAGTGATAGGTAGAAGTTGGTGGCACTAAACCTCAGAGTAGAAAAAGTCACTGACTCTTTTCCTACACTGCTGGATGTTCTTCTGGACTGTGGATATCATACTGACCCAGGTGGAAACCTTGGACAAGGCTTGCATTATCTTATGTCATGGTCTTCTCTTCCAGTCATGGGGAAAAAGACAGCCCTTCTGTTCACCGCTCTGTATGCCAAACCTCAGGCTTCCATTGGCAAAGTGGAATGCCAGTCTCCCTTTGTCCATCATGTCTGGATATAATGACAGGAACAGCTCTGGATTAACAGCACTTGACCTGGTACACAACTATATTTTCAATATGGCATCAGGGCAAGGCCTGGCAGTGTGAGTATTTCTGCCTACAGTTATAGGGGTGAATATCTTAGGCCATAGTGGCATAGTGCATCGATAATGAGGCAAGTGGAGGATGATAGTGTGCAAAATCTCACTGAATCTTAAGGAGAGGAACCCTCCATAAAACTGCCAAAATTGACACTTTTTAGTGGCCAGTGTGGGGGATTGTTGTGCACAAGAAACCGTGCATTCATCTGAAGCAAAAGCTCTGGCGTATATTTCCTTGACTGAATTAGGCCATCATCATATATCCAGGAAAATATATTTACTTATTAGATCTCATATTTTTCAATGAGAGTCCAAGTCACCTGATGGATTCCTGGTGACCTTTATTTTCAATTTACAGCTCAGTTACAGCATACAGCAAAAAGGCACAAAAGACATGAAGGCATACACAAAGCTTTTAAAATGTTGACTTACGCATTTTAGTTTAAAGCACACACTCCCCTCTTTGATTACAATTGGTCAGCGGAGTCAAGTTGCCTCTATGTAATTGGCTCTTGTACAGCATCTTCACTGAGATGGACAGGCTCATGGCCCAATCACGGTTCTTCAAGATGTACTCTCTTTCTCCTTGAACATTTGTCAAAGCTGCCAATTAATTAGAAATTTACCAGTTCCAACAAAGTTGTGTGGTTTTCGCCTTAATGTTCAATCCACACTCCTCTATGCAATGATAAGTGTGGTGTGTGGTGGCGGGGGTGCATTTTTACTGTATGAAACTGGTTTGATTTTTTAGTGATTTTTTTAGTATAATACAGATTAATTAAATAATTCAGGAGGAACAACTAATCTACTATGTACATTGCAGCTATTGTCAAATGTTATTGTCTTGTGTTAGCTGTAAACTGTCATTATCTATGGCTTACAGAATGCTATTGTTTGAACAAAGAAAATTACAGCACAGGAACAGGCCCTTCAGCCCCCAAAGCCTGCATCGATCCAGATACTCTATTTAAACCTATCACCTATTTTCCAAGGATCTGTATCCCTCTGCTCCCTGCCCATTCATGTATCTGTCTAGATACATCTTAAATGATGCTATTCTTCCTGCCTCTACCACCTCTACTGGTAAAGCATTCCAGGCACCCAACACCCTCTGCGTAAAGAACTTTCCACGCATATTTCCCTTAAACTTTTCCCGTCTCACATTGAAATCGTGACCCCTAGTAATTGAGTCCCCTGCTATTGGGAGAAAGCTTCTTGCTATCCACCCTGTCTATATGTATGATGATTTTGTAGACCTCAGTCAGGTCCCCCCTCAACCTCCGTCTTTCCAATGTAAATAATCCTAATCTACTCAACCTGTCTTTATAGCTAGCGCTCTCCATACCAGGCAACATCTTGGTGAACCTCCTCTGCACATTCTCCAAAGCATCCACATCTTTTTGGTAATGTGGCGACCAGAACTGTACACAGTATTACAAATATGGTTCAACACAAGTCCTGTACAACTGTAATATGACCTGCCAACTCCTGTACTCAATATCCTGTCCGATGAATGAAAACACGCCGTATGCCTTCTTAACCACTCTAGCGACCTGTGTTGCCACCTTCAGGGTACAATGGACCTGAACACCCAGATCTTTCTGTGCATCAAGTAAATATTATCATCTATATCTTTGTATGCATCATCTGTGACCTTAAGAAATATTGCTGATAGCATTAGCCACTTTGTGACCTGTAGTTATGGACAGGCTTAACAGCCATCTGTGCTACTCAGTTATGGGCAGGGCAGCCATAAAACCTATGATGTTATATTAGACATAACATTAACTTCCATTTATATATATATATATATATAAATTTATTATGGTTACAGCGAGTGTTTCAATGCTAGATGATGGGCGGAGGATGACTGTTGGGATTTGTCCCATAATTTAAGCTCAGATTTTTGCCTTGTAGAGCCTCTCCTTCATGTAGAAAATGCTGAAGGTCTGCAATAAGTCTCACCCCTGTAACTGTGATATTTGCAAGGGCAGGTTTGTGGATGTCCCAGATTTCACAGTAATGAACAGCCGTATCTCATTTAGATTGGTGTTTAATATTCCAGTTGTCTGTAACCTGAAGTGCAGAGAGCAGACCCGGTAAAAACAGATCTGTTTCAATGACCCTATTTCACACAGCCAGGATATCCCTTGGAAAAGCTGGGGTACCCTGCAGATTTGATCCTGTGACAATCTGGGATGAAGGGATATCAGTTACTCTTGGGGGTTGCAGATTCCTTTGTTGGAGGTGTTCAGGTGATCAGGTACAGATGGCATTGGCGTAGACAATAGTAAGATAATAGATATAGTCAAAGTAAGGGAGAAAGAAAGAAAGTCTAAAACAGAATGTGCATGTATGGTAATGCACAGAGTGTAGTAAGTAAGGTTTGGGAGTTACTGATACAAGTTTCAATATGGAATTATAATGTAGTGATGACAGAAATCAGGTGCCAGGAAGGGCAAGAGTAAAATATTCCTGGGTGTAAGTCATTCGGGAAAAATAGGAAAGGAGGACAGTGGTATTGGTTGCAATGCTGAAGAAAGGGGATGTTGTGGAGGATTCAAGAACACAGACAATTTGGCTAGAGGTACGAGTAAAATGATGCTAGTACATTGTTTGGTGTAGGCAACAGACCACTGACTAATGGAAAAGGTGTAAAGGAATGAATTTTCAGGGAAAATATAGAGAATTAGCTGCAACGTAGAGCAGTTATAACGGGGAATTACAATAAGCCAAATATAGACTGGAGTGCTGGTGGTGTAAGGAACAGTGAGGGGCAAATATTCCTGGATTGTATTAAGAAGAGTTTCCTACATTTATCCAGTCCAAAAAGGAAGGATGTAACTTTGGACCTCGTCCAAGTAAATGAGGTGGGCCAAGTGGATTAAGTGTCAGTGGGGGAACATTTTAGGAGGCAATAATCATTATAAGGTTGAGTTGGTGTTCGAGAATGATTTGCAACAATCCAGAAGACAAAAAATCTTTGAAACTTTGGAACTTTGATAAAAGACTAGCACCTATTATGAAAGAAAATCCCAAAGTCTTCTCTCGGCATATAAACAATAACAGTGGTTAATGGAGGAGTAGGGCTAATCAGACACTCGAAAGGAAATTTACAAATGTAGGTGGGGGCATGGCCAAGGTATTAAGTAAACAATTTGCATCTATCTTTACAAAAGAGGAGGATGCTGCCCAGGCCATGGTGACAGAGGAAGAAAACTCTTCCACTATAAGGGAACAAAATTCGTAATGAAATCATCTTGGTTAGGTTGCTTGCTCTTAAAGTAAACAAGATACTCTTTGGTTCCTGTCTGGTAACAGTTCTTTATCTATAACAGGACATTACTCCCAAGTTCACACACTTTAATTTGAATGCTAATCTCTTGGTTGGGACCTTTATTGAAAGCCTTGTGAAAGTCCAAGTAAACTACATCCACTGATTCCCTTTTAATCAGCCTACTAGTTACATCCTTGAAAATCCAGGAGATTTTACAAATCCATGCTGACTGTCTGATCTTGTCATTGTTTTTCTTGTGGTATGTTTTAAATCTTTTGATGTGGAGATGCCAATGTTGGACTGGGGTGGATAAGGTCAGAAGTCACATGACACCAGGTTACAGTCCAACAGGTTTATTTGAAATTACAAGCTTTTGGAGTGCTACTTCTTTGTCAGGTAAAGTGAAGAAATGCACACATGATCCGAATTTCCCCAACACCATTTCCCTACTAATATTGATTTCCTTCAGTCCCTCCCTTTCACTAGATCCTGTGTTTCCCAACATTTTTGAGATGCTATTTGTGTCATCTTTTGTGAAGACAGAACCAAAATACATTCTTTGGTCTTTCATCTCTTGTTCCCCATTATAACTTCACCTGTTGCTGACTGTAAGGGACCTACGTTTGTTTTCACTCATCTTTATTTTTTCACATACCTATAAATGCTGTTACAATCAGCTTGTTTGTTCCCTGCAAGCTTACTCTTATATCGTATTTTCTTCCTCTCAATTAATCCTTTGCTGAAATTTATAATTTCAGCCAATTCTGAAGTCTGCTACTTTTTTTTTGGTCAATTTGTATGCCCTGTACTTGGATCTAATGCACTAGACTAATTTCCCTTGTTAGCCATGGTCAGACCACCTTCCCCGCTTTATTTTGTGTTAGGATAGAAATAAATAATTGTTGCAGTTCTGTGTACTCTTTAAATATTTGTCATTGCTCATCCACCATCATTCTTCTTAAGTAATGTTTCTCAATTCATTATAACCAGCTTGCACCTAATACTATAGATTCCTTCATTTAGATAGTTGATTCTGAGACTATCTCCTTTTCCACCATAATTTAGAATTCTATCATATTATGGTCACTCTTCCCAAAGGGGCCTCACACACTTATACTTCCAATTCTTCCTTTCTCAATTCACAATACCTAGTCTGGTTGATTCATCAATGTATTGATCTTGAAAGTCATTTTGTAACCACTGCAGACATTCCTCCTGCACAGAAAAAGCTGAAAGAACTGTGGATGCTGAAAATCAGAAACAAAATCAGAAGTTGCTGGAATCGCTGAACAGACCTGGCAGCATCTGTGCAGAGAAATCAGAGTTAATGTTTCAGGTCCAGTGACCCTTCCTTAGAACCTTTCAGTCCTAAATATTAGCAGTTTAATATATGGAAGCGTGATGTCATGCACTTTAGTAGGAAGAATCAAAATGTAGACTGTTATTTGAATGAAGAGTTACTTTTAAAAATGCACTACTCTGAGAGATCTGGACATTCTTGTGCAGGAAATACAAAAGGTTAGCACGTAGATGCAGCAAGTAATTAAGAAGGCAAACAGAATTTTGGCCTTTATTGCTATGGGGTTGAAGTTTAAAAATGGGGAAGCATTATTATAATTCTACAACTGGTTGGTGAGTCTGTACCTGGAGTACTGTGTATAGTTTTGGTCCCTACACATAAGAAACAAAGTACTGGCATTAGAAGTACTATGCAAGAGATTCGCTCAGCTGATTTCAGGGATGAAAGATTTGACGTCGAAAGAAAAGGTAAACAGGTTATGCCTTTATTCATTAGTTTAGAAGAATGAGGGATGATCTTATTGAAACAAACAAGATTCTGAGAGGGCTTTACAGATTAGCCGTTGAGACGATGCTTCCACTTGTGTAGGAATCTCAGGCTGTGTTACGTATGTAGAATAATTCTGACATTTAAGAAAGATTAGTTCAGGGTTGTTTTTCTTGCAGAGCGATATTACCGCAGTGGTGTCAGAATATCTGTTCCATAAATAGTAGGTAAAACACTTTTTTGAGCTCCCTGTCTGTTATTTTAAAGTAAAGGAAGGAAGCATGAGTGGGTGGAGTCATGCTCACACAAATACAGGGCTTTCGTTTTGCTTTTAGTTAGTACTTTGAGTTGGCAGTTAAAGCTGATAGATACAGCTCTCTCTGCTACTAGATTAAATAGTATGTCATATTGTTAAGCATTTCAGTGGAGTTAAAAGTTATGGCAGTCCCTTTTTTGGTTTACATTTTAGCTGTGTTGTAAGAATAACGTGTTTTGCTTAAAGCCTGGTGTTGGATGAATCAAGTCTCATCTGGAACACAAGTCATTACACTTGCTTTTAACTAAAAGATAGGGTTTAGACTAACTCCTTGATATAATTTGGGGGGGTTTGTTCTGGTCCATAGCAAATTGGGGGCTCTTGTCAGGATCACAATCTCTAATTCTAGGTTGGATTATTGGATTCAAAGTGGTGAGTGTCGGTGTTTTTTTTTACGGTGTCACATTCAGTTGGTTTAAATAAGGTGTGACTTGTTGAATATAGCTCTTTTGGTGGCTAAGAATTTCCTGGATATGGAAGAAATCACTTAGGGTGGTTAATAGAAGATGAGTAAGGGAAAGCTTTTAGAATTGGCAGACAAGTTGAAGTTGAGGTTGCATGTGTCCGTGAGGAAAGAGGAGATAATTGCACTAAAGGTCAGCATTTACAATTGCCAGGAATACAATTAGAATCATGGAAATAGCTAAAATTCCATTGCAAATGAAGCAGCTTGAATTAAAGGCAAAAGAAAAAGAAAGAATTAGCCTCACAGAAGAAAGGGGTAAAGAGAGAACTTCTGAACTTTGGAAATTGGAGCTGAAAAGTATAAGTTGACTTGAATTGACAGAGGTAAAGGTAAAAACTGGAAGTGGTGATGAAGATACTGATGACTGCCTGGCAGGGATATGTTTAAATATGTCTAAGCTTTTGGCAAAAGGATGTAGAATCCTTTTCATATCATTAGAGAAAGTGGCTAGACAATTGAAATAGCCAGTTGTGTATTCAAACAAAGTTGGTAAGTAGAGCTACTGAGGACTTTGCATCACAATCAGAGGACATACCTGTGGAGTATGTATGATGAGGTAAAAAATGCCATCTTAAGTGCATATGAACCTGTGCCAGAAGCCTTTGGACAACGTTTTAGAAATCTAATGAGGGAAACTGGTCACACATACATAGAATTTGAAGAGATCAAACGAAGTAATTTTGATTGGTGGATAAAGGCATTGTAAATAGATCAAACATATGCCACTCTTAGAGCGGCCGTTATTTGGAGGAGTTCAACAATTCACTTTCTGAAATAGTGATAACTCAATGGGAAGATCAGAGAGTTAAAACTGCAAGATTAGCAGCAAAAATGGAAGATAATTATGAGTTAGTTCATAAACCAAACTTCCAATGTCAATTTCAATCTGAGGGATAGAAACTGGAGAAAAGAGAAATCCTAGGTGGTAAGTGAAAAGGAGATCTCATTGGAGATAGTTTACCATGGGTTTAAAAAAAAGAAGTGTATGGTGTGAGTGGGCGGGGGCTGCCATGTTATGAAGAGAAATAATTATCCTTAGGTATTTTCACTGTAATAAATTGGACAAATGAAGTTGCAGTGTTGTTGGCTTACAAAAAAGCATTGGGAAGACAGATGTGGAAAAACAGGATAAGCCAGTGGAGTTAGTTAAAGTGGTGAAGGAGATCACAGTGGAAGCTAAAAAGCTCTAAAAGAATGTACAACCTGATCAGGATTGGCTGGTAAAAAAGTGCAAAACATCTTTAAGGAATTTACTTTTGTAGGTAAGGTTCACTCATGTGTAGCAGGAGGAGTAGGGAAAGAAGATTTTAAGAGTTACAGGAACAAGTCAATCTTTAATGGTGAGAGACGAGAAGATATTTAATTTAGAAAGAGTATTGTCAGGAAAGATGGTAATATATGGAATTCATGGTGAGAAGGGTGGTGTTTCTTTATATAAGCTGAAGTTGGAGAATCTGGTGAAAAGTGGTGAAATGATGGTTGAAGAAAGGAGACACTCACCGTTCGGAAAATATAGTTTATCCTTGGTAATGATATGACTGGATCACAGGTGGGAGTGACGCCTACTATAGTTGAAAAGGTAATGGAAAATCAAACAACTGATGTGTTACAGGAAGGGATTTTCTTCTGAATGTGTGGTAAAAAGGTCATAAAGCTACAGGTTGAAACAGGAGGAAAAATCAAAGACTAAAGGTAAGGAAGTTGAAGACCAATTTATCAGAAACTATTTTTTGATCAAATGGTTGAGAAAAAAGTACAAGTACAAGTACAATGGAAGTCGGTGGGGATATTTTTAGTTCAAACAAGTTAGCTGAATTCCAGCAGAAAAATGGAAAGATAAAGCAGTTGTATCAAAAAGAAGAATCTGAGTGTATCTCAGAATGTAATTATCTTAAAAATGAAATCTCGATGAGCAAGTGGAGACCATCACATGTTCAGGTAGATGAAAAATAGGTAGAAGTTCATCAAGTTGTATTACTGTTGGGTTATCGAAAGGTAGTGTTGCAAGTAGCACATGAGTTACCAGGAGGTGGTAACTTGGGAGGAGGGAAAAGTCAAATCAAAATACAAAAACATTTTTACTGACCTGGACTGTATAAAGATATGGTTAAATTTTGCCTGACATGCCACATGAGTCAGGTAAAAGGCAAACCTCAGGCAGTGATAAACCAGCATACTTAATACCCATTCCAACATTTGAGGAAACTTCTACAAGAGTCTTAATTAATTTTACAGGACCACTCTCTGAAACAAAATGTGGCAATCAATATTTGTTGACCATAATGGATGTGTCTAAAAGATTTTGAGGCCATTCCATTACACAGTAGAATAAAAGTATTGTAGAAGAGTTACTCAAAGTTTTTGCTAGATACAGACTACCCACAGAGATGCAAACAGATGGAAGATCAAGTTTTACATCAAAGTTATTCAAGGAAATTATGGATAGTTTCAGAATAAAACAATTGAAACTCACTGCGCGTTATCCAGAACCCAAAACAGTGAAATCAAGCTTGAAAGACCATTTTGAGGATCTATGATCAACAATATCCACGGTTCGGGATAAAGGAATTGTGTGGAACTTTTTGCAATTAGGGCTGCACCTAATGAGTCAACTAAATACAGTCCATTTGAATTAGCTTTTGAACATGAGAGGTGAGAAGACCACTGAAATTAATTAAGGACAAATTGGTGAGCTAGAGTTCAGAGACTTCACATTTGTACTATGTGTCAAATATAAAGGTGACATTAAATAGAGTGGATGAATTGGCTTGACAGCATTTAAAATTGTACAGGATGTGAGGAAGCAGGAAGCAGACAAGTGATCAAAAGTATGTAGTTTCACAAGTGGGTCTCATCAAATCAAAAGGAACTTGACAAGGTTAATTATTTGATAAGAATGCCACATAGAAGGAAAAGTCACAGACTTGTGACACATCATGTAAATATGCTGAAACAGTATTTTGACGGAGAAGGAAAGCAAAAGGAGGATGTGTTACTTGTTACAACTCAAAGTGAAGAATCAAATCCAGATGATTCTGAATTTGACATTCCTTAATCTAAATTGGATAACAAAGAAGTTCACAGAAATTGGATTAAATTGCTGAGTTATCTTCCAGGGAAAATGAAAATGACCTGAAAGAATTAATATAATGACTTGGAAATATATGTTGAAATAAGCTGGGAAGTACTAAATTGATTACACATTGTAAAGATAAAAGAAACATTGTTAAATTGAGTACCATCCTTATAGGCTTAACTGACTAAAATTAGAGCTAATGGGAACTGCAGATGCTGGAGAATTCCAAGATAATAAAATGTGAGGCTGGATGAACACAGCAGGCCAAGCAGCATCTCAGGAGCACAAAAGCTGACGTTTCGGGCCTAGACCCTTCATCAGAGGTCTCTGATGAAGGGTCTAGGCCCGAAATGGCAGCTTTTGTGCTCCTGAGATGCTGCTTGGCCTGCTGTGTTCATCCAGCCTCACATTTTATTGACTAAAATTAGCACAGGTTAAAACAAAAAGATTCAAACCATACTCAAAATCATATAACATAATCAACGTAATCAAAGTGAGGTGCAGTGAATGGAACTCAGCCATATTGCTGGTGTCAAAAGCAGATGGTATCTAATAATTATGTGTGCACTATCGCAAAGTAAATACAATTACCAGATCAGATTTTTACCCTATTCTACATTTGGAAGACTGTATTGAGAAGGTGGGAGAAGCACCTGTATTTATAAGCTTCACTTACTCAGAGGATACTGGCCGTTGTCTTTATCCATAAGAGTGAAGTAAATTTCAATGTTTGTGACACTGCACGGACTTTATCAGTTTAAAGTAATCTATTTGTTATGAAGAATGTGCCAGCCACATTTCAAAGACTAACCAATAAGGTCATTTCAGGATTACCTAATTGTATGGTGTGAATTCACAATGTGGTGATTTTTAGTTACATGTGGAAGAAACATTTGGTGCATCTGTCAGAATTGTTTGATCAACTTCATCAGGCCAGTTTGGTGATAAACCTAACTAAGAGTGAGTTTGCAAAAGTCCAAGTCATGTTCCTGAGCCATGTCTTTGGACATGGACAGATGGTCCATTGTGATGTGAAATCAAAGGTCATGGAGAGTTTCCCATACCGTCAATGAAGAGGGAAGTAGTGTCATTCCTGGGTATGATCGGTTTATTCACTGAAAATTTGTACTGAATTTTGCAGTATGGTTGTTCCACTGACTAAATTGTTGATAAATTGCAGAAGATTTCAAGGGACAGTAGAGTGTCAGAAGGAATAGGACAGCCTGAGAGCTGTATTGACTATTGCTCTGGTATTAGCAACACCTAATTACTCATGGCTAACAATACGAGTGATATGGGTGTTGGTGTTGATGCTGAAATCCTATAAGAAAATGATGACAGGATAGAAAAACTCATTGTATATTTCTCCTGAAAGTTGACTATTCATCAAAAGAAAAATTTCACTAATGAGAAAGAGATCTTGATTTTGCTGTTGGCATTGCCACATTTCAACAGTAATGTATCTGAGACAGTTGTGTATACTGATCATGATCCGTTTATAGAACATAGAAAAGTACAGCACAGTACAGGCCCTCCGGCCCACGATGTTGTGCCGTGGAATAATCCTAATCCAAAAATAAAATAACCTAACCTACATTCCCCTCAATTCACTGCTGTCCATGTGCATGTCCAGCACTTAAATATCACTAATGACTCTGCTTCCACGACTTTGTTTTTGGAAAATATTTGGTCACCCCACCAACCTCCGTATCCAAAGTATTATTCTCTGCCACTTCCGACACCGACAATTTGACCCCACAACCAAAGATATATTTCCCTCCCCACCCCTATCTGCCATTTTCTCCACGACTCCCTTGTCTGCTCCATGCTCCCCATTAGCCCCACCACCCTAGCACCTCTTCCTGCAACCGCAGTTAGTGCTACACCTGCCCCAATATCTCCATTCAAAGCACCAAACAAACCTTCCACATTAGACAGAGGTTCACCTGCACATCCATCATCTATTGCATCTGCTGCATCCTTTGCGGCCTCCTCTATACTGGTGAGACCAAGTGGAGGCTCGGAGACCGCTTTGTAGAGCGCCTGTGCTCTGTTTGCGACTAAAGGTAACACTTTCCAGTCGCAAACCATTTCAACTCCCCCTCCCACTCCCTGGGTGTCATGTCCATCCTGGGCCTCCTCCTGTGTCACAATGACTCCACCCGCAAACTTGAGGAGCAGCACCTCATATTCCATGAGAATCAAAAGCACTGTGGATGCTGTAAATCAGGAGCAAAAACAAAGTTGCTGGGCAAGCGCAGCAGGTCTGGCAGCATCTGTGGAGGAGAAAACAGAGTTAACGTTTTGGGTCTGGTGACCCCTCCTCAGAACTCATATTCCACCTCAGAGCCTGCAGCCAATGGCCTAAATGTGGATTTTACCAGTTTCAAAATCTCCACATCCCTGGCTTCATCCCATGACCACCCCTCCCTCTCATCCGTGCCTCTTTGACCTGACACAAACTGTCCATCTCCTCTCCCACCTATCCACTCCTCCCACCTCACTGACCAATCCCCATCATTCCCTACCTGCACTTGCCTATCGCCATCCCACCCACCTTCCCCAGCCCCACCCCTCCTGCCTCTATTTATTTCTGAGCTCCCTTGCTCCCCCTCCCCCAATTCTGAAGGAGGGTCCCAACCTGAAACATCAACTTTCCTGCTCCTCTGAAGCTGTCTGGCCTGTTGTGTTCCTCCAGCTCCGCACTGTGTTATCTCTAAATCTAGCATCTGCAGTTCTTAACTATCTGTGGGAAAAATATCACACTGTTTGGCTGGAATTTATTGTTGCAGCCTAAAATGACTACACAGAGACCAGTATCCTGTCACCTAGTCACCCTTTATTTGCATGTGCACCGTGTACTGGCTGTGACCAGCCACTCGGAGTCAGTCCCTGAAATCAGGAGACTTTCTGAATCACATGTTTATATCTGTCAGCCAGGGCGCCCTGATTGACCACGGTTAACAACCCCAATCGGTGGTCTCACAGTCACTGAGATCCATCTGGTTTCAATTACCACACAGTCATCCAATATGAAAATCATACATGTGGCAGGATGAGAGAACATAATTACCAAAACATTGTCACAGGTTTGATAAAGGAAAATGGAGGTATTTGGTGGCAGAGGAAATAGAGATGGATTGTAATATTAAATGTTTGCATGTTTAGGTTTATCACAATGTGTGTATATATAATGTAGAGTATTAGTAGCGTAGGACTAAAGTCTTTTAAAATTAAGCCTTGCAATCTTTTTACATTGATAGTTCATTTTGTAATATAGGTGTTGTGATAGTACTGTGCCCTTGAGATGAATTTGTTCAATGCTATTTCTCTTGCAATGAGGCGTTGCCGTAGTGGTGTGGGAACATCTGTTTCAGAAGCCAGAGGCAAACAGCTTTGAGCTCCCCAATTTTGCTTTAAATTAGACAAAAGAAGCATGAGTGGGTGCAGTCAGGCTCACACAGATCCAGGTTTTAGTTTTGCTTTCAGTTGGTATTTGCAGTTGGCAGTTGAAGCCAATGGATACAGCACTCTCTCTCTGCTGCAGCAAAAAGCTGAGTTCTTCTCTGCTGCTAGATTTATTATTTCAGTGTTCCTTTCCCCTGGATTGTAGAGGAAACAATAAGTGAGGAAAACCTACTTTGCTGAATTTACCTTTGCCAAGGATGTATTAATGGGATGCTGCTAAATCGGAACATTTAATGATTAGTAGTTAAACAATATACTATGGTGTTAGATAAAAAGGCGTAGAGCTCGATGAACACAGCAGGTCAAGCAGCGACTGAAGAGCAGGAAAGCTGATGGTTTGGGTCTGGACCCAAATGGGGAAGGGGAAGGAGATTCTGAAATAAATAGAGAGAGGAGGAGGCGGATGGAAGATGGATAAAGGAGCAGATAGGTGGAGAGGAGACAGACAGGTCAAGGAGGCCGGGATGGAGCCAGAAAAGGTGAGTGTAGGTGGGGAGTTAGGATGAGGGTAGGTCAGTTGAGGGAAGATGGACAGGTCAAGGAGGCAGGATGAGGCTGGTAGGTAGGAGGTGGGGGAGGGGGTTGAGATGCGAGGAGCAGATAGGTGGGAGAAAGAATGGACAGGTTACAGAGGCGGGGACAAGCTGGGTTGGTTTTGGAATGTGGTCGGCGGCAGAGAGTGGTAGTGGTGTTAAATATTTTGAGAGAGTTAAAGTTATGGTAATTCTTTTTCTGTTTGTGTTTTAACTGTGTTGACAGAATAAAATGTGTTTTGCTTAAAGCCTAATGGTGAACCAATCGAATCACACCTGGAACACAAAGCCTGGCACTGACCTTTCAATAGTATAACAAGTTAGGGTCTAGGCTATCTCCTTGATATATTTTGTGGGAGTTTTGTCTGGTACATTCTTTTAAAACTGAGATGTTACAGAATTTCTTCACTTAGAGGGAAATGAATGACTCAAATATTTTGACCTAGGGAGAGCTGAGTGCTATAATTGTTGTTGGTTGTGTGTTCTTACAATTTTTTTTTTAAGTGAATCAGACTTTTGTCACCTAAAATAAAACGTCCTTCAAAAGGAAGATTTCCAATGCAAAAAGGGAAAAGTTCAAGAAGTTAAAGATACAGAGCAAAAGTGAAGGCAACATTCCTAGGTGAGGTCAAAGAGAGCTAAACAGATTTTGCACTATCAACCTGAAGGCACAAGACTTTGAAACAGAATTTAAACATGACACAAGAGGAACTGTTTCAGCACTGGCAGACAATTTGCCATGATTGAATTCCGTGGGAGTCAGACCAGCTAACATAAAACTCCAAGGTCCGTGAAACATAGATCTTTACATGCATGAGCAAATCACCACAAAGCTTAAAACAGAGAATGAAATATCAGTGGAATATATATATATATATGAAGAATCAAAATACCTCATTGTTGATCAGAAATGCACTTGCTTAAATACGTCCATGAAAATTCCTCATCCTTTGATGGCAAAAATTAAATCTCAGTTTGACAGCGTAATTGAAAGCGAGGTCATATTGCCAGTGATGAAACTAATTTAATGATGTTTAGGGCCAGTAAATGTTTCTAAGACAAATGGAGCACTAAGATCATATGTCGGTCCCATTCAGTTAAACAAAAGTGTAAGAAGGGAAGTCTGTCCTGCTTTGTCCGTCAACGAGAGTTTGATAAAATTGGCAACAAACAAGTTTTTGTTTTACATAATTGGATATCTACGGGGGCTCCAGCAGATAGCCTTTCACCAAGATTCAAGGTTGCTGATTATGTTTTTATACCATTTGGATGGTGTTGCTTCAACCATCTATCATTTGGGATCTCCTCTCCACCAGAGATTTTCTATTCTGTCTGAAATATTGGAAGGGAGACAGGTAACCATTTGCTACTGGATGGGAAAACATAGATAGAACATAACCCGAGTATCTGGACATTTCATGCATTTGCAAGATGAGGTCATCTCTGGCTATGTTAGCATTTATTACCCATCCCAGAGAGCAGTTAAGAGTCAACCACATTGCTGTGGGTCTGGAGTCACATGTAGTCCAGACTAGGTAAGGATGGCAATTTCCTTCCCTAAAGGACATTATTGAACCAGATGGGCTTTTGACAATCGACAATGGATGTGTAGTCATCATTAGACCCTTAATTCCAGATTTGTATTGAATTCAAATTCTACAATTGCCATGATGGAATTTGAACCTGGGTTCCCAGAAATTATTTGGGTTTCTAGATTAATAACCCAACATTAATACCACAAGGTCATTGCCTTCCAATTATAGAATGTAGGCATTAGACTAAGTGAAAAATCAAAATTTTTAACATAATGGTTACATTTCTAAGACACATTATTCAAAGACAATATATCGTGGTCAATCTGAGGAAGACAGGAGTCATTAGTGAACTTCTGGCACCAAAGTGTGCAAAATGATGTACAGTGCTTCTGAGACATAATAAATCAAGGGAGAAAATTTACCTTGAATTTAGCCCACGTTACTCAACCAGTAAGAGACGTTTTGAGAAAATACCAGCAATGGTATTAGAGTCAGGAAAGGACCTCAACTTTTGAAAGAATAAAAGAGAAGGTACTTTATATTAAGATAACAAGGTGTAGAGCTACATGAACACAGCAGGCCAAGCAGCATCAGAGGAGCAGGAGAGCTAACTTTTGAGGTCTAGACACTTCTTTAGACAATTTTCTGAAGAAGGGTCAAGACCCGAAACGTCAGGTTTCCTACTCCTCTGATGCTGCTTGGCCTGCTGTGTTCATCCAATTCTACACCTTGTTATCTCAGATTCTCCAGCATCAGCAGTTCTTATTATCTCTTACTTTATACTAATATGTTTTCAATCCAAGCACATTCACTGCAGCAGCCACACAGATATCATCCACGGAGAATGCAAAACAGGTTTATTTTATGTTGATGGATTTGGTGAAGACTGATCTGAGATATGCAGCTATACAGAGAAAAGTGTTAGCAGTTACATGGCAATGTGAAATATTTACAGATATCTTTATGGACATTCCAAGCTTAGATGGACCACAACTTTTTGATAACATTATTGGGATTGAAGTAAATCTAAAAAGTTGCTTCTATGTTTTTGAAGACTTGGGGTTAGGCTGATGAGACACGATTATGGTATAGTTTATGTTCCAGGTAAGGTACAAGTAATGATAGATACTTTCTCAAGCACAACAGTAGATTTAGCAGAAAAAGTGCATCTTGTTCTTGTGTAAGATTTAGAGTCCAATTCTGTAACAATAACCAACACTTTACTGGAAAAAAAGTTGCGGGGAATCTCAGACAAATTTGTGCACCTCATAAGTCTGGCAAGGAGTTTACAAAGGCCAGATAACTCTGTTCACAAGGGCCAGAGAATCAGTGAGATGTACCAAATGGAAACAGACACTTTGACCCAACTCATCCATGCTGACCAGATATCCTAAAAAAAAATGTAGCCCCATTTGCCAGCACTTGGTCCATATGTCTCTCAGCCTTTCCTTTGCCTTTTAAATGTTGCAATTATACCAGCCCTCACCACTTCCTCTGGCTGTTCATTCCAGACATGCACCACCCTCTGCATGAAAAAAATGCCTGTTTGGTCCCTTTTAAGTATTTCCCCTCTCATCTTCAACCTATGTCCTTTATTTTGGACTTCCCTACTGTGGGGAAAAGACCTTGACTATTCACCCTATCCATGCTCCTCATGATTTTATGAACCTCTACAGGGCCACTATTTAACCTCTGATATTCCAGTGAAACTAGCCCCAGTCTATTCAGCATCTCCCGAAAGCTCAACCCCCTTCAACCCTAGCAACATCCCTGTAAATCTTTTTGAACCCTTTCAAGTTTAACAACATTTTTCCAATAGCAGGTGGTTGAAATATAGTGCAGATCATGTGCTGAAAAGATACAATGAGCAAAAACAACAACTGATTTTAGTGAAAGCTTTACTGATGCACAACTACAGAATATATATACTGAAATGAATGCCAGCACAAATGTTACAGACATGCCATGAGAGTCATTTAGTTATCGCAGTGTGCAGAGTAAGATCAGAACAATCGAGTATTTTGAAAGACATACGGGATCATACTTCATTATGCTGAATGTGTGCCATACACAGCATAGTGCCTATACAGGCAATGTTTTGTCAAGCTTTTCAGAAAGGCCATTGGAAAGGCAAACAACGATTTGTTCAATTTTGACTTAAGATGCAGTTTATCTTAGTGCCTTATCATCTGTGATGGACTGAAGTTGTCAGACCTCATTTAACCACAGCAGACTCACTGAAGAGGATCTTTGCAATGCCCAGTTTCATGGAAGAACTGGTATTGGACAATGAACCTTAATTGTTCACTTTGGACTGAGGCATGACTAGGTGATAATGCTGCACTTTATCTTCAGCAGAACAGAGGTAGAAAGAGCAGTCAACTCTGTAGAGCCACTGATCCATAAGAATCTTGACAGGGAATTAAATATGTTCATTTTATTAATGGATAGTTGCCAGTGGAATTGTCAATTGGGAGGATGGATCAGTTTTAGAATACAACCTTGAGACAAACATAACATCTAATCATTACAAGAAATTAAAATAACAAAGTTAAAATAACTAGGGAAAAGCCACAGGGAAAAGTGGAGGCTCTAGACACAAGAGAATCTCTGTCAACCATAAAGTCAGGGTAGAAACAACAAAAGAAATTGCTGGAAAAGCTCAGCAGATCCGGCAGCATCTGTGAAGAAAATATCAGAGTTAATGTTTCAAGTCTGGTGATCCTTCCTCGGAACTGATGGTAGCTGGGAAAACATAGGTTTATATGCAGAAAATAGGAAGGGATGGTTGGGTAGGCAGTAAACAATAGGATTGAGTGCAAAGAGAGAGAAGAACAGTTGGACAGACAAAGGAGTTGATAAAGATCCAGCTGGGAGGATGAATTGTTATTAATGGGGTCTGGTAGTGACTAACAACAATGAGTGTGTAATGTCAGGCTATGTGGTAACAAGGCCTGGTGTGTGGAGCAGGAGGCTAGGACATGGAAGAGTCTTAGGCCTTAAAATGAGTGAACATGATATTGAGTCTGGAGGGCTGCAGGGTCCCCAATGAGGTGTTGTTCTTCCAGCTTGCGTTGGGCTTCGCTGGAACATTGCAGCAAGCCAGAGACACAGATGTTGGCCAGGGAACAGGGTGATGTGTTAAAGTGGCAGGCTACAGGTCGTTCAGGGTCTTTTTTGCAAGCAGAATGTAGATGTACTGCTAAGTATAATTATCACAGAAAGTGGAATCCATGGTGCGATTATTTCAGACACAGTGCAATACCATCATCCTAGTATTGAACTTAAATGAACCAGATTAGAATGTGCAACCAGTGTTCCAAATCATTTCAACCTCTAAGATTCTGACTTCAGGGATGGTTGGATGGCAGATGTTGATAACAGTGATAATGATAATAATGATATTAATTATTACAAATAAAATCTAAGCAAGTAGAAGTAAATTACTGGAACAATATAGACCAAATAGATAGAAACTTCAGGGGAGATGTGGTATGTAACAGAAATCATAATACTGTAATTGATCACATGACTCTGACATTGGTAGGAGAGAAGACACCAATCTAGAATGAGCATGCGAAAAGAGAGATCTTAGATATGAAACTGATGAGGTGTACTTGATAATTTATTATATAACAATCCAAATAAAGGAGTACTACATTACGTAAGAAGTTGAAAAATCTTACTTAATTATCAAGAGCAATTAACCTCAAGGACAGTGTTATTGCGGATATGCATAGCTTCAGATATTCCAGATTAGTATCTTGATGTTTAGGTAACAATATTGGCTTAGAGTACAAGATGAAATAACATCAACTTCGTTAGTCCCCACTGTTGCAAATTCAGTCACAGCCAGTAGTTCAACATTCTTCTGGAGGGTGGCTGTGGGGTTCCAACTACGTGTAGTTCCTAAACAGTGACTGAATTGTAGGAGATTTCCACTTTTATCTTGTTAGTCGTACTGTGCAGACACCTTGCTTAGGTAGTTAGGCCATTTTCATGTACTCAGGAGGCAAAATGTACAGATAGTTAAGGCTGAATTATTTGTACTCAGGAGGAAAAATATACAGATAGTTAAGGCTGAATTATTTGCACTATCCATTACTCTCTGGTTGATAGGTGACAGTGCAACTTTGGGCAGTATGATAGACCTTGCAAAACCCCGTTCTTGAAATTGAAGCCCTGATCATTATCCTTCAGCTGCCAGTCTCTGGTGGATTTGAAATAGGGAGCCAGGAGGTTGATGCAATTAGACAACTTCACAAGTTTCAGGGCTCCATTCCAGAGAAGCTTGGATGATTATTTGGTTAAGATTAATTGCAGGTTTTGGGGAAAAGACAGGAGATTTACATGAGCTAATGAAGCTCATTTAACATGCTGATGTAGGCAGGATGCAACAAATGGACTCTTTCTGCACCATAACACTTCTGTATTTATGGGATTTGGAAACTGGGTCCTTTCTTCTGACTTGGTTTTTCTAACAAAACCTCTTCTGCAGTTATGACAGGCTATTGCTGCCACACAAACGTTTGAAAGTACCTCAAGGAGCTGCTGCAGACTTCTTTGAATACCTGAACCTATTCTCGATATGTCCCAACATACTTTCTCACACAGATGTTCCAACGCAAATACCACTTGCTCACTCACATTGAAGCCCCTGGATGTCATACCCAGTATGTGCACTCAATCCAGTAATCAGTCAATGGATTAATGGATGCTTTGGTCTTTCTTCAAACCTAACCAGTTTCTTACTAATTGGCTTGTAGAATTTCAACCATTGCATGCACAGTAGCATCAAGAGAATGCACATTGGGAGCCTCTGCCTTGATTTAACACAAAGATCTAATTTCCTGTGCCAACCTGAGCCTTCAGTGTTCCTGGAGCATTAGCAACCCCACTACCACAAAGACACAGTTTTTTCAAAGCAAGATCTATTTGCCTGCTCAATCTGTCCTCCCTCACTATTGTCATCTGCTGCTGGAAGTCCCAGCACAACTGCTCAAGCTTGCTTGCTCGGTGCCTTCCCTCACAGTTAGCACCTGCTGCTGGACGTTCCATCACACCATTATGATGTTATTGTATCATCAATTTTAATATTGTTGTCTGGTTGTTTAAATTAAAGGAGATGAACAGTTAACAGTTTTAGCTTCCTGACTGGAAAATGCAGGTCATGATATTTAAGTAACAAATATGATGTTGCTTAATTCATCTAAAACAGAATAAATATACTATATACTATCACAGTTGTTCATTTTATGGGATCTTATTTGATAAATTTGTAAATATACACGATATACGTGTAAGATGCAAATACTTCACAGGAGTAAGCATGAAATTATCATATTCTTCGGTATAGTTATACCTTTTGGATGTGAAATTCTATCAAGCTGTATGATTGCATTTAAAAAGTTTTAAATTATGATATTAGAAAACAAAGTTCTTTGAATGCAGTTGCAAACACTCACTCAGAAATTTAAGTCCTGGATCTATTTTTGTTCTAACATTTTTTTCCATGTAATATTTTCATCAAAACTATCCACAAACCTAATTGTTTTTGATTGCCCTATTCAATAGATTTTGTAAACAAAATTATAAGAGTGGATTGTGTAAGGCTTAGGCCTATGATACACCAAACAGTGCAAATTAGCATGTTTTTTTGTTGTTTCATGAATTGTGGAGAAGACATTTTAGTTTAAATTATTAGCTTTGAATAGAGAAAATTTGTTTTACAATTGGATTCTCTATTTGCTTTACTGATTAACATGCCTGAAAATAAATCTCAAAGATTCACTCCTGGTGATGCTAGGTTATACATGGACCATCTTCAAATCCAGCAGGATAAGATTTTAAAAATGTGAATTTTTTTCTGTTAAAGTTATTATTTATTTTGTTTGATTGATGTAGCTCAAGGAGTTGAATCCGTGGATTTCTCGGTGCAAGTGCTAAATCATTAAGAGTCAAGAGAATCAGCAGCATGGTCTGAAATTACTGAATATTTGTATTTTGGCATTTTTAGGTTTCCTTCTGACAACTGAGAATATGAAAGTCTATGTTAATCTTTAATTTATAAAACAATTCACAGAATTTAAGAATTTCTGTGTCTGCATTGGAATGAAAATAATCTGAAATGAAAATATGGCATTTAAAACGTATGCATCTATAGTGTTTTTCAATTATGTTGAGTTTCTCCCTAAAGGTAGGACTACTTTTGTTGTATGTTATTGCATTAACTCAACTGATTATTCATGATTGAACTTTAATATTTTAGCATTGAAATAAGGAATACTTTTAGGACTATGAAAACTGTTGCTCATTGTACTTTCTCCTCTGTCCCACCATCAAATGCTAGATGTTCCATCGCTAAGTGAACCACAGTCTGAATTTATGATGTAGAGGTGCTGGTGTTGGACCGGGGTGGACAAAGTCAGATGACAGCAAGTTATAGTCCAGCAGGTTTATTTGAAATCACAAGCTTTCACAGCACTGCTCCTTTGTCAGTTACAAAACACTGCCCCACCTAGTGGCCTTACTAAGAAGTATAAAACTTGTCATGCCAGATTGTGGAACTGACCTCAAAGGCTACATGTAATTGAGAGTATCTGGGCTGTCTGTTTTTCCACATATTCTGCATTTAATCAGTTAACTGAATCATACTTTGCTCCCTGTGGTCTAAGCTACATTTTTATTTTCAAGCGCAGTGTCCTGTTAGAGTGGCTACTAGAGATCAAATTCACATACTGAATTCTGTTGAATCTAAAGTATTGGCAAAGATCTGTAACTCGGGTTGTGGATGAGGTTGTTGACTTGCTCGCCAAGCTGGCTTGTTTTTGTTCAGATGTTTTCTCACCATGCTAGTTGACATCATCAGTGAAGCCTCTGATGAAGCGATGTTATTCTACTCTGCTTGGAATTTATATTGTCCGGTCAGTTATGGTGAGCATTGTCACTTCTGGTTTTGATCTGTATGGATTTATAAAAGGGGTCCAATTCTATATGTTTGTTGGTTGAAATATGGATGGAGAGCCATTCCTCTAGGAATCCCGATGCGTGTCTATGCTTGGCTTGGGCTACTATGGTTACTTTGTCCCAGATAAACTGATGGCCTTCATTGTCTGACTGTACCGATATTAGAGAGTTCATTATGCTGTTTCGCTGCTAGTTGATGTTCGTGTATTCTGTTGGTTAGTTTCCTTCCTGCCTGTTCCGATTAGACCGGACAGTATAAATTCCAAGTGGAGTAGAATAACATCGCTTCAGCAGAAGCTCCAATGATGATGTCACCTAGCATGGTGACGAAACGTCTGAATAAAAACAAGCCAGCTCAGCGAGCAAGCCAACAACCTCATCTGTTGAATCTGATGAATTCATTAATTTGTTTTTCATCTTTACAAGCTCAACAGAATATTGTCTGAATTGAATATTTATGTTATAAGTTGTCACATACATGAGACATGCCATAAGCTTTTATTTTTTAAAATTTTAGTCCTTACGTGGCTGCCAAGATGGATACTGGAAGAGCTTTGCACACGCAAATGGTAGAAAAAAGGATTTATGGTCAGCAATCAGATTGCAATACAGACATTAGATTTATATGCTTTTAAATCAAACATCACTTCAATGTAGAAACTGTCCTCCTTAAAAGCTCATCTTTGTTATGAAAATATGAATCCACAATCAGCTTGCAAGAACCAGTTACTTCTCCCAGCTTCTGCAGGACCATAGATAGTGATATGCAAATATAAAATTACATACTTTCTTTTGACTCTGATAATTTAAATATGCTAGTGAGAGCTCTAAAATTAGAGGTATGTTCCGAAGTGTTCTGACCCACCAGAGTTTCAGTTAATCATGTTTAATGGGCCTTGAGAGCATAATCAAATGTCTCCAGTATAAAGGTAGAGGAACCAGAACAAAAGCTATTATTTGTTGCTATCTACATCTGCACATTCAATGGTCTGAGGTTCAGCATGCTTTTGAGTCTTTAATTTGTACATTCAAAGTTTTTAGTATGACAAATTGTTACAAAAAGCAAATTTACCATCTTTATGAAGGTATAAATTAGATGCATTCATGAAGGAATTAGAGATTTAGGTGATTATTGCTTTCCAAATTGAGCAGCATTAGAAGCTACTTTTATAATACTGCTATGCTGTTATAACGTTTGATATTTTTCAGTAATTTTGTAATTTGGAATGAAATCATCAATAAGATTGTAATATTTGCATGACTGTGATATTCATTGAAGATGTAAGTAGTTCTGAAACAAGTAATGGTAATTGTTCGTGTGGTCATATTTTTCATCTTTGTATTAGAGCCTTATAGTCATAGAGATACACAGCACAGCAACAGACCCTTTCGTCCAATTTGTCCATGCTGACTACATATCTGAAATAAATCTGGTCCCATTTGCCAGCATGTGTCCCACATCTCTCTAAATCCTTCCAATTCATATACCCGTCAAGATGCCTTTTAGATGTTGTAATTGTACCAGCCCCGACCATTTCCTGTGGTAGCTCATTCCATACACACACCACCCTCTGCATGAAAAGTTCCCGCACAGATCCCTTTGAAACCTTTCCCCTCCCATCTTAAACTGGTGACTTCAAGTTTTGGAACCCCCACCCTGGGATATAGACCTTGTCTATTTATCCCTCTGATACTTCAGGGAAGACAGCTCCAGTCCATTCAGCCTCTGCCTATAGCTCAAACCTGGCAACATCCTTTTAAATCTTTTCTGAACCCTTTCAAGTTTCATAACATCCTTCCTATAGCAGGGAGACCAGACTTGTACGCAGTATTCTAATAGTGGCCTAACCAAAGTCCTGTACAGCCATAACAGGATCTCCCAACTCCTACACTCAGTACACTGACCAATAAAGGCAAGCATACCAAACACCTTTTTCACTATCCTATCTACCTGCGACTCCACTTTCAAGGAACTGTGCAGCTACACGCCAATGTCTCTTTGTTCAGCAGCTCTCCCTAGGACCTTACCATTAAGTCCTGCCCTAATTTACCTTTCCAAAATGCAGCATCTCACATTTATTTAAATTAAACTCCATTTTCCACTCCTTGTCCCATTGGCTTATTGATCAAGGGCCCATGGTAGCCTGAGATAATGTTTATTGCTGTCCACTATACCTCCAATTTTGGTGTCATCTACAAACTTACTAACCATACCTCCTATGTTCACATTCCAAATCATTCATATAAATAATAAAAAGCAGTGGACCCAGAACTGGTCTTTGTGGAGCATTATTGGTCACAGGCCTCCAGTATGAAAGGCAATCCTCCTGCACCACCCTCTGTCTTCCTTCAAACCAGTTCTGTATATAAACAGCTAGTTCTCCCACTGTTCCATGTGATCTAACCTTGCTTGCCAGGCTGTCACGAGGAACCTTGTTGAACGCCTTACTGAAGTCCATATAGTCCACTGCTCAGGTCTCATTTATACTCTTCGTTACTTCTTCAAAAATCCTCAATCAAGTTAGTGATTTCCCACGCACAAAGCTATGTTGATTATCCCTAATCAATCCTTGCCTTTCCAACTACATGTCAATTCTGTCCCTCAAGATTCCCTCCAACAAGTAACTCGCCACCTACGTCAGGCTCGCTGGTCTATTGTTCCCTGGCTTTTCCTTACCACTTTCTTAAGTAGTAGCACCACGTTAGCCAACCTCCAGTCTTCCGGCAGCTCACCTGTTGCTATCAATGATACAAATATCTCAACAAAGGGCCCAGAAAACATTTCCCTACTTTCTCACCGATTTTCTATGGTACACTTGATCAGGCCCTGGGGATTTATCCACCTTTATGCATTTTAAGACATTCAGCACCTCCTCCACTGTAATATGGGCATTTTTCAAGATGTCGTTATTTCTTTCTCCGTATTCTATCTTCCATATCCTTCTCCAGAGTAAAAACTGATGCAAAACACTCACTTAACATCTCCCCCATCTCCTGCACTTGCACACATAGGTGGCCTTGATGATCTTTACAGGAGCCCAACTGTTTCCATAGTTACCCTTTTGTCCTTAAATGTATTTGTAGAATTCCTTTGGCTTCTCCTTAACCCTATTTGCCAAAGCTATCTCATGTCCCCTTTTTTACCCTCCTGATTTCCTTCTTAAGTCTACTCCTACTGCCTTTATACTCTTCTAGGGATTCGCCTGATCCCTGCTGTCTATACCTGACATATGCTTCCTTCTTATTCTTAACCAAAACTTCAATTTCTTTCATCATTCAGCATTCCCTACACCTACCAGCTTTGTGCTTCACCCTAACAAGAACATACCATCTCTGAACTCTAGATCTCTCATTTTTGAAGGCTTCCCAGTTTTTAACTATCCCTTTACTTACAAACATGCACCCTCCCAATCAACTTTTGGAAGTTGCCTAATATCGTCAAAATTGGCCTTCTTCCAGTTTAGAACTTTAACTTTTAGATCCTGTATATCCTTTTCCACCACTATGTCAAAACTAATAGAATTATGGTCACTGGTACGCCACCACCGCCCCCCCCCCTCCCCCCCGATACATCAGTCACCTGCCTTGCCTTTTTTTTATTCATTTGTGGGATATGGGCATCGCTGGCTGGGCCAGCATTTCTTTTCCATCCCTAGTTGGCCTTGAGAAGTTGGTGGTGAGCTGCCTTCTTGAACCACTGCAGTCCTCCAAGAGTAGGTCAAGTTTTGCAACTTCTCTAGTAGGTACATTGAGAAAAAAGTTGGAGCACTTTGTTTTCTTGTATCAAAGAGCAAACCCCTTCAAAATACTGGTGAAATAACTCTGCAGATGTAGATATCCAGTCACCAAGTCACTCTTTACTTACATGTGGAAAGTCCTTGACTCTGGCACAGCCACGTCAGAGTCAGCACCTTTGTATGCCAGTATCTCTGACACTCGTCTTTTTATCTGTCAGCCAAGGCTCCCTGATTGGATCAGATTAACAGACTGTCAGGGAATACATATTCTACATGGTCCAGCTGGCTGACTTCATTACAATCACTATATTTCTTCCCCCTCTGAGTCCGAGGATATAGGCCAGTCCTTTCACTTGGAGATCGTCCTAGTGTCTTTTAACATTGGATCAGATCCCTGTGACTAATTGTTCAATACAGGTTATGTGTAATGCATGAGAGCCCACCTCTTGCCCAGGAATGCCTCAGTACAAATTGATTATCTTCTTCCACTAACAAATGCATAGATGTAACTACATGTGTCATGTCCACCCAAGATTCAGAAGTCTTGTTAGCATTTGGAAAGGATTAACCCATAGATTCCGGCTATCCTTCTGACTTCCCAGTAGCTGGGCATGTATTGGTCCCGCACCATTTGAAGGTTCATGGCTTTCATATGGTCCACTTGCTTGTTCAGGATTGTTGCACCGACCCAAACATTACACATCACTGGTCCTGACTTTACATCAATCATGACTCTTATTCATGCAGGGCCATTTCCATGGTTCCTACACCAAACTTTGCCCCCTTATCAAACTGTCTCTCTTGCTTGGCAAATTCTTCTGTCTGGGATTGGTGTTCCTGATGCCATTTCACACTCCCCCAGATCCGGGAAGATCAGATTTACCCTGGTGCAGAGTCTTCTACCCAGTCTGCCGGTACTATCACTGTAATTGCATGTAGGTGGTCCTTTAATCAAATTAGGACAGTGACAGTTTAGTATATGGTGAGGCTGTAGCTTGTTTATTCAAGCCTGCCTTCAGAGTTCGGGACTGCTGTTTCTGCCAGGCTATTGGATGATGGATGGTATGGAGCAGTTCTTATATGTCGAATCCCATTCGACTTTGGGAAAAACCAAATTCTCTGCCTGTAAATGATGACCCATTACCTGTGACCACTTCCAGGACAGAGTCTGTGTATTGAAAACGATGAGCATAGTTCTTCTATAGTTGTCATTGTGCTTATGGGCATGCATGTCCAACCACTTTGTGTGGGCATCTACAATGACTGAGGACATTGAACCCATGAAAGGACCTGTGTAGTCAACGTGTAATCAAGACCAAGATTTACCCAGCCATTCCCATGGATGCAGTTGGTGGTAATTTTTGTCCCAGTTGGCACGGTGGGCACTGCCCCACCAATGTGGCCATATCTTCATCTGGTCTGACCATCAGACATAATTTCTCACCAGCCATCTTCAGTTTGGAGACCCCTGGATGACCTGGTGGTGTTCAACTTTGTCTGGCAGTGACCTTTGCGCAGGACAATCACTGTTGCTTCCCATAACAATCCAACATGCTCTACTGTGAACTGGTCTCTCTGGGTCCAAAAAGATTTCATTTCTGGTTGGGACAGTCCTTTGGGACTCCCATCAGCAGGTTCTTTCAGTTTTGCCAGGTCTAGATCTTTCTGCATTCAAAGTCTGATATTGTGAACTGTGACTGGAAGTGTGTCCGGAAAATTTAAAACTATTACAGAGCCTTCCATTGGTGGTGCCCCAGTGGTATATCTGCCAATGGGAAGCAACTCAGTGCATCTGCATTCACTTCTTGGCCTCCTGAACAGTGTTTCTAACTTGTAACTGTAGACAGTGAACATTAGAACTCACTGCTGATTTCAGACTGAAGCTACAGGAGGCACTGCCTTGTCCTCTTTAAGACCTGGTATGGGTTTGTGGTTTGTTAGTATTAAAAATTTTTGTTCATCAATGTTTGGTGGAATTTCCTGGCTCCAAATATGACTGCCAGTCCATCTTGCTCTATCTGGGCCTATTTACACTCTGCATTAGCTAAAAACTTGGATGCATAAGCATTTAGGCATTCCTGTCCATTGGGCCATGTATGAGCTAATACCACTCCAATGCCATGTAGGGAGGCATTACTTGTCAATACCAGATCTTGCTTGGGATCATAGAGTGGCAACATGTTCAAGGATGATAGCTGTTTCTTCACTTCAGTTCACTTCGCTGAAAGCTTTGGCTTGACAATGTGACCATTTCCAAAACTGACTTCAGTAGGAGTTGATGCGTAAGTGTGAGAATGGAGGCCAGGTTATGTATGAACTTTCTATAATAATTTACCAGCTCAAGAAATTACCTAAGCTCCTGGACAGACATGGGTTCTGGGCCACCTTTATGGACTTACTTTATCTTCAGATGGGTTTCACCCAATTTTGTCAACTCTGTAGCCCAATAAAGTTACTTGGGGTGCCTGGAACACATTTTTTTCCCTTCTTAGGCTTACGCCTACTTTGGAAAATCATTAAAGGGCTGTGTCCAACCTCTGAGTGTTCCTTATTATCTTCTCTGTTACTAACACATCATGTAAATAAACAGCAATCTCACGTAGACCTTACAAAATATCCTCCGTCACGTGCGAAAAATTGAACAGGCTGATGATACCCCAAAACAGAAGTCTTGTATGTTGGCACAAGCCCTTATGGGCATTAATTGTAGCATACTTCTAGGAATCCTCATCTAAATGCAATTGCAAATACATAAGGGTCATGTCCAGCTTTGTGAAGGACAGACCCCCTGCCAGCTTTGCTTATACAACCTCTTTCTGAGAGATTGGGTACTTATGCAGTAGTGAAAAGTGGTTTATCATTTGTTTAAAATCTCCTTAAAGGCTAGTGCTGCCCATTCCATAAACTTTATTGGTTTAATGATCCCTTCACTTCCTAGCCTTCTGATTTCTGCCTTTACTTTGCAAGCTTGATTGCCTGTCGGGCTAATGGCACTGGGCTGAGCTTGCAAAATTGTGGTATTGTTTCCTGGTCAACATGCAAGGTGGCTTTGGCTCCTATGATAGTCCCTAGATCTTCATGGAAGATCCCTGGGTCTTTCATTAAGAAATCACTCAGACAGACATTTTCTAATTGAAAAATGTTGAGCCAATCGAGGTGAATCTTTCTCAATGAATTTCACCCCATCAAGCTTGGGCCCAAGGCTTTTACTATAATCACTGGTAACCAAGCCAGCTAGTTTTCATAAGAGACCAGAATCAAAGTTGTACTTTTAATCTGTAAAGGTTCCTTGGTATAGGTTTTCAGCCTAGCTGAGGTCTTGCACAAACATAAGGGTTGGACTCCTGGCAAATTTTGTTAAAAACTAGTTCTTCGATCACTGAAATGGTTGCATCAGTATTAACCTCCATTAGAACCAGATGACCATCCAACCAAGTGTTTATCTTGATTGGCTCTGACTTGGATATTGCTAAGCAATTTAACTGTTCCAAACCAGATGTAGGTGGGCTTTCCAGGCTCTGCACACTCCTGGATACCAGCCTATGAGTTACCTTATTCAATTTAGGTCAGGTGGGATTCTTTTGCTGTCTTGAGTCTGCATACCAGCAGCACCTACAATGGCTTGAAGAAAGTTTTAACCAATTAGCTGAGGCTTGGTTTTGTTTTGGTGTGGGCTGACATAGCATCCTTCTGTCCCTATGTCCTGGGTGAGGCTATGCAATTGCCTGCACTCGTGTTCCCCAAGCTCATTCAAACTGGCAAGTGTGTCTATGTCTATCAGAATACCCTGCGACTCATATGCTCCACTTGCCACATTTTCCAATGATAAAGCCAGATATAGTTTCTGTTTGAAATCCAGTTGGCCATCTCATTTGCATGCCTGCATCATAAACCAACTGTCTCATTAAAGGATAAACCAAAACCATATGACTCTGCCGGCCACCATAACCAGTGTCAAAAATCCTAACAGAGATACCCTGGTTCTCAAATTGCCAAGTGAAAATGATAGCATCTCAGAATTAAAGGAGGCTTGGGGTCAAAATTCCTTGACTAAATCTGTCAACTCTTGAAACATTTTAGTATCTGGTGCCTCAGGGTAAGTTCAGTTCCTAATAACAAAAACGCCACAGGCTGTCAGAAGAATTACTTGTTGTTTTACATCTACCCTAACATCTTTCATTTGGATAAATGAATGCATTCTTACTACATGCTGGGCCCAGTCTTCAACAACAGGGTCAAACAAGCCAAACTTCATCAGTGATGGCATGATGCAGGAAATGCTTATCCCAACTCAAAGGTGACTATTGTGAGTAAATTTCTTCAGGAATGCATTTTACTATTGTCGCTACTGAAATAACAGCATAGAGACCAGTAGTCTGTCACGAAGTCACCCTTTATTTGCACATAAAAAGTCCTCATGACTCTGGCACAGCTTTATCAGAGTCAGTACCTGTGGCACTCCCCTTTTTATTTGTCAGCTAGGACTCCCTGATTGGACCAGATTAACAGCCCCAATCAATGTTCTATAAGGTCCAGATGGTTGACCTTGTTACAACAACTACAACTAGTTATGTCTATCTACATGTTTTTGAATTTTAGATTAAAAATGGAGTCTGCACAACAATTTTAGAGCATGGTTGTTGTGTCTGGATGTATTTTTTTTTGTGTGTGAAAGAAATTTATTGCAAAAATATTGAATCCATGAAACAGAACAATTGGATCATTGATCACATGATTGGCAGCAACAAGATGTTTCCTTTTGAAACATTTATCTCTTTCTTGAGAGAACACCGTTTAATGTCTTAACCTTTACAATAGGCTTTTGTGTCTGATAATAACAAGGAACTGGTAGAGAGTACAATCCTCTTCATTTTTCTGAAGTAGACATGCTGCTACATGTTTGCTTCCAAATGTACGCATATGTGTCCAACCTTTATTGATTTGTATCATTCCTCTTTCTATACAATAATTCTGACTCTGGAAGATAATTGCCTTTTTAGAACAAGTTTGATGTATTCTAGATAACTGCCACAGAGAACAAAATGTCTAATTTTTAAAAACTTCAGTTTCTAAATTGTGTACATGATATATTAACTGTTATTTTAATTAACCAAAACACATGTAAAACGTAGAACATAGAACAGTATAGCACAGTACAGGCCCTTTGGCCCACAATGTTGTGCCGGACAAATGTCAGAGTCTCTGAAAATGAGTGTGGGGATCTGTGATTAGCATATGATATTAGCAGGCTAACTTCATTCTTCATGATTGCTGAATGCAGCCATGCTAACTGCACTCTCCATTGACTGCATGGGGGGATAGAAACTTAGAAACATAGAAGATAGGAGCAGGAGGAGGTCATTTGGCCCTTCATACCTGCTCTGCCATTCATCACAATAATGGCTGATCATCCAACTCAATAGCCTAAACTTGCTTTCTCCCCATAACCTTTGATTCCATTTGCCCCAAGTGCTATATCTAGCCACCTCTTAAATACATTCAATGTTTTGGCATCAACTATTTCCAGTGGTAATGAATTCCACAGGCTCACTACTCTTCGGATGAAGAAATGTCTCCTCATCTCCATCCTAAATGGTCTACCCCGAATTTTCAAAGTGTGACGCTCAGTTCTGGATGCATCCACCATCAGGAACATCCTCCCTGCCTCTACCATGTCAATTTGGTAAACCTTTGCTGCACTCCCTTGAGAGCAACAGCATCCTTCCTTAGAAAAGAAGACAAAACAGCACACAATATTCTAGGCGTGGCTTCACCGAAGTCCTGTATAACTGCAACAACATATCCCTGCTCCTGTACTCGAAACGTCTCACAATAAAGGGCAACATACCATTTACTTTCTTTACAGCCTGCTGTACCTGTATGTTTACCTTCAGTGACTGGTACACAAGGACACCGAGGTCCTGCTCTACACTCCCATCTCCCAATTTATCTTCCCAGCCAGTGAATAATGTGGACATTGGTGAATCAGTTGAGAAAGTAGGGTGAGATTGGCAGAAATTAGATTCTCAACATTGAAAAATATGTATGATTCTCAGTCAAGTTTTGTGTAGAGAGACAAGAATCTCATTAGTGAATGAAAGAGATAATGGGAACTGCAGATGCTGGAGAATTCCAAGATAATAAAATGTGAGGCTGGATGAACACAGCAGGCCAAGCAGCATCTCAGGAGCACAAAAGCTGATGTTTCGGGCCTAGACCCTTCATCAGAGAGGGGGATGGGGAGAGGGAACTGGAATAAATAGGGAGAGAGGGGGAGGCGGACCGAAGATGGAGAGTAAAGAAGATAGGTGGAGAGAGTGTAGGTGGGGAGTTAGGGAGGGGATAGGTCAGTCCAGGGAAGACGGACAGGTCAAGGAGGTGGGATGAGGTTAGTAGGTAGCTGGGGGTGCGGCTTGGGGTGGGAGGAAGGGATGGGTGAGAGGAAGAACCGGTTAGGGAGGCAGAGACAGGTTGGACTGGTTTTGGGATGCAGTGGGTGGGGGGGAAGAGCTGGGCTGGTTGTGTGGTGCAGTGGGGGGAGGGGACGAACTGGGCTGGTTTAGGGATGCAGTAGGAGAAGGGGAGATTTTGAAACTGGTGAAGTCCACATTGATACCATATGGCTGCAGGGTTCCCAGGTGGAATATGAGTTGCTGTTCCTGCAACCTTCGGGTGGCATCATTGTGGCACTGCAGGAGGCCCATGATGGACATGTCCTCTAGAGAATGGGAGGGGGAGTGGAAATGGTTGGCGACTGGGAGGTGCAGTTGTTTGTTGCGGACTGAGCGGAGGTGTTCTGCAAAGCGGTCCCCAAGCGCCCGCTTGGTTTCCCCAATGTAGAGGAAGCTGCACCGGGTACAGTGGATGCAGTATACCACATTGGCAGATGTGCAGGTGAACCTCTGCTTAATGTGGAATGTCATCTTGGGGCCTGGGATGGGGGTGAGGGAGGAGGTGTGGGGACAAGTGTAGCATTTCCTGCGGTTGCAGGGGAAGGTGCCGGGTGTGGTGGGGTTGGAGGGCAGTGTGGAGCGAACAAGGGAGTCACGGAGAGAGTGGTCTCTCCGGAAAGCTGACAGGGGAGGGGATGGAAAAATGTCTTGGGTGGTGGCAACTCATATTCCGCCTGGGAACCCTGCAGCCATATGGTATCAATGTGGACTTCACCAGTTTCAAAATCTCCCCTTCTCCTACTGCATCCCTAAACCAGCCCAGTTCGTCCCCTCCCCCCACTGCACCACACAACCAGCCCAGCTCTTCCCCCCCACCCACTGCATCCCAAAACCAGTCCAACCTGTCTCTGCCTCCCTAACCGGTTCTTCCTCTCACCCATCCCTTCCTCCCAACCCAAGCCGCACCCCCAGCTACCTACTAACCTCATCCCACCTCCTTGACCTGTCCGTCTTCCCTGGACTGACCTATCCCCTCCCTACCTCCCCACCTATACTCTCTCCACTTATCTTCTTTACTCTCCATCTTCGGTCCGCCTCCCCCTCTCTCCCTATTTATTCCAGTTCCCTCTCCCCATCCCCCTCTCTGATGAAGGGTCTAGGCCCGAAACGTCAGCTTTTGTGCTCCTGAGATGCTGCTTGGCCTGCTGTGTTCATCCAGCCTCACATTTTATTATCAGTGAATGAAAGAGGCCTGTTTGCATCTATTTGCGTGCATTACTCTGCCATACATTAGAATGATTTACAATTTCCTGTTCCCTTATACACAAACTAGATGGCCAATGCTCGTTACAAAAGCCAGGCCTCCATCTTGGACAGCAGTTATTAATATTTCGAGGTATGTTCTATGGGCAGTGACCATCTACATTCTGCCTACGAAGGTTGGCATCAGACAAACCAGCCTCACCACGCCCTCTTATCACATCTCTAACCCATTTACAGTACTGTTCTACACTTTAGTGCTAAAGTGTACTGGCACCTTTCATTGTAATGGTGCTGCCAGGACACTACACAAAGGGACAGACCCATAACTCATGGATTTGACCAGGGTACACCTCTGGGATCTCATTCGCTCTCTTAGAGCTCAGTCGATTTGTAACTACTCAGATGCTCACAGCATTTCTGCCTCACCTTCTTGCCTTTTTGTGCTTTAACCCCTCAGTCAGACGTTAAAGGCTCACAGCATTCCTGCCCTGAATTGCTATTTAGCACAGACACAAGGCCAGGCACCTTGTTTTGGTTATCAGCTGTGATCAATCAAGGAGGTGGACCTGTTCTGTACAGCACTAAGTTATATCAATGTTACACCAACACCGTATGCCAGAAGCCTTCGTGGCAAGCAAGAGTCCTCATCCGGTGTAATTGTCCCTACCACTGTGCCAGAAGGCCGAGGTTCAAGTTCAGCTGCTCCAGAGGTAACACTTCTGAATTGGTTGATTAGAAAATGGCAAGCACACTGAATGCACCTCAGTCCATCCAAGGGAGACAGATGTCAGTCAAGGGTCAGTTCAACCATCAGTTGCAGTTCCCTGTCCAAGTTGGTCAAAGGGATGGCCGCAGTTAAGGGGTTGTGGGTATGTGGAAGTCCTAAATGATCTACCCCAAATCCTCAGGGTGTGACCCCTGGTTTTGGATGCACCCACCATCGGGAACGTCATCCCTGCCTCTACCCTGTCATCAGGACCATTGCTATGGCAGGGATATTGATGCATTCAATTCTGTGGATTGGAGTCAGCAGCTGGGATTCAGAGGTGCAATAATTTGAAGGAGAGCAACTCAACATATAAGAGGGAGCAGACAATAGTGTATTGAATTCCATGGATTATTCTGTTCGATGTAGTCCATAAAATAAAGAAGCAAAATTAGGCATTTGACCCACTGGGCCCACTCTGCCATTCAATTATGGCTGATATGTTTCTCAATCCCATTCTCCTGCGTTCTCCCTACAACCTTTCATCAGCCACCAATCAAGTACCTGTTTATTTCTGTCTCAAATACATTCAATGACTTGGCCTCCACAACCTTCTTTAGCAATGAGTTCCACGGATTCACCACCCTCTGGCTGATGAAATTCCTCTTTATCTCAGTGAAAACATTGTCTCCACATCCACTCTTTCCAGACCTCTCCGTATTCTGTAAGTTTCAATGAGATTCCTTTTCATCCTTCTAAACTCCATTGACTGTAAACCCAGAGTCCTCAACCACTCCTCATATTGACAACCCTTTTGCCACCTGGATCATTCTTATAAATTTCCTCTAGATTCCGTCTTAGACCAATACATCCATTCTTAGATACAGTGTCCAAAACTGCTCACAATATTCTACAAATAATCAGACCAAACCTTATACAGCTTCAGCATTCATCCCTGCTGTTGTATTCTAGTCTTCAGAAAATAAATACTAACATTGTATTTGCCTTCCTAACTGCCAACTGAATCTGCATGTTAATGTTAAGAGAATCCTGAACTTGGACGGGTAAATCCTTCCATGCTTCAGATTTCTGAAGCTTTTCCCATTTAGAAAATAGTCGATGCCACTACTCTTCACACCGAAATGCATAACCTTACACTTCCCCACATTAACCTTACGCTTTCCCACATTATATTCTATCTGTCACTTCTTTTTCCATTCTCTTAGCTTGTCCAAGTCCTGCAGCAGCCCCACTGCCTCCTCAACACCACCTGATCCTACAATTCTTTCACAATCTGAACCACCGTGACCTCAGTTGGGGACTGTACAGCACAATGGTTGGCATGACTAAGCTCTAGGGCCTGGGCTCAGAGGTTAATGTTGTGAGATGAAGCCATAATTCAAAGAGGCATGTGATAATCTGTGAAAGCTCAGAACTTCTGGTATTGACAGAGAGTGGAAGGAAAAAAGGAGCATTGAGGTTCAAGAGCCAATTGATTACCAAGTACAGCCTGCAACTGTCTGTGCCAAATAAGACCTTCATTGTCTTTAATACTCGTGCAACTTGTAAATGTGCAGTGTAAATGGCAAATGGCTGTGACAACACCATAATAGATGCAGTGAATGTTTCTTTTCATTCTGAAATCATGGGTTCAACCTGGGAGCAGTGTGAGGCCTTTCAAAAAGCAATTGTGTTAATCAAGTACTTTCCAGAGCCCAGAGTAAAGTCAGCTGTAATCATAATAGCCCCCATGTGAAATACATGCACTGTCAAACTGTGGAATTTAAATTGTGGTCACAAGCAATCCTGACCATGACGTTGGTCATTGAAGATTGAAGATAGTCATCTATGTCAAGCAGAGATAATTACAGGTAACCTTACAAGTAGCTCCTAAGGACCATAATTCACAGACAGTCCAAACCTCATTGGCTGCACAAGGGCATGGAGCTGATTCCTCTCACCTTGAACAGTAAGCATTTGCCAACATGCTGTTATATGCTGCCTTTCTTGGATGGTGTGGGATGTGAGGGGAGCAAGGTATCAGTAATCAAGTAGCATTTACAATCTCCCACTATTTTTGTGTGATATGACTTGTGTTGCATTAATTGGAATAAGCCCCTGTATTGAAGGTCCATTTGGAGGAATTCCATAGCACTCCTTGTCAGAGTTTTCCATTTCTCACCTTACAGAGGCATATACTAAACTGTCAAGGGATGATAGCTTACAAGGAAGGAGATGAAGGCCACCCTTTGCATTCATGGTCCATCATTCCTTACACTTCCTCACGTCCTCATGGCACTTTTTTATGAAATGGCAGAAATTATAACATTTGCCCATTTGCCTCCTCCCTCCTTGCTGTTCAAGACACTAAACGCACCTTCCGGGTGAAGCAGTTTTACTCATACATCTTTTAATCCAGTACACACTATTCACTGCTCACAATGTGGTCTCCTTTACATTGGTGAGACCAAATGCAGAATGGGATGATCATGTTACTGAATACTTCCCTTCATTCTGAAAGAATAACACCAGTCTTGCAATTGCTTGTTATTTCATCAAACTGTCTTACTCCCGTGCTAACATTTCCATCCTGGCATTGCTACAGTATTTCAGTGAAGCTCAATGCAAGTTGAAGGAACAACAGCCCATTTGCTTACTTAGGGACTTTGCAGCCACAGACACTCAATATTGATTTATACAACTTCAGTGGGCAGCCTCTGTTATTCATTTTTATTACACGCTTTAAATGCAGCAGATCCATTTTCTCCTTTTGACACCTATCATTTATTATCCAGCCCCTGTTAGTTATGGTGAAGTGATATTGGACAAAATGTTAAATATGTTTTTTTCTCCACAGATGTTGACAGACCTGCTGAGTTTCTCCAGCAATTTCTATTTTCATTTCAGGTTTCCAACATTCACAATATTTTGCTTTTACTTGTTTTGCTTATCTAAGTCCACTATCGTAGCCATCAATTCCCTTCTTACTTCTGCACTATTTAATTTCTATTTTAAATACATCTATGTGGTTTGCTTCCATCATTCCCTGTGACAGTAAGTTCCATATTCTCCTCACTGTTTATGTGAAAAGGTATTTATTTAATTCTGCATTAGATATCTTGGTGACTATCTCACATTGATGGCTTCTGATTATGCTTTGGTTCTCAAGACAAAATCTTCACACTGTATCTGCTCTATCAAAGTTCTCCTAATTTTAAGCTTTAAGTTTTAATAGAAAAGGAGACCCTACCTGACAGTGGTTTCCTATGATTTCTATATGTCCACATATCTCTGGGATTATCCTTGTAAATCTCTGCACTCTCTCCAGTGGCTATGTAGACTTTTTAAAATATTGTTAGCCAGATCTGCAACCACTGTTCTGAGAAGTAGTCTAATGAAGAATCAATTGATACAAGTTTAGTACAACTGGTTTTCAATTCTATGCCTTTAGAATTAAAGCCAAACTAAAATAGCTACAGAGGTAATGGATGCATTAGTTTTGATTTATCAGAATTTCCTCGCTTCAAGAATAGTCCCTCAAAATTGGATGTTGTTCATAGATTAATAGAAACTTGATTTTGGGAGCGGGGGTAGGCTATTTAGCCCTTTGTGTCTATTCTATCATTCAGTATGGCCATGGTAGATCATCCAGCATTGTACCCTGCTCCTACTTTCTCCTTTAGCCCAAAGAGTTATAACTAATTCCTCCTTGAAAACATGGAATGTTTTGACCTCACCATTTCTGTGGCAGAGAATTTCACAGACTCACCATCCACCGGGTAAAGATATTTCACCTCATCTCATTCCTAAATGGCCTTTCCTGTGACTCTTGGTTCTGCACTTCCAATCATTAGGGACATACCTCCTCCCTTTAAACTGTCTAGTCCTGTTCAAATTTAATAGGATTCTATTGGCTCCTCCCTCTTTCTTCTGGAGTTTAATGAATATAGTCCAATCCAATCCAATCTCTCTGCATATGTCAGTCGTCCCAGGCCGAGAATCAGTCAGGTAGGCCTCTGTTGCACTCTCTCCATAATAAACACATCTTTCCTTAGATAGGGAGACTAAAACAGCACACAATACTTCAAGTGTATACTTGCAGCAAGACATCCCTGTTCCTGTCATCCTATCATCATGAAAGTCCAACATAGCATTTGCTTTCAATGTCTGCACCTGTATACTTCTAGCAACTAGTGTACAAGGATACCTGGGTCTTGTTGCACCTTCTCCTTTCACAAACTATCACCATTCAGATAATTTTCCTGTTTTTGCTACAATAGATAACCCTTAATTTATCTAAAATGTACTTCATCTACCATGCGTTTGTTCATTCATTCAAATTGTCCAAATAACACTGAAGAATCCCTCTGAATTTTCCTCATAGGGTTCACCTTCCCTCCAGGTTCTGGTACTGTGATGGTTTACCTCCAACATCCATAACCATTTTCTTTTGGATTAAGTATGACTCAAACTAGTGAGTATTTTCCCTGATTCGCATTTCTTTTTTTTAATTTTTATTGGGGTCTTTTGATATCACCCTCTGTCAAGTACTACCTTGCATTTGCATATAAGAGGCAGCCAATATTTGAATCAACTTTTCTGTATTATGTACCTAATCAATAGTGTTGTGTATAAGACAAAGACTGATGATTTAAACAAAACTGTGCAGTCAAAACATCATCCCAGTGCCAAAGAAACTCATGCAGCATGTCTCAATGACTACCATCTGGTTGCTCTGACTTCCATAATTATGAAATGCTTCAAGAGGTTAGTCATGGCTCATATCAACTCTAGACTCTCAGCTTGCCTTGATCTCCCGCAACTTGCCTACAGTCGCAGCAGATCCAAGGCCGATTCCATCTCCCTGGCCCTATACTCATCACTGGAACAACTGGATAACAAGGATGCCTACGTCAGGCTCCTACTTATTGACTACAGTTCTACCTTCAACACCATAATTTCAATCAAACTAATCTCCATACTCCAAGACCTTGATTTCTGCTCTACCCTCTGTAACTGGATCTTCGAGACTTCCTGACCTACAGACGGCAATCAGTGAGAATAGGCAACAACACCTCCTCCATGATAATCCTCAACACTGGCACTCTACAAGGCTCTGTACCCAGCCCCTTACTGTGTTCCTACACATTCATGACTGTGTGGCCAAATTTTGACCTAACTCTATCTACAAGTTCATTGACGGACATGACCGTTGTAGGCCAGATCTCAAACAATGATAAGAAAGAATACAGGAAAGAGCGAGAGTCCTTGGTGGTGTGGCGCAAAGATAACCAACTCTCTATCAACATCAGCAAAATAGAAGATCTGGTCATTGACTTCAGGAAGCAAGGTGGAGGGCACACCCCTGTCTACATCAATGGTGCTGAGGTGGAGATGGTCAATAGCATCAAGTGCCTTGGAGTGAAGATTACCAACAATCCGTCCTGGTCCACCCACATTGATACAGTGATCAAGAAAGCACAGCAATGCCTCCACTTGCTCAGGAGGCTAAGGAAATTCAGCATGTCCATAAAGATTCTTACCAATTTTTATAGCTGCACTGTAGAAAGCATTCTATTCGGATTCATCGTGGCTTGGTATGGCAACTACTTTGTCCTAGACCTTAAGCACCTACAGAGTTGTGAACATGCAGGCCAATGTTTCATCCATTGGCTCTATCTATACATCTTTCCAAGGCAGCCAACATAATCAAAGACCCCTCTTACTCCTGTTATACTCTCTTCTAACCTCTCCCATTGGGCAGAAGATACAAAAGTTTGAACTCATCTACCAACAGCTTCAAGAATAGCTTCTTCCCTTCTGTTATTAGACCTCTGAATCGACCTCTGAAATTTTAAATTTAATGTTGATCCTGCTCTTAGTGCACCTTTTCTGTAGCCCGTAAAATTATATGCTTCGCTCTGTTCTATTACCTTAATGCACTTTGTCTGATATGATATGCAAGTACTTCGTGCAAAACGAAACTTTTCACTGTACATAGGTACACGTGACCATAATAAATCAAATCAAAACTTAAACTGATAACCTACTAATAACGCTGTCTCATTTTATATTTGACGCTGCCTAATGCTCTCATTTTTTCCAATACTTCAGAAAAGTGATATTTAAAATTAATCTTATTTTTCCATCCTTACTTATATGAATACAGACTAAAAAATATAGGATTAGTTGAGTTTTTATTTTCTCTGCTCCTTTTCAGGAATAGCAAATTATTATGTCTTCTCTATACCTCTCCCATTTCTTTTTACTTAAATTATTCAATGATGATTTTACGCCCCTGAACCAATTAAATATTTACTTTCATTGAAGAATCTTAATTCTAGTGTCATCAACATAAGATTAACGTATTTATAAAACTACAAATTCTTTTCCAATTGTAAGCAATTGAAAAATGTAAAATGGTATGTTACAGTATGAACATGAAGGAGGGATCTTTTAACCTAGATCCAAATAAAACTTCTCTTTTATTTCTCTTCCCATACTATTTTTATAAATGCCTACCTGGTTTCATCTTCTCATCATTCTTCCCTGTGTCCTTTTTTCCTGCCCTCTCAGATAAATAGACCACTTGTTACAATCCCATAAGTTGTAAAAGATATCAGAATTTCCAATGACCAACTTAAGGGAATGAAAAGACTTCAAGTTTAAAGACTTTAAGACAAACAAACTAAAATCAACTTAGGCTGGACACTACCTAGTAGGCAACGGTAAATTTAAGGTTGCCATAATCTTAGATGATAAGGCTGCTCTCTCATTTGACATAAATGGTGGTAGTTTAACTTGAGGGCCACTACAGCTCAGCCAAGGGGATAGGCTGAAAATGAGAGTCCTTCCCAGTGCTGTCAGGCAGTGCGGGAAGCAACTATTACTTCAAACTGCAGAAAAAAATGTACTTTAACTTCTTACCTACATTAATTCTTAACACAATTGAGAACCCCACACCACAGTTATACCTGATTTCCTCCTCTCCACAGAATTTCATTTCTCTTGTAGGAACCAGTCCAACATCAATCATAGAGTTGCCGAAACATCAGCTTTTGTGCTCCTGAGATGCTACTTGGCCTGCTGTGTTCATCCAGCTTCACACTTTGTTATCAATCATAGAGTTCACTTCTCTCCATTTCAGCAAGTTAGGGTAATGCTGAGTAACCTTCAAAACGTGCTTATTTCAATTCCCAGAGAAGTTCCAAAGTGACTACCAGCAATAAGGCTCAACTGTAGCAGTACCTTACAGCTGGCCACACTGGATGAAACCTCCAGAGATTTTAGAGTGCTACATGTTTGCATTTCTTTGATCTAAGTATGCATACTATCCTCATTCTGTCCCATACACTACAGAATGGCATCAAATTCTTAAATCCTGATTATAGTAATTGCAGTTTTCTGTCTTTCTGAGAGACATTTCTCTCTCTCTCTCTATTTCTCTGTTTGTATCTCTATCTTTGTCCTTCACTGTCCAAAAACACTCTGAGACTGGAGATTTGTCCATAGTTGGTCCAACTATTCTTGCCGTTGTTTCAACATTTGAAACCCACAGCACATAAGTTTCAAACAGAAACTGAAATTTTTTCAGCTGGCAAAACTGAGTAGATCTGGAGACATCCATGAGAAGAAAGCAGAGCTAACATTTTGAGTCTGATGACATTTTATCAGAACTCCATGGGACATCAATACTCATTGGAGAAAAGTCACCGATCTCGAAACATTAACTCTGCTTTCTTCCCACAGATGCTACCAGAACTGCTGAGTTCTGTCAGCAATTTCTGGTTTAAGTTCTGATCTCCAGCACCCACACTGTTTTGTTTATATAAATTCCAAAAGTCTGTTCTGGATCCTGCTGCCCCATCTGCAACTAAGCCATACAAATTTGTTGTAAAGCAGAAACCACAGCAGATCACAAGACTCTTCCTTCCTTCATTTTACCTTGAAGTAAGAAAAGGTTTAAAATGTGAACAAATGAATAAAACCTCATGTTCAAAACATTTCAGTGCACTTGGAACTTAAAAATGCAGCTCATGGATTAGAATGGTCCCTCTCATTTTCAATCCAGCTGTGTTCCCCCTTTGTTTTAACTTGAATACTAAGTAATAGTTTCAAACTTTTCCTAAGTTATCTAAATCATGGTGTATAAAAATGAGTTTCCTCATGTTGTTTCTTTCGCAAATCGCCTCAACTCAGTACCATATGGTTTGGGACTCTTCTCCCAACAGGAACAGTTTCTCCCTATCTATATTGTTTGGACAATTCATGATTTTAAAGATCTCTATCAAATCTCTCAATTTTCTCTTTTAAGGGAAGAAAACACACTTAACCAATCAATCCTTGCAACAGAAATCTCTCATCCTTGGAACCATTCTGATAAATCTTTCCTGTACTCTATCAGATGCCTTAAAATCTTCCTAAAGTGTAGTACTGCAATGACTCATTGAGTGGTAGAGAAACTGTTGGAGAAAATAGTGAAGGAGAAAATTACTTTCCATTTAGAGACAAGGTTTGATTAAGAATAGTCAGCATAGCTTTGTCAAAGGGAAGTCAAGCCTGTTCAAGATCGGTTGAATTTTTTGAGGAGTGACAAAGTATGTAGATAGTGGTAGTGCAGCTAATATAGCTTATATAAATTTCACCAAGGCCTTTGACAAAGTCTCACATGGGAAATTGATAAAGATGATAAAAGCTCATGGGATCCAGGATAACTTGGCAGCTTGGATCCTAAACTGGCTTAGTGACAAGCGACAGAGAGTGGTTGTAGATGCAGTGGCATTGTATAGGCATCAATGCTGGGTGCCTTATTGTTTGTGCTAGTCATAAATGTTGCAGGTGAACATTTGTGGGGGGGGCGTGCAGTGATGATAAGTAAGTTTACAGATGACACAAAGATTGGCTGGGTGGGTGACAGTGAGGAGGAAGTTGTTAGGTTGCAGGATATAAATGGATTGGTCAGTTGGGCAGATTAGTGGCAGATAGAATTTAACCTTGACAAATGTGAAGCAATGCACTTTTGAAGATGATGCAAAACAAGGATGTACTCAAAGAATGGCAGGACACTAGGAAGCTTAGAGGAACAGTATGATTTTGGATTACTTGCCCACTGATCCCTGAAGGTGGTTGGACAAGTTAGTAGAGTAGTGAAGAAGGCACATAGGACGTTTACCTTTATCAGTCGAGGTATAGATTATATGAACAGGGAGGTCTTGTTGGAGCTGTACGGGAATACTGTGTGTAGTTCTGGTCACCACACTGTAGGAAGGATGTGATTGCATCAGAGTGGGTGCAAAGGAGGTTCATCAAGATGTTGCCAGGAATGGACCATTTTGGCTATGAAGAGGGGCTTGGGTTGTTATCTTTGGAAGAGAGAAGGTTAAGGAGGGACCTGAAAGAGATGTATAAAATTAGCGTATAAGAGGGCATAGAGATGGTGAATAGAAAACAGCTGTTAGTCTAAGTCAAAGGGTCAATAATGAGGGGGCATTATTTTAAAGTGAAAGCAGGAGCTTTACAGAGAATTTAAGGAAACTTTCTTCACCCAGATGGTGATGGGGTCCTGGAATGCCCTGTCTGAGAGTGTTGTTGAGGGAAAAAAAACCTCATAACCATTAAAAAATATTTGAATGAACGCTTGAAGTGTCATAACATTCAACTATGCGCCTAAAATGGGCAAGCGGTTCTGATGTAGATAGTAGTATATCTTTTGGCAATACAGACTTGATGTGCCAAATGACCTCCTCTGTATTGTATGATTCTATGATTTTACTGGGGTAGTGCACTGGAAATCCAGGCCCACTATTCTTGGGATCAATCACAAACATGAAAATATTTAATCAGACTTTCAACGTCTGCAATTTATTTGACAGCTGAACCCAGGTTTAAAGATAAAATTTATCGGTACTTTACACAAAAAGTTATATATTGATAAGTGATAATGGGAACTGCAGATGCTGGAGAATCCAAGATAATAAAATGTGAGGCTGGATGAACACAGCAGGCCCAGCAGCATCTCAGGAGCACAAAAGCTGACGTTTCGGGCCTAGACCCTGATGAAGGGTCTAGGCCCGAAATGTCAGCTTTTGTGCTCCTGCGATGCTGCTGGGCCTGCTGTGTTCATCCAGCCTCACAGTTTATTATCTTATATATTGATAACATTGTTTTTAACTAATGGGAGAAAAGAAACTTCAATTGCTAAATTATCAATCTCTATAACTTAAAAACTCTATACCTTTAAAAAATTCCCTTACACTTACAAACAGACACAAAGGGACAAGAAAGAAATAATATGCATTGTGGACACAGTTTGTCAATCTTAATGTTTTTTCCTTTCAGTGTCTCTGCTAGTGATTTTTTTTAACCTTTTTCCTGTCAAAAAGAGAATATGCAAAGAGAGGGGTTTTAGCTATCTATTGAGGATTTTCTTTTGCTTACTTCACAGAAGGGGGAGAAAGATGTTTTCTTCTTCACAGTCTGGATGTTTCTGCTATATTGTTAAAACACAATGCTGTATGCATGATGAAGGGTCTAGGCCCGAAACGTCAGTTTTTGTGCTCCTAAGATGCTGCTTGGCCTGCTGTGTTCATCCAGCTCCACACTTTGTTATCGCTGTATGCACTTGCCAGGAATCAGTGAAGTTGTTGCAGTGCTGATTAATATAACCTGTCCTGGTTGAAAACAAACCAGAAGTCTGTCACTCGGCAAAACTATCCTAAACACATGCCTATGGAGCTGAGGAGTTCATCCTCTTCCTCCACTGCTTGAAGTAAGGCAATTTGCAGAAGCAACGCACAATGAGTGCCGATAACTCATCTACTTAAAAAAAAGCAACATCATCTTCCAGGGTCTCTTTATTTAAAGCGGTATCTTTACCCATTTTTAAGACCATAGTCCAAAAGAAAGATGGCCTTCACAGTGCTAGAATTGAACACAATGGACATAATCTTTTAGCCCATGTCATTCACATCCCTATGTCAAGAAATATGGCAGAATCACACCAGAAGTAAATTGAGACATCTCTCAACATTGGGACCAACTTGCTATATCTTTTATCTAAATTCTGCACATCAAGATAGGATTCTCACGCGGGAGTGGGAATTCTCCTATAAAGAGAAATGATTGCACACTAACTGCCTCACAGCGTCAGCAACCCAGGTTCAATTCCATCCTCAGGTGACTGTCTGTGTGGAGTTTGCACACTCTTCCTGTGTCTGTGTAGTTTTCCTCCAGGTACTCCAGTTTCCTCCCACAGTCCCACACCTAATGTGCAGATTAGGTAAATTGGCCATGCTAAATTGTCCATAGTGTTCAGGGTTGTTTAGATTAGGTGGGTTACAGAGGAATGAGTCTGGGTTGGATGCCCTGCAGTTCGGTGTGGACAGTTGGGCTGAAGGGCCTGTTTCCACACTGTAGGGATTCTATGAAGTCTGTGAAGTAAATGTAGATCCTGTCTCGCTGATTTGAAGCTTCTCATTGTATCATGTGTTGCGAATGAACTAGACACTGACAATTCTCAGCATGTAAATCAGATTGAGCACTGGCGCCTTCAGCTTGTTATTAGCTGTGAAGAGCCTGTGTGTTGTTCACTGTACAACTTCATATAGAGCACAATCCATTGGGATCAATTGCCTCATCTTTCATCCACAGACATTTATCAAGCCATTAGGTTCTACCTTTTAATTTGCCTGTGGCACTTAGGAAACACAGTCTTGCATTACAAGGCACACCAGCAACTAACAATGAAATGCTGCTGAACTGACACTTTGCACTCAAGGACACACATCCACGCCATTATTGGACCAGGCTGCATCTCAGAGCTGTTCACTTGCTCTCTTGGTGCTCATTCACTTAATGCCTAACTTCAGCTCGCAGCAACCCTGCGTTGCCTTGCCTAGCAGTGGCTATTAGGACAGTCACACAAACTTACCTTGCTCATGAGCAGTTCTTAGTTAAGACAGCATACACTGTGCTGTACAGCAGCATGCCAAGTCTATCTCACATTTGTACAATGTACCAGCAGGCTACATGATAAGTGGAATGCATGTGTAACAAGCAAACAGTAATTTTTATTGTCTAAGTAGCTCTCACTGACGTTTATGGATATGCCTGTCACTCAGGGTGTCCCAACACAGTGAATCAAGGACAACCTTCAGTACCAATTCAGAGTACTGGCCATAAGGTCACATGTCCTGTAGGGGCATTCGTGGCCAGGAGTTTTGTGTTTCTTGCAACCTTTGGTCATGGCCAGTAACTTACTTGTGTGGATTGAGGGCTGCTGGCTGAGATAATGCAATTATACAGAGGTGACAACTGTATTTATTTCTTTCATTAAGAAGCTGTTCACCGGGTGCCAAATACGATCTTTTTCCATGAACTGCTATCCTGCTGCATTCTGCATTGTAATCATTGTCCTCTAAGTGCTGCAACTGCTTCTGAATATTCCTCAGGATAGAAGACAAAACAGAATTGAGAAACTTTCGTGGTGCTGCATCATGGACTTCATCTTCTGCATCTCCAGCTTCCACTTCTTCCTCAGCCACAAGTTGTCATTGATCAGCTGTAGACAAGTCTTCCCAGTGGGACTCAAGCAGCTGTTCAACACCCTCACTCTCCACTTCTTCAAATCCAACTTGCTTTGAAAGATCAACAAAATGTTCTTTGATTCTTGGGAGCTCCTCTGATGGATCAAAGATTTTAATCTTTTAAAAATAAATCTGGGAGAAGCTTCAGCCAAATTGCATGCAATTGCACTAGTGATGTTGAAGCTCTTCCAAAATCGAAAAACGCTGTGCTTATCCCCTTCAGTAGCTAAAATCAGCCTCTTAAGTGTGCTCCTTAAATGATAAGCTTTAAAAGCTGCCATTGCACTCTGGTCCATGGGTTGAAGGAGAAAGGTTGGAATTGATGGGATCACATTATAACGAACACAAATTCACATTTTAGAAATAGCATTCACCTATTCGTCAATCACGTTATAGCCAATTCGCATTGCCAGAACACACATTAGAGCAGAAACCCCTGTATATACCCTGCCCAACACATTGCTGAACACTTTATTCACATTAGCACTTCTGCAATATGAGGCTAGAACATAGGACATATAACAGTACAGCACGTTACAGGCCCTTCAGCCCGCGATGTTGTGCTGACTTATTATCCTACCAAGATCAATCTACCCTGCATACCCTACATTTTACTATCCTCCATGTGTCTATCCAAGAGTTGCTTAAAAGTCTCCAAAGTATCTGACTCCACTACCAGTGCCGGCAGTGCATTTGACATGCCGACTACTCTCTGTGTAAAGAGCCTACCTTTGCCATCTCCCCTATATATTCCTCCAATCACCTTAAAATTATGCCCCCTCATAATAGTCAATTCCACCCTGGGAAAATGTCTCTGACTATCCACTCTATCTATGCCTCTCATCATCTTGTAAACGTCTATCAAGTCACCTCTCATCCTTCTTTGCTCCTGTTGAAAAAGCCCTAGCTCCCTCAATCTTTCCGCTTAAGATCTGCCCTCAGCCCAGGCAGCATCCTGGTAAATCTCCTCTGCACCCTCTGTAAAACTTACACATCTTTCCTGTAATGTGATGACCGGAACTGAACACAATATTCCAAATTTGGTCTGACCAGAGTTTTATAGAGCTGCAGCAGAACCTCATGGCTCTTAAACTCAATTCCTCCTGCCAATGAAAGCCAACACACCATCACCTCCTTTACAACCCTATCAACTTGGGTCGCAACTTTGAAGAATGTATGGACATGGACTCCAAGATCCCTCTGTTCCTCCACATTGCCGAGAATCCTGCTATTAACCCTGTATTCTGCATTCAAATTCGACCTTCCAAAATAAATCACTTCACACTTTTCTGGGTTGAATTCCATCTGCCACTTCTTTGCCCAGCTCTGCATCCCGTCAATGTCCATTGCAACCTACAACAGCCCTCTTTGCTGTCCACAACTCCACCAACTTTCGTGTCATCAGTAAATATCTCTGACTATCCACTCTATCCATGCCTCTCGTTCATAGTGGTGCTGGAGCGTGTCTAGTGGAGATTCACACGGATGATCCCTGGAATCGTAGGTTAAATGTACGATGAACGGCTGAGGATCCTGGGATTGTATTCATTAGAGTTTAGAAGGTTGAGGGGAGATCTAAGAGAAACTTAGAAGATAATGTATGGCTTAGAAAGGGTGGACACTATTAGGACACTATTGTTTCTATTAGGCGGGGAGACTAGGACCTGTGGGCACAGCCTTAGAATTAGAGGGGGTAAGTTTAAAACAGAAATGCAGAGACATTTCTTCAGCCGGTGTGTGGTGGGCTTGTGGAACTCATTGCCACGGAGTGCAGTGGAGGCCAGGACGTTAAATGTCTTCAAGGCAGAGATCAATAAATTCTTGATCTCACAAGAAATTAAGGGCTATGGGGAGAGTGCAGGGAAGTGGAGTTGAAATGCCCATCAGCCATGATTAAATGGCAGAGTGGACTCGATGGGCGGAATGGCCTTACTAACGCTCCTATGTCTTATGGTCTTATGGTCTTAAATTTACTAACCCATCCTTCCACTTCCTCATCCAAGTCATTTATAAAGGCCACAAAGAGCAGAGGTCCCAGAACAGATCCCTGCAGCACACCACTGGTCACCGATGTTTGATTAGGAGGGCTAATGGTGCCAGCAGAACCCATTGTCCTATAATGGCACACCTCATTCAATGTGGTCCCACGTGCTATAACAAACTCTAAGCTCTGACATAGATCCATGATTCATCCTGTATGGTTGTGCAGTTAATCATCATGCTAATACAATTATAATTATGATTATGTTTAGACTCAAACTTACATATGCATTACAAAACCAAGAAGCTTTATATAAATTTGATATTTTATGTAAAGTGCGCTGTCACCAACACCACCAAAGTGCCCTCAAAAGGTTTTTTTTCTTTTTGCCCTTCCACTACTTGTCAGTGTTATCCCAGGTTCTACAACAAGAGTTGGATGTAGCCTGCTTGGCAGTAGAGCCTGTTGGCCTCAGAGGTTTGGTCAGGTCACTCCAGGAACAGTTGTGTCTGGCATAGACATGGCTAGTATGAACTGGAGGATGGTGGACGGTTCTTGGCTTGAACTTCCAAAAGTGGGAGGGAGGTAGGCAATGTGGATGTGGAGTTCCCAGCAATCTCTGGAATGTCTTGAGGGACCTTAATGTTGTTTCTGCTCTGGCTGGATGCCTTCTGACATCATGTCTCCTTGTGAGGAAGGAGCACCTGGAGTCCTCCTGTTCCCATGTCTTCAGTCATGAGTACCAATGGCTGCACCACTGCTGTGTAAATGAATATACCTCTCCAGTAGACCTGAAGTTGCTGCGCCTAACACTCTATGGCAGCCAACAACCTGAGTATGGTGGCAAGAACTCGATTGCATTGAGATAGCTGGGTCCACTTAGCATGTCTACACTCCTGCAATGTCTGTCCTATGAGGGCCATTGCTTCCCATATACCTACTTGACACTCCTGTTCCTATCACTGATTGCCCACATCACAGAATCATCTCCTGCTAGGGGCTGAGCTGATGCCTAGTCTCCAGCAGTCCTCCAGAGTGCCTGCAGCTGGTGCATTTCTTCTTCAGCCTGTTGAGGAACTGTCACAGTAACATCTCACTGGTTTATCTTCACAAACTTTCTAAATGTAGCTTTCCCATCAAGGTATCGGTAGTAAAGTTGGTGTTGGGGTGGAAGGAGAGAGATAATGGGAACTGCAGATGCTGGAGAATCCGAGATAACAAAGTGTGGGGCTGGATGAACACAGCAGGCCAAGCAGCATCTTAGGAACACAAGAACTGATGTTTCAGGCCTAGACACTTCATCATAGAGGCGGCTGGGGAGAGGGTTCTGAAATAAATAGGGAGAGAGGGGGAGGCGGACCGAAGATGGACAGAAAAGAAGATAGGTGGAGAGGAGAGTATAGGTGGGGAGGTAGGGAGGGGATAGGTCAGTCTGGGGAGGACGGACAGGTCAAGGAGGCAGGATGAGGTTAGTGGGTAGGAAATGGAGGTGCAGCTTGAGGTGGGAGGAGGGGATAGGTGAGAGGAAGAACAGGTTAGGGAGGCGGGGACGAACTGGGCTGGTTTTGGGATGCAGTTGGGGAGGGGGAGATTTTGAAGCTTGTGAAGTCCACATTGATACCATTGGGCTGCAGGGTTCCCAAGTGGAGTATGAGTTGCTGTTCCTGCAACCTTCAGGTGGCATCAATAGGGCACTGCAGGAGGCCCATGATGGACATGTCATCTAAGGAATGGGAGGGGGAGTTAAAATGGTTCGCGACTGGGAGGTGCAGTTGTTTATTGCGAACCAAGCGGAGGTGTTCTGCAAAGCAGTCTCCAAGCCTCCGTTTGGTTTCCCCAATGTAGAGGAAGCCACAATGGGTACAGTGGATGCAGTATACCACATTGGCAGATGTGCAGGTGAACATCTGCTTAATATGGAAAGTCATCTTGGGGCTGGGATGGGGGTGAGGGAGGAGGTGTGGAGGCAAGTGTAGCACTTTCTGTGGTTGCAGGGGATGGTGTCAGGTGTGGTGGGGTTGGAGGGGAGTGTGGAGCGGGCAAGGGAGTCGTGAAGAGAGTGGTCTGTCCGGAAGGCAGACAAGGGTGGGGATGGAAAAATGTCTTGGGTGGTGGGGTCGGATTGTAGATGGCGGAAGTGTCGGAGGATGATGCATTGTATCTGGAGGTTGGTGGGGTGGTATGTGAGGACGAGGGGGATTCTCTTTGGGCCGTTATTGCGGGGGCGGGGTGTGAGGGATGTGTTGCAGGAAATGCGGGAGACACGGTCGAGGGCGTTCTCGACCACTGAGGGGGGGGAGTTGCGGTCCTTGAAGAACGCGGACATCTGGGATGTGCCGGAGTGGAATGCCTCAGCCTGGGAGCAGATGCGGCGGAGGCGAAGGAATTGGGAATATGGGATGAAATTTTTGCAGGAGGTGTATTCTAGGTAGCTGTGGGAGTTGGTGGGCTTGAAATGGACATCAGTTTCTAGCTGGTTGCCTGAGATGGAGACAGAGAGGCCAGAAAGGTGAGGGATGTGTTGGAGATGGCCCAGGTGAACTTGAGGTTGGGGTGGAAGGTGTTGGTGAAGTGGATGAACTGTTCGAGCTCCTCTTGGGAGCAAGAGGCGGCGCTGATACAGTCATCATTGTAACAGAGAAAGAAGTGGAGTTTGGGGCCAGTGTAGGTGCAGAAGAGGGACTGTTCTACTAACCTACAAAGAGGCAGGCATAGCTTGGGCCCATGCGGGTACCCATGGCCACCCCCTTTGTCTGTAGGAAGTGGGTGGAATCGAGAGAGAAGTTGTTGAGGGTGAGGCCGAATTCGGCTAGGCGGATGAGGGTGTCGGTGGAGGGGGACTGATTGGGCTTAGTTGGGGTAGAAGGAGGCAACTTTGCTGTTGCTTTCTTCAAGGCCTTGGAATTATCTTCCTCCGAGATCAAGGAGGTGGCTTCTGGCAGACCAACCCATTCCTTTGCCGTGACTGTGAAAGTCCTGCTGGTACTTGCAAGATACAAGGGAGAAAAGGCATTCCAACAATGTTTAGAGGTGGTGTGCAATGACTAACACAGACAGCAGAATTAACTTTTGAGTTGCAATGGAGTGAAGAGTGGTACTTATTTGGCAGGACATGGATGTCTTGGCATTCCTGCAGGAACAGACTCATCTTCTCCTGCAAGAGATAGCACTCTTTCCTGATAGTTGGTCAGGAATCTAATGTCAGTCACCCCTCCACTCACCTGGGCCTTGTTTTGGCTTATTGTGGGCTGTTTTCTTGTGGAATGAGAGAAAGGGACGGACTGAGTGAGATAAAAGTGGCTGGAACAACTGTTAGTGCTTGTGCAGATAGTTGAACAATGGTGGGGTGTCCTGGGTGAGTAAGTAGGCAGTGCGGAGTCCAGGCTGTGTTAGTTGTCTAGAAAGTTGGGAGAGAGAATGGAAGTCACTGAGGGAAGATGTTACAAGTGTAGTGAGAGTGGCAGAGCATGAACTTTGGGTGAGAGATGTGCGCTGTTACAGTTAGTAAGGATAGGGTGATGAGAAGAAGAGTGTGGCACATGTCATGGAGAAGATTAGCACTCTAGTTGTTTCTCCGAATGACAGTGACTACACTGACCTTGGTGGTAACCTCAGAACAGGGCGTGGCCTTCTCTGCTGTTCCTCCTCTGCATCACTGCATCAACCAGATGCTGTTGAAGACTTATGGCACTATTTTACCTTTCTCCTACATTTTCTGAATGAATTACCCTGACCAAGTAGGGCAGTTTCGGAATGCTAGTTCTCATCAAGGTGAACAGTGAGCTTTTAAATATGGCACACATGTTAGGGATGCTGGTCCTTCAGATCATGTCTCTTGGGTGTAAAGTTCTTCTAGACTGGCACATTGAAGGTTGGGGCTAGAATTGGACAGGCCGGGTGACTTATTGGAGGGATAGGTAGCTAATGGCATAGGTAGTTCTTAGGTGAGTTTGGTGAGATGTGGTGAGTGACCTCACTGGGTCTCACAGCTAGAAACCCTTCAAGAAATTCAATAAAACTGACAATTAGTCAGAAAACGTGAGATTTAACCCAATACCGAAGCTCAGGCCAAACAATGAAATTCATATATAAAATGTGCCCAGATTTATTTGATTCTACAAAGAACTTTAGGTATTTTGTTCATGGGATGCACGTATCACCAGCTAGGCCAGCATTTATTGCCCTTCCCTAATTGTGTGCAGACGTTAACAATGAACTGCCCTCTTGAACTATGGCTGTCCTTTGGAGGAGACACCAGCACTGTGTTTTTGGAAAGTAGTCCCAGGATTTTCACCCAGAGACTATGAAAGAATGTTACCATAGTTCCAAGTTAAGATACTACATGGCTTGAAGATGACAATGTCATATGCATCTGCTGTCCTTTCTTTGAAGTGGTAGAGATTTCAGGTTTGGAAATTGATATGTCAGTAGCTTTGATGTGTTACTCCAGTACATCTTGTAAATGGTGCTCTTATGTATTTACTTAATGTTAGGGGTGTCATTATCTCAAAGTAAATAACTGTTGTATTATACAGAATTTCTTTTCAACCTAATACATTTTTAACATTCTTTTTAGAATTTTGTACTACAAAAGAAACCCCCATCTACTCGAAAGTCCCAGAAAGCAGAAGTAGCTATTAATGAGGAACTTGAGAGTGAAAGGTTTAGCGAATATCAGGACAAGAATAAGTTTGAAAGAAAGAAACCACCGCCAAAACCTAAGACAAGGGATACAAAAAAAGAAGAAGCTTCCTTTGTACATAGGACTCTAGAATCATCCCATCGGCTATCGTAAGTGACTGAGATTGAAATTTTGTGAACAGTAACCTTAAGTGATACATGTCTCTGTATTAAAGTGTCAAAAAATATATTTTAAGTTTTATAATGTGTTGTAATCCTCATAGGGAACTGTAAACCTAACAACCAAACTTACCAAACAGTAGTTGTCCTGTTAAAAATGTTTACATTTTTATTTTGTACAAATCTAATGTACTTTATACATTAAACTGAAATCTACAAATTAAAGGCTGTATCTACGAGCCTTAAGCAGGATTCTTTCAAGGGTTCCAGTGAAAGAGCAACTTATTTAATAACCAACTGAGACTGAATTCTCATTCAATGACTCAAGCATGCTTTTTGCGTTAGAAGCAGATAACACTAACCAAGTTAGTGCTGATAGAATGCTGGATTTAATGCTTCAGGGTGTGATGGAGAGGAAGGGAAAGAGGTGTTTGATTGCTTTTGCGTAACTGTTTTTCAACATCAGCATTTGATTTCCTCCTCTGCTAGAGAAGAAAATGCTAGTTAATTGTGACCTGTTTTCCTAAACCTCAAAATATTATAGCAACTGGTGGTAAGGTAATACAAAATAGAAAAAACAAAATTAAGTATTAGGTTACATACTATAGATAAGTAGTTCCTTAGAACACAGTGATGGTGACTAGACAGGTGAAGTGACACAGCTGTAACTGTGGGAGTTCATGGATCCCAAAATGGACTAGAACAAAAATGTCAGCAAACATTTTGAAGCTTGAGTAGCTTTGGATCAGAACTTATGAGGTTGAGGCTAAGTATGCCTTGTGACATAAAGGGAGAGAGAAAACTACCTGAATTCTTTGTACCAGGAAGAAACCGCACCTCTTAGAATTGGATTGTCCAATTTGCTCAGGATTTGAGGACAGAGTGTCAGTGTTTAGGGACAGAGTGTGAGCGTAAGTGAGACAGATAAGGGATGTAAAAAGCAGGCATGTAAGGGCCTCAGTCTTTACATTTAAGGCAAGGAAAGATTGTAACTGAGGTGGCAGGGGTCTTTGATTATGTTGGCTGCCTTTTTGAGGCAGCTGGAAGTATAGATGGAATCAATGGATAGACATTTGGCTTGTGTGATGGATTGGGCTGTTTTCACAACTCTGTGGTTTCTTGAGGTCTTGGGCAGAGTAGTTGCCATACCAAGGCATGATGAATCCGACAGGAATGCTATCTGTGGTGCATCTATAAAAATTGGTAAGAGTCTTCACGGAAATGCTGAATTTCCTTCGCCTTCTGAGAAAGTGGAGGCATTGTTGTACTTTCTTGACTGCTGCATCAATGTGGGTGGACCAGGATGGATTGTTGGTGATTGTTACTCCTAGGAACTTGACGATGTTGTCCACCTCCACCTCAACACCATTGATGTAGACATGGGTGTGCCATCCATCTTGCTGCCTGAAGTCAATGACCAGCTCTTTTGTTTTGTTGACGTTGAGGGAAAAATTGTTATCTTTGCACCATGTCACCCAGTGCTGTATCTCTTTCCTGTATTCTGTCTCATCATTGTTTGAAATCCGGCCTGCAACAATGTGTTGTCAGCAAACTTGTACATAGGGTTAGGACGAAATTTGAGCACACAGTTATGAGTGTACAGGGAATATAGTAAGGGCCTGAGTACACAGCATTGTGGAGCGCCAGTGCTGAGGATTGCTCTAGAGGAGGTGCTGTAGCCTATTCTGATTGCAGTATGTGGGTCAAGTAGTTGAGGATTCAGTCAAGGATCTATCTTTGGAGCAGAGAAAGTTGAGGGAGGAACTTGACAGAGGTGTATAAGATTATGAAGGGCATGGAGAGGGTGAATTGAAAGCAGCTGTTCCCTTTAGCCAAAACATCAATAATAAAATTGAAGGGAGGAAGTTTAAAGGAGTTTTAAGGAATATTTATTTCATGCAGAGGGTAGCGGGAGTCTGGAATGCACTGCTTGGGAGGGTGAACTTTAAAAGTCACTTGAATGAACACTTGAAGTGGCATAACATTCAAGGCTGTGGGCTTAATGTGTGAAAGTTTGACAGCATAGGGAGTTATTTTTAATGGTACAGGCTGGATGGGCCAGAGGGCCTCTTCAGTACTGCATGACTGTATGTTCGTATAAATGCTGCTCAGTACCATCTTGTCAAGGGCACTTAGAGATGAGGAATAAATGCTGAACATGCCATTGAGGTTCATATCCCATGGAAGAATTAAACAAATCCTGCTGCTACAACATTTCTTCATAGCTCAGATAGTACCGCAATGATTTTTGCAATGGAATTCCGACACTTGAGTTTTTGATACCAATTCTTTTCCCTCATCCCTTCAAGGTTAAAAAAGATTGTCTATAACTTTGTATTCTTTTTTGTGGCCTTTCCAATGGTGCTGAACAATTTTGTCTTTTATTCTTTTCTAGTACAATTCTTTTAAAGTTTCATGTGAATTGTAATTTTCCAATTTTGTCCTTCTCTCCAATTAGGCTAACTCTGTATGTGTATTATTGCTGTACCTGGAGCTTTAAGGGGTTATACTTATTACTTGTTCATGAAGCGTTCTGCAGCATTCATGCTGCATTTCTGGTGAACCTTGAATTTGCTTCTAGGCATTTGAGATTATAACTGTAGTGAAATATATGGGCGTATGTTTAACTTCAGAACACAAGAGTGTTTACCATGAACAATAAGACTAGTCATTCTTGGAATGAGCCTTAGTTTTTCTTTGGGATATAGGAACATGAATAAGCCATTAATCTGCAAGATTCTGTTTAACAAATATTCAACAAGACCACAGCTGGTTTAATGTTGTAAACCCACCAATACAAAAGCAAAATACTGAGAATGCTTGAAATGTGAAATAAAAGCAGAAAATACTGGAAATATTCAATACGTCAGGCTGCATCCATGCAGAGATACACAGCAATAGAATTATTAGGTAGAATCTGCTGGGCTGGAAAGTGGAAAAGGACAGTAGAAGGATTGTTGAGGACTCTGCAAAATGGGACCAAGTGCTGAGGACTTATGATGAGTACTTCAACATGAGGCAGAACATTGTGAGTCACTGTCTACGTTCAAAAAACACACCCAGGACTCAAAAGAGAGTACAGACACATTTGTTAATGACCTAAACCAACTTGCAGACAATATGCAGGATAAGAGATAACAAGGTATAGACCTGGATGGACACAGCAGGCCAAGCAGCATCATAGGAGCAGGAAGGCTGACATTTTGGGCTTAGACATATGCAGTCGAGTTCCTTGTGCAAAGAGCTAATCTGAGACCAAATTATCTTAAGGGTATATTTCAAGTCTTATCAAAAAAGAGCCCTGCACTGTTGAAATCTTTGCAGCTGGTTTATACTAGAGGGGGGCTGCAAACATAGAACACAACCTGATTAGAGAGGAACAAAATTCTTCAGTTGGTCAATTTGTAGAGTCGGTGCAATACATTAACCACAGGGTCTTCAAATACCCACTGACACACAGACACAAACAAATGACAATGCCACTGGTATCATTACCCCTTGTTCCAGATGTTGCAGCAAAGGAACCCACCACGTCAAAGTATATCCCACTGTGCGGGAGTAGAGACCACTTCAGGGCAGTGCATCCATGATAGAGTGCTCCACCAGGACCACATAGATATGCCAGCGTACAGGAAGTTGGAGACTTGCAGCTATTTAAAGATTCCTTCCTAGGAGAGATAGCCCAGATAGCAGAGGATTTATGGAGAGCAGAGCTTTTCACCAATGAACAAGGGACAAGATTTAAGCTAGATTTGCCATTCTCCATTCTGACAGGCACAGTACAGTGGTTGAGATGGTCAAGTGGTTAGGTTTTGGTGCTGTAACTGCCGCGGCCTGGTTTTGATTCCCTGACAGGGAATCAGGATTTATTACCATCAACATGGTGGCTCAGTGGTTAGCACTGCTGCCTCACGGCACCAGAGACCTGGGTTCAATTCCATCTTCAGGCAGCTGTGTGGAGTTTGCACACTCCTCCTGTGTCTGTGCAGGTTTCATCTGAGTGCTCTGGTTTTCCCCAAAGATGTGTGGGTTACATGGATTGGCTGCTCTAAATTGCCCATAGTGTCCAGGGATGTGCAGGCTAGATGGACTAGCTATGAAAATGCAGGGTTATAGATATTAGGTAGGAGGGGTGGGTCTGGGTGTGATGCACTTTGGAAGGGAAGTATGGATTTGATGAGCCAAATGGCCTGATTTCACACTTCAGGGATTCGAAGAAAACTCCTTTGGTATATTACAAGATGTCTCCACAGCTCTGAGGCCATCTCATTGAATGGCTTAGACTACTTGATCGCAAGACTTTGAGAAAAGGAATGGGAAATGTTACAAACTCACCACAACCTTCCAAATCAACATTACGTTTTGTTAAGCAGGGAGACATACAATACCTTTCAACTTCTTTACTCACCAGTACCAGAAGATATAGAATCAAATTTTGATCATTTTGGGACAATCTCAATGCACAACATCCTGTACCAGCAGCTGTTGGTAGAGGACCTGAGTCTTTAGGGAGCAGGTGGACGAGCACCGAGTAATGAACCACAAACCGCAGCAACCAGTTACAGCAGGAGAATCTGGATCTCGCGGTACTCTTTAAGGAGACAGTGGAAAGAATTACTACCAAGACATTGTGAAAGATAGTGAACAGCCAAAAGAGGAATCTCTAGACATCACACTGTCCTTCAAGGAGAGGGTGGAAGGGACAATCACTAAGACACTACAGATGTAGCATAACCCAATACAGTAACATGGTCTTCCAGAAAGCCCAGCAGTATCAAAATATTTACCATGATTGTTTGAGAAAAGATCTAACTGCAACCACTAAAAATCGAAAGGATCAGCATGCAACTCCATTCCTGATATTGACTTGAGTATGGTGGTTAAAAAGATACCAGAGCCCAGGGAAAATAAGGACAAATTGGGCGACATTGATGCCGATCTGCTTACAGACAACGCATGAATGTTACAGACCTGTCAAATATGAAACACAGCATGTGACACAATATGGCTGCAGAATCTTGAAAAGCAATGTTAAGCTGGCAAAATAACTGTCTAACCCCTTTATTAGGTCTAAAGATCTGACCTAGCCTCTTTAAGCACTCTGAAGATTCTGTGATTCTAACTCAGTTAGTTGTGTGCCTTCCTAGCCACTGTTGATAATGAACTTTGAAGTTTGCCAATCAGAGTACATTTTCTAATAAAAACAGAAATTGCTGGAAAAACTCAGCAGATTTGGCAGCACCTGTGGAGAGAAGCCAGAGTTAACATTTTGGGTCCCATCACCCTTCCTCAGAACTGTTGGCAGCTTGGAAAATGTTACTTTTTATGCAGAAGACAGGGTGGGGATTGGCAAAAAGAAATAAATAATAGGCGGAGACGAAGGTCAAAGAGAGAGAAGAACAGTTGGACAGATAAAGGAGTGAGTAAAGATCAGGTTAGGAGGGTGAATAGCTGTTAATGGAGACTGTTAGTGGCTAACAATGGGCTGTGTGTTGTAGCAGACCATGTGATAACAAGGCCTGGTATATGCGGATTGGCATAAGGACATGGGAGAGCCCAAGCCTGAAAATTGTTGTCTAAGCACAAAGGATAAAACTTGAGTTGGAATCTACGTAGGGGGAGTTTGAGCTGGAGGCAGTTACTGAGGAATGTGATTTGGCTGTGGAAACAAGTTTTGGCAAATACCTTGTCAAGTCACTGCCTCCAACTTAGACTCACCCCATGCAGATTCCAACTCAAATTTCATCCATGGTCAAAGAAGACTCCTGCTGATTAACACCTAAAGCTTCTCTAAACTGATGAATCAGTGTGACTCCATGTTGAACAGTATTTGGAAGAAGTACTAAAGACAACAACAAAAAATTTACTCTATATTAAAAACAACATGGTGGCTTAGCACGGTGGCTCAGTGGTTCGCACTGCTGCCTCACAGTGCCACGGGTCCAGGTTAATCTTCCTAGGGTGGGAAATGCAGGGTTAGGGTAGGGGAAGGGTCTGGCTGGAAGATTAAACTGGACCCGTGGCACTGTGAGGCAGCAGCGCTAACCACTGAGCCACTGTGCCAAGCCACCATGTTGTATTTAATATAAAGTACAATTTTTGTTGTTATCTTTAGTACTTCTTCCAAGTACTGTTCAACACGGAGTCACATTGGTTCATCAGCTTAGAGAAGCTTTAGGGGTTAATCAGCAGGAGTCTTCTTCGACCATGTCTGAGACTTTATTGGGTCTGAGTTCAAATCTTGAGGACCCACAGGGCAATTTCTCCCCAACTGTACATCGCAATGCAAGCACATTCAGTCAGATAGGAATTACACAGAAATGGGATGGAGGGAATAAAAAACATTGCCTGAAAGGCTCAGCAGGTCTGGCAGCATCTGTGAAGGAAAAAACAAAATTAACATTTCAGGCCCAGTGACCCTTCATCGGAACTGCTGCTCTGAGGAAGGGTCACCAGACCCGAAATGTTAACTCTATTTTTTCCTTCATAGATGCTGCTAGACCTGCTGAGTTTTTCCAACAACTTTGTTTTTGTTCCTAGTTTACAGCATCTGTAGTTCTTTCAGTTCTTATGTGGTGGAGGAATCTGGTTCTTTGGCTATTAGCATTTACTTGCTGATTATTACTTTATCCAACTGTTCTACCAATTTTGTCGCAAGTTTCCAAATGTTAGGCAATCAAATGTGATATGTTAGACTCAGTAAAGAAAGCAGATGTCTTCTTCAAAGTGTGTTACTGAACCCAGTGAGTTTTTATGTGAATCTGGTCATTTCATGATTGTGGTGAGTGAAGATTTTTATTTTAAATTTATGAATTAATTTAATAAAGTTTATGTAATTAAGTAATGAATTAATTAAGTTTAAGTACATCCAGCAGTTCTGGTGTATATTTCAGAATTTAATTCAGGACCCTGAGTAACTAATTCAGGAACTTTGCTACAATACTGCCACCACATACCAACTGATGTTGCATTTGCTGATAATTTTCCTGTATCTGCTGCATGTTTGTCATGTTGAGCTGTTAATTGGTTTGTTTCAAGTCATTGCCATGGCATTTTCCTTTGTCATAGTTTCAAGATTGTTTATATAATACTTATTGTCAGATTAATAACTTCTTTGATTCTTTTGTTTGCTAATCCAATAATTTTTTGAAATAATATAAAAATTAGAAGAATCTATAGCAATAAAATAAAATTCTTTTCATTTTTATGTACCCTTTCAGGGGTTTTAGTTGTCATCTGTTGCTTTATTTATGTTATCTGCAATGTACTCAGAAGTAATTTCCTTTCTTTTAAAGTATAAAGGATGAGAAAGCTCAATTGAAAGACCAGGATACTAAGAAGGTTAAAAATGAAAAAGAAAATATTGAGATTGTTGCAACCAGGAAATACAAGTGTTTAACAGCTCAAGAGAAAACTCATTTGATACAGAGAATGTGAGTATAAGACCATAGAATCATAAGATATAGGGGCAGAATTAGACCATTCAGCCCATTGAGCCTTCTCTGCCATTTGATTATGGCTGGTAGGTTTCTCAACTGAATTTACTTGTCTTCTCCCTGTGACCCTTAATCCCCTAACTAATCCAATGCATCATCCTCCGACACTTCCGCCATCTGCAATCCGACCCCAACATCAAAGACATTTATCCCTCCCCACCCTTGTCTGCTTTCTGGAGGGACCACTCTCTCCGTGACTCCCTTGTCCGCTCCACACTCCCCTCCAGCCCCACCACACCCGGCACTTATTGCTGCAACCTCAGGAAGTGCTACACCTGCCTCCACACCTCCTCCCTCGTCCCCATCCCAGGCCCCAAGAAGTCATTCCATATCAAGCAGATGTTCACGTGCACATCTGCTAATGTGGTATACTGCATCCGCTGTACCCATTGTGGCCTCCTCTGCATTGAGGAAACTAATGGGAGGCTTGGGGACTGCTTTGCAGAACACCTACACTCGGTTCGCAATAAACAACTGCACCTCCCAGTTGGGAACCATTTCAACTCTCCCTCCCATTGCTCAAGTGACATGTCCATCCTGGGCCTCCTGCAGTGCCACAACGATGCCACCCGAAGGTTGCAGGAACAACAACTCATATTCTGCTTGGAACCCTGCAGCCCAATGGTATCAATATGGATTCCACAAGCTTCAAAATCTCCCCTCCCCCACCGCATCCCAAAACCAGCCCAGCTCCTCCCCACCTCCCAAACCTGTTCTTCCTCTCACCTATCCGCTCCTCCCACCTCAAGCCGCATCCCCATTTCCTACCTACTAATCTCACCCCGCCCCCTTGACCTGTCTGTCCTCGCTGGACTGACCTATCTCCTCCCTACCTCCCCACCTACACTCACTTTTACTGGCTCCATCCCCGCCTCTTTGACTTATCTGTCTCCTCTCCACCTATCTTCTTCTCTATCCATCTTTGATCCGCCTTCCCCTCTCTCCCTATTTATTTTAGAACCCTCTTCCCCTCCCCCATTTCTGATGAAGAGTCTAGGTCTGAAACATCAACTTTCCTGCTCCTCTGATGCTACTTGGCCTGCTGTGTTCATCCAGCTCTACACCTTGTTATCAAGAACCTATCTGTTTCTGTCTTAAATAGATTCAATAACTTGCTTCCACAGCCTTCTGCAGCAATGATTTTTACAGAAACAAAATTGCTGGAAAATCTTGGCAGATCTGGTGGTATTTGTAGAGAGAAATCAGTCAACATTTTGGGTCTCGTGGCCCTTCTTCAGAACTGTCTTCCTTCACTTTAAGCTCCCTAATCAAGTCTGTTTCATTGCCACATCCAGAATTGCCAGCTTCCTAGTTGGCTCTACTGCAAACTGCTCCAAAAAATCTAGAAACCTTTCCAAGAATTCTGTTTCTAGGGACATGCTACCAACCTGATTTTCCCAGTCCACCTGTATATTGAAGTCACCGTAATTATTGTCATACTGCCTTTCTTACATGCCTTCTCTATCTCCTGATTTATATTTTGCCCCACTTCCTGACTTCTGCTTGGAGACCTGTACTTCATCATCAGGATCTTTTCTCATTTGTAGTTCCTTGACTGCAGCCACATAACTACTATGTCTTCTGAGCTTATCGCTCCTTGGTATTGATTTAATTTAGTTTCTTACTAAACTCCATCCCTATGCCCATAGAACATATATTCTTAGAAATTTATTTCCCAGCCCTGATCCCCTTGCAGCCACTTCTCTGTGATATCCCTAAGATTGTATCCACCAATTTCAATCTGCACTCAAGTTCATTTACGTTGTTTTGTACATTGCACACATTTAAGGACAACATCCTCAGTCCTGTGTTGATCCTTTTTGGCTTTTTGGAATCTAAATATAAACTTCAGTTGATATTGGGTTAAATGGGAAATGGAGAAGGGAGATAATTATAAAGATTTGGAACTGAAAACTATTCTCAGAATTAGTCATCCTGAAACTATCATTAATTGACACAAAGATCCATCTGGTTCATTAACTTCCTTTAAGGAACAAAATCTGCTTTCCTGGCCTGGCCCACAGCGATGTAGTTGATTGCCGTCTGAAATAGTCTAGCAAGCCACTTTGTTAAAAGGCAGTTGGTATTGCAAACAAATGCTGGTTTGCCAACAATGTAGACCTCAATGGACTGCATGTAGAATCTCTCTGGGCATCCACCCTCAAAGGATGTCAAGAAGGCTTTTCTTTGCTTCCTTGAAAGGAGACCTGAAAACTACCCAGTCACTACAATGACCTTCCTTTGCCTGACTGAGGTCATTCTCATTTTGAACAATTTCTCCTTCATCCCATCTCACTTTCTGCAAGTCAGACATGTGGCAATGAGACCTACAGGGATCCCAGTTATTATCTCTTGTGGGGTATGTGGGACACTTCTTGTTCCTACCCATAACATTTTCTCCAACACATCAATGATATGTTTGGCACTGTTTCCTTCTCTTTTTGGCGTTAGAAAGATTAGTCAATTAGTCAATTTCTCTGTTTCTCTCTCGCTTACTGGTTCATTACTGACTTTACCTTTCTCTTTCTTGACCCATCTGTTTACATTTCTGGGGATAGATTATCCGCTAACATATACTACAATCTCACTGACTCCCTCTAAGGATTTCATTCCCGTCTCCCAGATTTTCCATGTCTACCACACTTGTCGCACCAATGCCGTAGGAGTGCTTCTGATACATCTACCTTTTTTCTCAACCAAGGGCTGCACTGCCATCATGGTTGATAGGGCCCTTTTGCCATTTATGACCTATTTCCTAGATTTTTGTCTTCACTCTTTCTTCTCCCTCCCAGAATTAGGATAGGGTTCCTCATGTCCTTTGTTTCTATATCACCAACCATTGTATTCAAACGATCACTCCCTCCCATTTCTGACAATTTCAGCAAGATGCCACCACTAAATGTATCTTTCACTCCTCTTCCTTGTCAGCATTCCATGGGGACTGCCCCCTCCATAACATCCTGGTCCACTCCTCCATCACTCCTAGCAATTCCCCACCCCTAAATGACACCTACTCTTGCAATAGCAAGAAAGTGTAATACTTATGCTTCACTGTCCAAAGCACCAAGCACACCTTTCAGTGAAGCAACATTTTACTGATATCTTTCATTCAATGCAGTCTACTGTATTCGCTGCTCACAAGAGGTCTCTTCTGAATGTGTGATACTAAACACAAACTGAGTAATTGATCTAGGAAAAACATCTGCTGTTTCTACAGGATTGAACTGACCTTTCCATTGTTTTCCATTTTAGTTCATCATGCTCACATTTTTGATCTAGACCTACTGCGACGATCCTGTGAAACCCATATAAGCTAGGGGAACTGCACCTTATTTTCTGCGTAGGCACTTTACAGACTTCAGGACTCAATATTGAGTTCAATTTCAGAGTATGAGACCTGTCCTCCTTTTGTTGACACTGCCTGTAAGCCAGCATCTACTTTGCATGAGTTGGCTATGATCAAAGCTGACCTATACTTTACAATTCACACCGACTATTAACTCCAATTTTGCTAACCCTCTATTGATTGACAGAATAAGCTTGAAGGGCTGCATGCCCCACTGCTGCTCTTATTTCTTATGTTCTTGAATAGTCAGTTGATGATTTGAAAGCAATTTTCAGAAAGTTTATTTAGTTTGTTGAGAAGATGAAGTTTAGATTTGATGCACTTTGCATTTGAACAAAGAAAGGAAGTACATAATCTGTGAAAGTTGAGAACTCTTTTACAATCCTGAAGCTGTCTTATAGAATGGAAGAGCAGGGGTGTTGATTTTGGAGTGCTGGAGTGTTCGTCTTTGATGTCTTGCAATCTTTGGTAGTAGTCATTGATTATAACAGTTTTTATTTTTACCTTGGGCTGATGTAGAATTTCTGATCTTCTCCCAAGAAGATGGTGTCTCATTCCCCAGGCTCCTGTCTTTCTCTCCAACTGTAGTTTATTATGTTGTACTTTATTTTGGGACTGGCAGTGTGTACTGAGTCAGTCATCTGTTTGAACCCTTTCAGCCAATGAGCATAGGCAGTCGCACATGATAACAAGACAACAGCTGTCCCTTTGCCCACTTTCATTTGAAGGTTAATTGCCATCCTTCTAAAATTAAAACATCCCATTCTCCTACAACAAAAACAAGGTTGCTGGAAAAGCTCAGCAGGTCTGGCAGCACCTGTGGAGGAGAAAACAGAGTGAATGGGTCCGGTGTCCCTTCCTCAGAGCTTCCATCAGTTCTGAGGAAAGATCACCAGACCCGAAACGTTAACTCTGTTTTCTCCTCCACAGATACTGCCAGACCTGTTGAGCTTTTCCAGCAACTTTGTTTTTATTCCCAATTTACAGCATCCGCAGTTCTTTTGGATTTTTATCCCATTCTCCTAGTTACTGCATTGAAACTAGAGCAGTATGGAACCCAGTAAACATTTGATGTCATTCTAATGGAATGTTATGATCTAGGTGATTCACATAACCTTATGCTAGAGATCTTTTTAAATTTGTTGAAAGGCTGGGTACTGCTGCAACACTCACTTTATGCCAAAAATACTAAATACGAAATACTAAAAGCATTGTTTTAAAAGTGACCCCAATTTTCAACACATCATTGTTAAATTATATTAGAATTATAAATGTTATTGTTAAATTACATTCTGTATAACTATGACTACAAAAATTTTTTTTGTCATTTATAACTAACCCTATATAAACCAATAATTTATTGTGGTAGAAGAGCTTAATGTTTTAGAGTTAACAGGATCCTATTTTTAGCTGGTTAGCCATTTACATTTTGCAGAGTTTCTGATGGATCAGAAGAGTTCAGTGAAAGTTCTACAGAGAGTGAGGAAGAGAAACAAGATATGAACAGACAACAGGAATCCAATGCTGACTTACCTTCTGAGTACTGGCAGATCCAGAAAGTGGTAAAATACCTGAAGGTAAGGACTTAAAAAAAGCTTTACCAGGTAGCAATATTGGATATTGGCGTTTTCAGTTTTTGAGGAGAAATCTGTGAGTCTGTTTTTAGCTCTCGGGCAATACAGTGTGGAGCTGGAGGAACACAGCAGGTCAGGTAGGATCAGAGGAGCAGGAAAGTCAATGTTTCAGGTTTGCACCCTTTGTCAGGACCCAAACCATCAACTTTGCTATTTCCCTGACGCTGTCTGTCCTGCTGTGTTCCACCAGCTCCACTCTGTATTGACTCTGACATCAGCATCTGTAGTTCTTACTATCACCTAATGTTCTGGGGGCTAGGGCTCAGATTCTGCAAAGGGATGGTAGAATTTGAATTCAGTGAAGAAAAACCTTGATTTAAGGGTCTAATAACGATGAAAAGCCATTGTTGATTGTCAGAAAAACCCATCTGGTTCACTGATGCACTTAAGGGAAAGAAGCTACCATCCTTACCTGGTCGGGCCTACATGTAATTTCAGACCCACAACAATGTGGTTGACTCTTAACTGCCCTCTGGGCAATTAGGAATGTGCAATAAATGCTGGCCGAGATACAGAGGCCCACATCTCACGAGCGTATAAAAACAAGCACTCCATTAACATATGTACAATCATAAGAAATATATCTGTTTACTGGTATTTAAATTACAGGAGATATTCCTGAAAGTTTTGAATGAGCAAGTTAGTAATGGAAGGAAGTACAATTTGTAAATATGAGGTATCTGTTTCATTGTATCAGAGATAATGGGAACTGCAGATGCTGGAGAATCCAAGATAATAAAGTGTGAAGCTGGATGAACACAGCAGGTCAAGCAGCATCTCAGGAGCACCCCACCAACGTCCAGATACAACGCATCATCCTCCGACACTTCCACCATCTACAATCTGACCCCACCACCCAAGACATTTTTTCATCCCCACCCTTGTCTGCTTTCCGGAGAGACCACTCTCTCCGTGACTCCCTTGTTCGCTCCACACTGCCCTCCAACCCCACCACACCTGGCACCTTCCCCTGCAACCACAGGAAGTGCTACACTTGCCCCCACACCTCCTCCCTCACCCCTATCGCAGGCCTCAAGATGACTTTCCATATTAAGCAGAGGTTTACCTGCACATCTGCCAATGTGGTATACTGTATCCATTGTACCCGGTGTGGCTTCCTCTACATTGGGGAAACCAAGCGGAGGCTTGGGGACTGCTTTGCAGAACACCTCCGCTTGGTTCGCAATAAACAACTGCACCTCCCAGTCACGAACCATTTCAACTCCCCCTCCCATTCTTTAGATGACATGTCCATCATGGGCCTCCCGCAGTGCCACAATGATGCCACCCGAAGGTTGCAGGAACAGCAACTCATATTCCGCTTGGGAACCCTGCAGCCCAATGGTATCAATGTGGACTTTACCAGCTTCAAAATCTCCCCTTCCCCCACAGCATCCCAAAACCAGCCCAGTTCGTCCCCTCCTCCCACTGCATCACACAACCAGCCCAGCCTGTCCCCTTCCCCCACTGCATCCCAAAACCAGCCCAGCCTGTCTCTGCCTCCCTAAACTGTTCTTCCTCTCACCCATCCCTTCCTCCCACCTCAAGCCGCACCTCCATTTCCTACCTACTAACCTCATCCCACCTCCTTGACCTGTCCGTCTTCCCTGGACTGACCTATCCCCTCCCTGCCTCCCCACCTATACTCTCCTCTCCACCTATCTTCTTTTCTCTCCATCTTCGGTCCACCTCCCCCTCTCTCCCTATTTATTCCAGAACCCTCACCCCACCCCCCTCTCTGATGAAGGGTCTAGGCCCGAAACATCAGATTTTGTGCTCCTGAGATGCTGCTTGGCCTGCTGTGTTCATCCAGCTTCACACTTTATTATCTGTTTCATTGTTAGGTGAGCAGAAACTCGACAATGGCTTTGTGTTATAGAACTATGTACAAATTTATGTAACTGCTCGCGCTCTTCTACATATGTAGAACACCTGCACCAATAATCTTTTTAATATAAAACATTTGGTTGGAACTCTAGATTTTGTGGTGTTTGAATGGGGTCAAAATCTGGTTAACCACAGGACACTTGTTTTACAAGGAGAATGCCAATTGCTTAATTAGGCAGTAACATTTGTAATTGGCAACAAAATTAATAGTTTTCAATCAAGTTAAAAGATTAAAGATATGTCCTCTACAGTTAGACCTGTTTAGTCAAGAGGTAATCAAATAATGAGCATGTTGTATTTATGAAAAACAATCATTGAAACTGTATCTGCAACATTTTTAAAACCTTGAATTTGCATCCATGATATGGTCCACAGATGTTTAAGTCTTCCGGAAAGATCACATGACTCAGTGTCTGGTTAGTTTTAGCATTCAATAGGGAATAATTATGATTCTTATCAAATTGAAAGCAATGGTCATGACTTTGTTTTGAAAAGATGCAGTTTTCTCAATTTAATACAAAGGAATTGATTTTCCCCCCGAGCGGTTTTTGACAAGTATGGATTATTTTAATTGCTAGACTTATTTAAGTCAGACCGTTACTCTTAATTCTGTATGGGCACAGAGAGAATGCAGAGCAGCTATCAGCAAATGAACATTGGGTAGACCTGTGTGCATCCTGGTATATTAATGGTGAGGAGATTTTGAAAACGTCTGTAGGAAATGTAAGAGGAAGAAGCTGAGCATACAAAAAAGCCAGGCAGACAAACCCCTCACATCTAGACACTTCAGACACATTTTTAACGTCTCTTCTTCCACAAATATCCATTGTTTAAATAGCATGCCATTTTCTGGAATAAGCAAAATAGCAGACAAAAGACTAGAGCCCATAAAGAAGAACAAATCCCTGGAAAATTACTTTTCAACTTCTATGGTCAGCCCATTGAAATAAGGATAATGTCCATCAGATTTTATGATGTGTGTGTTGTCGTCAAGTGACTCAGAAGACTAAATCTGGAGCCACAGGTCTTTGGGGAGAGAGGACGAACTGTGCTGATGAAAGAGTTTCCGGGAGCCAATGTTCTTTTTTTTTCCTCCAGCCCACACCGTGTCTCCACGCTAGACCTAACTGACTACTTTTGGAGATCGAATCCAGCCCAAAAGTTCAAATTGACAGCCATACATTAACTGTTAATTTTAAAATTTTTATAGTTTGAGCTTTGGGCAGTGAGGTCATGACTTTCCGTGTGGAGCACATAGGACGACTTGTCCTTTTCTGATACCACTTCGGAAAGTTTTATGCTGACTGGAAGATCCTTGTGAAATTAGCCACAGATCCACTTCTCTGCTAAGCCTTGAGTTAAAATTGGATGGGTCATTTTTCTTCAGAGGAAGTATTTTGGATCTGAACACAAAAGTTAACTGAAGTAAAACCAAAAACCGTGGATGCTGAAATCTGATCAGACCATTTTGATGAAGAGTCACCTGACTCAAAACATTAACCCTGCTCTCTTCCAACAGACGTTGCAAACCTGCTGAGTTTCTCCGGCAATTTCTGTTTTTGTCATATGTGTAACCTGCTTGTTCCTAATGGTCCAGTTGCACATCTCCATCCTGTGGCCAAGATTAAAATCATCCCAACTTCTCAAACTTGCTTTATTTGTATTATGTGTAATAGAAATCAGGCATTCAGAATTATTTTTATTCATTTAGCACATGTTGGCTGGGCTAGTATTTTAGTATCAATCCACCCTAGTTATCCTTGAGAAGGTAGCAATGAACTGCCTCCTTGAACTGCTGCAATCCATTTGGTGTAGGTAGATTCACAATGGTGTTGGTGTGGGAGTTCTAGGCTTTTGACCTAGCAATACTGAAGGAACAGCAATACAATTCCATGTCAGGCAGTGGTAGTACTCTTGCCCTTGCCCTTTTAGATAAAACTGATTATAAGTTTGGAAGGTGCTGTCTAAGGAGCTTTGGTGAGTTTCATAATATCTAGTGACATTAATAGTTTTATCCTTCTGCCTTCAGAGAGTGTTTTTATGCTATGTGAATTTTCCCTTTTCTGTGCCCCAATGTGATATTCAATATTCTTTTACCTGCTTGAATTATAGGGCTTTTTTGGTTAAGTCTATATTACACCATGTTTTTTGGAGGGTTTTTTATGAGGCCCAGCAGGTTTTCTTGCCATATCTTACCAAATTTGCCTCATTAATTACCTACCCCACCCCTATGCCTGACCAACATTCAGCCCTTCACCCCTTCTGTGGAGAGGATCCGGACTCTGACTGCCCTAAGCAGCCTCTGGAATGTTTGTTTGGTATCAGAGGTGTCCTTGATTTATTGTAGTAGGAATTCCTAAATGAAAGTGGGTGGCACGGTGGCTCAGTGATTAGCACTGCTGCCTCACAACACCAGGGACCCAGTTTTGATTCCACCCTCAGGCGATTTGTCTGTGTGGAGTTTGCACATTCTTCCTGTGTCTGTGTGGGTTTCCTCCGGGTGCTCCAGTTTTCTCCCACAGTCCTAAGATGTGCAGGTTAGGTGGATTGGCCATGCTAAATTGCCCATAGTACTCAGGGATGTGTAAATTAGGTGCATTTGGGGAATGGGTCTGGGTGGGATGCTGTTAGGGTTGGTGTGGACTTGTTGGGCTGAAGGACCTGTTTCCACACTGTAGTGGTTATATGGTTCTATGAAAGCTGCCTCCTTTGACATGACTGAAAATTGCATTAAAATGATTGTTATTGGCACAGCCCAAGATGTAACACTGAAGTGCAGAAGTGTTCTATAAATAGAACAGAGATGTGCCCTGAGGATTCTTGGAGTTTGGCATGTGTCAGATACCAATATGGACATGGAATATTTGTGGTTGGTGCCCATAGAGTGTTTGAGCCCAGTGTTCAACCCAAACCCATCGCTATCAGAGCACAAAAACAGGTTATTTGGTCCATCTGCTCCACCATTCATTGAGATGATGGCTGCCCTGATAATCCTCAATTCCATTTTCCATAAGACCATAAGATATAGGCGCAGAAATTAGGCCATTCAGCCCATCAAGTCTGCTGTGCCATTCAATCACTTTTGCCTCTCTTTTGCCCTTTATCTACCTAAAGAAACTCTTACAGTCTTCCTTTGTATTACTGGCTAGCTTACCTTCATATTTAATCTTCTCCCTCCCTATTTCTGTTTTTATTGCACTCAGTTGGTTTTTGTAAGTTTCCAAATCCTCTGCTTCCCACTGCCCTTTGCCACATTTCATGCATTCTTTTTTGCTTTTATACTGTCCCTGACTTCCCTTGTCAGCCTTGGTTGTGTTGTCCTCCCGTTAGTCTCCTGAATTACTTCCAGAAACTCCTGCCATTGCTGTTCCACTGTCTTTCTTGCTCGGCTCCTCTCTCGGTCAATTCTGCCCAGCACCTCCCTCGTGCCTCTGTGTTGCCTTTATTCAGTTCTAATACTACTACCTTTGTTTCTGTCTTCTCCCTCTCAAACTTCAAAGTAAGCTCAATCACATTATGATCACTGCCTCCGCTTTCACCTTAAGGCCTCTTTTCAAGTCTGCCTCATTCCTCAACACTAAATCCATTATTGCCTGTTTCCTAGGGGGCGCCGCAACAAGCTGCTCCAAAAAAGCCATCTTGTCAACATTCCACAAATTCCTTTTCTTGCAATCCACTGCCACCCTGATTTTCCCCGTCCACCTTCATATTGAAATCTCTTATGATCCTGTAACTTTGCTTCTCATACACATCATTTCTTTCTCCTGGTGTATCTTGCACTTTAGCTCGTGCCTACTGTTGAGAGGCCTGTACTTAACTCCAACAGTGGTTTCTTTACCTTTGCGGTTCCTCAATTCTGTCTGCACAGGTTCTACACCATTTGACCCTACTTCATTTCTTACTATTGATTTAATTTCATTTCTTACAAATAAGGCAATCCCATCCCCTCTGCCCACCTGCCTATCTTTTCAATGGGATTGAAATCCTTGGATGTTCGGTTCCCAATCCTGATGCCCTTGCAACCATGTCTCTGTGATGCCCACCACATCATACCTGCCAATTTTGATCAGTGCCACAAGCTCATTTAATTCTGAGGAAGGGTCACTGGTCCCGAAACTCTGTTTTTGCCTTCACAGATGCCGCCAGACATGTTGAGCTTTTCCAACAACTTTGTTTTTGTTCCTGATTTACAGCATCCGAAGTTCTTTCGGTTCTCATTTACCTTATTTCTTATACTGCGTGCATTCAGATATAACACCCTCAGTCCTGGATGAATTGTCCCTCTTCTCATTGTCATTCATCTGTCCAGTGTGCTTGAAGTTTAATTCCTAACCCTTTCCAAACACTTTGTCCTACTGTGTCTGTGCTGGAGACCTTAATAAACTCTCCTGAGTTCTCCCTTCCTGTCATTTCGTTCATATTTTTCCACGTAGTTAAATCCGCCCTTGCAGATGTTAACTTGCTGCTTTGCTTCCAACTGGGATATTTACCTTTCCCTTAGCCCCACTTTCTATCTTAAAGCCTTGCCTTATTTTTCTGCGTTATCCCCACAACCCTTGATTTCCTTAATGTTTGAAAACCTGTCTATCTCAGCTTTGAATATACTTAACGACTCACAGCATCTCAGGAGATTTTGCTCCTCTTGTTCTGGTGGTAATGGTATCAAGGCTGCATCCATCTTAGGCTCTGAGGTTTCCTTGACATTAGGTGGAAGGGGAGAATCTACGGTTTCCAACAGGCCTTCTGGCTGTTCTGAGGGGCCAGGTATGTTTTGTTCCTGCCCTGTTTGTGAGGTAAACTACCCAAATTTTGTAAGTGACAGGATCTGACCTCATGCCAACCTCGTCTCGTACCCATACAACGCCATTTCCATGGTTCCAGCACCTAATTTCATCCCTTGAATTAAACTGTCTCTCTCGCAAAGGAGTGGGTAAAGGTCAGCCTGGGTAAATGGATCGGTGCTATTGGGGATCATTAGTGGCTGACACCTTCCCCTGCAACCGCAGGAAGTGCCACACTTGCCCCCACACCTCCTCCCTCACCCCCATCCCAGGCCCCAAGATGACTTTCCATATTAAGCAGATGTTCACCTGCACATCTGCCAATGTGGTATACTGTATCCATTGTACCCGCTGTGGCATCCTCTACATTGGGGAAACCAAGCGGAGGCTTGGGGACCGCTTTGCAGAACACCTCCGCTTGGTTCGCAATAAACGACTGCCCCTCCCAGTAGCGAACCATTTTAACTCCCCCTCCCATTCCTCAGATGACATGCCCATCATGGGCCTCCTGCAGTGCCACAATGATGCCACCCGAAGGGTTGAATATGAAACTCATATTCCGCTTGGGAACCCTGCAGCCCAATGGTATCAATATGGACTTCACAAGCTTCAAAATCTCCCCTCCCCCCACTGCATCTCAAAACCAGCCCAGATCATCCCCTCCCTCCACTGCATCCCAAAACCAGCCCAGCCTGTCTCCGCTTCACTAACCTGTTCTTCCTCTCACCCATCCCTTCCTCCCACCTCAAGCCGCTCCTCCATTTCCTACCTACTAACCTCATCCTGCCTCCTTGACCTGTCCGTCTTTCCTGGACTGACCTATCCCCTCCCTACCTTCTCACCTATACTCTCCTCTCCACCTATCTTCTTTTCTCTCCATTTTCGGTCCGCCTCCCCCTCTCTCTCTATTTATTCCAGAACCTTCTCCCCATCCCCCTCTCTGATGAAGAGTCTAGGCCCGAAACGTCAGCTTTTGTGCTCCTGAGATGCTGCTTGGCCTGCTGTGTTCATCCAGCTTCACACTTTGTTATCTTGGATTCTCCAGCACCTGCAGCTCCCATTATCACTCCACTCTGTCCCGAATCTGTTGAGGTTTGGGTATGCTACTAATGTCTTCCACCATGATGACTGATGTCAAGTACCTATTCAATTCCTCCACCTTTTTTTTTCCCTATTACTACACCTCCAGCCTCAATTTCCAACAGTCCAAAGTCTGCTCTTGCCTCTGTCTTACCTTTTATATATCTAAAAAAGGTGCCTTGCATTATTCTTTAATATTACAATCTACCTTAAGCTCATATTTCATCTTCACCCCTTATTTTTTGTTTAGTTGTCTTCTGCTGATTTTTAAAGTCTACCCAATCCTCTGGCTTCCCACTATTCTTCATCACATATGTTTTTTCTTTGCTTTTATGTTATCCCAGACTCCCCTTTTCAGCCATGGTTGCCTTGCCCTCCCCTTAGTGTATTTCTTCTTCTTTGGAATGAATTTCTGCTGTTCCTCCTGAATTACCACTAGAAAATCCTGCCAATGCTACTCCTCCATCTTCCTTGCTCGGCATCTCCTCCAATCAACTGGCCAGCTCCTTTGTCATGTCTTAGCAGTTACCGTTGCTCACTTGTAATACTGTCATATCTGATTCAACCTTTTCCATCTCCAACTGCAAAGTGAATTATATTTTATTATGGTCACTGCCCCCTTGAGGTTCCTTCACCTTAAGCTCCCTAATCAAGTCAGCCACATTACATAACGTCAAATCCAGAATTACCTGTTCCCTAATGGGCTGTACCACAGGCTGCTCCAAAAGAATTCTCATAGACATTCCACTAATCCCTTTTCTTCGGATCCACTACCAACATGACTTTCCCCACCCATCTGAACTTTGAAATTTCCCATGATTATTGTAATAGTGCCTCCTTTACATGCCTTGTCTAACTCTTGAATTTTCTGGACATCATTTTGATTACTATTCATTGCCTGTGCACAACTCCCATTAGTGTAATTTTCCTTTGGCAGTTTCCCAACTGTACCCACTCAGATTCTACGCCTTCTGAATGTATATCGCTTCTTACCATTGATTTAATTTCATTTCTTAATAACAAGGCAACCCCACTCCCTCCCCATCTACTTGTCCTCACAATAAGATGTGTAATCCTTGGATATTTAGTTCCCAGCCCTGATATCCTTACAGCCATGTCTCCGTGATATCCACAGTATCATATCCACCAATTTAAATTGCGCGAGATGCTCATTTATCTTGTTTCGTAAACTGCATGCATTTAACTACAACATCCTCAGTTTTGCATTGACTGCCTCTCTTTTTCACAGTTGACTTCTTGTCTGCTGTGCCTTAAGTTATATTTCTGACCCGTTTCATGCTGCCTGTCCTATTACTTGTTCCAGAAACTTCAATGATCTCTGCTTAGCCCTCCCTTACCACTTTAATTTTTTCTATAGTTTTCCATGCAACTGGACCCAGTCCCCTCTATTTACTTTAAATAGTGTTATTATATGGTGAAAGGAGAGGGCAGATTTGGCTGTTTACATTTTTATAAGTTATTACGTGAAAATACCAGAGCATTGAGTGACAGTAGAGCATATCAGGAATTTGGATGCCGGGCTCGATGTGCATTAACGTTTTCCTGTCCATTAAAATGAATCAGTGAAAAATTGCATAGATTATGAATCAGGGCCTAATGTGTGTTCACAACATGTATAGCTCTGCATTGTGACTGCTGGATTGTGTTTGAATGTGCACACAAACTATATGAAATCTGACATATATATCTGAAATGGGATTTTTTTTTAAATGCAACTAGTGTGCAAACAGCAAACTAAAGTTTGATCTGAATCCTTTTCAAAGGAAGTGTTCTAGACTAAGTTACCTAGTCATGCAGGAATTTTGGACGAAAGGATTCAGACATCTGTAGCATGTGTGTAAAAACGTAATGAGTAAAGTAGCAATATTTTACTACTTAAATAAAATACAAGATGCCTACTGAAAAAGCCGATTTAAAATGCTAGTATTTTAACACTTGTATTCTGCCATGGGCAACTTTTGAATTAAATATTGTTAGAATCCAAAAGCAGCTGAAATCTAGGTCCAGACTATTTCAGAATATTTTCCTGGAATCAGTTATGATGTAATTTAGAAACCAATAGGCTTATTTTTATGCAGTCAACTCCATTTGAATGCATATCTGACATATGCAAACCCCAGATGTATAATGGATTTTTCCATGTCATAATTCTTGTATATAAGCCTCAAAGTAAAATTTAGGGGTAGAAAAAAGGGCATTGGCCCATAAAGTCTCTGCCTTTTGAACTGAGCTGAATCCATTCTTCTTACTACTTATGATATACACAATGCCTCTACTTCAGAAAGTTAAATCATGTCACCTGAACCCATTTACACTGCAGTCTTTGCTTCAGTAGACTGCTCCAGTAATTATTCAATGCATCTATTAATCTTTGTCTGAAATAATATTTTCCTCAATGTTTTATTTACAGTTGTAATTTCCTGTGTTTCAAAATGATGTCACCTAGATATGAAACCTTTCAACATTGTGAATGATTTGTCTGGAGCAACTATATCAATTTACTTTATAATTTTGAAAGGTTCCATTAAGTTATCTTATAGTCTTTTTTTTAAGTAGAACAAATCCAATTATAGTCAGCTTGATTACCAGGTTATGTTGAGTTCAGATGTACATAATGATAAGGAGCGTAGATGGGAAAAATTATCAACATGTACACACATGTAAAGTCAATTTTTAACAAAAATTGTAAATATAACAAATTTCATCTCCTAGACATCATGGGGTTGGGCTTTACATGTCCTTTGCTTGTTTTATGGGGATTAACACCTTAGTCAATTTGGACCCAAAAAGAAAACAGTTGCAGTGGAATAAAGTAAAAACTAAAACTAAGATCTTAAGTAAAAAGTAACAACAGTAAAGATTGATATTAAATCTGGAACATTTATTTATTTTATAACCTTACAACCAATGGATATGCCATGCTTGAACTGATTTTAATGAGGTCAGAGTGGTGGACCACATAGAATATGAGTTCCTTGATTGGGACTGTGAATCTAGCCCAATCAGGGAGCCCTGGCTGTCAGATAAGAACATGAATGTCATACATCCTGTTCGCTCTTCTATTTTACATCTCTATTAGTCATTTACCACCATTACCTTGACCTTGTCTTTTGCTCTGGCACCCTCACCATCTGTTCAACTTGTGCTTTCTCCCACTCTGTTAACAACATAAAATTTTCCATTTTCTGGCTCTTTCAGTTTTGAAGGAAAGTCATACTGGACTTGAAGCATTAACTATGTTTCTCTCCATAGATGCTGTCCAACCTGCTGAGTTTCTCTAGCCTTTTCTACAATTGTTTCAGATTTCTGTTTGTATTTTGCTTTCATTTGTCTTAACGGCCTGGTTATGCTATATCATCATATGGATTGTCTTTGTTTTTGTTATTAGATCATCAGTAATACCACCAAGTATGGCATTATAATTCTATAAGGTGTCGTCATTTGTACTATTGTTCATTTCCAATATTTCACATTATATGAATAGTGTTTTTTATTTTAATATGGAATATGGTCTTTAATGGCTGGGCCAAAATGTATAAGCCAACACTAATAACTCTTGAAAAAGTAACAATGAGCCTTCTTGACATGCTGCAGCCCATTTATTATAAGTACACTAGCCACACTGTAATGGAGAGAATGCTGGAATTTTGAAGCAGCAATAATGAAGTGTAGTAATTGGTCACTTTTGAATATGAGCACTGAGGCAAGGGTCATGTAACCTTGCTAGCCCATCAGGCATTGAGTGGTAAATCTGCGGGAGGTGTATGAGACTTAATCAGCAATTCAGCAGAGGTGCTAGGCATGTACTCTGTTAATTAGTGTTATTAGACATATTAAATTGTTATATTTCCTACATTAAACGTCACAGCCAAACTTTGAAATCATTACATGGGTGACAAGATAAAGGACAGCAATTCACATAGCAAAACAAAAAGCCAGATAAGCCCATCCTCAAAGAAGATAACAGTCAAATGCCTCTTTGGGGTAAATTAGCACCATTCAGTCTGTCTACAGAAGATTGAATATGGAATGTCAAATGCTTGAAATTATTTGTTGACTACACGGAGGGCACAAACATATTATTTGATTGAAAACTCAGGGGAGATCAGACCTGACAAATCTGATAAAATTCTTTAAGGAGGAAATAGGCAAATTAGAAGAAGGAGTGCCATTGGATGTGATTTGTTTGGATTTCCATAAGGCCTTTGATAAATTGCCTGTTTTGGCCCAGACCAAACCCTCAAAATATCTCAAGGAGATAGGGTCTAGGGCTAACTTTTATTTCAAGGCAAGTGTAAGGTGCTGCATTCCAGGTGTGTTTCGATTGGTTGATTACTAGGCTTCAAGCAAAACAAGCTTTATTATGACAACACACTTAAGATACAAACAAAAATTAGAAATGGCATAACTTCAACTCCATTAAAATAGTTAATAAGATAATACATTATTTAACTACTAATCATCTAATATAACGGCATCCCGTAACCATACCCTTGGCAAAGGCAAATTCAACGAAACAGATTATCCTTATGTGCTACCTCCAGTCCAGTAGAAAGGAACATTGAAACAATCAGTCTAGCAGCAGAGAGAGATCTCAAGCTTTTTGCAGCAGCAGAGAGAGTTGTAACTACTAATTTCTACAGCTAACTTCAAACCCTAACTGAAAACAAAACTAAAACCCTGAGTCAGTTTGACCCTGCTTCTACCCACTCGTGTCTAACTGAAAAAAAACCCTCAGTCAGCTAAAACCTGTTTACCCACTACTTTTGAAGCAGACATTTTTGTGACACTGTGGCAACACCATATATATATAAAACTAAACCTAAGCATGAAAACATTCAATACTACAGTCCATCTCAGTCCGTTTATTCCGCCACCAAATACTGTTTTCCTTCATTAAAGTCATGAGAAGGCATTGGCAATTATGCTCTGTCATCCCATCATGTGTATAATTTTCAAATTGAATGGCTATACTAACGAACTCCTTCTAAACAGTCTGGTATTTCTATCCTTAATTTTTTCCAAAAATGTTACGGCTTTATGACTAGTATACATAGTTGTCTCAGTTATGTTACTAGCAACATAAATGTTGAAATATTGCAACAGCAACATCAAAGTCAAGGTCTGTTTCTCAATGGTGGAACATTTCTTTTGATGAATATTCAACTTTCAAGAAAAATGCCCACTAGGCCTTTCTGTACTCTTGTCTTCTTGCAAGAGTACAGCAGTACACCCACAACGCTCACATCAATAGCCATCTTAAATGGTTTTGTGTAATTAGGTGTTATTAACACTGGAGCAGCGTTCAACGCAAATTTCAGGCAGTCAAATGCCTTCTGACAATCCCCTGCCACTGAAATTTTCTGCATTTCTTCACCAATTAGTCAGTGGAGCAAACACACTGCTAAAATTTGGTCCGTAATTTCAACAGAAACTACTCAGCCCCAAGAATCACATAGCACTTCCCTCATCATTGGTGATATGGGAAACTCTCCGGTAACCTTTGTTTTCCCATCCCATGAGGCAATTTGTCCGTGTCTAATGATAAATTGCCAAGGAATGTGACCTGAGATTTTGCAAACTCACTCTTGACCAAGTTTATCACCACGCCCGCCACTTGAAGCTGATGGAACAATTCCACTAGATGCTCCAAATGTTCCTTCCATGTGTGACTAAAAATCACCAGATCATCTATGTACACCACACAACTGGGTAATCCCAAAACTACCTTATTGGTTAATCTTTGAAATGTGGCTGGTGCATTCTTCATATCAAATGTCATGATTTTAAACTGGTAATGTCCACTCAGTGTCACGAAAGCCAAAATTTCCTTTGCTATTTCGGATAAAGGTATCTGCCAGTATCCTCTAAATAAGTCCAACTTAGAAGCATAAGTTGCTTGTCCCATCTTCTGAACACAATCTTCCAATCATAGAATAGGGTATTAATCGGATTTCGTAACTGTATCGATATTTTGATAGTCTGCACACAGTCGTTGGCACCATCTGGTTTTGGAACCATCACTGAATGAGCTCCACTCACTGCAACTCACTCAGTCAATCATTACTTCTCTGAGCTTGCTTTCAATGTCTTTTTGAACTTGTTCTAATTTTAGAGGGTTAAGCTGATAAGAATGTTGCTTAATTCGAACAGCATTTCCTATAACAACATCTGCATAATTGGTTCAGTACTTCCCAGCTTATTCCAACATATGTCTGCATGTGACTGTAATAATTCTTTCAGGTCATTTTCATCTTTCTTTGGAAGGCAACTCATGTCATAACATGAACAAAGTGAAATGGTATAAATTGGTTTCATGTAGCAAGCTACATACTTACAAATCCTGCTTTGCCACTGATGTTTGCACCACTCTCCATGAAAGTTACCATTCGCACCATTAAAATGAAACTAAACTCAAAGCTGTAAACTTTTGCAGTGAGCACATTCTGTAAAATAAAAACCTGTCAATTTATTCTAATTTCTGAGAACTTTCTCATTACCCAATTGATTTGAGGAAAAGCAATTTTAGAATCATCTGGATTTGGTTCTTCATTCTGAGTTGCAACGAGCTACACATTCCCTTTTGCTTTCCTTCCCTACCAAAGTATCTTTTGAGCATATTCAAATAATACACCCTGTGAATTTTCCTTCTAGCATTCTTATCAAATAATTCACGTCACTCAACTTTGATTTGATAAAGGCCACTAAACCTTGCTTTCAAAGGTTCACCGATCATTGATAGTAATACACCTTATCTCCATGATCAAAACCACAAAATTTTGATTCGAGTTTCATTATATGCCAAATGCCTTCTGACACTCCCCTTTCACTGAAAATTTCTGCATCTTCACCAATTAGTCAGTGGAACAAACACACTGCTAAAATTTGGTATGAAATTTCAATAAAAACTACTCAGTCCCAGCTCCAAGTTTCATTATGTGCTGCTGCGAGTTTCATTATATGCTGTGTTACTTTTAAAAGCTCTCCAGCCAATTCACCTGCTCTATTCTATCTCCCCCTCTCTAAGAGTTGACACACAGACCAATAGTGTAGTCTCTGAACTCTGACTGACCAATCTCATTTAATTCATTTCAGTGGTCTTCACAACTCTAAAAAATAATTCAAAGGGACTACATTTAGTTGATTGACTAGGTGTGTTCCTAATTGCATAAAGTACAAATAGAATTCCTTTATATCATTCCTCTGGATACTCTTGACGATAGGCCCTCAACAAAGTCATTAAAATTTGATGCAACTGTTCTAATGCTCCCTCTGATTCTGGATGATACGCAGTTGATTTAAATTGTCTGTACCAAGTAAAAAAAAGGAGAAACTTTCTACAACCCTTTTAGTTGTGATACTCTGTGATGGAATGGCTTCCAGAAATCTAGTAGACACATCCGTTATGCTCAACAAATACTGATTTCCACTTTTTGTTTTAGAGAGGGGTCATATAAAATTAATTGTGCTCCTAAGATGCTGCTTGGCCTGCTGTGTTCATTCAGCTCTACACTTTGTTATCTAAGACTCAAATAAGATCAATTATGCAATCAATTTATAAATCATTTGTCAGATGCTGGAATGGGTATTAAGAATGTTGATTTTATCACTGTTTGAGGTTTTCCTATTACCTCACAAGTGTAACATGTCCGGCAAAATTCAACCACATCTTTATGCAGTCTGGGCCATGAAAAATGTTTTTGTATTTTGGCTTGAGTTTTCTTTACTCCCAAATGACCTCCTCCTGGTAACTCATGTGCTACCTGCAACACCTCCTTTCGATAACCCACTGGTAATATAACTTGATGAACTTCTGCCCATTTGCATCCACTCGAATATGTGGTGGTTTCCATTTCCTTAGCAAGACTTCATTTTGAAGATAGTAACATTCTGGGATGCACTCAGATTCTTCCTCTGTGTATGCTTTTTAATACAACTGCTTTATTTTTTATCTCTCTGTTGTAATTCAGCTAACTTCTCTGAAATAAAAGTATCCACTTTGTCCTCTGCCTGTTCTTTCTTCTTCTCAACCGTTTGATCAAAAATAGTTTCTGAAAATTTAATTTCAATTCCCTTATCTTTACTCTTTGATTTCTCCTACTGTTTAAATCTTGTGACCTTTGTGATCTACAGTCAGGAAAAATCCCAGGATACACTTCCTGTAACACCTCAGTTGTCTGATTTTCCATTGGCTTTTCAATCACCGTTGGCATTTTTCCCACCTGTGATCCAGCTATATCATTACCAAAGATAAACTATAATTTCCGAACAGAGAATTTCTGTATCATCCTGCCACCACTTCACTTTTCAGTGGACTCTCTAGCCTCACCTTAGATAATGGGACACTACTCTTCTCCATAGGAATTCCACATATTACCACCTTTTCTGGCAGTACTCCTGATGTGCACATCTCCTCATCTCTCACCATTAAAAGTTGACTTGCTCCCGCATCTCTTAAAACCTTGATTTCTTTACTTATTTCTCCTGGTACACATGAGAGAACCTTACCCATGCAAGCAAATCCTTTAAAGATGTCTGGCATTTTCTTACCAACCAAGCCCTGACCAGGCTGTGCATTCTTTTACTGCTCTTTTGCTTCAACTGTATTTTCCTTTGCCACTTTAACAAGTCCCCACCTGCCGACCCCGGAAAATCCTGTTTTACCACATCTGTCTTCTCAGTACATTTTTATAAACCACTAACACTGCCTTCACATGCCCTACTTTATTGCACTGAAAACATCTGAGGACTTTACCTTTTTCTCGTCCCCTGCATAGGTTTCTTTTTTAACCTTTTAAAATCTTTGTTGGCTATGAGATCTCCCTTTCCCTTACCAAATGAGGGTTTCTCTTTTCACCAATTTCTATGTTCCACAGATTGAAATTGATTTCAGAAGCCATACTTTTATTTATGAACTAACTCATAATCATCTGCCCTTTCTGTTGCTAATCTTACAGTTTTAACTCTCTGCTCTTCCCCATAAGTTCTAACTATTTAAGGAAGTGAATTTTTGAACTCATCCAAAATAACAGTCTTTCTAAGAGTGTCATATGTTTGATCCAAGTTCAATACCCTTACCACCCATCAAAGTTACTGTTTGATCCTTTCAAGTTCTATATACCTCCTTCTTAGATTCCTAAAACATTGTCTGAAGGCCTCTGGCACTAGTTGATAAGAATGTAAGCACTTAATATGCCTTTTTTCACCTCATCATACCCCCAGATACGTCCTCTGAAAGTGACCTCACTAGCTCTACCTTCCAACTTTTTTGAATCAACAATACCCACATAGCCAGTGGCCATTTCATTTGACTAGCCACTTTCTCAAATGAAATGAAAAAGGCTTCTATGCTTTCTTGTTGAACTTTGGCAAAGCTTGGATACATTTAAGCAGATCCCATAAGGCCTTTGGCTATGATGGATTTGCTCTTCATCAGTGTCCTTATCACTACTCCCCCCTTTTACCTTTACTTCTGCCATTTTAAGTCAGCTTTCAATTTTCAGTTGTAACTTCCGAAGTTCTGAAGTTCTCTCTTTCCCCCTTTCTTCCTTCTCTCTTTCCTCTGCTAGGGCAATTGTTTTGTTTTGTTTTCTTCCCTTACATTTGCCTCGACTTCAAGCTGCTTATATTGAAATTGAATTTTAGCCATTTTTAATGATTCTAACTGCATCATGGCATCACAAATGCTGATCTATTAATGTGATGATCTCCCCTTTCCTCATGGGCATAGATAACCTCAGCGTCAGCTTGTCTGCCAATTCTAAAAGCTTTGCCTTACTCACCTTCTGTAAACCACCCCAAGTGAATTCTTCCATGCCAAGGAAACTCTTAGTCTCTGAAATAGCATTACTGCACAAGGCATACCCTATTTAAACCAACTGAGTGCAGCACTGAAAAAAAGAACATCAACGCTTACTACTCACTACTTTTGAGTCCAATAAACGTAAACCCGACTTTGAATTAAAGATTTTGATCCTCAGGAGAGCCCTAAATTTGTCATTGTCAACACCACACCCCCTCAAAATATATCAAGGAGATAACTTAGACTCTAACTTTTATCTTATTTAAAATCAAGTGTAAGGCACTGTGTTCCAGATGTGATTCATTGAGCAGTTTTAAGCTTTACTATTTCAACAGTTAAAATACAAACAAAAAAAAGAAGAATTGGTATAGCTTTGACTTCATTGAAATACTAAGTAAAATAATATATTATTTTACTATTATTCCTCAACTGTTCCAATATAGAAACATCCCGTAAACGCAACCTTGGCAAAGGTCAATTCAGCAAAACAGATAATCCTGTCAACCCAAAGAAGGGAACACTGAAAACAAAAATCAATCTAGCAGCAGAGAGAAAACTCAAAGCTGTGTCTGTCAGCTTCAGCAGCCAACTCCACACTCCGACTGAAAGCAAAACTAAAATCAAGATCTAAATGAGCCTGCTCTGGCCACTCATGCTTCTTTCATCTAATTTAAAAAATACTCAGGGAGCTCAGAGCTGTTTACCCACTGCTTCTGAACCAGACATTCCAGTGCCACTGTGGCAACATCTCTCTGCAAGAGAAACGGCAGGTTAAATCTCTCTTAAAGGCACATGCTGCACAGGAGACTGCTAAATAAAATAAGAGCCCATGGTGTTAGGAGTAAATTATTGGCATAGATACAGGATTGGCTGACCCGCAGAAAAGTGCTCTTTTTCAGGGTGGCACCTGGTGACTAGTGGAGTTCTAAAGGTAACAGTGTTGGGACTGTAACTATTCACGAAGGAACCAAGAAACTGAGGGCATTGTTTGCAGATGACACAGAGGTAGGTGTAGCAGCAGATAGTGTTGAGGAAGCAGGGGAGGCTGCAAAAACACTTGGAAAGGCTAGGATAGTGGGAAAAGAAGTGGCAGATGGAATATAATGTGAGAACACGTTTGGTTATGAAATTTGGCCATAGAATAAAGACATAAGCTATTTTCAAAATGTGAAAAGGCTTCAGAAATGTGACATTCAAAAGGACTTACGCCAGTTGGTTTAGATTTCTCTTAAGGTAAACATGCAGTTTCAGTTGGAAGTTAGGAAGGCAAACGCAATGTTAGCATTAATTTCAAGAGGACTAGAATACAACAGCAAATATTTATTGCTGAGGATGTGTAAGACTCTGGTCAGATCGCATTTGGAAACTGTGAACAGTTTTGGGCCCCTTTTCTTGTGCTGGCCTTGAAAGCGGGTCCAGAGGAGGTTTACAAGAAGGATCATGGGCATGAATGGCTTGTTGTATGAGAAGCATTATAGGACTCTGGGTTTGTGCCTGATGGAGTTTAGAAAGATGATGGAGTATCTCGTTACTACTGACAGAATACTGAGAGGTCTGGATAGAATGGATGTGGAGGACACATTTCCACTAGCAGGACAGACTAGAACCTTAGAGCACAGCCTCAGAGCAATGGGAGGATGATTTAGAATTGAGATGAAGGGAATTTCTTCAGCCAGAAGGTGATGAATCTGTGGAACTCTGCCACAGAAGGTTGAGGATGCCAAGTCAGTGAGTGTATTTTAGACAGATAGTTGTGTTCTTTATTAATAATGGGATCAAGGTTTATGGGCAGAAGACAGGAAAATAGAGTTGAGAAACATGGTGGGGCAGTCTCAATTGGCCAAATGGCCTAATTCTGTTGCTACATCTTATGATCTTAACATTTTGAGATGCCCTAATACCAAAACATTCACATAGGTCATAGACTTAGTCAAGAACACTACCCCCAAGCCCCAGTAATTTTACAATATTACAAATTTAATTTGACTGGGAGAATCCCGGGGAGAGAATCACAGCCTTTGGGAGATTGCTGAGCAGTGCCATTTTGGGTCCACATTAATTGACATGCGAAGACATTGCTTAGTATGTGGCATTAACAATGAAGCCATACAAAAGAAGCTTCAGTAAAATTGGAAATAGATTTAAAAAGGTCACTAGAGATTGCGTAAGCCATGGAGAATGCAAAGAAGGGCGCCCAGAAGTTCCAAAGTGCTCTGAGCAATGCAGCCCACCAGTTGAGATGGGAAACTGCAAGCAGTAGTGGTGCCCAAAATGAAGGCACTAGTCCAACCAAGGCTCTCACTGCACTCTGATATGACCTAGCAAGCCACTCACTTGTATCAGTCCCTATGACCTCAAAAAAGAAATGAAATCAGGCAGAACCCCTGCCATCGACCTAAGCATCAGAAGCAGCCCTGAAACTGCAAAATCCTTGTTACTACTATCTGGGAGCAATGCAAAAATTGGTGGAGCTGTCTCACAAATTAGTGAACAACAGCCTAATATAGTCATACTCAGGGAATTATACCTCAGAGACAATGTCCCAGCCACCACCATCACCACCCTGGATTTGTTCTGTCCCATTGGCAGGAAAGATTCAGCAACAATGGTAGCAAAGTGGCATATAATCAGGAGAGTTCTGCAGTACTGTCACACCCAGCGAACAATCAGTGGTGGAAGAGCAGGCTCCACGAATATCCTCATCCTCATTGATGCGCATCAGTGCAAGAGATAAGGTGAAGTATTTGCCAGAATCTTAAGCCAGAAATGCTGAGTGGATAATCCATTTCTGCTTACTCTAGTGGCCCCCAGCATCACTGATACCAGACTTCAGCCAATTTGATTCGTGTCACATGATATTAACAAACAGTTGGAGACACTGGATATTGCAAAGAATTTGGGCTCTAACAACATTCCAGCAATAGTATGAAACATAAAAATTTAAGAACATAAGAACTAGGCGCAGGAATAGGCCATCTGGCCCCTCGAGCCTGCCCTGCAATTTAATAAGATCATGGCTGATCTTTTTGAAACTCAGCTCCACTTACCTGCCCACTTACCATAACCCTTAATTCCTTTAATTTTCAAAAATTTATCTAGCCTTACCTTAAAAATATTCAGCGAGGTAGCTTCAACTGCTTCATTGGACAGGGAATTCTACAGATTCACAACCCTTTGGGGGAAGAAGTTCTACCTGACCTCAGTACTATATCTGCTTCCCTTTATTTAGAGGCAATGCCCTTTAGTCCTAGTTTTACTTGCTAGTGGAAACAACCTCCCTGCCTCCACCTTATCTATTCCCTTCATAATCTTACATGTTTCTATAAGATCTCCCCTCATTCTTCTGAATTCCAATGAATATAATCCCAGCCTACTCAGTCTCTCCTCATAATCCAACCGTCTCAACGCTGGAATCACCCGAATGAATCTCCTCTGCACCCCCCTCCAGTGCTAATATACCTTTTCTCAAGTAAGGAGACCAAAGCTGCACACAGTACTCCAAGTGTGGCCTCACCAGGACCGTATACAGCTGCAGCATAGCCTCCCTGTTTTTAAACCCCATCTCTCTAGTAATGGCAGACAAAATTCCATTTGCCTTTTTAATTACCTGTTGTACCTGCAATTCCACCTCCAGCGATTCATACACAAGGACACCCAAGTCCCTCTGCCCAGCAGCGTGCTGCAATTTTTTACCATTTAAAACATAGTCCATTTTGCTGCTATTCCTACCAAAATGGATGACCTCACACTTATCAACATTGTACTCCATCTGCCAGACCTTTGCCCACTCACTGAGACTATCTATATCCCTCTGCAGACTTGCAGTGTCTTCTGCACACTTTGCTCTGCTACTCACCTTAGTGTCATCTGCAAATTTTGACACACCACACTTAGTCCCCAACTCCAAATCTTCGATGTAAATTGTAAACAATTGTGGTCTCAACACCGATCCCTGAGGCACACCACTAGCCACTGACCGCCAACCAGAAAAACACCCATTTACCCCTACTGTTTGCTTTCTACTGGTCAACCAATCCTCTATCCATGCCAACACATTACCTGTAATACCGTACAACTTTATCTTATGGAGCAGCCTTGGATGTGGAACCCTGTCAAATGCCTTCTAGAAATCCAGATACACCACATCCATAGATTCCCCATTGCCCACCATGCAAGTAATATCCTCAAAAAATTCCACCAAATTAGCTAAACATGACCTACCCTTCATGAACCCATGCTGGGTGTTCCCAACGGGACAATTTATATCCAGATGTCTTGCTATTTCTTCCTTAATGATAGATTCAAGCATTTTCCCCACTACCGAAGTTAAGCTAACTGGCCTATAGTTACCTGCTTTTTATCTACTTCCTTTTTTAAACAGTGGCGTCACATTGGCTGTTTCCAATCTGCGGGAACCACCCCAGAGTCCAGTGAAATTTGGTAAATAATTACAAGTGCAATTGTTATTTCCCCCATCACCTCTTTTTATACTCGGGGATGCATTTCTTTAGGGCCAGGAGACTTGTCCACCTTTAACCCCATTAGCTTCCCCAGCACTGCCTCCTCAGTGATAATGATAGTTTCTAAGACCTCACTTGCTATAACCTTCTTGCCATTAGTTTTTGGCATGTTATTTGTGTCTTCCACTGTGAAGACCGACACGAAATAATTGTTTAATGTCTTGGCTATTTCTTCATTCCCAGTTATTAAATTGGCCTTCTCATCCTCTAAAGGACAAGTGTTTACCTTCACCACTCTTTTACGATTTACATATTTATAGAAACTTTTGCTGTCTGTTTTTATATTCTGAGCTAGTTTACTCATAACCTATCTTACTTTCCTTTATAACATTTTTGTGGCTTTCCGTTGGCCTTCTATGAACCCCTCCTCAAGGCTGCCATGACTGATGAGGTTTGACCAATCAATATGTAGATTAAAATCGCCCATGGTAATTGTTGTACAATCTTTACATGCATTAACTATTTCTATGTTTATTGCCTGCCCCACCACAATGCCATTATTTGGTGGTCTATAGACCACACACCTTTCAGAGGCTTCTTCACCCTGCTATACCTAATTTCCACCCAAATGGAGTCAACGTTTTGTTCAGTAGAACCTGTATCATCTCTCACTACTTCCGTGTTATCATCCTTAAAAATCAGAGCAACACCACCTCCATTACCTTCCTGTCTGTCCTTCCGAACAGTTTGATACCCCTGGATATTTAACTCCCAATCATGACCATGCTGTAACCATGTCTTTGTCATGGCCACTAAATCGTACCCATTTTCCATGATTTGCACCATTAATTCATCCACCCTGTTTCGAATGCTCCAACAATTCAGACAAAGTGCCTTTATGCCAGTTTTTGCACCTTCTTTTTGGGTCCTATTACCTCCATTACTAATAGCTCTTGAGTTCTCCTTCCCTTTAGCTTTCTTCCTAATTTTCAATGGAGTTGAAGCTTCCTCACCACCAGCTAACCTGCTGCTTTGCCTTACATTAACTGTTATTCTCCCTCTACGCTCACATCTCCCTTCCCCCCCACTTACTAGTTTAAAGTCCTATTAACCACCCAATTTATCCTTTTCACCAGAACACTGGACCCGGCCCTGTTCCAGTGGAGTCCATCCTAGTGGTATAGATCCCTCCTGTCCCAGAACTGATGCCAGTGCCCCATGAAAAGGAAGCCCTCTTTCCCACACCACTCTTTTAGCCACGTGTTTACTTCCCAGATCCTCACCTCTCTGTGCCAATTTGCACATGTTTCGGGCAGCAATCCAGAGATTATGACCCTTGAAGACATGTTTTTTAATTTTGCTCCTAGCTTTTCATAATCCCGAAACGGGTCTTTTTCCCTCGTCCTGCCTATGTTGTTGGTACCTATGTGGACCACAACAACTGGATCCTCCCCCTCCATCTCTAGTGTCCTCTCAAGCCGGTCAGTGATGTCTCACACACTGGCACCAGACAGGCAACACACCATGTGGGATTCTCTATCCTGCTCACAAAGGATACTGTCTATCCCCCTGATGATGGAATCCCCTACAACTACAATCTGTCTTTTTGCTCCACCGTCTTGAATGGCTGCCTGGACCATGGTGCCATGGTCAGTTGACTCACCCTTCCTGCAGCCCTGTTCCTCATCCCTGCAGGGAGCAAGTGCCTCATATCTGTGGGGCAATGTCAAAGCTGCGGCTCCTGTGTTCCTGTCTGCAGGGTCCCTTTAAGTTCGTCACTCGCAGTCATACACTGCTGTCCCTGCCCGCCAATCAAATTAACATTAGTTAATCTACCAGTTATGACTGCAGCCTGGAACGCAGCATCCAGGTGCTTCTCCCCCTCCCAGGTGTGCCGCAGTGTTTGGAGCTCGGATTCCAGCTCATCAATTTTGAGCCAGAGCTCCTCATGCAGCCAATACTTGCTGCAGATGTGGTCACTGCCGTTCTCAATGGGATCAGCTCACTTCCACATCATACAGCTCCAACACATCACCTGGCCTGCCATCTCTACTTAGTTAATTATTTAAAATTAATTAGTTTTTGTTTTAGTTTCAGTGTTCACTGTACCAGTAAGTTTACTCCGTTATACACTCAAACAGACTCCGGCTTTGCCTTCCGTCCCGCTCCCAGAGGATTTGGCATCTAGGTGACCACCCTGAAAGATAAAAAAGAGATAAGGAAAAAAATGCAAATAGCTTATCGGCTCACCACACTTAGTCATTATTATTAGGAGGCACTATGCGAGTTAACTCCCAAATTTATTGGGTGGAAGCTTACTTTCCCAGGCTGCCCTTGCGCTTTCTCCTGGACTCCCGCCACTGAAACAACTGAAACCTCGTGCCCCAGAACATGCTGCACCTATAGCCAAGTTGTTCCAGTATAGCTACACCACTGGCATCTACCTGGCGATGTGGAAAATTGCCCTGATGTGGCTTGTACACATCAGTCTCCATCAGTCTACTCTCAATTAGTGCCATCAAGCAGCACCTGTTCGCTGAATCCCAGGGTGCCACTAGGGACATTCACCTCCTGACCTTATTGCAAACTTGGCTCAAACACGAATTTCACAGGTGAGGTGGAAGTGACAGACTTGAGATCAAGGCCACATTTGACCAAATGTGGCATCAAGGAGCCCTTGCAAAATTGGAATCATGGGAATCAGGTGCAAGCTCTCAAGGATTCATACTTGGCACATAGGAAGATATTGCGGTTGTTGGTGGTGAATAACCTCAGATTTAGCACATCTCGGCAGGAGTTCCTCAGGGTAGTGCCCCTGGCTCAACCATATTCAGCTGCTTCATGACTTACCTTGCCTTCATCGTAAGGTCAGAAATGGGTAGGTTCACTGATAATTGCACAATGTTCAGCGCAATTCATGATTCCTCAGATCCTGAAGTCGTCCAGCTCAAGCGCAGTAAAAGCTGAGTGATATCCAGGCTTGGGCTGAAAAGTGGCATGTAACATTCATGAATATCAGACAATGACCATCTCCAATAAGAGACTATGTAACCACCACCTGCTGATATTGAATGGTGTTACCATCACTGATGCCCCCACTAACAACATCCTGGGGTTTACCATTGACCTGAAACTCAGTTGAACTTGCCATACACATAGTATAAGCTACAAGTGCAGATCAGAGACTAGAAAGACTACAGAAATTAACTCACTTTCTAACTCCCCAAATTTCATCCACCATCTACAATGCACAAGTCAGAAGCGTGTTGGTATATCCCTGACTTGCCTGGATGAGTGCAGCTCCAACAACACACAAGAAGCTTGACACCATCCAGGACAAAGCAGCTGGCTGGATTGACACCACGTACACAAACATCTATCCCTTCACCATTAACACTCTGTGGCAACAGTTTGTGCTACCTACAGAATTGTTTATAGAAATTTGCTGAAAGTTCTTAACTAGCACCCTCCAAACCCATGACTATTCCATTTGGTATGACAAGGGTAGCAGAGACATGGGAACACCATCTACAATTTCTCCTCTAAGCCGCCACCATGCTGATTTGGAAGTATATTGCCATTTCTTTACTGTCACTGGATCCTGGAAATCCCTCCGTCATGGCACTGTGGGCTTACCGACAGCACATGGAATGTAACGGTTCAAGAAGGCAGCTCACCACAACCTTTTCAAGGGTAAATAAGGGCTATTAATAAATGCTAGTCAGCTATCAATACCACATCCCATGAGAGACACCCAAAAAAATAGCTTCCTCCTCATCTCAGTCTTAAATGTGAAACACTTTATTTTTAAACTTTGGCCCTAGTTACAGATACCCCCACAATGAGAAACCCATCTCTTAAGCCTCAGAATGTTGGCATGTTTCAATGAGATCACCTCTCACTTTTTGAACTTCAATGAATAAACTGCTCAAACTTACCTTGATGTGGAGATGCCATTGTTGGACTGGGATGGACAAGGTCAGAAATCACAGGACACCAGGTTATGGTCCAACTAGTTTGTTTGAAATCCTGGAGGCTGGGTAGTTTTCTGCGTTCGATGGTCTGTTTAAGATTTGACAGTTGTTTGAAGGTGAGAAACGGAGGCGTAGGGATGATCTTGGCAAAATGTTCATTTTCATTGATGACATGTTGAAGGCTGCCAAGAATGTAGTGTAGTTTCTTTGCTTCCAGGTTATTACTGGGAGAGTATCGGTCTTGTGTCTGTCTTCTGAGGGGGTCATTGTGGTTTTTCACTGTGATACATCAGAACTAGTGATTGATGAGTTGAGCATCATATCCCATTCTTATGAGGGTGTCTTTCAGCATCTTTAGTTGTCTGTCACATTCCTCCTTGTCTGAACAGATCCTGTGTATATGCAGGGCTTGTTCATAGGGGATGGCTTCTTTAATCAGTTCAGAGTGGAAGCTAAACAACCGCCAACCTTAAATAGACCACAGTTTGCAGCAAACTACTCGGCCTTCAGGGTAACATCAATCACAACACCACACAATCCTGCCGTGGCAACCTCTCCAAGACATTGGTTTAGAAGGGGTGGATGCTGGGAAGCTGTTTCTGTTAGGCAGGGAGACCAGGACCTGTGGGCACAGCCTTAAAATTAGAGGGGGTAAATTTAAAACTGAAATGAGACGACATTTCTTCAGCCAGAGAGTGGTGGGCTTCTGGAATTCATTGCCATGGAGTGCAGTGGAGGCCGGGACGTTGGATGCCTTCATGGCAGAGATCGACAAATTCTTGATCTCAGAAGGAATCAAGGGCTACAGGGAGAGTGCAGGGAAGTGGTGTTGAAATGCCCATCAGCCATGATTTAAATGGCAGAATGGACTTGATGGGCCGAATGGCCTTACTTCCACTCCTATGTCTTATGGACATGCCAGATCATCGATGTGGATACTACCATCACACATGGGAACACCACCCATCAAATACATGGCAGATACTCATGACTCTGCCAATGCTGTGTCCCTCAGATGCTGCAGGCAAGGATGCCCCAAGGCATGTTATATTGGCAAGACCACACAGATACTATGACAACAGATGAATGGACACTATTCAACAATCAGCAGACAGGAATGTTCCCTCCCAGTCAGGGAACACTACAATGGTCAAGGACATTCAGTCTCCGATTTTCAGTTAAGCATCCATCAAGGAGGCCTTCAAGATACACCTAAATGCAGAATTGTCAAGCAGAAACTGGTAGCCAAGTTCTGTACCCATGAACACAGTTTCAACCTTGATCTTAAGTCCATGTGGCTCTACATGAAACCCCACTATACTATTCTGTGTTTGTAAGATCTTCCTTACTGTCCTGTTTTGACATCATCATCTTGATAACTTGTTAAGATCTCTCTACCTTAATAAGTTTGTACAGTTTTGGATTACTTGTCACTTTTGTTAAACTCTTGGCATGTGCCTCTTATACCTATCTTGTTATTTCAGCCATTTGATTATCTCCAGCACCATCTTACTTTTAAGTTTTTGTAATTAACTCTTCGCCTCAATTAATCAGATCATAGGCCATCCCTTCATTTGCTATTCAACTGCTTTTCACACAATCTGACACTTTTGATCATCTACAGAGGCTTGTTATTCAACTGTAGACACTCCATTCATACTATTTGTTCGATCTTATGATCTCTCTGCCGATAAATTCTAAACGTTTCCTCACAAGACAAGAAATCAACCGAGGGAACCTTCACTGAACTTACTCCAACATAAAAGTGTCCTTCCTTCAATAAACAGATCAAAACTGCCCACCATACTCTAGATGTGGTCATTTCAATGCTCTGTATAGTTGACTGGTCTTGCTTAGTCATTTTCTGCCCTAACCAATTACTCAACAGGATTATCCAAGAGCTATTGTTGGTAATACAGTCGTCTAATGTTTCACACTAATTCACCAATAAATTGACTTGGGATGTGTAGCATTCATCCACAGTCCACAATATTTTACTGCCTTCAAGAAACATGCCATTGAAGCATTTAGATATTGTAAGATTTTGTTTATCTTCACTATTACAGAAGCATTTCACTGTTAGTGCTTACTATTATTTTAAAGTTTTATTTGCTTGAACAATTTTGCCATAAAAATCAAGTTATTGTCATTGCAAGATTTGTCTAACTTTCTTTGCAATACAATTTCAGGGTGGCAACCAAACGGCAACTGTTATTGCATTGTGTTCAATGAGGGACTTTAACTTGACTAATGAGACATGTCAGTTGGCCATCCGAGATGTGGGTGGCCTAGAGGTTCTGATTAACTTATTGGATACAGAAGAAACCAAATGTAAAGTAAGCCACTTATTATATTATCCCAATATTATTCTTAAAAATAAAGAGGCTTTTTTTTACTGCTTAAAGTTCAGTGTGCACCCATTCTTAGAGAGGAAGAAGGGACTGATATGTACTGGAAGATCTCAGGCTTGCTTATGCATGATGTATATTCCATTGGGTTTGAGGACAGGTTTAAAAAAGAGTTGACTTGAAACAGGTAGAAGCTTCATTGTATATTTGAAGGATTCAGCAAACTTATACCATTGTTGATATTATAACAAATTGACATTCATTAGGACAGATTTTGACATTGTGCCATAACATAAAATGATAGCAAGGCAGCAGCACATTTTACATTTCTCATTACTTCTATTTTGCAATCACAGAAACAAATATCAGGGGAGATGTAAGTTGCCCAGCCAACCTTCTAAAACCTGTTTCACATTATCTCATAAAGGCAAGATTTATGTTATTGTAATGTAGCTGGATGCTGATGATTGCTAAATTATGAGGAGTGTGAACAAATAGATTTAAAAGTATTTTTAAAAAGATTAATTTATAATTTCAAAGCTGCTTCTGACTCTCTCACTCTCTTTTTCTCCTGGCATTTAGGCTTTTCAGAAAAGAGAAGGTTCAGAGTGGGTTCAGTAGGTTAGTTCCAGAGATGAAAGGCTTGTCTTATTTCGGCCTATTCACACTTGAATTTAAAAGGATTAGAGAAGATATTGAGGTATATAAGATGCTAAAGAGGATTAACAAACTAGGTTTAGAGATTTTTTAAAAAATAGAATCTCTAGAATAGTGCGGAAACAGGTCCTTTGGCCCAACAAGTCCACACCAACCCTCAAAGCGTCCCAACCAGACCCATCCCCCTATAACCCACCTAATCTACACATCCCTGAACACAATGGGCAATTTAACATGGCCAATCCACCTAGCCTGCACATCTTTGAACTGTGGGAGGAAACCGGAGCACCCGGATGAAACTCATACAGACACAGGGAGAATGTATAACCTCCACACAGACAGTCTCCCAAGGATGGAATCAAATCTGGGTCATTGGTGCTGTGAGGCACCAGTGCTATCCACTGAGCCACCATGCAAAGTGTTTCTCCTTATTGGGCAATTTAGAATTAGAATCATAGTTTTAGACTAAAAAGTGGCAGATTTAAAACAGAGAAGGAGTACTCCTCTTAAAGGGTCATGAATCTGTGGAATTCATTATCCCAGAGTGCAGTGGACATCGAGGCACAGAATAAATTTAAGTGGGAGACAGACAAACTTTTCATTAGTAGTGGATTTGAAGTTTATGGGTAGCAGTCAGGAAACTGGATTTGATGCTGTATTAAATGGTGGGCACGCCCAAGGGGCTAAACTGCCTATTCCTGCTCCTTGTTCGTATGTTCTCTTATATGCTCCATGGCTAAGTGTTTCTATTCAAAGCAGATAGCATCATCTGTCCGGCAAACTAACTAAATGTATTTCACTTTCAGGTCATTAAGGTTAAAAACTAACATTTTTACATATCTATAGGTTGGCTCATTAAGGATTCTAAAAGAAATCAGTAAAAATCCACAAATTCGACGTTCCTTGGCAGAACTCGGTGGTTTGCAGATTATGGTGAAAATCCTGGATTCCTCTAATAAAGATCTCAAATGTTTGGCTGCTGAAACAATTGCCAATATAGCCAAGTTCAGGAGAGCAAGACAAACTGTCAGACTTCATGGTGGAATTCAACGCCTGGTATGTAACAAAAAATATAAATTGTGCTGATAATCAAGCCGCTCCATGAGCCATAACAGTAGGGTAAATGTTTTGAATCAATTGCCAAAATGGCCAAATTGTTTCTCTTTATTACTCTTGTCCAAAACAAAAGCGACTTTCATGAGGTCTGTTTAATACACTGAGAAGTAACCCATTTATTATAACCAAAGGCTCTTGAAACAAGTGGCAAAACAGCAAAGGTATATTTCAGAATTAAACTTTATCTCCTTGATCCCAGACAGTTCACACAACAATCAAGACAACACAGCTTTGCAGAAATAGTACGGATTAGTGAAAAGAGAGAAATAAAGATCTTTGGGACCAAGGATCTCAAAGGACTCAAAGGATAAAATGGGATACCTTCTCAATATTCCCTGAGTTTCGTGCTGGCAAGATCGGGGACGGGATGAGGTTAGTGGGTAGGAAATGGAGGTGCGGCTTGAGGTGGGAGGAGGGGATAGGTGAGAGGAAGAACAGGTTAGGGAGGCGGGGACGAGCTGGGTTGGTTTTGGATGCAGTGGGGGGAGGGGAGATTTTGAAGCTTGTGAAATCCACATTGATACCATTGGGCTGCAGGGTTCCCAAGTGGAATATGAGTTGCTGTTCCTGCAACCTACGGGTGGCATCATTATGGCACTACAGGAGGCCCAGGATGGACATATCGTCTAAGGAATGGGAGAGGGAGTTGAAATGGTTCTAAGGAATGGGAGGGGGAGTTTACCAAGGATCAGTACAGTGAACCTTCTCTGATATAATAAGGTAAAGAGCTGGATGAACACAGCAGGCCAAGCAGCATCAGAGGAGCAGGAAAGCTGACGTTTTGGGCCTCAACCCTTCTTCAGAAATGGCAGAGGGTAAGGGGGTTCTGAAATAAATAGGGAGAGGGGGGAGGCTGGTAGAAGATGGATACAGGAGAAGATAGATGGAGAGGAGACAGACAGGTCAGAGAGGCGGGAATGAAGTCAGTAAAGGTGAGTGTAGGTGGAGATTTAGGGAGGGGATAGATCAGTTCAGTGAGGACAGACAGGTCAAGGCGATGGGATGAGGCTAGTAGGTAGGAGATGGGGTGGGGCTTGAGGTGGGAGGAGGGGATAGCTGGGAGGAAGGACAGGTTAGGGAGGCGGGGATGAGCTAGGCTGATTTTGCGAATTGGTCGGGGAAGGGGAGTTTTTGCAGCTTATGAAGTCCACATTGATAGCATTGGGCTGCAGGGTTCCCAAGCAGAATATGAGGTGCTCTTCCTGCAACTTTTGGGTAGCATCATTGTGGCATTGCAGGAGGCCCAGGATGGACATGTCATCTGCGGAATGGGAGGTTGAGTTGAAATGATTTGCAACTGGGAGGTGCAGTTGTTTAGTTCGAACTGAGCGTAGGCGTTCTGCAAAGCGGTCCCAGAGCCTCCGCTTGGTTTCCCTGATTAGAGGAGGCCACAACGGGAACAGCAGATGCAGTATACCACATCAGCAGATGTGCAGGTGAACAGCTGTTTCATGTGGAAAGCCTTCTTGGGGCCTGGGATGGGGGTGAGGCAGGAGGCGTAGGAGCAGGTATAGCACTTCCTGCAGTTGCAGGGAAAAGTGCCAGGTCAGGTGGGGCTGAAGGGGAGTGTGGAGCAGACAAGGGAGTCACAGAGAGAGTGATCCCTCCAGAAAGCAGATAAGGGTGAAGGGGGAAAAATGTCTTTGGTGGTGGATTCAGATTGCAGATGGCAGAAGTGTCAGAGGATGATGCGTTGGATCCGGAGGTTGTTGGGGTGGCACGTGAAGACGAGGTTGGATTCTGTTTTGGATTATTGGTTTAATGCAGGGAGGGGGTGTGAGGGACGAGTTGTGGGAAATGCGGGAGACACGGTTGAGGGCATTCTCGACCACTGAAGGGTGGAAGTTACGGTCCTTGAAAAACGAGGACATCTGAGATGTACGGGAGTGGAATGCCTCATCCTGGGAGCAGATGCGGCGGAGGAAAAAGAATTGGGAATAGGGGATGGCATTTTTGCAGGAAGGTGGGTGGGAGGAGGTGTATTCTAGGTAGCTGTGGGAGTCGGTGGGCTTGAAGTGGACATCGGTTTCTATTTGGTGCCAGAGATGGAGACAGAGAGGTCCAGGAAGGAGAGAGAGGTATTAGAGATGGTCCAGGTGAACTGAAGGTTGGGGTGGGAGGTATTGATGAAGTAGATTACCTGTTCAAGCTCCTCATGGGAGCACGAGGTGGCGCCGAAACAGTCATCAATGTAACGGAGGAAGAAGCGGGGTTTCAGGCCGGTGTAGGTATGGACGAGGGATTGTTCCATGTAACCTACAAAGAGGCAGGAATAGCTTGGGTCCATGTGGGTACCCATGGCCACCTCTTTTGTCTGTAGGAAGTGGGAGGGATTGAAAGAGAAGTTGTTGAGGGTGAGGACGAGTTCGGCTAAGCGGATGAAGGTGTCATTGGAGGGTGACTGGTCGGGCCTGCGGGACAGGAAAAAGCGGAGGGCCTTTAGGCCATCTGAATGGGGAATGCAGTTGTATAGGGACTAGATGTCCATGGTAAAGATGAGGTGTCGGGGACCAGGGAATTGGAAGTTCTGGAGGAGGTGGAGGGTGTGGGTGGTGTCACGGACGTAGGTAGGGAGTTTCTGGACCAAGGGGAAGCAAATGATGTCAACTTAGGTGAGATGAGTTCAGTGGGGCAGGTTCAGGCAGAGACACTTGGTCGACCAGGGCAGTCAGGTTTGTGGATTTGGGGGATGAGATAAAGCAGGCGGTGCAGGGTTGGGGAACAATGAGGTTGGACACTGTGTGTGGGAGGTCACCTGGGGTGATGAGGTTATGGATGGTTTGGGAGATGATGTTTTGGTGTTTAGGGGTGGGATCAAGATCAAGGGAGAGGTAGGAAGAGGTGTTGGAGAGTTGGTGCCTGGCCTTGGCAATGTAGAGGTCAGTGTGCCATACTACAACTGTGCCTCCCTTGTCTGCGGGTTTTATGGTGAAGTTGGGATTGGAGCGGAGGGAATGGAGGGCTGTGCGTTCCGTGGGGGTGAGGTTGGAGTGGGTGAGAAGGGTGGAGAGGTTGAGGCAATTGATGTCTTGATGGCAGTTGGAGATGAAGAGGTCGAGGGAGGGTAGAAGGCCTTGGGGTGGTGCCCAGGAGGAGGGGGTGTGTTGGAGGCAGAGAGGGGGTCAATCGGGGGAGGATTAGGCTCACAGTTAAAGAATTAAGTGTGGATATGGAGGCAGCGGAAAAACTGTTCAACGTCCAAGCGTGAGTGGTATTTGTTGATATGTGGGTGGAAGGGGACAAAGGTGAGCCCTTTACTGAGGACTGACCTTTTGCCCTCAGTAAGGGGGAAGCCTGGGGGATGGTGAAGATTCCACAGGGTTGGGAGCTATTGTCTCCTCTGGAGTTGCTGGCTGAGGAGGCAGTCGGTGGAGCGACATCAGCAGTGGGCAGAGCAACATTGGCATTGGTGGTGGTTGGAACAATGTTGGCACTGGTGGGCAGAGTGACGTTGACAGTGGGCAGAGTTGCGTCGCCGTCGATAGTATGTGCAGCCTTCTCTGTGAACCTTCTCTGACTTGTCTTCAATGCCAGTATATCTTTGCCAGTATCTAAGGACTCAAAACTGTTCACAGTGTTCTAGCAGTCTTCCGCCTTGTATATTTTTAACAAGACCGCCTTATTTTTGCACTCGATTCCAACCGTCATTTGCCTACCCTATTATGTGCTGAAGTTGTATGCTCACTAAGGGGTCAACTTAAATCTTGAGTTAACAAAAGAGCAAGTTTATTAGGTACTAACCACAAGAAGAAATAATATACAACATGCATACATATGGATTAGCAACAAGAAGTGAGTCCAAAATAATGGTAGAAGTTAAAAACATATACAGATCAATATCTGAGTCAATTATGAGGAGTAGATTTAGAATGTTGCAGCCATTTCTTTGGGTGGAACTAGTAGCTTTAATTTTGTGATTGAGCAATCAATTTCAAGATCTTTGGCTTATTTTAAGGATGACTGCAGTTCTTTTGTCCTGTTTCTTTCAGTGGTGACTAGCTGTCAGTACTCATAGCAAGAAATTTTTTTCATTTCTTTACCTGCAGTGAATGAGTGTTTAATGGCTGTGCCCAAGCTGAGGCTTTCATAACTTACATGTCCACACTGTAGCACATCAGGCCAGTAATAGTAATGGCTGAAATTGTGGTTGATTTTTAATCCTTTTACTCATTTATAAAATATAAACTACCTGCAGATGATGGCCTCCTGTTGAGGGCTGTGAAGGGAGGCAGTGGATAGTCAGCCTCTCATCGTCTCATCCTTTTTAGTCTTTCTGATTGTTTATTCTCCGGTATGACATTCTGAGAGGGAGATGATGGCCTAGTGGTATTATTGCTGGACTATTAATCCAGACACCCAGATAGTGTTCTGGGGACAAAGGTTCAAATCCTGCCATGGCAGATGGTGGAATTTAAATTCAGTAAAATATCTGCAATTAAGAATCTAATGATGACCAATTGTCAATTGTCAGGAAAAACCCATCTGGTTCACTAATGTCCTTGAGGGAAGGAAACTGCCATCCTTACCTGATATGGCCTGCATGTGACTCCAGACCCACAGCAATGTGGTTGACTCTGAACTGCCCTCTGGGCCATTAGGGATGGGCAATAAATGCTGCCTGGCCAGTGATGCCCTCATCCAATGAATGAACAAAAAAAACACAGGACTCTGCCAGGCAGTCATTGAATCTATGTCTACAGTCATCTTTTGGCTGTAACTGTCTTTCTTAAAATAATGTTGGAGTTAAAAATTCCTTATTTCCATAAATACTTTGGTGTTCTGATGCATCGTTGTGACACAATTAAAGCCATAAAGCTCATCCCCTGAGTTTGAAATCATTGTTTGACCCCTTTCTCAAGCTGCTTGACTGTTTGGTCATTTAGCAGGTGAGTCACTGACCCATTCCAAGAAATCATAATGTCCCTTCAAAACTAAGGTAGAGATATTTTTAATTCAACAGTTCCCCACAATCCTTAAATATAATTCTGTATTTTCAACAGAACAATCTTTGCAATCGGGCCTAGGGTCAAGGCCCGAAATGTCAGCTTTTGTGCTCCTAAGATGCTGCTTGCCCTGCTGTGTTCATCCAGCTCCACATTTCGTTATCTTTGCAATTTAGCCAGATCTATAATTCAGAGAGTTGTACACTTAATTTGTTTTAATAGTTTTTATAGTCATTTAATTGATGAGAGTTTCTGGCATAAAAGAAAGTACGAAAAATAACTGATAAGGCTCGGTTCAATAATAGCAACTTGTACTTTCTTGTGCTTTGAATGTAGAAAATGCCCTAAGGCACAAGGGGAATAAGAGGGAAAAAATATTTTATTTAAACTGAATAAAGGAACATGTCATTGATTGAGAGTTAGAAGAAGAGCCTCAAACTTTAGTAGAAAATTCAAATTTTAAGTTTCTTTTAAATGGAGAGAGGTTCTGAGGTCGAGACCATAAATTCTAGGATGTAGAATCAAATTGGTGAATGTTCTGCTATCACAGTCAAATGAAAAGCAGAACATTCACTAAAGGCCAAAAAGAAAGGATTGTAAGATTTGGAGAAAATATTAAGTTAAAACAACTAGCAATAAAGTGGCAATGTTTTAGGGAGGTCCACATTTAAATGACAGGAGATTCTGTTGGTGTCACTAATCCATTCACTTGAATATTCATTGTAAAGACAAAACCCGAAATAGGCAATGCAAATTTTTAAGTTCTGAATATTTGAGGGGAGTAGAGGAGAAATTGTTTGTATGGCGGTGAGGTGAACTCAGCTTGAAAGGGCAGTAAAGATAGACACACTCATCACATTTGAAAAAAACTTGGTTACGCATGTGTGCTACGGACTAAGAGCTAAAATGTGGGATTAGGCTAGATTTCTATATTCCAGGTGTACAGACATGATGTGTCAAATGTCCTCATTGTGTATTATAAAATTTCTCAGTTTCTGAAAGAGCTAGGTCTGTGATAGGCTATAGAGCACCTGGATATTAGGAAGACAAGGACTATTTGAAATTTTAGTAGTGAATTGATGTGAAAAGCTAACTAAATGTAAATAAGATGTACATTTTTTAAAAGACTGTAATTAACATTATAAATTTTGCTTTCTATGTAACTTCATTGTAGAAAATTTCACACTGTACTGTATAAAGATAAAAAAGAAAACAAAGGTCACTGTTAATTCTACACCTCTCTACATAATAATTGTTTCCAGTTTCCAAGCTTATTTGATTCACACTAAGTTCACTTTTCAATCAGTTCACTTTCCCTTTCCCATTCCTTTTTATAACAATAATTTTATTTTTTGTCCAATATTAATCTATCTGTACCTCAATCTGAAACATTTGACTTCATAAATAGTTACTTGAGTAAATATTGGAAACAGGTGAATGTAAATGCATATAACACAAACTTTAAAATTGACTTTTTCTCATAATTTTATTTTAGGTTGGCCTTTTAGACTGCGTTCCAACTTCAGCTCAACTAACTGCAGAACAAGAGAAAGATATTGAAGTTGCACGTTGTGGTGCTCTGGCACTGTGGAGCTGCAGCAAAAGTAAAAAAAATAAAGATGCTATTCGTAAAGCCGGTGGTATTCCTCTATTGGCTTGCCTGTTGAAGTCTCCTCATGAAAATATGCTTATTCCAGTTGTTGGCACATTGCAAGAATGTGCTTCAGAGGTATCAAAAATCATTGATGGCAAAATATATTTCTTTGAAAATATTTTTACTTGTCCTTTGTCAATTCATATTACAGGTACTTGTATTTTCTCAAAGGTCCAAAACAAAAGGAGTGCCATCTTTACAGAAAATTAGTTTAAAAGAGAAAAGTAGGAGTGCACAGCCTGTTTTTTAAAATAAGATTTTAGGATCACAGGAAGTGAAAGGATACTTCTTGATGTGCTGCCCCTTGCATTATTAGGCATCACTGTGAAAATAGTATTGCTTTATCTCGTGCTTAAAGTCAGGACTGCTACTGGCACATTGAGATACAGTATCCCTGAGGCTGCTGCGTCTTTGTTTTGAACTAAGGCTCGCCAACTCCTTCTGTACTGTAGAACTCCTTTGTTTCTGAGGAAAGCAGAAGATGTATGCCGTTTTTCTACCACTGTTCCCGAGCTTGACAAATGAAGTCTGCATATCTGAGGAAGGATCAGACCTGAAACGTTAACTCTGATTTTTTTTTCCTTCACAGATGCTGCCAGCCCTGCTGAGTTTCTCTAGCAACTTCTGTTTTTGTCCCTGATTTACAGCATCCACTGTTCTTTTGGTTTTTACTCCTTTATTTTGATTAGATTAGATTAGATTCCCTACAGTGTGGAAACAGGCCCTTCGGCCCAACAAGTCCACACCGCCCCTTGAAGCATCCCACCCAGACCCATCCCCCTAAACACGACAGGCAATTTAGCACGGCTGATCCACCTAACCTGCCCATCTTTGGATTGTGGGAGGAAACCGGAGCACCCGGAGAAAACCCACGCAGACACGGGGAGAATGCGCAAACTCCACACAGACAGTTGCCTGAGGCTGGAATCGAACCCAGGTCCCTGGCGCTGTGAGGCTGCAGTGCTAACCACTGAGCCACCGTGCCGCCCTGACTATATCTGTAATTAGTAGGTTATCAAATACAGCTGTTTCTTCACATGTTCATTATTGTCTGGTGTTTCCTCTCTTATTGAGACGATTTGATTTATTATTGTCACATCTACCTAGGTACAGTGAAATGTTTGTTTTGACTGCAGTAAGGGCAGATCATACCGTACAAAGTTTGTGAGAGTAATAGAACAGAGTGAGAAGTACAATTTTACGGCTGCAGAAGGTGCACAAAGAACGAGGTCAACATTAAATTTAAAACGTCAGAAGTCCATTCAGAAGTTTAATGACAGCAGGGAGGAAGATGTTCTTGAATCTGTTGTTCCATGTGTTTAAGTTTTTGTACCTTCTACCTGACCAAAGAGGTTGTAAGAGATTATAACTGGGATCAGATGGATTTTTGGTTATGTTAGCTACCTTCCTGAGGCAGAAAGAAGTATAAATGGAGCCAATGAGTGGAAGTCTAAGCCCAAAACATCAGCTTTTGTGCTCCTAAGATGCTGCTTGGCCTGCTGTGTTCATCCAGCTCCACACTTTGTTATCTCGGATTCTCCAGCATCTCAGTTCCCATTATCCCTATTACCAATGGGTAGAAGGTTGGCTTGCCTGATGAACTGGGCTGCGTTCACAACTCTCTGTAGTTTCTTATGGTCTTAGGTAGAGCAGTTGCCATACCAAGCTGTGATGCATCTGGATGGAATGCTTTCTGTGGTGTATCTATAAAAATTGGTAAGAATCTTTGTGGCCATGTTAAATTTCCACAGCCTCTGTAGGAATCAGAGGCATTGTTGTGCTTTCCTGACAATCGCTTCAACATGGGTGGACCAAGACGGATTGTTGGTGATCATCACTCCTGGAACTTGATACTCTTGACCACCTCCATCTCAGCTCCAGTGATGTTGAAAGGGGTGTGCCTTCCACCTTGCTCGTTGAAGTCAATAACCAGTTCTTTCATTTTGCTGACATTGAGGGAGAGATTGTTATCTTTACACCACACCACACCATACTCTATCTCTTTCCTGTGTTCTGTCTTGTCATTGTTTGATATCCAGCCTACAATGATTGTGTCTATCGGCGAACTTATAGATCGAATTAAGTGAAAACTTGATGTCATGTATCTTATTATATCTCATCTCCCCCACCCCCAAGTTTCTCTATACTTGGTCCACATTATTCTTGCAGTTTACTTTGGCTTTGCATGTTAATGTTATTATTAACATCATTACTACCATTATCACCAGCCATCATCTCTATCCACCAACAATACCACTCCCGATAAGTCTAAATATTTCAGGTTGACACAATCTAGAACTCTGACTGCACTTCCTAATCAAGTTTATTTAAGTTCAGCAGGAGGTCATGATTTTATATTGTGCCTGGGAACATTGTAGTGCTCTTACACTATCCGATGTAGCATAATTGTGGTAATTGTGATAATGACTGACACCATATCCATGAACATCCATTCCCTCCATCACCAACATTCACTGGGCCAAAATCCTGGAAATGCCCTCCCTAACAGCAACATGGATCAACCCACACCAGGTCACTTGCAGCAGTTTAAAGAAGGCAGCCGACCATCACCTTCTTCAGGGCAACTAGGGATGGGCAATAAAATGCTGTGCAGCCAGCAACGCCCACGTCCCACAAATGAACAAAAAGAAGTCTGCCTCACATTCTGTGATAATCATACATGGTCTAACTTCTATGGTTCTAACTAAGATCAATGCCTTCCTGTACGTTCTGAGTTCCTCTTCAGGTATTCTGGCAACCTAAAGTCTAAGTTGATCTGTTTGCGTGATGACTGTGACATCTGACCTCCTATCCTTAACTAGACTTTCAGCTGGAGTATGAAGGTTGACAGAATTCCCCCTCTGTCTAGAGTTGTACCACCTCTGATGGTTTATGTTATGGTTTTCTTTGGTTGTTTTATCTTCTCATTGCCTTGAAGCAGTAGCTGAGGGGTCTGACCAATGTCGACTATAGTAAGATTTGTGGTAGAATGAGGCAAGAAGTGCAATAAGCCGTTCTGAATGTTAAGAGTACCCAGCTGCATGTTCTATGTTACTGCTGAGTGACAAGTTGAGTTAAATGGTAGTTTGGTGCCAATAAGAGGAATCATCACTTGTTCAAACCTTATTAATGGCACAATACATGTCATTTATATGCAATTTTCTATTCTCCTGAATGCACAGAACAAGTTAAATGTCAAAAATTCTCATCATGGAAGTCACAGTGGGTGCTGGTGGCTTGCTGCTTTCTCAGAAGAACCTTCATGTTGATCATTGATCACCAACATTTCAGGGAATGAGTGATGAGTTGGAGCCATACTTAGCTCATATCCCTGCACAAAGGGACCATTACTTGTCAGATACCAAAGGATCCGCATGGCACATCTCTGATACATTGATAGGACGCAACTGCACTTCATAGAGTCATATCGCAAGGAAACACGCCCTTTGGCCAACTTGTCCATGCCAAACAGGTTTCCTAAACTGAACTAGTCCCATTTGCCTGTTTGACCCTATCCCTCTAAATCTTTCCTATCCTTGCACCTGTCCAAATGTCTTTTAAATGTTGTAATTATACTTGCCTCTACACTTTCTCTGGCAGTTCATTCTTTATATGCAACACCCTCTGTGTGAAAAAATTGCTCCTCAGGTCCCTTTTAAGTCTGTTCTCGCTCATATTAAAGCTATGCCCTCTAGTTTTAGTGATAGTTTTAGACTCCATTACACTGGGGAAAAGACCTAGCTATTCACTCATCTGTGCCCTTCATGATTTTATTAATCTCTGCAAAGCCACTTCCCAGCCTCCTAAGCTCCAGTTTTTGCTCCGACCATCCTTTCAGACAGCGAGTTTCAGGTCTCCATCAGGTGCCTTTCTAGGTGACAGTTTATACTGTCTCTAAGGATGTATTTTAATACTCTGTCCACCAAGGACCTTAGAATGACTGGCCCTAAGATTACCTGGCTGATTCCTTAATCAAATAACTGAATCACAGGGTTATTGCAACACTAAACGAGGCCAATCCTTTTTTTGTTCTTTTTCAAATCTTGTTCCAATTCCATCTTGAATCCCTCAATTGAACTGTACATTACTGATCCTAACAATTTGCTGCATGAAAATGTTTTCCCTCATGTTATCACTGCTGCTTTTGCCAATTACCTTAAGTCTTCCTTATCTTGTCCTCAATCCTTCCATCAATATATTGTTGGTAAAGTGTTGGAAAAGGTTATATTGTTGGTAAAGTGTTGGAAAAGGTTATAAGGGATAGGATTTATAATCATCTAGAAAAGAATAAATTGATTAGGGATAGTCAGCACGGTTTTGTGAAGGGAAGGTCGTGCCTCACAAACCTTATTGAGTTCTTTGAGAAGGTGACCAAACAGGTGGATGGGAGTAAACCGGTTGATGTGGTGTATATGGATTTCAGCAAGGTGTTCGATAAGGTTCCCCACAATAGGCTATTGTACAAAATGCGGAGGAATGGAATTGTGGGAGATATAGCAGTTTGGATCGGAAATTGGCTTGCTGAAAGAAGACAGAGGCTGGTAGTTGATGAGAAATGTTCGTCCTGGAGACCAGTTACTAGTGGTGTACCGCAAGGGTCGGTGTTTGGTCCACTGCTGTTTGTCATTTTTATAAATGACCTGGATGAGGGCGTAGAAGGATGGGTTAGTAAATTAGCAGACGACACTAAGGTCGGTGGAGTTGTGGATAGTGACGAAGGATGCTGTAGGTTGCAGAGAGACATAGATAAGCTGCAGAGCTGGGCTGAGAGATGGCAAATGGAGTTTAATGCAGACAAGTGTGAGGTGATGCACTTTGGTAGGAGTAACTGGAAGGCAAAGTACAGGGCTAATGGTAAGATTCTTAGCAGTGTAGATGAGCAGAGAGATCTCGGTGTCCATGTACACAGATCCTTGAAAGTTGCCACCCAGGTTGACAGGGCTGTTAAGAAGACGTACAGTGTTTTAGCTTTTATTAATAGAGGGATCAATTTCCGGAACCAAGAGGTTATGGTGAAGCTGTACAAAACTCTGGTGCGGCCGCACTTGGAGTATTGTGTACAGTTCTGGTCACCACATTATAAGAAGGATGTGGAAGCTTTGGAAAAGGTACAGAGGAGATTTACTAGGATGTTGCCTGGTATGGAGGGAAGGTCTTACAAGGAAAGGCTGAGGGACTTGAGGCTGTTTTCATTCGAGAGAAGAAGGTTGAGAGGTGACTTAATTGAAACATATAAAATAATCAGAGGGTTAGATAGAGTGGATAGGGAGAGCCTTTTTCCTACGACGGTGACGGCGAGCACGAGGGGGCATAGCTTTAAATTGAGGGGTGAAAGATATAGGACAGATGTCAGAGGTAGTTTCTTTACTCAGCAAGTAGTAAGGGAATGGAACGCTTTGCCTGCAACGGTAGTAGATTCACCAACTTGAGGTACAATTAAGTCGTCATTGGACAAGCATATGGACGTACATGGAATAGTGTAGGTTAGATGGGCTTGAGATCGGTATGACAGGTCGGCACAACATCGAGGGCCGAAGGGCCTGTACTGTGCTGTAATGTTCTATGTTCTATGATCAATGGGAACAGGTTTTCCCCATCTCCTCTTTCCAGATCTCTCATGAATTTGAATACCTCTCAATCTCCCAAAACCTTCTCTTCTCCACAATAGACAACCTCAATATATCTAAACTATCTCCAGCAGTACAATATTAACAGCCATCTAGTTGTCTAACGTTACACTGAAAGCCAGAAATTTTGTAGAATGGTGATCCGTGCCTCCTGCCTACTTCTTTCCTTGCTTCCCACAATCTGAGATATATTTGTCTAGGCCTCACGGTTTATCTATTTTTAAGGAGGCCCCAACTGTTAATTTCTTCTTGCTTACGGTGTTTATCTATTGAATATTTCACACGCCTGCTCCCTAACCATAATAAATGATCCATGTGCAGTAAGGAGAAGGGAAGAGGGGTGCAGCAATCAGGAATTGATCTGTAATTAAAGCAGACTTTACATAATTTTTAACAATTTGGTCATGTCATTTGTATCCACCTTCTGGATTTCTAATGAATTTATTAGGCATGACCTCCCTCTGACAAATTCATGCTGGCTATCTCTAACTAGTCCATAGTTTTCAAAGTGGATACTAACTCTCTACTTAAGAATTTTCTCTAATAATTTCCCTACGACTAATGTGAGACTCACCAGTCTGTAATTTCCTGGATCATGTCTGCACCTTTCTTTAAAAGTGAAACCACATTAACTGTCCTCCAGCCCTCTGGAATTTTTCCAGCAGAGAGGAATTAAAAATTTGAATCAGAGCCTCTGCAATGTCCTGCCTCACTCCCACAGTAGCCTGGATTGCAAGTGATCCAGGCCAAGCTATTTTTACGTTTTTAAGCCCATCAGAGCCTCCAAATATCTCCCCATTTCCAATGTCTAAATATGCAAGTTCCTCAAAGCGCCTTTTCCTGAATTTTGTACCTACATTCTCCTTTTCCAGAGTGAAGACAGAAGAGAAGTGGCACAGTGGCTCAGTGGTTAGCACTGCTGCCTCACAGCGCCAAGAACCTGGGTTGAATCCCAGCCTCGGGTGACTGTCTCTGTGGAGTGTACACATTCTTCCCTGTCCGCATGGGTTTCCTTTGTGTGCTCCAGTTTCCTCAAACAGTCCAATGATGGGCAGGTTAGCTGGATTTGCCATGCTAAATTGCCCATAGTATCCAGGGATGTGCAGACTAGTTCGATTAGCCATGGGACGTACAGGGCTACAGGGATAAGGTTGTGTCTGGGTGGGATGCTCCTCAGAGGGTCAGTGGGACATGACAGGGAAGAAATACATTTGCCTGTCCGTTTTCTTCCTGTTAAGTCAGGGCCTGGAAGAGTTTTCGTGCCCTAAGGCACATTACAGTGCCAAGTTGTGCAGTGTAAGGCAGACCACTAACAGTTGTGAGACCCGCTGGGTTGTATACCACACAGTCATCCAGGCAATTCAAGACAGCAGAAATGGACTTCGAGAGACCCAATGGTGTGCTTGATGGTGGTGCTATCATGGTTATCTGCTTAGGATGTCTGCCACTACCTGCAAGCCTCCATCCCAGAACTACCTCTAAATCTACCTACTCCATGACCTAGAAAAGCAACGGGAATTGCCATTTGTCACATACAATAACTATTAAATGCTGGTGTCTAGGACATTTGTTTTGCATTTGGACATTTGTCTATCAGTTAAGAATGACCAAACATTCAGATCCTTCAATATTGTTGCATAGCCCTGAGTATATCTACAACTGTTCCATTATTCCTAGTGATAGTAATCTTGGACAATCTCCTTTACAATATATACAAGAGAGGCCCAGCTTAGCCTTACATATGCAGTCATATCCCGCAGACTATCCAATCGAAAAGTAGGCACTAATATGAATATTCAATAAATACTGAACACAGATGCACATTGATTGTTTTCATAATAAAGGAAGTGTTCCTAACTCTTCTGTTACCAGCAATCCATTGCCAAACTTGAGGCATGTTGACTTCACCAGTTTCAAAATCTCCCCTTCCCCCACCGCATCCCTAAACCAGCCCAGTTCGTCCCCTCCCCCCACTGCACCACACAACCAGCCCAGCTCTTCCCCTCCACCCACTGCATCCCAAAACCAGTCCAACCTGTCTCTGCCTCCCTAACCTGTTCTTCCTCTCACCCATCCCTTCCTCCCACCCCAAGCCGCACCCCCATCTACCTACTAACCTCATCCCACCTCCTTGACCTGTCCGTCTTCCCTGAATTGACCTATCCCCTCCCTACCTCCCCACCTATACTCTCTCCACCTATCTTCTTTTCTCTCCATCTTCGGTCCGCCTCCCCTCTCTCCCTATTTATTCCAGAACCCTCACCCCATCCCCCTCTCTGATGAAGGGTCTAGGCCCGAAACGTCAGCTTTTGTGCTCCTGAGATGCTGCTTGGCCTGCTGTGTTCATCCAGCCTCACATTTTATTATCTTGGATTCTCCAGCATCTGCAGTTCCCATTATCTCTCAAACTTGAGGCATGCTAGTTCTTTGACTAAGCTAGTAACAAGAAATGATGATGAGACACACATGAATGAATGAAACCAATATAATATGCTAAATGCAAATTTAACTTTTTAATACACCATGCTGCCTTCATGTTTTCATAAGACTTTGTTTCCTCCTGTACTCACTATGCTTTGTTGCAAACCTGATATCAGCTGCTAAGGTGAAGGCAGTCTGCTCAGTGCACTGCCCTGATATCTTTGATGACTGCAATAGGCATTCTCCAGAGGCTCAAGGCCTTGATGGTTCTGGCGTATTGGTGCTTTCCTGCTCTAATTCAGTGGCATCCTCATCTACTTCACCAGTTGGAGCTATTGGTCTCAATAATATTGGGGATAAGGAAAAGGTGTTCATCTTGGGATATCCTGAAAGGAAGCATCTAGGGAGGCAGACACATACTTTTGTTGCATCTGAATGTATGAAGACGGTGGAAAGTGCCATCAACATGGATGTCAAGCAGCAGTCGCAAGCAGCGATAGCCTGTTCGCTGACGCTCAGTTTGGGTTCTGCCAGGGCCACTTCGCTCTTAACCATTTACAGCCTTGGATCCATCATGGACAAAAGAGCCGAGATCCAGAGGTCAGGCAACAGTGATAGCTCTCGGTAGCAGGGCCGTAGTTGACTGAGTAAGGCATCAAGAAGCCTGAGCAGAATTGGAAAGAATGAGTATTGGGGACAAAGTCTCCAGAACAGCAGTTGAGGACTCCAACTCTGTATTCAATGGGGTTTAGAAGGATGCGGTAGGGATCGCATTGAAACTTACAGAACACTTGGAGTGCTGCGACCAGTTCTGGTCGCCCTATTATAGGAAAGATGTGGATGCTTTGGAGAGGGTTCAGAGGAGGTTACCAGGATGCCGCCTGGACTGGAGGGCTTATCTTATGAAGAGAGGTTGACTGAGCTCGGACTTTTTTCATTGGAGAAAAGGAGGAGGAGAGGGGACCTAATTGAGGTATACAAGATAATGAGAGGCATAGATAGAGTTGATAGCCAGAGACTATTTCCCAGGGCAGAAAAGGCTAACACGAGGGGTCATAGTTTTAAGCTGGTTGGAGGAAAGTATAGAGGGGATGTCAGAGGCGGGTTCTTTACACAGAGAGTTGTGAGAGCATGGAATGCGTTGCCAGCAGCAGTTGTGGAAGCAAGGTCATTGGGGTCATTTAAGAGACTGCTGGACATGCATATGGTCACAGAAATTTGAGGGTGCATACATGAGGATCAATGGTCGGCACAACATCGTGGGCTGAAGGGCCTGTTCTGTGCTGTACTGTTCTATGTTCTAAGACACTTTACTGACTTCAAGAGGTGAAGGAGCACTTTAAGAGAGCCCTGGTGCTTCTCACCTCATTTTCCTCTAGACAGTATAGTATGACGTTCTAGGCTGTGTGCAGAATTTATGTCAGCGTGCATATGAGTCATGTGTTGGAGCTGGCTTTTTATGGTGGTCATTAATCGCTCCATGAATAAATCCATAAATTCACATGGATAGTAGGAACTGCCGATGCTGGAGAATCTGAAATAACAGGTGTAGAGCTGGATGAACACAGCAGGCCAAGCAGCATCAGAGGAGCAAGAAGACTGGTGTTTCAGGCCTAGACCCTTCTTCAGAAATGGGGGAGGGGAAGAGGGTTCTGAAATAAATAGGGAGAGAGGGGGACGCGCATAGAAGAGGGATAAAGGAGAAGGTGGGTGGAGAGGAGACAGACAGGTCAAAGAAGTGGGTTTGGAGCCAGTAAAGGTGTTGGTGTAGGTGTAGGTGTCATTGTTGTCCAAGATGAAACCTTTGGTTCCTTTCATGGCTGTGACTCAACTGGGCATTGTGAAGTTCTGCATGGAGAGCAAAACAAGATTAAGAATCAGCAAAATCTGAGAGTGTATCAAATTTCATTATATGCTTCTTGTCTGTCCATTTGCCAACACCAATTTGGATTCTCACGCTTTCCTTCTGGCCATGCAGCCTAACCATCTATGATTGCTTGTTTACCCTTGTTTCCTATAGTATGCATCTCCTCTTCCTCTGTACAGATGAGTAGCTTCATGTCAGGTGCTACACCACCATTTCTGGACATCTCCTGCAATTTGTGCTCATCTGGTCCTGAACGAAAACATGTAAATTTAATAATGTATTGCATGACAGGTAACCTTTTTTGTCTAAATGCGTCTCCACTACCTGTATGCACTCAGAATAACCAAACCACCATACACTTTGACCTTAATTGCCAAATAGTACTGAAGCTGAGGGGAGGGTGTAAGAATCATTTAGGGTTGCAGGAACAAATGGAATAAAGATTTCTTTCTTGGAACTAATGACAAAGCCCCATAAAATTAGTACCTATTCCATGCAAAACAAAAACCCTTCAGCCGCAAATTCAGTTTTTTCATCATTCTGTTGTTCCCTATTCTTGAATGTACCTTGGAAAATAATTTGGAAATCACTGCCTTTGATACCATATTTTGACACCGAATTGCTTTGGCTATTATTCTGTTTGTTATCAGAAACCAAATTAATTCTTCTGCATTTAACCTTAATTAGATCATAAAACATATGAGCAGAAGTAGGACATTCAGCCCATCGTTGGTTCCACTACTCAATGAGATCATGACTGATAATCCTCAACTCCACTTTCCTGCCTTTTCCCCATAACGCTTGATTCCTTTCTGATTAAAAATCTAACTTGCCGCTTTGAATACATTAACATTGAATTCTTGACAGCCCTGTACAGTAAAGATGCACTGCCCTCTGAAAGAAGAAATTCACCACTGTCTGTGTATCTCTATGAGATAACACCCTCTGGTTCAAGACTCTCCCACAAGGGGAAACAACATCTGCACCTATCCTGTCAGACCCCCAAAAGTCTTGTATGTTTTAATAACTTTTCTACTCATTCTTCTAAACTGTAATGACTACAAGCCCAACCTAATTAAGATCTTCTGATAAGAAAATGCCTCCATACAGAATCAACATAGTGAGCCCTCTTTGGATTGCGTGCAGTGCCAGTAAATCTTTCCTTAAATAAAACTATTTACAGTATTAGAGATTTTTGTTTATTAATTCACAGTAAGTGGGCATTGCTGGTTGACCAGCATTTATTCCCTGTTCCCCGTTGCCCTTGAGAAGGAAGTGGTGACCTACCTTCTTGAATTGATGCAGTCCAAATGCTATGGTAATCCACAATGCCATTAGAGAGAGAATTTCAGGATTTTAACGCAGTAACAGTGAATGAGTGTCAATATATTTCTAAATCAGCATAGTGAATGGCTTGAAAAGGAACTTGCAGGTGGTGCTGCCTTTGTGCTTCGAGATGGAAGTAGTTGTAGTTTTGGAAGATGTTATCCCAGGATCTTCAGCAAATTTTTGAAATGCATCTTGTACATAGGATTCATTGCTGCTACTGAGCTTTGGTAGTAGAGAGAGTGGATATTTGTGGATATGGTCTCAATAAAATAGGCTGCCTTGAACTGGCTGCGCCCACGCAGGCAAGTGGGAAGTATACCATTATACTACCGATTTATGCTTTGTAGATTGTGAACGAGATTCGCAAAGTCAGGAGGTAGGTTACTCATTGCAGTATTTTTAGGCTCTGACCTGCTCTTGTAGCCATTGTGTTTTTGTGGTGATTCCAACTGAGTTTCTAGTCAATGGTAACTCCCAGGATATGGCATTAAGGCGGGCTAGTGAAATCGGAGCCAACAGAATCTGAGGAAAGCATAGACAGCTGGTTCCGGTTGTTGGAGATTAGGCATCTCAGCTCCATGATATCTCTGCAGGAGTTCGTCAGGGTAGTATCCTAGGCCTAACCATCTTCAGCTACTTCATCAATGACCTTCTCTCTATCATAAGGCCAGATGTCCAAATATTGATAGTAGAGAATTCAGTAATGATAATGCCCTTGAATATGAAGGGGCAGTGGTTAGATTGTCTCTTATTGGAGATGGTCATTGCCTGGAATTAGTTTGACATGAATGTTACTTGCCACTTTTCAGCCTGAGCCTAAATATTGTTCAAGTCCTATTGAATTTGGTCATGGACTCCTTCAGCATTTGAGTAGTCATGAACAGTGCTGAACTTTGTGTAATCATTGGCAAACATCCCACTTCTGGATTGTTGTCAGATCCCAAGCTATTTCAGTATCCAATGGTTTTAACTGTTTCTTGATGTCATGTGAAGTGAATCAACTTGGCTGAAGACTGGCACCTGCAATGCTGGAGGAGGCCTGTGGTCTATTGTCTTCTCTAGTTTTAGGTAAACCTTTCTATTTTTATACTCCATTCCCTTTGAAATAAAGGTCAACATTCAATTTTCCTTAAAATAAAACAAAAAAAAATTGATGATGCAGATCTGAAGAAAGCAAAAACAGAAATTGCTGGAGAAATTCAGCAAGTCTGGCAGCATCAATGGAGAGAAAACAGAGTTAATGTTTTGAGTCCAGTGACCTTTCACATATGTAACTGGGAAGGGACTGGACAAGTGGAGAAAAATATCACATAAGGGGAGGAAGAAATAAATTCCATGAGACAGGATCAGGCAGAAGTAGAGGGTCTGCCTGGGCAGTTCTTTTGTGGATTTTGGGAAGAAGGTAGAAGGAGGCTGTATGGGGTGGGATAATAAAATGTGAGGCTGGTTGAACACAGCAGGCCAAGCAGCATCTCAGGAGCACAAAAGCTGACGTTTTGGGCCTAGACCCTTCATCAGAGAGTCGGGGCCTATGATCTGGGAAGCTGGAAACCTTCTGTTTTACATATTGAAATGGAATGCCGGCCTTTTGTAGAACCCAAATCCCCCTGTGCTGCAGTTTTTGTCCTTATCCATTTAAATAATATTCAGCTGTTCTATTCGTCCTACCAAGTGCATAACCTCACATTTTTCCAAATTATATAAAGATGTTTTAGTCTATTCAAACTGTTTATATCCCTTTCTGTGTCATGCTCATTCCTTTCCTTACCACCTATTTTAATTCATCCACAAAGCCAGCAATAGCACATCCACTTCTATTATCCATGTTGTTAATATGTATTGTAAATAATTGTGGCCCCAGGACTTATCTCTTTGGCACTCTATTAGTAACAGGTTGTCATCTATTTCCATTTTACATTAGTTATCCAATCTTTTAATCTATCAGCCTTTAGCCCCATTAATTTCCCCAGTACTTATTTTTCCAGTTATGGTAATCATGTTTGTTTCCTACCCCTCCCCCATTCCACCCCCACCCCCACCTGCAGTCCCTAGACTATTTTGTATTCTTATAATCTGTTAGTACCTTCTATCGTGAAAAATGATGTAAAGTATTTATTGAAATCCTCTGCCATTTCCTGGTTTCCCACATTACTTCTGCACGCTCTAAGGGGCCTATGTTCACTTTGGATTCTGACTTCCTTTTTATATATTTCAAGAACTTCTTTTTATGTGTGTTATAGTATTTGCTGGTTGACTCCCATCTTATTTTCTTCCTTTTTTTGTCATCTTCTGTTAGCTTTAAAAAGTTTCTCTGTCTTTGGGTTTATCACTAAGCTTTGCCACCTTTTGGTTTTTGTTTGATACCATCCTTAACTTCCTTGGTTAATCATGGATGGTTTATTCTCTTCTTTACTGCGATCTTTGCTGTGAGTTATGAGCTGTTTTCTTCAACATCTGCAGTTGTTCCACAAATGTTATTTTCTGCGAAACCACTTTCCCAATCCATTCCAGCTAACTCTCCCCCCAACCCTATGTAATTACCCTTATTTAAAGTGTAATAGAGTTGTTTCCAACAAATTTCTTACTTTCAAACTGAATGCTAAATTCTACTGTTTTAGTTACTCTTCTGGGAGGAAACTTTTACTCTGAAGTTATTTGTTACAACCGCTTTATTACACATTACCAGATCCAAAATAACCTGATCCCTGGTTAGATCCATTATGTATTATTCTGGGATTCTGCCCAAATAAACTCATTGAATTCTTCCTCATGGTTACCTTTTCCAGTTTGATTTTACCCAATCTACATGAAGAATAATGTCATCTATCATGAATGTTCTGCTCTTTTTAATTTGTCTTAATTTTGTCCTAATTAATTTTCTGCCCTACAGAAAATCTATTGTTAGGGATCTATTTGACTACTCCCACCAGTGTCTTCTTACACTTGTCGCTTCCTGCCCCCACCCATACAGATGCTACATCATCTGATCATAGATCATTCCTTGCTATCGTACTTATCCATCCTTTATTGACAAGGCTATCCCACCACCCTTTCCTTCCTGAATACTTAGTTCCCAACTTTAATCTACTTGTCACCATATCTCCATAATGGTGAGATGGTCATACTGTGGTAATGAATGAAGATCATACCTTTCATTCTGAACACTATGTGTAATTAAATTAATAACTATTAATTTTGTCTTTTACCATTTCCTGCCCTTTAACCTTAGTTGCTGTGTTTTTTTATACTTGCACACTTTGTCCCTTCCTATCCAACTATGGGGATCATTATCAAAATAGTTACTCTGCAGTACCACCATATTCTTTTGCTTTGTAAAAATACATATATCCTCTCCCAAACCTTCACCCCTCTAATTAGTTTCAAGCCGTCTATACAGCCCTATTTACTGGATTCACCTGGATACTAATTACTTGAAGTGTCCACAACTTGCTGTTATCTGCATATTGGAATAATTTTGTGGCCCACATTCCATATTCTGGATTTACTAGCTTCTAACTAACGAGCTTGAGTTGCCATCTTTTTTCCAGTTTTTCACGAGCATTTGTAATGCATAAAAGTACCTCTGAGAAGGAATGATTTGATCACTTGCCACATTCTCATGATATTCCACACTTCTTACATTTTTCAACTGTTCATGATACTTAAGAAACAGAAAAAAAGCTTCTTAGTCTTTTAAATTCCATGTATAAAGATTGCATTTAATATTCTATTGAACTCATTAATAAATGTTTCTTCATTGACTTTTCAGCCAAGTTACAGGCTAGCCATTCGTACAGAAAATATGGTTAAGAATCTGGTAAGAAATCTTAGCAGTGAAAGTGAGGAACTTCAGATGCATTGCGCCCGCGCCATTTTTAAGGTACAGATACAAGATAACTCTTTTCTGACTTTTGCAATATATTTTCCTAATATTATTTCTAAGGTTATTTATATAAAACTGATTTTCAAAATGTCTTGAAAATGCTTTTATTTTCAGTTTAAATCAGCAGATTTTGAATATCAATAATAGCGCACCGGGGCTCCATGCTGGGCAAGTCCAATGCAAAGGCATCTGAAAAAGCAGAACCATGCATTAGAAGCATTAGAGTTATACTGGGTAACAGTAATCAGCAAAGGACTGCTGGTTTACTATTGTGTCACAACCACTAGGGACAATAGGCGCAGAATGAAAGTGACACTGGGACATCCGTACAGGGGCTAAATACAGAGAAATTTATTTCAAATTTAAAGTGCCACCCTCCACAATATAGATGCCTAACTTAAAGGATTTTCTGAGTTAGTTTCCAGCTTTTTGTGTTCGTTATTCACATTCAAACAAGTAGAGATCTTTGGGCACTCTGTAGACCTTACACCTACTTTGCCTGTTTTGCCAGAAATGGTTACATCTATGCCCTTCATCACATCTGACAGTCATCATATTTTCAGCACAATTTTGTTCCTACTTATGACCTTTTTAATTAAAATGTGAGTGTTCAAGATTTTTGGAAATGCCAACATGAGAGTGAAGTAGAAGAAAATGAGTTTTAGAGGACAATCATTTACTTTGAGAGTTGGGAATTCATGCTCTTCTGCTGGTAGATTTGAAGGTAGGGACTCATTAAATCCATTAACCGACCTGCCCCTGTCCCATCTCCATTTGCAGCAGCGAAGGTGGTTTCATCTGGCCTGTCTGCTGCTGAGTTAACACCAGTTGAGCCCCTATAATGGGGATTAATTTCTGCTGGATGATCTGGTGGTTGACTGAGGTGAGGTACTAAGAGGTCCCTCTTTAATTGGCTCCTTGAAAGATTTCAGTTCCCCAGATCGCCTTCCCGCCTCATTGTCATCTCAAACCTCAGCCTCTAAACCCCTTTGCCAAGACATTGGCTTGAAATGCTGGCAAGATCTCCAAACACTGACTCAAGCACTGATCCATTACATATATCGATTGAATAGTATAGCACAGGAGCAGGCTCTTTGGCTGACCATTTCTGTGCCAAGCATGATGCCATTCTAATCTAATCCCTTTGACCTGCACATGGTATGTATCCCCTGTTCCATGCCTGTTCACATGTCTGTCTAAATGCCTCTTAAACTTTGCTAACATATCTGCCTTACCACCTCCCCTGGCAGGCATCCACAGCACTATGTCTAAAAGTCATTCCTCGCATATCTCTTTTAAACTTGCCCCCTCACGGCAAACCCATTATCCCTAGTATATGACATTTCCACCATGGGAAAAAGATTCAGACTATCTATGTCTGTCATAATTTTACATATTTCTGTCAGGTCATCCCTCAGCCTCTGATGTTCTAGCAAAAATATTCCAGGTTAGTCCAACCTCTCCTTAATAACTGTTACATTGTAATCCAGGCAACATCCTGGTGAACCTCTTTTGCACCCTCTCCAAAGCTGACGGCTTTGGGCATGCTTGCTTTCATTGGGAAGAGCATTGAGTAAAAGAGTTGGGGTGTCTTGATACAGCTGTACAAGATGTGGGTGAGAGTTCTGTGTGCGGTTCTGATTGACCTACTATAGAAAGAGTATGTAAACTAGAAAGAGCGCAGAAAAAAATTAATAGGATGCTACCTGGACTGGAAGAATCAAGTTATAAGGAGAGGTTAGATAGGCTCTACATTTTTCCCTGAAGCTTAGGAGACTGAGAGCTGACCTTTTTGAGGTCTGTAAAATCATGAGAGGCATAGATAAGATAGATAGCCAAGAACCTTTCCCAATGGTAGGGCAGTCTTAAACTAGAGGGCATAGGTTTAAGGTGAGAGGGGAGAGATACAAAAGGGCCCAGAAGGACAATTCTTCTTCACACTGAGGGTGTTGAATTTCTGGAACAGGCTGCCAGAGGTAGTGGTGGAAACAAGTACAATTTCATCATTTAAGAAATATTTAGATAGGTACATGGATGGAAGAGGCGTGGAGGGTTATGGACCAAATGCAGGCAAATGGCAATAGTATAATTGTAAACACTGGGCAGCATGGGCAAGTTGGGCTGAAGATCCTGTTTCCATGCTGTAAACCTCTATGAAATCCTTCCTATAGTGCAGCCACCAGAACGGCACACAATACTCCAAATGTGGCCTGACCAAAGTTTTGTACAGTTGCAACATAACTTGCCAACTTTTATACTCAGTGCTTGACAGGTGAAGGCTAGCAAAGAACAGCAACTCATATTCCTCTTGGAAACCCTGCAGCCTAATGGTATCAATGTGGATTTCACCAGCTTCAAAACCTCCCCTCCCCCTATTGCATCCCAAAATTAGCCCAGATCACCCCTGCCTCGCTAACCTGTTCTTTTTCTCACCTATCCCCTCCTCCCACCTCCAGTCGCACCTCCATTTCCGACCTACTAACCTCATCCCGCCCCCTTGATCTGCCCATCCTCCCTAGACTGATCTGTCTCCTCCCGACCTTCCCACCTATACTCACCTCTACAGTCTCCATCCCTGCCTCTTTAACTTGTTTGCCTCCTCTCCACCTATCTTCTCCTCTATCCATCTTCGAACCACTTCCCCCTCTCTCCCTATTTATTTCAGAACCCTCTACACCTCCCCCATTTCTGATGAAGGGTCTAGGCCCAAAATGTCGGCTTTCCTGCTCCTAAGATGATGCTCGGCCTGCTGTGTTCATCCAGCTCCACACCTTGTTATCTAAACCATAAGCCACCTTTACCACCTTATCTGCTTGTGTTGCAACTTCCAGGGAGCTATGAATTTTGACCCCAAGATCCTCCAAGGTTACTGCATGCCTCTGATCTGAAGTACTGGAGTATTGCCAGCATTTGATTGGCCAGCAGCTCTCTGAGGCAGGACTTTCTGTCCCTGAAGGATGAAAATCCCACTTCTAAACTATTAACAGCCAATTGACTATTAAAAGTGTTCACCTCAGACAGCTCTCCCGTGAATTTTTAGCCTGGAGCTCTGTTGTGGGGAATTTGGCGCCTCATATATTTCAGTCTATAATTTGAATATTTTCTGAGCATGAAATTATTTCCTGTTTGAGACTTAGGTGAAATGAAAAAAATCATTCATGGGATTTGAAATTCCACTATTTAATTTTAAGATAAACAGATTGATGCCTTCATTAAACTAACACAGAGGAATTTGATGCAATATTGTAATTAGTGCACTAAGAATAGAGAATATAGTGGCTTCAGCAGCCAAACATGTTAAAAAATATTCTTCACAACACCTTTTTTTTTAAGATGGGCAATAAATGCTAGCCTAACTAGTGAAACCCGCATCCCATGAAGAAATGGGAAAATGAATTGCCTCTTGGCCCCTCTGTAGTTGGTATTATTTTTCTACATAAATCCTCATTGAGGCAAAAATTAATTTTAGTTATGCTTTAAACAGAGAAATTTCATGAGGCATTGAATGAGTTTTGGATATAATTCAGTTTGATTCTGTATTCTTCATACAGTTTTGTGCTTTCCATTCATAGTGTGCAGAGGATGAGGAAACACGTAATCTTGTAAGAACTCATTTTGGACTGGGACCTCTAGTCACGCTTGTCAGCAAGTCTTATAATAAGCAATTATTAGCAGCAGCCACGGGAGCTGTCTGGAAATGTGCCATCAGCATGGAGAATGTAGAAAGGTATTGATTAACAATGACTGAGGGGCTTTAGTTCCAGAATAAATCTGTTTCAACCAGATAAGTACATTTACTTTAGAATTTTCTGTTGCAACACTTTGCAGTTGTATACCTCAAATAACAGTCAGAAGTATGGCTAGGAGAGAAATTGCATGAATGTTTGCCTTTATTGGCTATTTAACTCAATTTCCTTTTAAAGGCCTTTTTTTAAATATTAATAATGCCTCAATGATATGCTGAGTAAAATAATGCATTTTTATTGACCAGTAAGGATATTTTAATGAAGAAGTTAAGAGTTTTCTCTGTTGAGAGGAGGTATACTGTGGAAGGTAACTTAACCCTGTCCCGTGGTGATTCTGGGTAAGTCATCAGTAAAAATCACTGTTGAGTGCTTACCTTTCTATTTGTATATCAAGGACCAGGGGTCCTCATTTTAATCATGAAGTTATTTTAGTTGACTGAACAGTCCACTCAATCAAACATGGACCTCTTGAATACATGTAATGCAGAGTCTCATAATACAATTTAACAGAAGATTGCTTACCAACCAAACAATCAAACCTAGCATGGTTGGTCTTTTGGGGTCACTGAAGCACTATTTAAAGGGACACATATCTAGGACTGCACCAAAGTATTTATGGACCATTTTAACGTTTGGCATGCCAGGAGAGTTTTCAGCTACCATTGTATTACTTTCTGACACCCTTTGCTTCACATTTTCTCAGTAGGCTTTATCCATTCCTGTCATTGTTAAAAGGAAGCTCCGAGATATGAAAAATGTGAAATATTTTAATATTGATATTAACCAATGGAGGGAATTTTTTGCTGTGGGAGCTGGTTGGAAAACAACATTGTTTTCTGGGTATTTAGTGAAAGGTCCATTTTCTCATCTCCAATAATCTATCAGGTCAGCCTTCAACTTGCTGAGGAACAGAATATTTGAGGGCCAGGATCTCAGACCTGTGATTAAGCTCATTGTTTATAGGGCATCAGTGATCCCTGTGCTCATATATGCTCCAGAGAGGTGGATAACCTACAATGTGCACCTCAAAATGTTGGAGAAGTGCCTTTACGAGATGTTCCAAGTTCATTGACAAATAACGTGGTCTCATTGAAGTATCCTCTCCCAGTATGACATTATCAACATTAAGGTGATAATCATTGTAAACCAGCTTTGCTGGGTGGACCATTTTATTCATATGTATTACACCAGACCCCCACGGCAATTGTTCTACCAGAGCTTGGTCATCGGCAGGAAGACAGCAGAAATGCTTTAATGATATCCTTAAAGCACCCCTGAAAATATCAACCATTCCCATAGATTCATGCAAATAATTGGCTTGTGGCCGACTAAATGGTGGAAGATTATTTGGGAAGTCACTAAATAAATTGAGAAACTTCATTGAAATCATATATGGGCAAAATCAATATTTCAGGCATAATACAGATGCCTCAAAACACCATTTCTCCCTGACCCTGCAAGCATCTTCTGTCATCCATGCAGATTATGCTTTGGAATTATCAGCCAACTGAGAACATATCAAAACAGGCTGGAAGCAAGTTATCCCCGATACTGAGAAGAAGCAAGATCTCTGCATATGATGGATAATGTTAGCACCAGTTTCATTTGAATGGAGCAACAATTGGTGAAAAAGGAAAATTGCTGTAATTTTAATTTTCCTCCTCACTTCCCCACTCTTACCTCACTATCCTCGGCATCTTATACTGTATCAATGAAGCTGTCCATACTCGAGTAAGGTAAGCAACTTACCTTCTGTCTTTTCATTGTCCAATTTCAACATTGAGTTCAAATTCTCAAATCTTTTGTTTTGAGATAGGGCATCCATAGGTAATGATTCAGCATTTTCCCATATATACTTCTTCCAAACACTTCTTATTTCTTCATTTCTGCCATCACCCATGCCCCATTTTGCATTGCAACATCATCTCTTTTATCATTTAATCTCTCTTGTTTTCAACTTAATCAAAAACTGTTTTCGCTATTTTTGTCCACTCCTCACTTTCTTGCCTAAATGCTTTGGACTTGTTTTATCTCCAACTTTTTTTCAGTTCTGATTCTCTGTCCAGCATTTAGAGTATTTTACTTTTGTACACCTATTGTATGACTAGTTTCCAAAAGTCAGTTTCATGCAAAATTTCAAAAGGTGCCTGGTAGCTGTCATGATGTATTTATCCTATAACTCAGCCATCACCTCAGATTACAACCTTTCTATAAACATAACAGGATGGCTGTTGATTGACAACAGATACCTCAACACCATGGCTCATGATAAATACTCCACTACCCATCATGCCAGAGGTTTCCACTTTCTTAATAGAATATTATTTTTAATATAGTGCTATTTCAGAATTCCCTTTCAACTTCTACTTGTGTTGATTGAACTGGTTTACTTAAAGCTAGGTCAGCTTGCTGAGCTTTCATCAGTCAACACTTAATGTACAATTAATGGACACTCACTTCAAATTTTTCAAATTGCCAAAGAATGTTTCAAATAGCTAACCATCTGACTGCAATGCCACTTGACCTCCCAACAATGGAATTTGTTCAGCCATTGTTCGGACAGTACACAAGAGAAAAATTCCTGGCATCTTTTCCTGTAAATTCTCCATCTCTTTGACCTCACTTAGCCTTTCTGTGACTTGCTCGAGCCAAATCATTCCCCAGGAGTAGTCAACTCCATCTACAGATAAACTATGGACTGTTTTTATTCTTCATTCACAGGATGTGGGCATTGCTGGCTATGTCAGCATTCTTGCCCATCCCTAATTTACCAGCGGGTAATTAAGAGTCAACCATTTTGCTGTAGACCTGGAGTCACATGTAGGCTAAATCAGGTAAAGATGGCAGGTATCCTTCCCTGGATTTTCATGACAAATGACACCTACCTCATGGTTATCATTAAGCTCTTAATTCCAGAATTTTTTTTTTAATTGAACTCAAATTCCACTATCTGCCATGGCAAGATTGGAACTTGGACCCCTCTAGTCATTACCAGGGTTTTTGGATTAGTAGTCTAGTGATAATACCACAAGGCCATACCATTACCATTTCAGACATTAGGTCACAGTTCAGGTGCCTGAGATACAAAAGTATGGATATAAACTCTCTACCAATGCTATTCAACTTTGGCACTGTATCTGCAATCCAAATGGAAGTTTATGCCTTATACCAGCAAAAGAATTTGTATGGCGGTTGTATTCCTGAGTTTAATAATCAGTTTGTCTGCCTTATTTGAGAGATAAAGAGTTACTTTTCATTTTGACAAGAACTACCTGTAGTTCTCAGGTATCTTGTCCATCTCTGGTGCACGCACAGAGATGTTTTTACATGACTCACAGCTGCAATCAGAAGTACAACTTGGTCTGTTGCACACTCAGTCAGGGTAACAAAGTGTGGAGCTGGATGAACACAGCAGGCCAAGCAGCATCTCAGGAGCACCAAAGCTGACTTTTCGGGCCTAGACCCTTCTTCAGAGAGGGGGATGGGGAGAGGGTTCTGAAATAAATAGGGAGAGAGGGGGAGGCGGACCGAAGATGGAGAGAAAAGAGAGAAGAGTATAGGTGGGGAGGTAGGGAGGGGATAGGTCAGTCCAGGGAGGACGGACAGGTCAAGGAGGTGGGATGAGGTTGGTAGGTAGGAAATGGAGGTGCGGCTTGAGGGGGGAGGAGGGGATAGATAAGAGGAAGAACTGGTTAGGGAGGCGGGGACAAGCTGGGCTGGCTTTAGGATGTTCTAGGCCCCGAAACGTCAGCTGTTGTGCTCCTGAGATGCTGCTTGGCCTGCTGTGTTCGTCCAGCTTCACACTTTGTTATCTGTGATCACAATTCACTAAGCTTTCAGGTACTGATGCAGAAAGATATGTGTAGTTGTCAGGTGAAGGTGCTAAATTGGGGGGAGAGGTGTTGTTGGGTAATTACAACAATATTAGGCAGGAACTGAAGTATGTAAATTGGAGGCAGATGTTTGAAAACAAATCAACATATGGTATGTGGGAGGCTTTCAAGTGTACGTTGCTGGGAACTCAGCACTGGCACATTCCTTTAAGGATGAAGGATAAGTATGGCATGTTTAGGGAAACTTGGATAGCAAGAGATATTGTGAGCCTAATTAAGAAGAAAAAGGAAGCATTTATCAAGTCTAGGAGGCTGGGAATATACGAAGCAAGAGTGGAATACAAGGAAAGTCAAAAGAAATTTAAGCAAGAAGTCAGTAGGGCTAAAAGGAGTCATGAAAAGTCATTGGCCAACAGGATTAAGGAAAATACCAAGGCTTTTTACACATATATAAAGAGTAAGGAGGATAGCCAGGCAGAGAGTTGGCCCACTCAAGGACAGGGAAAGGAATTTATGTGTGGAGTCAGGTTAAATGGACGAGATATTAAATGAGTGCTTTGTGTTAGTATTCACCATAGAGTAGGACTTGATGGATGATGAGTCTGGAGAAGGGTGTGTAGATAGTTTGGATCATGTTGAGACCATAAGGGAGGAGGTATTGGGGGTCTTGAAAAACATTACGGTAGGCACGTCCCCAGGCCCTGATGGGATATACCCCAGAATACTAAGAGAGGCAAGGGAGGAAATTGCTGGGGCCTTGAGGGAAAACTCTGTATTCTCACTGGCTACAGGGAAAGTCCCAGAGGATTGGAGAATAATCAATGTTGTTCCTTTGTTTTAGAAGGGTAGCAAGGATAATCCAGGTAATTGTAGGCTGATGAGCATTACATCAGTGGTAGAGAAATTATTAGAGAAGATTCTTCGAGACAGGATTTACTCCCACCTGAAATCAGTGAACATATTAGCAAGAGGCAACATGGTTTTGTGAAGAGGTGGTCATGTCTCACTAACTTGTTTGAGTTTTTTGAGGAAGTGACGAAGGTGATTGAAGAAGGTAGGGCAGTGGATGTTGTCAACATGGACTTCAGTAAGGCCTTTGATAGGCTAACTCATGGCATCATGATACAGAAGGTAAAGTTGCATGGTGTCAGAGGTGAGCTTGCAAGATGAATAAGAAACTGGCTTGGCCATAGAAGACGGAGGATAACAGTGGAAGGGTATGTTTCTGAATGGAGGGCTGTGACCAGTGGTGTTCCTCAAGGATCAGTGTTGGAACCTTTGCTATTTGTAATATATATAAATGATTTGGAGGAGAATGTAACCGGTCTGATTAGTAAGTTTGCCAATGACAGGAAGGTTGGTGGAATTGCGAACAGCAATGAGGACTGCCAAATGATACAGCTGGATATAGATCGGTTGGTGACTTAGGCAGAGAGATGGCAGATGGAGTTTAATCCAGAAAAATGTGAAGTAATGCACTTTGGAAGGTCTAATCCAGATGGAAAACACAGTAAATGGCAGATCTAATCCAGATGGAAAACACAGTAAATGGCAGAACCATAAAGAGTACTGATAGGCAGCGGGATAGGCAGAGGTACACAGGTCACTGCACGTGGCAACGCAGGTGGAAAAGGTAGACAAGGCACAAGGCAAGCTTGCCTTTATCATCTGGGGCATTGAGTTTAAAAATTGGCAAGTAATGTTGCAGATTTATAGAACCTTAGTTAGGCTGCATTTGGAATATTGTGTTCAATTCTGGTCGCCACACTACCAGAACAATGTGGTGGCTTTGGAGAGGATACGGAAAAGATTTACCAGGATGTTGCCCAGTTATGGAGGGCATTAGCTATGAGGAGAGGTTGGAGAAACTTGGGCTGTTCTTACTGGAATGACAGAGGTTGAGGGGTGACCTGATAGAGGTTTACAAGATTATGAAGGGCATGGACAGAGTGGATAGTCAGAAGCTCTTTACCAGGGTGGAAGAGTCAGTTAGCAGGGGGCATGGGTTTGAGGTGCAAAGGACAAGGTTTAAAGGTGATGTATGAAGCAAGTTTTAACACAGAGGGTGGTGGATGCCTGGAACTCACTGCCGGGGGAGGTAGTGGAAGCAGATATATATTGACTTTTAAAGAATGTCTTGACAAATACATGAATAGGATGGGAGTAAAGGGACATGGTCCCCGGAAGGGTAGGGAGTTTTAACTGTGACGGGCAGCATGTTGGTGCAGGCTTGGAGAGCCGAAGGGCCTTTTCCCGTACTGTAATTTTCTTCATCCTTTGTTCTTTAAAGGGGAAATATGCTTTCGCATCCACCTGGTCAAAACCCTCAGGAGCTTGTATGTTTCAATTAACTCACCTCTGATGTTTCTAAACTCTGAGGATATGGACCTAGCCTGCCTATCCTTCCCTCAAAAATCATTCCAGGCCTTAGTCTGGTCAACCTTCTATGAACTACTTCCAAGGCATTGACACTCTTCTGTAAGTAATTAAGTGGCCAGTACAATACTCCAGACATAGCCTCACCTGTATGATGAAAGCATAACCTCCCTCTTCTTGCAAGAAGTTATCTCTCAATAAACCATAAAATTCTAATTGCTCTCGTGATTACTTGTTGTACCTGCATAACAACCTTCTGCAATAATTGCACAAGGAAACCTAGCTCACTGTGCATCTTGGAGTTCTGCAACCTTTTCAACATCTATTTTGTTAACTCTTTCCTTTTTGAAACTGAATAGAAGAGATGGCCAGAATTGAAGAGCACTCTTTAAACCTGGTACCAGTCAGGCAACATATTCTTTGAGACTTGTGCCCTGAACTGAAGAAAATGGTCTTCATCCCCTAACTGTATTGTCCCCTGCTACAAGTACTTTCCTTTTTGTTTCCACTTGAATGGTCCTGCACTGCAGTACTGCAGTCAGTTTGCTCATCCTCCCTCCAGTCATTGCTCTGGACCACACAAGCTGAAAGAACATTAAATTTGTTGCACAATTGCAAAGCTGAGAGATTATTGTTGCTACCTTTTGAATCCCCATGGCTGCCTCCCTTACAGTTTCACAAATGCCTCAACCACAGACTAATTCTGAAGTAGTTAACTAAGACATTTCTTAAACAAAGGTTTCCCAAGTCTAATAATTCTAGGATATGTTCCAACAATGGCCTCAGCAAAGCTGCTGGAATGCTGTGGATGCTCATGATGGGGCTCTTGAGATGTATCTGACCCAGTGTATTCAGGAATGTATTGCAGTGACAGACTCATTGTAAACTGTTACATCTTGAATGCACCTAGGACAGACTGGCTGAGCTTACGTCTGAGGGAGGGTCACCAGATCAGAAACGTTAACGCTGATTTTTTCTTCACAGATGCTGCCAGACCTGCTGAGCTTTTCCAGCAGCTTCTGTTTTTGGCCTAGCTTACTTGCTGGGTCACAGTTAGTGTAGTTGAAGAGGTAGCTAGTGACTGATGACTTTAATTTGCAATAATGACAGCCTGGCTATATTGTCCGTCAGATGCTGATGCGACTTTAGAAGACCACATGCATAAATGCATGGAATCCGTTTGATCTGTTGTAGATATGTTGATAATTTGAAAGAACAAATGTGCACAGTCTTACAATTGTGCTTTTTTCCCCATAACCATTTAATTTGTCATCTAGCCAACTCACTGTTAATATTACTCATGGAATTAAGGTTAGATGATATGGAATAAAGGGAATTCTAGCTATTTGGATACGTACTGGCTTGAAGGTAGGAGACAGAGGGTTGCAGTGGGGCGGTCGCTTTTTGGACTGGAGTCCCATGACCAGCGGCATACCACAAGGATGAGTACTGGGTCCACTGATTTTTGTCATTTTTATAAATGATTTGGATGTGAATATAGGAAGTATGGTTAGTAAGCTTGCAGATGACACCAATATTGGTGGTGTAGTGAACAGCCAAGAAGATTATCTCAGAGTACAAGGGGACCTGAACAGATAGGTCAATGGGCTGAGGAGTGGCAGGTGAAGTTTAGTTTAGATAAATGTAGGGTGCTGCATTTTGGTAAGGTAATTCAAGGCAGAACTTATACACTTAATGGTAAGGTCCTGGAGAGTGTTGATGAACAAAGAGACCTTGGAGTGCAGGTTCATAGTTCCTTCAATGTGGAGTCACAGGTAGACAGGACAGCGAAGAAAGCATTTAGTATGCTTGCCTATATTGTTCAGTGCCTTGAATATAGGAGTTGGGAGGTCATGCTGTGGCTGTATTGATATTGGTTAGGCCACTTTTGGAATAGTGCATTGAATTCTGGTCTCCCTGTTCTAGGAAAGATGGTGTGAAACTTGAAAGGGCTCAAGAATGTTGCCAGTGTTGGACAATTTGAGCTATAGGGAGAGGCTGAATAGACCGGGGCTACTTTCCCTGAAACATCAGAAGGCTGAGGGGTAACCTTATAGAAGTTTATAAAATCATGAGAGGCATGGATATGGTGAACAACCAAGGTCTTTTCCCTAGGGTGTGGGAGTCCAAAATTGGAGGGCAAAGGTTTAAGGTGATAGAGGAAAGATTTAAAAAGGGCTTAAAGGGCAACTTTTTCACACAGAGTGTAGTGCTTGCAAGGAATGAGCTTCCAGAGGAAGTAGTGGAGGCTGGTATATTTACAACATTTAAAAGACATCTAGGTGAGTGTATGAATATTAAGGGTATAGAGGGAAATGGCCAAATGCTGGCAAATGGGACTGGATTAATTTAGGATATCTGGTCAATACTGACAAGTTGGACCGAAGGCTTTGTTTCTATGCTGTGTATCTGTATGACTCTATGTCTCCATCAACTTTCCTCACCTTCTGAGGTAGAGCTTTTAAAATCAGTGAGAACATTTCTCCTCATTGCACCTCCAGACCTTTTGCCAACTATTTTAGTCTGTGGCCTTCATTTACTGACCTAGTCATCAGAAACTCTAATATTTCTCCGTATTCTCTATCAACACTTGTCATCACCTCGAAAACCTTCCATTTTATGACTTCTTAATCTTTTCTGTTCCAAGGATAATAGACTTAAATTTAAAAACTCTCCTTATAATTTATCTCCCATTCCTCGTAACATCCTTGTAAATCTCCTTTGGTCTCTTTCTAAGGTCTTTAAATATTTCTTGAAGTATTTTTATTCTTTCATGGATACGACTATAGCTGGGTAGGCCAGTACTTGTTACTCATCATTAATTGCCTTTGAAAAGGTGGTTGTTAGCTATCTTTTTGAACTCTTGCAGTTCATACATTATACTTCCACCAATAGTTCTACTTGGAAGAGAGTTCCAGGATTTTGATTCAGTGAACATGAAAACAATGGTGAATGAAGTGGTGAAATTGTTATCAGGAGATGGATAAATTTTCTCTTTGAGCTACTCCACGAGTTAGAAATGGAGAAAAAATGCTCCAAAGCTACAGGAGAAAGATTTACCACACATTGGTTTCCAAGGTAGTTGCAGCATAGGTTCGAGGGCCAAACATAATCTTGTTGGAGATGACAATTACCTGGCATTAGTATGGGACAAATGTTCCTTCCTCATATTAACCTACTTGTTGACCAGGAAAGTCTTTGGCATATGGCCACAGACTGCTTTCAGTGAGCAGTTACAAATGCTGCTGAACATTATTCACTGACAATTGCACATTGCCACTTCTGACTTTATGATAGAATGCAGGTCATTGATGAAGAAGTTGAAGTTGTTGGAACACTATGCTGAGGAACTCCTGCAGATTGATATTATATGGCAAGAAACTTCAGTTGATTGATATTATATGGTTAGACCTCATGGTTACAAAATCTTCCGAAAGGATCAGTGCAACTCGTGCTTTGCTAAAACGTCACTCAGCTTATGTACACTTTCTAGTGTTGGTGCAATATTGAAATCCTCTAGAATACATTGCAGGATTGGTTACCTTCTTCCAGTCAGCATGAACTGAAATTGCTGCTTTTAGGTGCTTTGTAGGGAGAAAGAGAAAATGAAAATGAACTAAGAGTAGAGTTTATATCATTGTGAACCAGGGGATGAATAAATTAGGAAGGGAGAAGAGTGTCAAACTGAACTGAGTAGGTGGACAAGAAAATTGAGGAGGAATAACAACATGACAAGGGAAAGGAATAAAGACAGTCACTGTGCAGTGAGGGTGAGAAAGCAGAACACTCCTGTAATCTGTGGGAGAATACGTGTCCAAGGGACGTTAAGATTTCTTTGCAAGAAATATGAGAAAACTCCTTCATTTCAGAATGTTGGTATCAAAAGATTAGTGGAGGCCACTTTCATTTAAACAGCTGGATGAAATATCGCCGGGGCCTGAAAAATATGCATTATGGCAAAAAATCTGCAAGAACTTTGGCGGTACAGATTTGATGGGCTGACAGGGGTTAAAAAATTGCAGATAGTGAAAATCAAAAACAAAAGCAAAATTGCTGGACAGGCTCAGCAGGTCTGGCAGATTTTGTGGAAAAAAAGCAAAATTAACATTTCAGGACTTGTTCAGAAGACCTTCCTCTCTACTGTGTGATCCTATGATTCTACCAAAGATGTCAGTGAGACCTAGCTCAATGTCAGGAGAAACTAGTTATATTTTCCAACAGAGTTCCAGGCCTCAAGACAAGATTCTTGCTAGACAGTGAGAGACGTCTATTAATGAGGATTATTGCTTGTCATGAACTGCAAAACATTATTATGCATCCTCCTAACTTACTACCTACCATGAATAAACAAAACTCCAAGAATTTCTCAATTAGAAAATCAGAGCAAGTACCTGGCAACTTGAGCGCACCATTTATTCCTCCAGACCTCCATCTTTGACACCTGACAACAACATCTCAGAGCACACTTCATTGACAGCAGCTGCAACAAACTTCATGCCCATGGAAGTCAGTATCTGACAACTGCCATCCTCTCAGGACCCTTATGGTTGATATATTTGCAGGACTCTTTACTTTAAAGCTACACTTCTGCGCATACCAGCAATTAGTATTCTGAGGAGACATGGCACACAGGGACATGCACCCAACTCACAGACTGGACTGGGATGCATCTCATGCCTCCTTCCTGCCCCAATTCCTGGTGACCCTGACGCATTGGCTTACTGTGGACACTCCATCTCCCTTCCCCAAAATTGCTGACCATTTCATGCAAGTTGCTTCTGATGCAAAGCCTCTTTACCAGTGTCCGTTCCAATTACAAATGGTTCAGCAGCTTGTCAAGTCAGTTATTAGTCTGTGGTGTATCATGTATGGAACAAGATGGCTGGCTTTATTGTGTGACAGTAATATTAGCGACCAGGCAACGACTCAAGCAAGCAGATTATGTGAAGCCGTGCATACATTTGTGAGCATTAATATACTGTCCTAATATATAGTACATTGTGCTGCCAATGTACCCTCAAAAGGTTTTGCTTTTCTCTTTCCCTCCCATTATGTCTTAGTACGGTCCCAGGTTTCGCAGCTAGGGCTGGAGGAAACCCACATTACACTGGAACCATTGGCCTTGGAGATTTTGTCAGGTACCCAGGATGTGTTTGTGTTTAGAAGGGCTAGACATGTGATATGAGGCAAGTGCACCCTCAATGTTTAAACTCATATCGGTCTGTTGATGGCAAGCAGGGTGAAGGTGGAAGGCACTCTTCCCTCTGGAGTGTCCTAAGAGGAGACTTATGGAGGCCCTCTGTGTGTTTCTTCCTCCGGTTGGCAGTCGACTGTTTCCTTGTGAGGAAGGAGCATGCAGAATGAGCTTAAAGCTCCCTGTTACCCTGCTATCTTGTCCTTGATTGAGGAAAAACGTCTAGAGTGGAGGAGTGCAGATCTGTTCACATATCTGTCCTGAAGAAGGGTAATAGCCAAAACGTTGACTGCTCATTTCTTCGAGATGTTGCCTGGCTATCTGTGTTCTTCCAGCTTCCTGCTTGTCTACCTGAATTCCAGCATCTGCAGTTTTTTTTTCTGTCGCTGTATACCAATGACCTGGGTGCTTCTGAGCTGGAAGCAGTTATGAAGATGTTGCTGTGATGTGCTCGCAGGCTGATGCTTCTGACTATAATCTAACAAATGTTATCACTGAAGTGGTGTAGAGGCAGATTTGCTTGTGCTCCCTCTGAGACCTCTGAACTCTTCTTGTCAGAAGGGTTTGGTAGCCCCCTTGTGGGAATGCCCCCTTGACCAACGATACCATGGACATCCCACTGATACCATCAACACGCAAAATAAAGGTGTTGCAGCCAAGGTTTGGAAGTTTTGTGGGATGAACAATATTGACAGTGGTGTCAATTTGAGAGTCGGACTTGAATCAAGAATGGTTGGGAAGTTGATTGAGAAGGAAGGGTGTCTCAGCATTCCCAGAGCCTGTTGTTGTCTTCTTCTATGAGGTCCAGAATCCCATCCTCATCGGGGATGAGAGGGAAAATGTCAGACATCTGTCCAGGCTTATTTGGCCCTACTGTTTTCTCCTGTAATGTGATAAAGATTGAGTGTAGTGCAAGTGGGTGATTCAGCTGTTTGTAGTGTAGTAGTACTGGTTGATTAAAGTTGCTGAGGTGTCCAAAGTGCGTGAGTAGGAGCACAAAGGCCATGCAGGAATAGTAGTAGTACGGAGGGTATGGGTAGATGAGGAGTGAGGGAAGGTGTTGAGATAGTGAGAGTGGTAGAGCATGAACCTTTGAGGGAGGTGGATGGAATGAGTATAAATAAGCAAAGAACAGATAGTGGCACTTATCCTGGTGAAGCAGAGAAGTAATTGACCTTCTTGCTGCACTGCTGTACATCCTTCAAACAGTGGAAGGATGACCCACATTGAAACCTCAGACCAAAATAGTAGGGTCTTGTGTCATGGCCTCCACTGGGAACAAAGAGAACAGCCCTTATCATCATCACCCTGTTCAACCAAACTTCCAGATCCCTTTGAACTAATCATGGCACCAATTTCACATTGTTAAACATTACTGGGGAAATGTCAGTCACCACGTCGGGCAGCTCTGGAATTCCAATGCTCATCAGAATATGCAGCAGTCTTTTAAATATGGCAAAGCTCCAGTGTCTGGTTATGGTGAGAATGAAAATCAAGCTAGCGTCAGACATTTGGGACAATGTAGGGGTGAGGTGAGATGATAATACGAAAAAAATCTGCTCATTTCACAGAGAGAAAGCCTTCATGAAACTTTACAAAACTGACACTTACTCAAACAATGTAAGATTCAACCCACTGTCCTTTCCATTACACAAGGCTGTTTTCAGTTGTTAGCCTTTTTTGTAGCTGCCTTCAGTTATCACTAACAAAAATAGAAGTTGCTGGAAAAGCTCAGCAGGTCTGGCAGCATCTGCGAAGAAAAAAAATCAGAGTTAATGTTTCGGGGCCAATGACCCTCACTAGTTTTTTTTAAAATCAGACCTAGAGAAGGAACAGAGATGGAAATTACAAAAAAAAAACACTGGCCTGCGTGCTCCTTGTAAATTTTATTTAGAACATAGAACATTACAGCACAGTACAGGCCCTTCGGCCCTCGATGTTTTGCCGACCTGTCATACCGATCTCAAGCCCATCTAACCTACACTATTCCATGTACGTCCATATGCTTGTCCAATGACGACTTAAATGTACCTAAAGTTGGCGAATCTACTACCGTTGCAGGCAAAGCGTTCCATTCCCTTACTACTCTCTGAGTAAAGAAACTACCTCTGACATCTGTCCTATATCTTTCACCCCTCAGTTTAAAGCTATGCCCCCTCGTGCTCGCCGTCACCATCGTAGGAAAAAGGCTGTCCCTATCCACCCTATCTAACCCTCTGATTATTTTATATGTTTCAATTAAGTCACCTCTCAACCTTCTTCTCTCGAATGAAAACAGCCTCAAGTCCCTCAGCCTTTCTTCATAAGACCTTCCCTCCATACCAGGCAACATCCTAGTAAATCTCCTCAGCACCCTTTCCAAAGCTTCCACATCCTTCTTATAATGCAGTGACCAGAACTGTACACAATACTCCAAGTGCGGCCGCACCAGAGTTTTGTACAGCTTCACCATAACCTCTTGGTTCCAGAACTCGATCCCTCTATTAATAAAAGCTAAAACACTGTATGCCTTCTTAACAGCCCTGTCAACCTGGGTGGCAACTTTCAAGGATCTGTGTACATGGGCACCGAGATCTCTCTGCTCATCTACACTGCTAAGAATCTTACCATTAGCCCTGTACTTTGCCTTCCAGTTACTTCTACCAAAGTGCATCACCTCACACTTGTCTGCATTAAACTCCATTTGCCACCTCTCAGACCAGCTCTGCAGCTTATCTATGTCTCTCTGCAACCTACAGCATCCTTCGTCACTATTCACAATTCCACCGACCTTAGTGTCGTCTGCAAATTTACTAACCCATCCTTCTATGTCCTCATCAAGGTCATTTATAAAAATGACAAACAGCAGTGGACCCAACACCGACCCTTGCGGTACACCACTAGTAACTGGTCTCCAGGATGAACATTTCCCATCAACTACCAGCCTCTGTCTTCTTTCAGCAAGCCAATTTCCGATGCAAACGGCTATATCTCCCACAATTCCATTCCTCCGCATTTTGTACAATAGCCTATTGTGGGGAACCTTATTGAACACCTTGCTGAAATCCATATACACCACATCAACCGGTTTACTCTCATCTACCTGTTTGGTCACCTTCTCAAAGAACTCAATAAGGTTTGTGAGGCACGACCTTCCCTTCACAAAACCGTGCTGACTATTAAATTGGTATAATCCTGTATGTATATTAGCACAGCATCTGTCCAGTCTTTCATGAGGGAAGCCAGATAGAGAACTGAAAGGAACTCTCGTCCAGAATAGCAAAGCAGCTAAGAGGCTGGAAACCACACACACCATCTTTATACTTTCTCTGGTACAGTAATTGTTGATAGCCAAATCATCATATTTGCAGCTTGACTTATAATAAATTCAGATTAGTCTCATTTTATCTTACATAATATATGGTCTGATACTTCTTTATATTAACAGTTACACTTTTAACAAAAGCGGGTGCAGCGGGAAACTCCAAATATCCCTATCTAATTGCATATGTGCTTATAATGGAAACTACTTATGTAAACTTGTCAAGCCGTGATTCTGTCTTCCATTCAGCAGATTTTTTTACCATTTCTTTAACTTTTGTAAAGGCTCTCCTATACATCTAATTATATATTTATTTTCTTGTGTAATGCGAGACCAGGAGCACAATAACTAATTCTGTGTTTAAAAGCCCGCACCTTCAAGTGGATATAAAGCTAAAGCTATGAGAAATTATAGGTAATAATCAACTGTTAAGGAAATACATTTTTGTGATAACTCAATAACATTTAGAGTTATATTATTTGATTTCTTGTTGTTTTCCTGGTTATAATTCATGGAGCATTTTTAGAATTGATTTTTGCTGATCATCTAAATGTTACTCATAAGCGCACATCAAGGAATTTGAGCTTGTTACTAACTGGTCTGTTCTGGAGTTGTAGATGACAGGTAAAGATCAATTATATTTGATGGCATGAGATCATTAAACCAAGCATGTATATGCAATTCAGACTTCTTTTAAAGACATTTATTTTGTCTTTATTTATGTACAAATTTCGTTTTAAAATTTTGTTCACAACTAAATGAGAACTAGAGGAGTTAAATTGCCGAAAGTTTAGGAATTTCACTGCAGTACAGACGGAGAATCTAGGAAAGATGAAAAAACTTAAAGTCCTATCCTGCTTACTTTAATGGGGTATGATAAGAGTTGGAAAAGTTTACAAAGGCAGATTCCACTATAAATGCAGAAATAATTTATGTAGGGGTTTTGGAAATTACTGTTCCTTTTCAATTTATTCTGTGATCTCAAGCATAGTTCAAGAGCAAATTTCTGAGTTTAAAAGCTTATAATACTGTCTCATTCACAATAACTCAGAATATTTTTATTAGAATCTTTTATGCTTTATGTATTTTATAGCCACCTTGATAATAGTTATCATTTGATTAACAAAGCTTTTCTATAGATTCTTAAACATTCCAGTTGACGGGAGAGTAGCAAATATAATCTGGTTATTTAATAAGGAAGGAACAGGGAAATCTGAGATTGACAGCATGATTTCAACAGTAGGGAAGATGTTCCAACAATTATAATGGATATGATAACTAAACAGAACAGAATGTCAAAATTGGACAGAGTCACCTTGAATTTATGAAAGGAGAGTTATGTTTGATAAACATGTTGGAATTTTTTGAGGATATCACTTATAGCAATGACAAGGAGAATGATGGATTTTCAGAATACCTTTGATAAGATTATACATTGGAAGCAAATAAGTAAAATTAGAGAGCATGGGAATGGGCAACATATACTAGTATTGAGAATTAGTTAATAGACAGAAAGTAAAAGTAGGAATTAAGTGATCATTCTCAGGATGGCAATATGTTTCGAGTTGGATACCACAAGTGTCAGCGCTGCTTCCACTACGGATCACAAAATGAAAGGGCTAAAACATGGTAGATGGAATACAGCAAACCTTTTATTAACCAGAACCCTGGGGACCACGAGGGTGCTGGTTGATCGACTATTTGGTTGATCAAGAGGTCCACATAGTGCAAAAATGCACACTAAGTAATAGAAATGTAGTGCAGGGGGCACACACATCACTGTTATACTTTATAAACAGCATAAATCACTTAAGTAATAATGTAGCTTTGCATAATATAGAATTTGCTGGCAGACAGCCTTCTCACTCGCACCCTCAACTGACTAATCGGACAACATAATAATCATGAAGATACAGTAAACTTCCAATATTTGAGAAATATAATTTTTTCTGGTTTATTGAGAGTGGCAATTCATAATGTGCCATTTCAAACAAAATTTGCTGTATAGTGTGAATAAGGGTAAAGTTTTTCACTTTAGTGGGAAAAAAAAGAAAAGCAGAATAAGATTTAAAAAAACTGCAGATGACGGAATCCAAGGTAGACACACAGGAGGCTTGAAGAACACAGCAAGCCAGACAGCATCTGGAGGAAAGGAGTAGTCAATATTTCAGGTATTACCCCTCTTCAGGCCTGGACATGGGTGTAGGGGGAGCTGCAGATAAAATAGGGAGAGGGGGTAGTGGAATGTTGGTGATAGGTGGATAAAACCCGTTTGGTCGATGGGAGGGATGAATCCAGTTGGTAGCTGGAAGAGAGGGTCACTAGGTAGACTGGAAGCGAGGAGGTGGCACAAAAAAGGGGGATGGGTGGGAAGGCTACTGAAATTGGAGAATTCACTGTTGAGACCTTCAGGCTATAAAGTGCCCAGGCAGAAGATACGGTGTTGTTCCTCCAATTTACATTCTGAATCGCTGCGAAACTGGAGGAGGCTGAAGTGGGACAAATCAGAGGGAGAATTGGGCAGGGGGGTGGTGGTGGTGCAGCGATGGTGGGTAATCTTGAGAGTTGAAATGGCTGATGTCCAGGAGGTTAGGCTGGCTTTTACAGGCCAGGTGAAGATGCTCGGCAAAATGGTCACTTAGTCTATGTTTGGTCTCACCGATGTAGAGAAGACCACATCAGGAGCACTGAATGCAGTAGACTAGGTTGGAGAAGATGCAGGTGAAGCTCAGTCTCACCTAAAAGGACAGTTTCGGAGATGGAGGAATTGGGAAAACAGGATGGAGTTCTTGCAGGATATAAAGTGGGAGGAGGTGTAGTCTAGGTAGCTATGGGAATCTGTGGGTTGCTAGTAAATGTTGGTTTGTAAACTGTTGCCAGAAATGGAAACAAGAGATCAAGAAAGGGGAAGGAGGTGCCAGGAATGAATTTGAGAATGGGGAAGAAGTTGTTAGTGAAGTCGATGAACTGGTGAGAAGTTGGGAAGCCTGGGTGTCCACGAGGATTCATGTGTCCTTGTGCATGAATCGCTAAAGGTTATTATGCAGGAGCAGCAAGTAATGACTAAGACAAACAAAATGTTAGCATTCATTCTGAGTTCACTTAAATACAGATTAAAGATGTCTTTGCTGCAGTTATATGGCGCCTTGGTGAGACCTCACATGTAGTATCGTGCACAGTTTCATCTCCTTATCTAAGAAAGGATGTATTTTCCATATAGGGAATGTAAGAGAAGGTTCATGAGATGAATCACAGAATCCCAGTGTGGAAACAGGCCCTTCAGCCCAACAAGTCCACACTGATGCACACAACATCCCATCCTCACCAATCCCCCTAATCATGTACTCATCCCTGAACACTACAGGCAATTTAGTATGGCCAGTTAACCTAGCCTGAACATCTTTGGACTGTGGAAGGAAACCCATGCAAACACAGGGAGAATGTGCAAACTCCAAACAGACAGTCACCTGAGGGCAGAATTGAACCCAGGTCCCAGGTGCTGTGAGACAGCAGTGCGAACCACTGAGTCACCATGCCACCCCTAGGATTTTAGGACTTTCTTTCATGGAGAGTTTGAAGACATTTGAACTGTATACGCTAAAGTTTCAAAGATGATGAGGTGTTCTTGATGGAAGTTACAAAATTCTTACAAAACGTGGCAGGTTGATGTAGCTAAGCTGTTCCCCTGTTTGATGTTTCTAGAACCAAGGCAATAACCTCAGGATAAAAGGCAAGGCATTTAAGACTGAAATAAGGAGGGCTGTTTTCACTCAGAGGGTAATGAATCTTTGGCATTCCCACCCAGATGGTTGCAGAGGCATAATTATCAAGCAGGTTCAAAGTAAAAATTGATAGATCTCTGGCAATGAGTGACCTTAAGGAATAGAGAAGTAACGGGGGTAAATGGCATTGAAGAGTTAATCAGCCATGGTCCAGACTGGTGGGTCACATTTGGTGGGCAGAATGGCATACTTTGTGATATGGTACCAAATAAGCATCATATTTCAGTAACACTATCTTAAATTTCAATTTGCTGTATTCAGACTACTGTATTATGTGTATAATTTTGTTTGCAGCCGAAGTTTACTTTTATTATTCACTTGTCTAGTGGGAAATCATCTGGCTTCTGTATCCAAGTTGAGTATGTAACTGTTCATGCAATACACATTCAAGTGGTTACCCTTTCATTGATTATCCACCATCACATGGGGCAACTGATTACATAAAGTTACCACTTGTACCTTCTTTCCAGCTCATCTAAATATCGTTGTTGGGAAAGTTAAAATTCCATGAAATTCTAATTTTCCCACTGAAAAAGTAAACAGGTTTTCTTGCCATACTCAAGTCTGGTTAAAATGTAAAATATACATTTTAAATACTGATATTGAGCAGGATTACAGAATAATTACATTTCTTTTGAATTATATGCTATCTAAGCCAGGATTTACCTTCCTGAGTCATATATAAAATGTTTCTTGGACAAGTAAAGTGACTTCAAAATTATTGCACCTGCAAGTCATTTAGGTAGTTCTACCTTTATGAAGTTAACATTTCTTGCCAAATACCAGATGATCACTCTGTTGCCATCAGTTCCCATTAAAGGTATAAGTAAGCCAGTTTGAAAGTATTTTCTGGCTCAGTTATCTCAGCTGTGATAGCATGTTGTTAACATCATCAAATGGGTAAATTGCAGTCGACAAGTATCAAAAGAACACCGGAAAGACAGACTCAGCAAATCCAGGACCACTTCAGCCCATTGTCTTCAACTGCAAGAAAATGGTAGAAACTGTCATGCCAGATTTAGGCTCCTTAGTTAAACCAAGCCATGTTTAACATAGAATTGACTACGATGGCACACTAGAAAGAAGGCTGTGAAAGAGAAAGCACATCAGTCAGCCTAACTTTGGTGGTGGGAAATTTTTGGAAAATTTCTGAGGAACTGTATTAATTGGATTAATTAGATTGGCAAGAAATAATTAATGACAATCAGCATAGTTTTGTTAAGGAAAGTCCTGCCTGACTAACTTAATTGATTTAATTTTGAAAAGATGAGTGTGAATGAGGTTACCATTTTTGAAGTGGTCTATTAGCCTCTTAACTATTTTCTGAAACCTAACGAGTTATCTAATTTTATCAAACTTCTACTGGTAAATTACAGAATCATAGAATTTTAGAGTACAGAAGGAGCCCATTCAACCCATCATGTCTGTTCCAGCTCCCAAAAGAGCTACCCGGGCTAGTCCTATTCTTCTTCCATAGTCTTCTAAATTTATCACCTTCAAATATATATCCAGCTGTCTTTTGCAACACCTTATGGAACCTACCTCCACCAGTCTCCCAGCCCGCACATTCAAAATCCTAACAACTTTCTGAGTAAAGAAATTTCTCCTTATCTTTCTCCTAGGACTCTTTTCCTTCATTTTTGGCAATTTGTATTGCCCTTAACGTTATGTGTAATTGAGTCAATTGGAGAACGCTGGGAATGGTTAATGGGTGGAAAAATAACCACATATATTTTGGTGATGGGGAAAATAATGCTCAGTTGCGTGTAAGAGCACTTCTGGATATATATATGAAATAAGAGAGAAATGAACATTTCTACCCATGTCATGCTTCACATGTAAATTGATTAATTAGAAATACACATTGTTCCTTTGCCGCTGATGGCATAACATGGGCCACTATTGTTAGACAGATTTGGCATGATTTTATGAAAGGGGCATTATGGTGGAACAATTTGTCGATTTTCTGATGGTATAACTGGTATAGCAAATAAGAAGGAACAGTAAATGTATTCTATTTGGATTTTTGGAAAGTATAGAATAAGGGTGTTGGTTCTCTCATGAGTTTAGGATTCATGAGGCTAGACGTAAAATATTGAAGATGGATTGAAGATTGTTCAACAGATGAAGGCTACATAGGAGGAATAAACTATTCATTTCCAGATTGATAGACGAGTTTCATAGAATTCCACATCATTGCTTGACCCTTAGCCAGACCACAGGCTGAGAGCCTAGACTCACAGAAAAAGATTAACTTTGTTGACACAGCTGAAAAGTAGTGAAAAGATTGCTTGATTGGCAGCTTTATGGTGTTATCATTAATGGTTTCCTTCTGTCATATCTTTGGTAAATAATACAATATTTACTTTCACAAGACAAAGGGATGTCAAATTTTTGTTATTGATACTTTGAGGTCTGATTCACAGGCACTTTTGTAGGGTTGTAGCAATTTTTTAAAAAAATTATACATGGGTTGTTTAAGCCATTTTGTATGTACTATTTTTACAAAAGGGTGCATTGGTTCTGCACAGAATGTATACTAAGTGAATGTACATGAAAGGGCCGTGAATTGGCATGGGATTATGAGGAGCCATCAGAACTGGGCAGAGGGCCACGTTTGCTAACAATAGAAAGCTATGATTGAAAATAAGTTGTGAGGAGGATGCATAGAGACTGCAAAAGGATATCGACTGTTTAAGACATTGATCAGGAAAGTGAAAAACATTGTACAATGTGGGATAGTATAACATTAAGCCAAAGGAGATTGTGTAGTATGAATGTAAAAGTAGATTTATTTTGACGCTTTTTTTCAATTGCTAAATATTGAAACAGATAAATATTCAAACGGGTTGACATGTCCTTGTAATGAATTGTGGAAAGTTAATGTGTAGGCACAGTGAACAATTAGGCATGCAAACTATGTTAACCTTTAGAGTATAGTTGCTCACAATGGGCAGACAAGTGACAGATGGAATTTAATAAAGAAAAGTGTGAGGTGATGCATTTTGGCAGAAAGAAGAGGCAATATATACTCAGTGACAACATTCTACAGAGTATGCAGGAGCAGAGGGACCTTGGGAGTTCATATGCATGGATAGGCAGCCACTATTGACAGAGCAGCTAGCAAAACAAATTGGATCTTAGGCTTCGTATATAGAGGCATTGAGTTCAAACCCAGGAAGTTTTTCTCAAATGTATTAAAGCCCTGGTTTGCCAAGACAAAATATTGCATCAATTCCAGTCACTACATTTAAGAAGGATAACAAGGTCCTTGAGTGGACTCAGGTATGTTTCCACGATTGCAGAATTTTAGCAGGTCGAAGAAGCTAGGGTTGTTCACTTTTGATGAAAGGAAATTGAAGGGATTTGTTAGAGATAGACTAGAATATGGCAGGCCTAGGTAAGTAAGACAAAGTAAAACTATTCCCATTAAATGATGGTACAAGGGCCAATGGTTACAAAGTTAAGAGTTTGAGAAAGAAACACATAGAAGATGTGAGGAAGAACATTTCAAACTGTGCATGCAAATGATCAAGAACATGTGTCTACAAGCAAAAACAGAAGTTGCTGGAAAAGCTCTGGCAACATCTGTGAAGAGAAATCAGAGTTAACATTTCGGGTCCAGTGATTCTTCCTCTGAACTGATGGTAGCTAGGAAAATGTCAGTTTATATGCAGAAGACAGGGTGGGGAAAGGGGTTAAGGAGTAAATGATAGGGTGGGGATAGAGCCCAAAGAGAGACAAGAACAATTGGAAGACAAAGGAGTGGGTAACAATCTGGCTAGGAGAGTGAATAGCTGTTAATTGAGACTGTTAGTGGTTAACAATATGGTAGTGAGTAATGGCAGACTATGTGATTTAACAAGACCTGGTGTGAGAGGGGTAGGGGTCTAGGACATGTGGGAGTTCAGGCCCTAAAATTATTGAACTTGATATTGAGTCCAGAGGTCTGCAAGGTTCCCAAGCATAAAATGAAGTGTGGTTCTTCCAGCTTGCACTGAATTTCACTGGAACACTAGCAAGCCTGAGACAGAGATGTTGGCCAGGGAACAAAGTGGTGTGTTAAAGTGGCAGTCAACAGGAAGCTGAGGGTCTTTTTTAGAAACAGAACACAAATGTTCTATGAAGTGGTCACCCAGCTTACGCTTCATTTCCCCAACATAGAGGAGATCATATTGTAAGCAGTGAACGCAGTAAACTAGATTATGTGAAATGCAAGTGCTGTCTACAAGGGTAGTGTAAGGGAGATGATTACTGGTTTCAAAGAAAATTGAATGGAGACTTGAGAGAAAGAAAGGATAGGATTGCTCTATGAGCAGTGGCATGGACTCAATGGACTAAATAGCCCCCTTCTGAGTCATATTATCTAACATATATGATTCTCATTGTAAGAGAATTGAAGTATAGAAAGAGGGAAGGTTTGCTACATGTGGTGAAACCACAAATCTGGAGTAAAAATTGAAAGAACTGTGGATGCTGTAAATCAGAAACAGAAACAGAAGTTGCTGGAAAAGTTCAGCAGGTCTGGCAGCATTTGTGAAGAGAAATCAGAGTTAACATTATGGGTCCTGTGACCATTCGTCATAACACTTCATCATACCTGGAGTGCTATGCATAATTTTGAACCTTTCCTAAAGGAAGGATATACTTGTCTCAGTGGAACTTGAATGTATATTCACTAGGTTGATTCCTAGGCTGAGAGGACTGTCTTATGACAAGTGGTTTAGTGCAAAATGGTCCTATAATTTAGAAGGTTAATAGATGACTTAATTAAGGGCTTGACAAGGTGAAATGCAAAGAGGCTTGTTTCTCTGGCTGGAGAGTTTAGAACAGGACTCATCAATTCACGTAAAGGTGTCAGCCATTTAGGACCAGGACGAGGAGAAATCTATTCACTTAGTGTGTTAGAAATTTTCAGAGTTCTCTATTCCAGAAGCCCCTGGAATTAATGTAGGAAGTGCAACTGCAAATAGAAGACAATGGCATGGTGGATTGTTGCTAGACTAGAAAATAGAGACCCAAGTAGTGTTCAAATCTCAACACAGTGGGTGAAATTTGAATGACAAATAATGGGATTTAAACTTGATGGCAGTCTAATGATGACCATGAAACCATTGTTGTAAAACCCAGCCACTAATGTGATTGCAAACCCTAGCGATGTGCTCTTCTTAACTTGTATCAGAGATAATGGGAACTGTGATAGGGTTAGGGTTAGGGTTCGAGCAGTTTTTCCCGCCGCCTTCGCCTCTACGCTGACTTCTCTAACCTGGAGCCTAACTCTCCCTCCATTGACCCCTTCACCCACCTCCAACACAAGCCCTCCTCCTGGACACCACCCCCAGGCCTCCTACCCTCCCTCAACACCTTCAACTCCAACTGCCATCGAGACATGAATCACCTCAACCTCTCCACCCCTTCACCCACTCCAGCCTCTCCCCTGCAGAACGTGCAGCCCTCCGCTCCCTCCACTCCAAACCTAAGCTCACCATAAAACCCGTGGACAAGGAAGGCGCAGTTGTAGTATGGCGCACTGACCTCTACATTGCTGAGGCCAGATGCCAACTCTCCGATACCTCCTCCTAACGCTCCCTGGATCAGAACCCCACCCCCAAGCACCAAACCATCATCTCCCAAACTATCCACAACCTCATCACATCAGGTGACGTCCCACCCACAGCCTCAAACTTCATTGTTCCCCAACCCTGCACCGCCCGCTTCTATCACCTTCTCAAAATCCACAAACCTGCCTGCCCTGGTTAACATATTGTGTCCGCCTGCTCCTGCCCCACTGAATTTATCTCCACCTATCTGGACTCCATTTTCTCCCCCTTGGTCCAGGAACTCCCTATCCACGTCCGAGACACCACCCACGCCCTCCACCTCCTCCAGAACTTCCGATTCCCCTGTCCCCAACACCGCATTTTCACCATGGACATCCAGTCCCTATACACCTGCATTCCCCATTTGGATGGCCTAAAGGCACTCCGTTTCTTCCTGTCCCGCAGGTCCGACCAGTCCCCTTCCACCGACACCCTCATCCGCCTAGCCGAACTCGTCCTCACCCTCAACAAATTCTCTTTCAATTCCTCCCACTTCCTACAGACAAAGGGTTTGGCCATGAGTATCCGCATGGGCCCAAGCTGTGCCTGCCTTTTTGTAGGTTACGTGGAACAGTCCGTCTTCCATACCTACACTGGCCCTAAACCCCACCTCTTCCTCCGTTACATTGATGACTGTATCGGCGCCGCCTCTTGCTCCCAAGAGAACCTCAAACAGTTCATCCACTTCGCCAACATCTTCCACCCCAACCTCAAGCTCACCTGGACCATCTCCTACACATCCCTCACCTTCCTGGAGCTCTGTCTCCATCTCAAGTAACTACCTAGAAACCGATATCCATTTCAAGCCCACTGATTCCCACAGCGACCTAGAATACACCTCCTCCCACCCACCTTCCTGCAAAAATTCCATCCCCTATTCCCAATTCCTTCACCTCCACCACATCTGCTCCCAGGATAAAGCATTCCACTCCCGTACATCTCCGATGTCCTTTTTCTTCAAGGTCCGCAACTTCCCCCTGCAGTGGTTGAGAACGCCCTCAACCATATCTCCCGCATTTCCCGCAACTCATCCCTCACACGCCATCCCCGCAATAACTGCCAAAAGAGAATTGACCTTGTCCTCACATACCACCCCACCAACCCCCACATACAACACATTATCCTCCGACACTTCTGCCACCTACAGTCCGACCCCACCACCAAAGACATTTTTCCATCCCCACCCTTGTCTGCTTTCAGGCGAGCCCACCCTCTCTGTCCGCTCCACACTCCCCTTTGACCCCACCACACCCAGCATTTTCCCCTGCAACCGCAGGAAGTGCTACACTTGCCCCCACACCTCCTCCCTCACCCACATGCCAGGCCCCAAGATGACGTTCTACATCAAGCAGATGTTCACCTGCACATCTGCCAATGTGGTATATTGCATCTGCTGTACCCATTGTGGCTTCCTCTATATTGAGGAAACCAAGCGGAGGCACGGGGACCGCTTTGCAGAACATTACGCTTAGTTCGCAATAAACAACTGCACCTCCCAGTCGCGAACTATTTCAATGCCCCTCCCCACCGTCACATTCCTTAGATGACATGTCCATCCTGGGCCTCCTGCAGTGAAGTAATTTACCAATATTTTAGCTATGCTATTGTGTGTGGCATGGTGGTTTAGTGGTGAGCACTGCTGCCTCACAGCGCCACAGACCAGGGTTCAATTCCATTTTAGGGTGGCTGTGTGGAGTTTGCACATTTTCCCCATGTCTGCATGAGTTTCTTCCCACAGCCCAAAGATGTGCAGGTTAGGTGGAATGGCCATGGGAAATGTAAGGTTACAGGGATAGGATGGGCCTCAGTGGGCTGCTTTTCCGAGGTTTGGTGTGAACTCAATGGGCTGAATGGCCTGGTCCCACACTAGCGATTCTGTGATCCTATCCCCAAAGGCAACTCCTGTGACATTCCTGCTAAGTGTTGCTCTGAGCACCAGGTCAATATGAGTCAAAGACAGCCTTGAAAGAATATTGGATAATAGAGAAGAAACAAAACATAATGTTTGAAGATGAAGAAATTTGGGGCGGGGTGGGGGACTGTTACCATTGCCAATTGATGAATTTAAAATTATAAACTGGGTGTACCACATTCACCATACTTTTCTCCTTCTTGACAGAACAATCTTGGAGAAACTATGCTCAATCATGAGACATCTGTATAACCTCTAACTTCATTATCCTAGATTCATTCATTCTGTATAGATTTTTAGAATGCCACCATTGGAATGACCAATCTTACAATTTGCATTTGACCATTAGCTATGAGAAAGCATATCTCTGTCCTGTAGCAACTATTTAAGAAGGAAAGTATCATTGACGATGCCATCAAGAATCACTTGCTCAGCAATAAGTTTTCACTGATGCTCTGTTTAGGCTCCACAGGATCACTCAGCTCCTGACTTCATTCCCACCTTGAACAAAATAACTAAAATCTCGAGGTGAGGTGAGAACAATGCCATTGAAATCAGTTCAGAATTTGGCCAAGTATGGCATCAAGGTACTCTAGTCAAACTGAAATAAGTGAGAATCAAGGGTATGTTCCCAACTAGTTGGATTCACACCAATGAGAAAGGACATTGGATGTGATTATTGGAGGTCAGTCACCAGAGTACCAGAATACATTATGACTGCAAAAGTTCCTTAGTTCAATATTTTCCTAATCACGCTGTTGAGACTTATTATACACTCTGGAGCAGATTGGACTTGAACTCAGGCCTTCTGTCTCAGAGGGAGGGACACTATCAGTGTGCTTCAAGAAGACCATAAGTTGATTCACATTTAAGGTAAAGCCACCATAGTGCCAGCAGGCTATAGGCTGCTCTCTCATTAGAGGGATGACTGGTAGGCGTTTAACTAAGGTCACCACACTTCAGGCACAGTGCAAGATTGAGAAGGCAGAAACTTCATGGTAACTTCAACTGGATGGAAATTGAATCTGCGCTGTTGATATTACTGAGTATCACAAAACTTGTCATCCAGTCAATTGAGCCAACAGTCTGCTAACTTCCTCAATGTAGTGTCCTAGCCTAACCACTTTTAGTTGCTTCATCAATGTCCTTCCCTCCATCATGAAATCATTATTGGGCACAGTTGAATGGTATATATCAACTCCTCATGTAAATCTTCAATGAAACTCTAACCCCTGTACTGACACCATGGAACTATTGCCAAATGTCATGAAAACTCAACTGGTTCAAAAAAGGAATGAAATTTGCTGTCCTTACCTAGCCTGGCTACTCAGTTGCACCAAACAGGAATTAAATAGATGAACCACCTGGCTTCACCCAAGACACCAGAAACAAAAATGTCACCCAGCTTTGTCAACACTGCTGAATCCTCCTAACTAACATTTGGGAACTTGTGCAAAAGTTGAGAGAATTGTCCCACAAACAAGTAAGGCAACAACATGGCCATATTCAGTTAATCATACTTTATGGACAGTGACACAAAGAAATTGATCGGTGATCTGGGATGGAGGGTTGTTTTTATGAACAAGGCAGGTGTGGAAATCCAGCATACAGTAGTAAGGGAGCTCAGTTTTTAACTTTAACCATCAGGTACACAGTGTTTGGTACCTACGTAGATAAGAGCAAATATTTCAAGTATAAACAAACTAGCTATAGATCATATTGCAGGAAACTGTTTACATTAGGGACATGAAAAGGTTTGTATTATTTTTATTTGTTCAAGGGATGTAGAATAGCATTTCTTGCCTGTCCCTTATTGCCATTGAACTAGCTGGGAGGGCTATTTCAAAAACCAGTTAAGAGACAACTGCATTATAGTGGATCTGGAGCCAGACCAGGCAAGACCAGCAGATTTCCTTCTCTAAAGGACGTTAATGAACTATATGTGTGTTTTAGACAATTGACAATAGTTGTCATTAGGCTAATTCTTAAAAATGCTGGACTTTTTAAAATTGAACTCAAATTTCATTATTTGGTATGGTGGTATTTGATCCCATGTCTTAGAGGAGCACTGAATTCATTGGAGGTTTGTTTTTTACTATTCATTCATTCATGGGATGATGGTGTTGCTGGCTAAGCAGCATTTATTGTCCAGAAGCCAGTTAAGAGTCAATCACATTGCTCCTTCCGTAAAGGACATCAGTGAACTAGATGGTTTTCTCCCAACAATTGACAATGGATTCACGGTCATCATAAGATTCTTAATTCCAGATATTTATTGAATTCCAATTCAACCATCTGCCATGGCGGAATTCAAACCCAGGTCCCCAGAATATTATCTGAGTCTGTGGATTAACAGTCTAGCGATAATACCACTAGCCCATCGCCTCCCCATTACTCGCCAATGTTGGGACAGTGGCACCATAAGTCAAGGGCTGTTTCCCAAAACAACAACTGTTGAAGGAAGGATGTACCCAAACATGGACAATCTCCACTCCTTGTGTGATCCCCTTACCAAGACAGTTCTGGGGGATTGACAATGGTCAGGCACCCATTTAGGCTATTCTCGGCCAGGACTGCATGCCTCCACAGTTCAGTCAGTGGGTCATGCAGTTCTGTGTTTTGTGAGCAGCCAGTCTGATGGGTAGGCCTAACATGTTTTCTGGGAGATCTACAGGCAGAAATTGGGGTCAGGCCACTTCTCCTCAGGGGCTTTCCACTTCAGTGTTGCACACTCAGTCTTTGGGTCTGTGCGTAGAATCATAGGGGAAAGCACGTTGGGATAAAGGAGTGGCTGCTGATGGAGGGAGATTTGTGAACCCACTTCTAAGTCAGATTGCTTCAGGCTGTGGGGAGAGGGGGATGAAAATTGTGAAGTAGGCAGCAGTACCTGCAACCATAGAATATAGTCGAGCATGCAGGAAGTAGCGTTGTCTTTGTTCATGTACACCTTTCCTTCAATTAGGCTTGCCAAGATCTGGGTGGGAAGTTGGGCAGGTACAGGCTTAATCTGCAGACAGATTGTGTAGGGACCTTGGGAGGTGCAGACCCTATGGAGTTTAGGTGGAGGGCTACCTGGAAGGGTATTGGATGTTTTGCAGTTCATTGGCTCATAGAGACCAGGGCTGCAAACCAGTGGCTGAGGAGTGCTCACAGTTGCTTTCTGTTGTGGAAATTGAAAGTGCACAATGGAAAAGAAAATGGCTATGATCACACTCTGAATGGGTGGCATAAGTGACTAGATCTGCCCACTTCTGCGAGGATTTATACAGACTCGTACAATATGTGGGTTCCCATGTTCCTGGGCATTTTAATGCTTTGCCCCATCCCTGACCAACTCATTCACAACACATTTAAGCACTTAGGCCAGGGAAAGAACCCTTGTTTTAAGACCAGTCACTAGGACCCACTGCCATGTATATGCTTTGTTCACCTTATATCCACAAGCTACAGCAGACACTCAACACACACATCGTTCATGGCACATCCTGAATGGACATGAAGTTATGCATGATGTTGGTACACTTTAAGTTTGGGGCAGCATTGAGAGACAGACAACCAGATGCAAGGTCGAAACAATGGAATTTATAGAAATGTACTAAATAAATCACAGTGCATTGTCACTCATGCCACCAAAATGGTCTCTGTGCATTTTCTTCTGTAAGTGTGGCACTTACTTTTACAGAGTGGAGAAGGCCATTGACCTTCTTGTGGCACTGCCAACTATTCTTCTGCACTGTTGAGACAGCAGTGACTTTGGAACAGGCTGGCTGGTCTGGTGGCACTGTGAACTCTATAGGTCACCCAGGGAAAGGACACCTGTCCTTTGTGCCTCCCCTGCAATCAGGAGCGCCTAGTCCCTGCCGGGGAATAATGGCGCCAATTTCCCCTTGTCAGACATCTGCAAAAATTGCCTTTGACTAAACTGGGCAGCTTTGGAATACCAATGCCTATCTAGATGCACATCAGCTTTTTAAAGGTGGCATGTGCTCAGGAATTTCAGCCTTGCAGTGTATATGCTCTGAATGATGAGATATTGTGGGAATGGTTTATGCTAAGATAGGAATGAAATCAAACATGAGGGATGCCATGGGGCGATGTGGGTAGTTAATGAGGTATGTTTGGTAAGATGCAGCAAGAAATCTAGCTAAGTCTAAACTCCTGGTTTAAAGGGTTTGTCGGAAAGGGGGTTTTGAATGCATGGAAGCATTGGCACCAGTTTTCAGTAAAACCATGATCATGATCAACGAGAAGGATAAAGGCAGCAGAAGCATAGGAACACTACTATCTGCAGGTTCCCTTCCCAGCCATGCACCATCACCGCTTGGAAAATATCAATTATCCTTCTGTCACTGGATCAAAATCCTGGAAATCCCTTCCTAACAGCATTGTGGGTGTGCCTACATTAAATGGACTACAGTAGATCAAAAAGTAGCTTACGGCCACCTTCTTAGGGACAAGTTAAGATGGGCAATAACTCCATGTCTATTGAGGGATGCTTAAATCCTGTGAATTAATAAGAAATAGAAGAGTTATTGTTATGTATCTGGTACTGGGAGACCAGAATTAAACACAGTATTCCAAAAGTGGAGAAACCAATGTCCTATAAGCCACAATGTGATATCCCTACTCCTATACTCAATGTACTGACCAACAAAGACAAGTGTACCAAACGCCTTCTTCACTACCCTGTCTACCTGCATTTCTGCTTTCAAGGAACAATGAACCTGCACGCTAAGGTCTCTTTGTTCAGCCTAGTCACTAGGATCTTACCATTGAGTGCATTAATCTGGCCCTGATATGCCTTACAAAATACAATACCTCATATTTATCTAAATTAAACTCCTACGTTCACATCCAAATTATTTATATAAATGCAAGAAAGCAGCACCAATCCCTGCAGCACGCCTCTGGTCACCAGCCTCCAGTCTGAAAAGCAACCCTTCACCACCACCCTCTGTCTCTTCTATCTTCAAGCCAATTTTGTATTCAAATGAATAGTTCAAGGACAGGGCATGCAGCATCTCTAGGCTGCTGTCATAACACATGGGCAACATATTTGTTTAGCTTTTCTGAAATACTCCTTTTTCGGAGAGAAACTTACTGATGGAATTTTATAGAGTTCTGAGCAATGTGGGATATGGCAAGATTTGTGGCAGAATCATTGGCAATCTTTGCATATCTAACAACAGTAGAATCTTGCTCCATCTTTTCTTCTTTTCATTAATGGTCAACTGTCTATCTCATCAAACTGACCAAACAGGCGAGATATTGAGAAAACCTGACATGGTGAGTTATAAATTTAATTCACTGCTTTCTCCAGAGAACCTCTATGTACCAGACACCAACATCTCAGACATGATCAGTGGGCAATGGCCACAAACATCCAGAGCCATTACACTCTGACATGCATCAGCCTCTAAGAACCCTCAAAGTGCATCTCTGATGCACTTACTTTGCTCAGGGCCATGCCTACATGCCTACTGTTAATGGATTGGATAGGTTGCATCTCCAGGCTGTTTGCTTGCTTTCATACCATATGCTCACTTTGGACCCACCTGGATGCTCGCAGTATCCCTGCCTTGCATTGCTTGTTTGTGCTTTGCCCTCTCAGTCAGAGCTGTCAGGCTATACTTTTGTTCTGTCTTGCCTTTAATACAGACACAAAGTCAGGAATTTTGTCAAGGTTGTCGGCAGGCATCATTTAAGTCTAGAGAGATTGCCTTTGCTCAGGGGTTCCTGGCATAGTACATCAAAGTTAGCCTCTGATATCAGCCCAGAGGCTTGGAACCAGGCAATCAGCCACTCAGAGCAGTCAGCAGGAAAGGTGAGGCACTATATGTCAACAGCCTGTCCTAAGTCTTTCTGCTCCATTGAGGATTGTATACCTCCTGGAATGAGACAGGCAGATATCAGGGAGATGGAAGTTGGTGTTACAGGTGTTACTTTTGGTGCGAGGGGTGGGGGGAGGGGTGTCCAGATGAGTGGTTAGGTATTGCTGAGGACATGTAGAGTTAGTGATGCCGGGCTTGGGATGGATGACAGTGAGTCGGGAAAATGTTACAGGCATTGGTAAAAGTGGCAGAGCATGGAAATAGGTGGGAAATGCATAGAATAGTAAAGACAAAGTGAGTGTGAAATATTAGAGAGAAGATGGTTAAACTTACACTGTTGGAGTGGGAAACATCATTGACCATCTTCTGACAATGCAGTACATTCCCTCAGATGGCTTAAACTACTTTATTCTGGCTGGCAACTTGGACCAGACTGGCATGGCCTAGTTTAACGGTATCCACTCCTGGACCCAGAGAAAGAGAAAGTTCTGCCTCTGCATCACCCTGAGCAGCAGGACCTTCAAGTATCTGTCCACAAAGTGGGGCCCTGATTTCCCTTGTCTGCGATGTCAGGGCAAATGTCAGAAACCTTGCAGGGCAGCTCTGGACCGACAGCGTTTATCAGTGCACAACAGGCTTTTAAAGACAGGAAAGTTATGTTGAAACTTAAAAGGGTTCAGAAAAGCTTAACAAGGGTGTTGCCAGGTTGGAGAGCTTGTGCTATAGTGAGAGGCTGAATAGGCTGGGACTAACATTGACTGGAAATGCTATTACTGTAGTACGTCGGATGGATCAGTTTTTGTCCAATGCATGCAGGAGGGTTTCCTGACTCAGTATGTCGAAGGGCTGACAAGAGGGGAGGCCACACTGGACCTGGTACTTGGTAATGAACCAAGCCAGGTGTTTGATTTAGTGGTAGGTGAGCACTTTGGAGAGAGTGACCATAATTCAGTTATGTTTACTTTAGCAATGGAAAGGGATAGGAACATGCATCAGGGCAAGAGTTACAGATGGGGGACAGGCAATTATAATGTGATTAGGCAAGACTTAGGAAGCATAGAATGGGTTCGCAAAATGCAGGGCATGGGGACAATCGAAATGTGGAGCTGGTTTAAGGAACAGATATTGCGTGTCCTTGATAGGTATGTCCCTGTCAGGCAGGGAGCAAGCGATAAGGTAAGGGAACCGTGGTTTACAAAATAAATTGCATTTCTTGTTAAGCGGAAGGAGGTTTATGTGACGATGAATCGAGATGGTTCAGATGAGGCGATGGAGAGTTGCAGATTAGCTAGGAAGGTTTTAAAGAGAGAGTTAAGAAGAGCAAGGACATGAAATGAGCAGACATTGGCAGGTAGAATAAAGGAGAACACTAAAGCTTTCTATAGGTATATGAGGAATAAGAGGATGACTAGGGTAGGAATAAGGCCAGTCAAAGAAAGAAGTGGGAAGTTGTGTGTGGACCTTGTGGAGATTAGAGAGGTACTAAATGATTATTTCTCATCTGTTTTCACTGAGGAACAGGAGAATATTGTAGAGGAGATGACTGAGTTACGGGCTACTAGAATTGAAAGGATTAAGGTTAGTAAGGAGGTGTTATCAATTCTAGAAGGTGTGAAGGTAGATAAGTCCCCTGGGCCAGATGGGATTTTTCTGAGGATTGTCTGGGAAGCTAGGGAGGAGGTGGCGGAGCCTTTGGCCTTGATCTTTGAATCCTCATTGTCTACAGGTTTAGTACCGAAGGACTGGAGGACTGCAAATGTTGTGTCCTTGTTCAAGAAAGGCAGTAGAGATGATCCAGGTAATTAAAGACCTGTGAGCCTTACGTCTGTTGTAGGAAAGGTTTTGGAAAGGATTATAAGAGATAGGATTTATAGCCATCTAGCAAGCAATGACTTGATTGGAGATAGTCAGCATGGATTCGTCAAGGGCAGGTCGTGTCTCACAAACCTCATTGAGTTTTTTCAGAAGGTGACCAAGCATGTGGATGAGGGAAGGGCAGTTGACGTGGTGTACATGGACGTCAGTAAAGCCTTTGATAAGGTTCCACATGGTAGGCTATTGGAGAAAATACAGAGGCATGGGATTGAAGGAGATTTAGCAGTTTGGATTAGAAACTGGCTTTCTGTAAGAAGGCAACGAGTGGCGGTTGATGGAAAATATTCAGCCTGGAGTCCAGTTACTAGTGGTGTGCCTCAAGGATCTGTTTTGGGACCCCTGCTGTTTGTCATTTTTATAAATGACTTGGACACAGGCATAGGTGGATGGGTTAGTAAGTTTGCAGATGACACTAAAGTCAGTAGAGTGGTGGACAGTGTGGGAAAATGTTGCAGGGAGACTTGGATAAATTGCAGAATTGGTCTGAAAGGTGGCAAATGGAGTTTAATATGGATAAATGTGAGGTGACTCACTTTGGGAGGAATAATAGTAAGGCAGAATACCGGGTAAATGGAAAGATTCTTGGTAGTGTAGATGTGCAGAGGGATCTTGGTGTCCATGTACATAGATCCCTGAAAGTTGCCACCCAGGTTGATAGTGCTGTTAAGAAGGCTTACGGTGTTTTAGGTTTTATTGGTAGAGGGATTGAGCTCCGGAGCTGTGATACCATGCTGCAACTCTACAAAACGCCAGTGCGGCCTCATTTGGAATATTGCATGCAGTTCTGGTCGCCCCGTTATAGGAAGGATGTGGAAGCATTGGAAAAGGTGCAGAGGAGATTTACCAAGATGTTGCCTGGTCTGGAGCGCAGGCCCTATGAAGAAAGGCTGAGGGACTTGGGCCTGTTCTCATTGGAGAGAAGGAGGCTAAGAGGGGATTTAATAGAGACACACAAGATGATCAGAGGATTAGATAGGGTGGACAGTGAGAGTCTTTTTCTGAGGATGATGACTTCAGCTTGTACAAGGGGGCATAGCTACAAATTGAGGGGTGATAGATTTAAGACGGATGTCAGAGACAGGTTCTTTACTCAGAGAGTGTAAGGACGTGGAATGCCCTGCCTGCCAATGTAATTAACTCAGCCACATTAGTGGCATTTAAACAGTCCTTGGATAAGCATATGGATAATGATGGGATAGTGTAGGGGGAGGGGCTTAGATTAGTTCACAGGTTGACGCAACATCGAGGGCCGAGGGGCCTGTTCTGCGCTGTATTCTATGTTCTATGTTCTATTTTCCCTGGAGCATCGGAGGCGGAGGGGTGACCTTACAGAGGTTAATAAAATCATGAGGGGCCTGGATAGGATGAAAGGCCAAGATCTTTTCCTCAGGGCCTGGGAGTCCAAAACTAAAGGACAAAGGTTTAGCATGAGAGGGGAAAGATTGACATATAGAAGTGGCATGTGTTTGGAATAAGCTGTCAGAGAAAGTGGTAGAGGCTGCTGCAATCACAACATTTAATAGGCAACTGGATGGGCATATGAGTAGGAAGGGCTTAGAAGAATTTGGACCAAATGCTGTCAAATGGTACTAGATTAATTTAAGGTATCTGGTCAGCATGGAAAAGTTGGACTGAAGGGTCTGTTCCTGTGCTGTACAAATCTATAATTGAATGACTCTGAGGAAGCCTGTGCTCTCAATTTTGTAAGTATTCAAGGAAGAAAAGACTGAACATTTCAGAGGATAGAAACTAAGGAGAATCTGTTAAGTGAGATATAAAGATTTGATACAGAGGGGTAATTTTTTTCCAGATTTGAGTCTTCATAATGGATAATATCAGGAAACAGTTTGAAACTTGCTTTTGAGATCCCTCTCAGTGTGCTGTATATTTAGGTAGCTGTTTTTGTGTAATAAACCTCTGCTCTGTTGTTAAAGAAAACCTGCAGCCTTACTTGCTTATGTTTCAATAACTGATGACCAAATAACTAATTTTTTTAAACCATACGATCCATCAAGTCACATTTCATTTTGGGTTGTGACTTGTCGAGTGGTATTATCATTTGTGATTATAATGGTAGTAATGAATAAAAGGTGTATTATGTTGGAAAGAAGAATACCAAATCTGAAAATTAAGATTGTTTTAGAAAGGAACAAAGGGCCACCAAGAAATAGATAAAAAGGGATGAAACAGAGTATGAGAGTAAATCAACAGAGTAATTGATGTAAACATTGAACCCTCGAAACAGAGACAGGAAATGAAGCAAATGAAGTCTAATCATTGATAGTAGAGTCATCGATAAATATTTTGTAGCTGTCTCCACAGAAGAAGAGACAAGTCAAGAACCAGAAATACATGGTAAAGGAGCTAAATAGTATGAGGAAATTAATGAAAAAATATCAGATAAGAATGATACGCTAAAACCCAACCAGTCTTAGAGTTATACAGCATGGAAACAGGCCCTTTGATTCAACTTGTCCATGATAACCAGGTTTCCAAAACTAAACTAGTCCGAAGATGTGCAGTTTAGGTGGATTGGCCATCCTAAATTGCCCATAGTGTCCAGGAATGTGCAGGCTAGGTATGTTAGTTGTGGTAAATGCAGACTAACAGGGATAGGGTAGGGGGTTAGTTCTGAGAGGTATGCTCTTGGGGGGTTGGTTTAGATTCAATGGGCCAACTGGCCTATTTCCACACTGTAGGGATTCTGTGTTCCTATGACATGTTCAAATTTAGCCAATATCCCTTTAAACCTTCTTTATTTATGTGCTTGTCCAAATGTCTTTAAAGTGTACTGGCATCTACCACTTCCTCTGGCAATTCATTCCATAAACACACTACCTCTGTGTGAAAATGTTGTCCCTCAGGTGCCTTTTGTATCTTTCTCAAAATCTTAAAATTATGCCAAGATAATAAAATGTGAGGCTGGATGAACACAGCAGGCCAAGCAGCATCTCAGGAGCACAAAAGCTGACGTTTCGGGCCTAGACCCTTCTCTGATGAAGGGTCTAGGCCCGAAACGTCAGCTTTTGTGCTCCTGAGATGCTGCTTGGCCTGCTATGTTCATCCAGCCTCACATTTTATTATCTTGGAATTCTCCAGCATCTGCAGTTCCCATTATCTCTTAAAATTATGCCCTCTAGTTTTGAACTCCCCTACTGTAAGGAAAAGATCCTTGCTTTTCGTCTTATTTCATGATTTTATAAACTTTTATAAGGCCACCTCTCAACCTAGGATAAGATTGTTATTATTGTTGTGGTTTAAAAAAAATGGCTGCAGAGGTAAAGCTGGCTATTCAAGAAAGGAAGAAGGGTGAGGAGAATGAACTATTACCTGTCCAACTTGACCCTCATTATCAGGGAAGTGCTGGAATCTATTATTAAGGAAATCTTATCAGTGCACTTCGAAAATTATAGTCTGATCCGACTGAGTCAACGTGGTGTCTCAGAAAGGGAAATCTTATTTGACAACGTTTTTAAGCATTATTTGAAGAAGTAGATAATGGCATAGGTAAAGGGAACTAAAAGATGCAGTGTACATGGATTTCCAGGCGAAAGGTCAACACAAGAATAAATGCTGTTGCAGTTGCGGTAATATATTTGCACGGATAGACGATTAATTAACATACAGAATGCAAAGTGTAGATATAAATTTGGTTTTTTCAAGTTGACAATCGGTGACTTCTGGAGTGACACAAAAATGGGGCTTTAGATGTTTATAGTCTAAAATAATAGCTCAGATAAAGAGAGAGTAATGTATTGAAATTTGTTGATGATAAAAGTGGCTCAGTGATTCACAATGTTGTCTCACAGCACAAGGGATCTGGGTTTGATTCCTGCCTGGAGTGACAGTCTGTGTGGAGGTTGCACATTCTCCCTGTGTCTGCATGGGTTTCTGCCAATTGCTCTTGCTTCCGCTCACAGTCCAAAGATGTGCACGTTAAGTGAATTGGCCATGCTAAATTGCCCATAGTGTTCAGGCATATGTAGATTATGTGAGTTATAGGGAAAAGGTGTGGGGGGGATTGATCTGGGTGGAATACTCTTCACAGGGTCAGAATGGACATGTTGGGCCAAAGGGCCTGTTTCCAACTGCAGGGATTTTATCAGAAATGCAAGTTGTGAAAAGGGCATTAAGAATTTGCAAAGGCTTACAGTGAGGTAATTGAATAGGCAACAAAGTGACAGAATGGGTTGTAATGTGGGGAATTAGAAGCTAATTCACTTTGGCTGCAACATTAAAAAAGCTGATTTTTAAAGCATAAAATTTGTAAATGTTGATGTTCACAGGGACTTGAATGCACTCATGCAAACAACACAATGTTAGTGTTAAGTTTCAGCAAGCAATTAGGACAGCAAATGTCATGTTGGGCTGTATTGGAAGGCAATTGAAATACAAGAACACAGGGATGTTACTGCAATAGTGCAAGGTTTTGGAGTGGCTATATGCGAAATACTTTGATTTAATTTTGATCTCCATATTTAAGGAAGGGTACACTTGCATTGAAGGTAGTACAATAAAGGTTTACTAGATAGGTTCCTGGGATATAGAAAAAGGGGCAAAGTCTCAGAATGAGGAGCTGATCACATAGGACTGAGCTGAGGAAAAATGTGTTCACTCAAAGAAAAGTATGATCTTTGAATTCTGTGCCTCTAGATAATATATTAATAGCAGAAAAAGACAGATTTTGGTCTCTCAGGGAATTAAATGATATGAGAAAAATGGAGAAATGGAGTTGAAGCTGAAGATCCGTTATGTTTATACTGAATGGCTAATCAGGCATTGGGAACCATATGGCTTCCTCCTTGTACTATTCCTTCTCATTTTTTTAATGCATCCCCTCTTGTTCACCGACATGACTAAGTTGTCTAGCACTTCCGTAGACCATGGGGCCTCTCTCTGCCCTGGTGCTTAATTACGCTTCTCTCTGCAGCAGAGTCAAGCAGCAGCATAATTTTGTTCTAGTTAAGAGTACACACTGTGTTTTAAGAGCTGAAATATGCACTAAGCCCACATATTGTTAGGCCTTTTGTTTAGCATCACAATAAGCTGCATGCTGAAATCGTGCAGTCTGGGAAACAGAGCAAAGTTTGCACGCTGCCTTCCTCAACAGGATTGAGAATTGGCAAATGATAACCCTTATATTCAAAAGTGTGTACAGATAATCCAAGTGTCCAAGTAGTCTTTGTACATATATCTCTGCACAATGTGTCTATATGCAATAATTATCTAATTTGGACAAACTGTAATCAGCAATATTTAGTACAAAACGGCTTTAATTTGAAGCAAATTACAATAGTCAGATATGGCATATTTCTCATGTAGTATTAGGGTTTTTCACAAATCTTAAAAGCATCAATTAGAAACTACAAGGATTATCTTGTTAAACTTAAGTGGATATGTAGATCCTTCATTGGTAGCGTGTTTTTAATGTCATTACTGACTCAATGATCAGGTAGCTACTAGCAGCATTCTGGAACTAATTATTAAAGTGCTGCAGCATTAGTTAATTTTAAGCCTGAGATTAAACAAAATTTTGTTTAGCAACGGTATTAGAAATATGGGCCAAAGGCGGGTATATGGAGTTAGATCACAAATCAGCCGTGATTTCATTGAATGGCAAAAAAAAGGCTCTAGGAGCTGAATTAGCCGTTCCTGTTCCTGTGTTATCTACTTTGATTGTTTGGGATGGATGGGAATCAAAAATACCATAGTTTATCTTTTTGTAGAATCCTGATGGAAAGCAGTCTATTACAGTGTTAAAACACAACAAGTAGCATTGTTAAAAACTCACCAGCCAAATTAGTAGATCCAAACTTTTCTCCACCCCTACAGGTCAACTTTATATAATGAGGACGTATCACTTCTGTAGTCAGCTAATTTCTAGAGGTTCTGTCAAAGCAATGGAAAAAGAATAGATTTCCAAAGGCTAAAGGTGTCAAGGAGTATGGGGAGAGCATGGATGTATTGAGAATCAGTTGTGATCACATTGAATGACAGAGTGGGCTGAATGGGCTGAATGGGCTCTTCTTATTCTATTTTCAATTTCTATGCTGCGGCAGAAGATCAGGAAAGGCTTACTGCTGCAGTCTCCAAGGAAAAAGGTAAAGGAGTAGGGTATCTCAGCTATGAGTAATAGAAACACAGATACAAAATGGGGGTAATTATTGAAAGAATGACTGTTTAATTTAGTTTTAAATTAGCTTTTCATGTTGAAGAAAAACTGAAATAGATTTATGCTGATCTGGACATCCTCATTGTAAAATATCACTGTCATCTTGGGAAAGCTATTCATAAAACATTATCAAGTTAACAAAGTATAACATAAGAACATAAGAACTAGAAGCATGAATATGCAATTCAGCCTCTTGAGCCTGTTCTGCCATTTGATAGGGCCATGGCTGATCTCAAGATCTAGACTGGTAATTGAAATATTAGCTTAAAAAACAAATTGCTAAATAGACAGAACCAAATCTAAGGGATTGGAGGGACCAAAAAAATTTAAGTTTACAAATAAATGTACTTTTTGTCTCAGGATCACTGGCTGTAAAATTGTCCATTTAATAATACATACTTCTGTATAGTATCTTTTATGTCAGTTTTTGAGATCTTTACAGTGAGTCATCTCTTGAAGGGCAATGATTATTTCAATGATTTTGAATTCAAGTAGATCTAAATGAGAATCTAAACTGGCAATCATTCTATATATGGTAAAAGTAATGATTAAGCATGATGTATGCCTCTTAAGTTATTTTTGAAAGAGGCAATACATAATTACCAGTCGTAGATTATGGAAATAGATTATAAGTATGTAACTATAAGTATTTCAGACAACATTGCTGTACATTTGTAGGTTTTTAAAATATTCTAATATGTAATTTTTAATTTATTTTTCCTTAAAGGTTCAAACACTTGAAAGTTGCAGAAACTCTGATTAGCCTACTCATTGGTCAACCTGAGGAAGTCCTTATTAATGTTGTAGGAGCGTTGGGGCAACTGGCACGAGACCCAGTTATTCGAGGTGCTATCAGGAGGTCTGGCGGAATTGATCCATTGGTCAATCTTTTAACTGGAACTAATAATGCTCTTCTTGTAAATGTCACCAAAGCAGTGGGAGAATGCGCTGTTGATGCTGAAAATATGTCGTACGTATCTTCTCTACTTTTTATTTGTATTACGTTTCTGTGTTGTTATGGAATTTCAATTTTTGCGTCTCTGCTTTTCATCCCACTTCCCAAATTTTTCTTGTTTATCTCTCTACTGGCCACTCTCTAGTCATTATGACTCAAATATTTATAGGGAGACAACAGGGGGGCAAGATGATGCGAGAAACCTGGAAATCTCAGGAAAGCAGAGGTGTTGCCACATGTAATGGCAATTATTTTTATTCCTCAGTTTCCTGTCCAGGAGCCATGCAGATTAACAGCATGGCCAGCTAATAAACAGGAAAGACAGAAATAAAATGCAGAGATAATGGAAACTGCAGATGCTGGAGAATCCAAGATAACAAAGTGTGGAGCTGGATGAACACAGCAGGCCAAACAGCATCTCGGGAGTACAAAAGCTGACGTTTCGGGCCTAGACCCTTCATCAGAAAAGGGGGATGGGGAGAGGATTCTGAAATAAATAGGGAGAGAGGGGGAGGCGGACTGAAGATGGAGAGAAAAGAAGATAGGTGGAGAGGAGAGTATGGGTGGGGAGGTAGGGAGGGGATAGGTCAATCCGGGGAGGACGGACAGTTCAAGGGGGCGGGATGAGGTTAATAGACAGGAAATGGAGGTGCAGCTTGAGGTGGGAGGAGGGGATAGGTGAGAGGAAGAACAGGTTAGGCAAACTGGGACGAGTTGGACTGGTTTTGGGATGCAGTGGGGGGAGGGGAGATTTTTAAGCTTCTGGAATCCACATTGGTACCATTGGGCAGCAGGGATCCCAAGCGGAATAAGAGTTGCTGTTCCTGCAACCTACAGGTGGCATCATTCTGGCACTGCCGGAGGCCCATGATGGGCATGTCGTCTAAGGAGTGGGAGGGGGAGTTGAAATGGTTCATGACTGGGAGGTGCTATTGTTTACTGTGAACCGAGCATAGGTGTTCTGCAATGCAGTCCCTAAGTCTCTGCTTGGTTTCCCCAATGTAGAGGAAGCCACACCGTGTACAGCGGATGCAGTATACCACATTGGCGGATGTGCAGGTGAACATCTGCTGGATGTGGAAAGTCATCTTGGGACCTGGGATGTGGGTGTGGGAGATGGTATGGGGGCAGGTGTAGCACTTCCTGCAGTTGCAGGGGAAAGTGCCGGGTGTGGTGGGGTTGGAGGGGAGTGTGGAGCGGACAAGGGAGTCGCAGAGAGAGTGGTCTCTCCGGAAGGCAAACAAGGGTGGATTGGGAAAAATGTCTTTGGTGGTGGGGTCGGATTGTAGATGGCTGAAGTGTCGGAGGATGTTGCGTTGTGGCGTTGACGACAATCAGTAACAAAAACCTGCATTTAAATAGCATTTCTAACATTGTGCACTTCCCAAGGCACTTCACAGGACATTCATCAAAACAAATTTAATGTCAAGACACAGGAGACATGATCAAATGATTGATCAAAGAGATGGGTTCTAAAAAAAATAAATAAAAAGAGAAAGGTCAAAATGTAGAGAGGCTTGGTGAGAGAATTGTAAAGTTTTGAGCTGACACAGCCTTAGGCATGGTTGCCAGTAGTATAGTGTTTAATATCAGGAATGTGCAGGGCCAGAATTGGAGGGCTGCAGAGAACTCAGCAAGCTTGAGGATAGAAAATTTCTATAGTCTTGGGAAGGGATAAAACATGAAGGTATCTGAAACTAAGAAGAATTTTAAAGTTGTGGTGTTCCTAGACTGGGAATTAAAAAGGCAGAGAGCACAGAGGTGATGGGTGACCGGCATGCATTGTGATTTAGGATATGGACAGCAGAGGTATGGATAAACTCAGGTTTCTCCAAGTTGAAACATGTGGGTATTATTTAAGAGTGTGTTAAAGTTGTCAAGTCTACAAATGATAAGAGCATGGAGGAATGTTTCAACAGCAAATGAACTGTGGCAGAAATGGGGGCATGTGATGTAATGGAGTTTATAATGGGTGATTTTGCCGTTTTGCTCCGATATGTAGTTGGAAGTTTAAACTGGAATTAAGTGAAGCACCAAGGTTGCAAATGTTCTAGTTTAGCCTCAAACAAACACTTGCCGCCTTGACTGGACACCAATGGAGGTAGTGGAATTGTTGAAAGATAAAAACAAAACACCTGCACATCCGCCAATGTGGTATACTGTATCCACTGTAGCCAGTGTGGCTTTCTCTACATTGGGGAAACCGAGCGGAGGCTTGAGGACCGCTTTGCAGAACACCTCCACTCGGTTCGCAACAAACAACTGCACCTCCCAGTCGCGAACCATTTTAACTCCCCCTCCCATTCCTTAGACAACATGTCCATCATGGGCCCCCTGCAGTGCCACAATGATGTCACCCGAAGGTTGCAGGAACAGCAACTCATATTCCGCTTGGGAACCCTGTAGCCCAATGGTATCAATGTGGACTTCACAAGTTTCAAAATCTCCCCTTCCCTCACTGCATCCCAAAACCAGCCCAACATGTCCCCGCCTCCCTAACCTGTTCTTCCTCTCACCTATCCCCTCCTCCCACCTCAAGCTGCACCTCCATTTCCTACCTACTAACCTCATCCCACCTCCTTGACCTGTCCATCCTCCCTGGACTGACCTATCCCCTCCCTACCTCCCCACCTATACTCTCCTCTCCACCTATCTTCTTTTCTCTCCATCTTCGGTCCCCCTCCCCCTCTCTCCCTATTTATTTCAGAACCCCCTCCTGATCCCCCTCACTGATGAAGGGTCTAGGCCTGAAACATCAGCTTTTGTGCTCCTGAGATGCTGCTGGGCCTGCTGTGTTCATCCAGCCTCACACACATGTTGGAAATAATTAGGTCAAGCAGCATCATAGAGAGAAAACAGAGTTCACCTCTCTTGTTCATGACTTTTCATCAAAGTGTTCGAGAGAAATGGTAGTGAAGTAGACCTGGGCACCATTTACATGCGGAATGTGGTAGTATGTTTGCAATGATGTTGCCAAAAGCCAACATGGAAATGTAGGAAGGAGCAAAAGATGTGTTCTGTTAGGGTCTCCACAGATAATTGTATGGAAGTGAAAAGAAAAGCTGCTGTAAGCAATTTTCCCACTATGCCTGGATAGCACTAGATGAGCAGAAATGCCCTCTGCTTAGATATTTGGTTAGTTGAAAAGGCTGATGGGACCTAACCTCCTGTTCCTAACCCCGCAAATTGTGGTATAAAAAGGTGCATACATACTTGATCCAGGATCACCTGTACTCTGGAGTGATAAATCTTAATTCTGGTACTTCACACTCAATCTGCCACTGCACAAAAAACTCACCAACATTCATAGATTATCAACCTATTTATTGTACACAGCATCACCACTCAGAAGGTGTCACCAACCTCATCCTCCACATCCACTAACCCTTTCATCCTGTGGTTGAACAAGCTATGCAATGACAGTCTCCAAGGACTGCAAAATGAGTAAGCCATAAGAAAAGAAGCCAAGATATATAAGATGCATTCAATGCAGGAGATGGCTATATTTCCTTGTGCACTAAAGCAACCTAGCAGGATGGTGCAAGTCAAAGTCTTCTGCAATTATGGCAACAGTTTGTGTCGTGTGCCTGTGTCACACTCAAGTATTTTAGGTGGGATTTTCCTAAACTTTGAGCAATGTGGACAAGAAATATGAGAAAATGTAGTAAGATTGAAACAGTGTAACACTTAACACAGAAAAAAGGTTCTGTCCACCAGAAAGTTCCACCAGATATTATTAACAAAAGTGGCTATCAGCTTGATTCCATTTATTTGCATCTCATTTCAAGCCCAAGTCCACCATATTTCTATTCGGGTTGCAATCTTCTCTCCCGAGAAATTAGTCAGTAATAATTCTTGACTTGAGTGTCAGAGCAAATATCTGGTGGATGCAAAATATAAAATGAAAGGACTGCAGATGCCTTAAATTAGAAACAAAAACAGAAATTGCTGGAAAAGCTCAGCAGGCCTGGCAGCATCTATGCAGAGAAATCAGAGTTTTGTATAAATGGAATCAAGGTAGTAGCCACTTATTAACAAACTTCAGACCTTTTAACTGGCAAAACAGAACTTTTTTCTTTGTTAAGTGTTACATTATTTCAATCTTATTATATTTTGTCATATTTCTTGACAACATTGCTGAAAGTCTAGGAAAATTCCACCTAAAATACTTGAGCATGGCACGGGCTCACCATACAAACTGTTGCCGTAATTGCTGAAGACTTACTGAAGTGAAAGTGGTGCGTGGAATTAATTGTAACCTGGGGCACCTGGCACATAAGGATCAGTAAGTTAAGGTTAGATTTTGCAATTTTGCATTTTTAAACCTACACCCCGATTATTCACCTCCATCATGGAATTTACTAATATCATCACCACTCTCTCTGCATCATGGAATGTGGGCATTGTTGACTGGTTAGAATTTATTGCCCATCCATAGTTGTGTTCTTGAACCAAGCAGTCCATTTGTTGTAGGTAGACCTGCAATTCTGGAAGGAACAGCAGTATATTTTCAAATTGAAATATTATCAACTTGCAGGTGGTGTTATAATCATGTAACTGCTGCCCTTGTTTCTCTAGTTGGTACTAGTCAGGGATTTGGAAAGTGCTGTCAGTTGAGCCTTGGTGAATTTCTGCAGTGCAGCTTGTGGATGGTATACACTGCTGTTACCAAGAATTGTTGATGGAAGGAATGTGTGTGGACATGATACCAATTAAGTGAGCTGCTTTGGCCTGGATGGTTTTAAGCTTTTAAGTTCTATTGGAGCTGCACTAAGTTGAGACTATTCGACCACAGTCCTGACTTGAGCTTTGTAGCTGGTGGTCAGGCTTTGAGGAGTCGGGCGTGAGTTACTTGTGAGTCACTAAAGATACCATGAGCCATGTGTGGACAGGGTAACCCTAGTCCTCTAGCAGCCATTCCAGTACAGCCCGCCACTATCTTGGAATATTCCCAGAGTTGTAAGAAATGTTAAACGTTGTAAAAAGTCTGCAAAACACCTCAATAAAAAACATAGACAAGGTTTCTTATGAAGCATTTATGAAACAATGGGGTGTCACGGTGGCTCAGTGGTTAGCACGGCAGCCTCACAGCACCAGGGACCCAGATACAATTCCAGCCTCGGGCGGCTGTCTGTGTGGAGTTTGCACATTCTCCCCATGTCTGTGTGAGTTTCCTCTGGGTGCTCCGGTTTCCTCCCACAGTCCAAAGATGTGCAGGCTAGGTGGATCGGCCATGCTAAATTGCCCAAAGTGTCCAGGGGTGTGCTCCAAGGGGCAGTGTGAACTTGTTGGGCCAAAGGGCCTGTTTCCACACTATAGGGAATCTAATCTAAATCTACAAATTAAAAGTATAATCTCATTATAAATTTTCCATACACATGGAAGAATCTTAGGTTATCAATGGAGGAGTTGCTGGGAAAGCAGTTTAGTGATTTCTGCTCACAATTGTTGCTAAATAATTCTTCCATTTCTTGTGCTAGTCAGAATGCTGCCTCTCAGTTGTTCGTTCCTGAATGTTTCACTGGTTTACATTAAGCACACATGGTTGGATCAGTGATAAAAGGCCTGTGACTTATTGTTTAGAGATTACTGTTTACAGCAACTGCTTTTGAAAAGATAAATTGGTTCTCTTCAGGCTTGGTGTGGCTTACTCTCTTAGTGTGGTAGAGAAAGATGTCCTAAGCTGGTAGTGGTCCAAAGGCTTTGCTATATATTGTTGACGATCTCAAGCCATTCATCTACCGCAGAACTAATCACATAAATATTAGCTGGCAGAAGATCTTTGTCATTTGTAACTGGTTGCTAGTCCACATACCACTCTGCTGTTTGTTACCAATCAATGCTCCATTTGTACACAGCCTTTTGTTCCAGCTCATCTGTAACCACAGTCGTAGCGCACATTTGTACAAACAATATTCACAATATCAAGGTACTTAATTTCAAAACATGCAGTAATCCTTGCAATCTTTGGTTTTTAAAACAGTTTTTTACTCATTTCGGCCCACAATTGGATGTGGAGCAAAAGGTAATATCTCCAAGTTTGCAGATAACACAAAGCAGGGTGGTCGGGTGAACTGTGAGGAGGATGTGGAGATGCTTCACTATGATTTGGATAAGCTGAGTGAATGCATGGCAGAAGAACCATATAGATAAATACGAGGTTATCCACTTTGGTAGCAAAAACAGGAAGGCAAATGCTATGTTGGTCTTCCTGCTGAATGCAGGAGCAAGGATGTCTTACTGTAATTTCACACGGCCTTAGTGTGATAACACCTGGCGTACTGTGTGTAGTTTTCATTTGCTTTTTTTGTTCTGGATATGGAGGGAGCACCGATATATCCCACTGATTTGTGGGTTAGCAACACTAATGAATGAAGAATGATTGGATCAGTTAGGACTATATTCACTAGAATTTTAAAGAGTGAGTGGGAAAAAGCTCCCTTTCAGAAATATTTGCATTTTTTACTACTATGATGTGGAAGTGCTAGTGTTGGACTGGGGCTGAATCATATGACACCAGGTTATAGTCCAACAGGTTTATTTGAAATCACAAGCTTTTGGAGCGCTGCTTCTTTGTCAAGACTTTACCTGACAAAGGACCAGCGCTCCGAAAGCTTGTGAATTCAAATAAACCTGTTGGATTATGACTTGATGTCATGTGACTTCTGATCAATAACTATGGGTAAAGTGCCTGATGACTGGAACATGGCCAAAATTGTGCCTTGGCTTAGGAAGGGTTGTAAGGCGAAGCTGAGGAACTATAGACCTGTGACTCTGACTTCACTTGTGGGTAGATTGTTTGAGGTGATTTTAAAAGATAGGATTTACAGACATTTAGAGAGGCAAAAATTCATTGGGGATAGTTAGCATAGTTTTGAGTGAGAAAACTCACAAAATTGATTCCGTTCTTTGAGGAAGTCATTAAAAAGATTGATGAGGGCAGAGCAGTAGACTTTGTTTACTTGGATTATAATAAAGCCTTTGGCAGGTCTCCATATAGTAGATTTATTAATAAAGTTAGATCACATGGGATTCAGAGTAAGTTTGCAATTTAGATACATAATTGGCTTAATGGAAGGAGAAAGAGTGGTGTTTGAGGGTTCCTCAGACTGGAGGCCTGTCACCAGCAGTGTTCCACAGGGGTTGATTCTGGGTCCTCTTTTGTCATTTATATAAATGATTTGGATGAGAATATAAAAGGCATGGTTCTTAAGTTTTGCAGATGACATCAAAATTGGTGGCATAGTAGATTGTGAAGAAGGTTTTCTAAGATTACAAAGGGATCTTGATCAAATAAGTCAATGGGCTGAAAAATGGCAGATAGAGTTCAATTTAGATAAATGCAAGGTATTGCATTTTGGTACATCAAAAGGGGCAGAACTATGTAGTTAATGGTAGGGTTCTTAAGTGGTGCTGTATAACAAAGGGATGTAATTCTTTGAAGTTTGTGTCACATGTAGACATAGTGGTAAAAATGAAGGCATTTTTTAGCATGCTTGCCTTTATTGCTTGGTCCTTTGAGCACAGAAGTTGGAAAGTCATGTTGAAGTTGTACAGGACATTGGTGAGGCATCTCCTGGGGCACTGTGCCCAGTTTTGGTTGCCCAGTACAAGGAAGGATATTATTAAGTTAGAGAGGATTCAGAAGAGATTTTCCCAGGTGTTGCCAGATATGGAAAGTTTAAATTATAAAGAAAGGCTAGATAGGCTGGGACATTTTTCACTGGAGCATGGGAGGTTCATGCCCATGAGAGAGATGACTTTATAGATGTTTATAAAATCATTGGGGGTATTGATAGGGTTAATGGTAGATGTCTTTTCCCTAGAATGGGGGATTTAAAGGCTAGGGGGCATATTTTTAAGGTGAGAGGGGAGAGAGTTAAAAAATACATGTAGGGCAATTTTTATGCAGAAGGGGTTTGCTAATGGAATAAACTTTCTGAGGAAGTGATACATGTGGGCACAGTTACAATGTTTAAAAGACACATTGATAAATACATGAATAAGAAAGGTTTGGAGGGAAATGGGCCAGGAGCAAGCAGGTGGGACTAGTTTAGTTTGGGATTACAGTCGGTGTAGACTAGCTTGGACTGAAGTGTCTATTTGTTTCCTCTATGACTCTCTGACAAGATAAATGCAGAAAGGATGTACCAGATGACCAGAGAGCCCAGAACCAGGATTCACAGTCTAAGGATTCTTCACCCGGAGAGTGGAGAGCTTTTGCAACTCTCTACCACAGAATGTAATTGAGGTCAAAGCATTGAATGTTTTCAAGAAGGGGATTAGACAGTTCTTAGGACTAAAGGGATCAAGCATATGGGGAGAAAGTGAGGACAGGGTACTGATTTGGATGGCCTGGCATGATCATATTCAACAGCGGATCAGGCTCAAAACACCAAATTGCCTGTTCTAACTCCTATTTTCTGTTTCTGTGTGTAACTAAAAAGTTTAAAAAATTACCTTTTTTTTAAAATTCATTTGTGGAATGCGGGCTTAGCTAGCTGGCCAGCATATTTTCACTATCCCTAGTTGCCTTTTGAGAAGGTAGCGGTGAGCTGCTTTATTGGTCAACCTACCTGCTGTGGGTTGACCCAGAATGCCACTAGAGAGGCAATTCCAGGATTTTGGCCCAGCAACAGTGAAGGAAAGGTGATACGTTTCCAAGTCAGGGCGATGAGTGGGATTGGAGAAAAACTTGAAGGACATGTGCCCCCATATATCTGCTGCCTTGCCCTACTAGATCGAAGTAGCCGTGGGTTTGGAAGCTGCTGCCTCAGGATTTCTGGCGAATTTCTGCAGTGCATCTTGTAAATAGAATACACTGCTGCTAATGAGGATCAGTGGAGGAGGGAGTGGATGCTTGTGGATGAAATGCCAATCATATGGGCTGCTTTGTCTTGGATGATTTCAAACTTCTTGAGTGTAGTTGGATAGGCATCCGTTCAGGCAAGTGGACAGTATTGCATTACAGACCTGACTTGTGCCTTGTAGCTGATGGACAGGCTTTGAGGAGTTAAGAGGTGAGCTACTCATCACAGTATTCCTAGCCTCATAATTCCTAGACTGGCAAAAGCATTGGTGTTCCTGAGCTCCAGTGATAATTGTTGAAGGACTGAAGTGGTGTGTGAATTAGCCTGAGAGCAGGCATAATGATTTAGTGAGACTGGTAGTTGTTTGTTATTTTAAACTTAGGTGGACGAAGGATCAAGAGGGAAGGCAGCCATGGAGTATTGTTGCAAAAAAGAAGTTCCATCTTGGCCAGGACACATACTTAGCAAGCTGCAGCCAGAAGCAACCCATTCTGATTAACATGTCCAAAATTTGTGTTGTCTGATTTCTTAGGGAAGGGGAGAAAAATTAGAACTAGTGTATAAATAAGTTGAGTTAGGGCTCGAATATACATGCCCAGAAATAAGACAGATGCCCACTTTTACAGTAAGATTCTGAAATCACTATTTAAAGCTTGATGTGAAAATCACAAAAAAATGATTTGAAATAGAGAGTTTTTGAGTTTGTGTTTGAGCTTGGATTTATTTGTGTCACATGTACCACGATACGGTGAAAAGTGTTGTTTTGTGTGCTAAACAAATAGATAATAGCATACAAAATGTATTAGGATAATAGAACAGAGCGAAGAATATAATGTTATAGCTGCAGAGAAGGTGCACAAATAAAGTATGCCTGACAATACTACAGGGGTGAGCTAAGCAATTTCAAGGAACATGTGGATAACAAGGATATCCCCAACATCAGCCTCCTACTTTTTGACCACAGCTCTGCCTTCAACATCATAATTCCAAACAAGCTCATCTCTAAACTCCAAGACCTAGGCCTCAGCTATCCACTCCAACTGGATCCTTGCGCCTTCACCAATAGACCACAATCAGTAAAAATAAGTGACAAAACCTCCTCCATAGAAATCCTCACCACCAGTAACCCACAAGGCTGCATACTCAGCCCCTTACTATACTCTTCACACATTCATAACTGTGTGGCAAAATTCCACGCCAACTCCATTTACAAGTTTACTGATGACACCATCCTTGTAGGTTGAATTTCAGCCAGTGATGAGACAGAATACAGGAAAGACATTGAATACCTAGGGGTATGGTATAAAGAAAACAATCTTTCCATCAATGTCAGCAAAATGAAAGAGTTGGTCATTGACTTCAGGAAACGGAGTGGAGGGCATAGCCCTGTCTGCATCAATGGTACTGAGGTGGAGATGATCGAGAGCATCAAGTTCCTGGGAATGATGATCACCAACAGTCTGTCTTGGTACACCCACATCGACGCGGCAGTTGAGAAAGCACAACACCATCTGTATTTTCTCAGGAGACTATAGAAATTTGACATGTCCATAAGGACTTGTACCAATTTTTATAGATCACCATAGAAAACATCCTGTCTGGATTGATTAAAGTATGAGATGGCCACTGCTCTTCCCAAGATCACAAGAAACTACAGAGAGTTGTAAACACAGCTCTGTCCGTCTCACAATCCAGCCTTCCATCTATTGACTCCATCTATACTGCCTGCTGCCTCGAGAAAGCAACCAACGCAGTCAAGAAACCCTCTCACCCGGGGGATACTCTCTTCAACCCTCTTCCATTGGATAGAGATATACATACAAACAGATTCAAGAGCCGCATCTTGCCCACTGTTACCAGACTTTTGAACAGGCCTCTTAAATGTTAATTCTGATTTCTCTCTCTGCACCTTCTATGTGGCCATAAACTGCATTTTGCACTGTTCTGCCACCCTGATCCACTTTGCATGGTGTGATCTCCTTGGACAGCACACAAAACAACACTTTTCACTGTATCTCAGTACATGTGACAATAAATCAAACTCATTCAGCTCACTGTACACCATTCAGCTACACTGGTGGAGGATAACCAAATTGTAAAACTTCAGGTATTGGCTTCCAAAATGGAGACAGTAAAGGCACTGTACACATTAGAAAGACATCTGGATGTTTGTGGAGAGATGGAATCTAGTACACAGAAGGATCTCTGCCATCTGGAAAATGATGACTAATTTTTTATGCACAATTTAACAGGCAAAGATAACTGATTTTATAAACAGTTCTCTGTTGTTGCAAACAACTGCTCTACTGTACGATCTGGTCATTTATGTTGTTACAGATGCTCAGTGAATTGGCACAACACAGTACTTTTTTGTGTACAGGATAAATGTTCGGAGAATGCACTTTAGCTTACAGAATGCAGTCGTACTGCAGCAAACAGTTCTTTATAATATGCATTTTATTATACGGTGGGTTTACTTATTATTTCAGTTAAGTAGATAAAGTGCATTTGTCATTTTAAACTGCCATTAAGTCAGTGATTCTAAACCTACTAAGACCAGTTTTCATGGCAATGCTTTATCAGCACTCACAGATGTGTGATCAATTGTCAAATATACCTTTAGTTTCTAACTTCTAATAGCAATAAATTGCCTATGCATTTCGCAAGTTTTTATGTTTTGTACAATATTTTGAACATAATCACTTTCTGTATTGCTTTCTCAAAATTATAAGGAAAAGCATTTTGCGCAATAAGGGAGATTATGCCCAAATGGTATTATCGCTGGACTGTTAATCCAGAGACCCAGATAACATTCTGGGGAGAAATAGTAGGAACTGCAGATGCTGGAGAATCTGAGATAGCAAGGTGTAGACCTGTATGAACACAGCAGGCCAAGCAGCATCATAGGAGCAGGAGAGCTGACATTTCGGGTCTTCAGAAGAAGGGTCTAGGCCTGAAATGTCAGCCCTCCTGCTCCAATGATGCTGCTTGGCCTGTTGTATTCATCCAGCTCTACACCTTGCTATCTAACATTCTGGGGACCTGGGTTTGAATCCCACTATGGCAGATGGTGGAATTTGAATTCACTAAATATATGTAATTAAGAATGTAATGATGATTGTGAATCCATTGCCGATTATCAGGGAAAAACCCATCTGGTTTACAAATGTCTTTTCGGGAAGGAAACAGCCATCCTCACTTGGTCTGGACTACATGTGACTCCAGACCCACAGCAATGCGACTGACTCTTAACTGCCCTCTGGGCAATCAGGGATGGGCAATAAATGCTGACTATCCAGAGATGCTCTTATCCTGTGAATGAATGAAAAAAAAACCTAGTACAAAGCACTGCATCTTCTGGTCCCATGGGCAATGAGGTTCAAGCTAGGACAATAATTTAAATAGACAGAGAAGAGGCATATCCAAGCCCCGACATCTTCCTACCTTCAACTGCATTAAGTTTTAGGTGGCAAAGTTGATGGCCAACTTCCTATTGTGCCACTAATTGAGGCCCTTAAATGACCAGTTAATGGCGTCAGCCTTTCGCTAGTGGAATTAATACAGTTGCAAGTGGGCCTGCAAACAAACAGCTCTTCCAGAGAGAGTCAAAGGAATGCAGGCTGCTTGTCTGCATGGGTTGTTGTCCTCACAGTTTACAATTCTTCCGAGTGTTGAACTGTCTGCAAACTTTGAAATTATCCCCTGCACACCAAGGTATTTTTTTAATGGAAAAGCAAGGATCCCAATACAGGGCCCCTGAGGAATTTCATTACAAACCATTTTCAATCCAAAAAAAGTACCCATTAGCCATTAGTCTCTATTTCCTGTCCCTCAGGTAGTTTTGTTTCCAAGTTGCTCGGTCACTTTTATTTCATGACCTGTAGATGTCCACCACAAGTCTGTTTGGGGCACTGAACAGAACTAGGCAGAATATTCAAACTAACTAGTAGTCTATACAACATAAGCCTTTGGCAAAACTTTAGGTGCAAAAAAGTAATAGGACTGTTGATGATGATTTGTACCCATTCAAAATTATTTTTGTATTAGTTGTCCCTTTTCTAAAATCCAGAATCCCACTCACTTTTTGGGCCTTTTTTATCCTGAAGGGTCTAGAAGGTTGAATCCTTATTCTTAAGAATGATATAGTCATAACTCCATTGTGTGTATTACTGTACAGACAGAGTGAACTACTGGCATTACTGAATTTGGTACAGTTAAATAATTTAAATAGGCTCTTTGCACTGTTTCCTTAAGAGCAGGGAATGGAGTGGCAGTAATAAGTGTGGATTGAGGAATGCACAAGTATTTAAAGGTCTGCCAATAAACAGGTGCTGTTTTATTTTCATCGAGCCAGAACAGTATGTTCTGGCAAATTCTTGTGAAGATGATGTCTGGAGCAAATGATAAAATTGTCCTCTTCAATAAAACAGTCTGTTTGTGTTGTTGAAGGAGGTACAGAAGGTCTTTGACATGGCTAAGTAGTTATGCATAGCTCAGGAAATATAGTTTCTGGCCCACTTTCAAGTGAGTACCAGATGCTTGATGTGCTTTGATCCCACTGCATAAGCTACTTTTCCTCCCCCAAATCAATAACAGCTTTTGGCAGGCCCAATTGGAATCTGATTGCAATGGAGTTGGCTGGTGACAACATTGATGTGACTGGTAGTCCTCTGGTAAGCTCTCTTCCAAACTTCAGAAGCAAACTACAGAAAGAACTATTGCAGAATCAATAATATGGTGTGCTGAATCAAAAAAAAAGTGGCAAAAATGTCCCATCTGGGGCTCAGCAAGAATTGCACATATGCATCTCAGCACTGTCTTTGTACTAGATCTTGTCTGTTAGTTAAACTGTAGTGGTTGCCAATAACATGTTCCATGTACAGAACTGACCTCAGTTCACTACAGCAAAACAGTTCTAAATGGTATAGTCCTGAATGATGAAGTGTCAATGGCTCTTAACTCTTCAAAGCCTAGCTTCTTTGTTCAAACTTCAGTTGCAAACTTCGGTGGGTACAAGAAACAGACCAATAATGGAAATAGATCATTGCACCTAAGTTACATTGAAAATTACAGCACAGTTGAAGAAGGTGCTAGCAGAGTGTGATTAAATTCTAAATACTTTTGGAAAAGTTTAAATGGTAGTTCAATTCATTAATGGATTTGCTGGATTGAAATGATGGGGGAGTATGGTCTGGCAGACAAACATTGTTATCACCAGTTTATAGTAATACTAAATAAATAAAACTCCACAGTGAAACCCAGGTTGTTAAAGCATAACAAAAATGGAAATTGCCGGGAAAGCTTAACAGGTCTGGCAGCACCTGTGAAGAGATATCAGAGTTAACGTTTTGGGTCCGGTGACCCTGACTCAGAGTTAATGTTTCGGACCCGAAACGTTAACTCTGATTTCTCTCCACAGGTGCTGCCAGCCCTTCTGAGCTTTTCCAGCAATTTCTGTTTTTGTTTTTGACCTTTAGCATTCACAGTTCTTTCAGTTTTTGGTTAAAACATAAGTTTTATTTTCCTTTCCGTTCATAACGGGTATCAGTCACTGAAAATGTTCACAAGAGGATGCCAACATATTTCTAACAAACAAACATAAAAGTTAATAACACAAAAGGAAACATGAAGTAGTACGTAAGAAACAGAAGCAGAAGAAGGCCACTCAGCCCCTTAAGCCTGGACAACCATTCTACAATACCATGGCTAATCTGCCCTAGCCACAACATCTCTTCCGTGCAAACTCATAATAGACCTGAGCTTCCCAACTGTAGCCTCTACAACTTTTGAGTATGGACAGTTCAAGACATTCACTACACTGTGGGAGAGAGGTGGCTGAGTGGTTAGCACTGCTGCCTCATAGTACCAGGGATCAGGTGTTTGTCTAGGTGGTGTTTTCACATTCTCTCTATGTCTGTGGGTTTCCTCCAGGTATTCTGGTTTCCTCCCATGCTTCAAGGATGTGAGGTTAGGTGAATTGGCCATGCTAAGTTGCCCATGGGATGTGCAGGTTAGGTGGATTAGCCGTGGGAAATGCGGGGATGGGGCGGGGGTGAGGGGGGCGGTGAGTCTGGACGGGATGCTCTTTGGAGAGTCGGTGTGGACTTACTGGGCCAAATGGCCACACTGTAGGGATTCTAAAGTTAAAAAATTACTTTGCATCTCAGTTTTAAATGTGTGTCCCTGTATTCTGAAACTATGCCCCTTAATTCAAGATTCCCTCACTCGTGGAAATACCTTTTTAACATGTACCCTGTCAAGCCCCCTCAGAATCTTGTGTATTTCAGTCAGATGACTTCCTCATTCTTCTAAACTTTGATAGATAAAAGCACAACCTGTTTAGCCACTGTTTACATGTCAATCTCTTTATCCTGAGAATCAGCTTAATCTGTTTTGAACTTTCCCAAATGTCAACATATACTTTCTTAAATACACAGACCAAACTGAACACGTACAATTATAAAGACAACCCACTTTTTAAAGTTGTAGCAATAAAAGCCAAAAATCCATTTACCTTCTTAATTGCTTGCTGCATTCCTGCAGGCAAACATCTTGTGTTTCATGCACAAGGAACACTCAGATCCCTCTATATTGCACTTTTCTGGAGCCCATCCCTATTTACCCTAATAGCCTGCCTTTTGATTCTTATTCCCAAATTCCATGATCTCACACCAACAGTAAATCCAAGTACCAAGTTTTTGGTCACTCATTCAACCTATCTACATCATCTTGAAGATTCCTAGGACCTCATCACAACATGCCCTCCCACCTATTTTGTGTTATAAAATTTTATATATATTACACTTTTGCCCCCTCCTTCAAGTTATTAATATAAAAAGTAAATAATTAAGATCCTAGAACTGACTCTTGTGACATTCCACAAGTTATATCTTTCCAACCTGAAAAAGATTCATTAATCCCAACTCTATGTTCTGAGTGTTAACTAATCTTCAAAACATGCTAATAGGCTACCCGCAATACAATCAAATCCTGTCTTATTCAAAAACATTTTATTGGCACCTTATTGAATGCCTTCTAGTAATTTAAAAACACTATATCCCTTTTATCAATTCTGCTTGTCAAATCTTAAAAGGATTCCAGCATTTTATCAAATTTAATTTCCTTTATATAAAAACATGCTGACTCGGATCGTGTTAACCTTTTCCAAATTACTTGATATCATGGACTGTAGAATTTTCTCAATGATAGGTGTTAGGTGAATTGGTCTATAGATTTTTGCTTTCTGTTTCCATTCCTTCTTGAACAGAGGTATCATTTTAGTGGTTTCTAATCTGCTCAACCCCACTTGAAGATCTAATGAGGTCTGAAATATTTTGACCAATCTCTGTAGCCACTTTCATTAAATGCAGGTGATCAAGCCCCGCTGATTCAAATACCTTCAATTTCAGTATTTTGACAAATGCTTTGTCCCTTGTGATAGAGACAGTATCAAATTGGTTCCACCCATTAGCACTTTGCTTCTCGGTCATATTTTGGAATTTTAGTGCCCTCCATTGTGAAACCTGATGCAAAATATTGGTTCAAACTAATTGCCATTTCCTTGTTCCCATTATTATTTCCTCAACCACATCCCCCAAATGTCATACAATCACTTTAGCCATTTCCTTTTTTATATATATCCATAGAGGATGTTGCTGTTTGTTTCTTTGTTGCTTGCCAATTTACTTTGATAATCAACTTGCTCCCTTTTCTTAAGATTATTTCGTGATTCACAGTTAGTTCTTAAAATAATTTCCAATCCTCTAGCCTACCATTAATCTTTGTAGACCTTTTTATACCTTCGTTTATGACTGAATTGACCATCTTTGTTAGGCACAGGTGGTTTAACCTACTCATCAAGTCCTTATTTTGACTGGATTGAATTATTGCAAGACATTATGAAATAACTGCTTAAATATCTACCATTTCTCACTTACCCACCTACTCCTTAGTGTGGTTTTTTTTACCAGCCCCCTTTAGGCAACTCTTTCTTTGTATCTCTATAATTACCTTTATTCAAGTTGAGGACCCTAGTTTGAGACCTGAGTTGCTCTTCCTCAAACTGAATTTGAAGTTCTACCATGTTGAGATTGCTATATCTTATAGGATCCTTAATTGTAAGATCTCTTTATTAATCCTACCTCATTACACATTACTGCACCAAATTAGCCTATTCCTAGGTAGGTTCTGGAATGTACTGGTCTAAGAAACAACATCTGATGCATTATATGAATTAATCTACCATGTTACTTTTGCCCATTTCATTTGCCCAGGTACACTGCAAATTAAAAACATCCATGACAATTGAAATGCCTTTGTTGTTACATGCTTCCATTATTTCCCAATTTGTCCTACAGTGAGGCACTTCCTTGGAGGGGCAAAAATGACTCCAAGCATGACTTTTTTTCCTTGCTATTCCTTATTTCCACTTATTCTGATCCACATCAGAATCTATTGCACCTGTATCACTGTTCACCATAGTTCCGATACCTTTTTTTTATTAACGACGTTACCTCATGTCCCTTTACTTTTTTCCTGAAAGATTGAATACCATTGTACATTAAGCCCTAGTATTGGTCACCTTGTAAACATGTTATGATAATTGTTATCAAGTCATGTTCATTTTTTTCTATTTGTTTTGTTAACTTGACTATCTAATGATACATGCTGTATGAATTCAGATAACGACCTTTAAGCTTTGACTTTTTATCGTTATTATTTATTCTGTTTCTAAATTTTGCTGCACTCTCCGTTAAAACATTCAGTCTTTCCTGTCGTACTTTGATTGTTGGTCCCCTCTTCATCAGCCTGCACCTCTGCACTCAAAGTTTTTTGACTTTTTTTTAAACTTCCTTTTAGTTGAACCCCAACTAATAAATTTAAAACCCTATAACGCACCCTACTGATATGATTCACCGATGATTCATCAAGACACTGGTCACAGCATGGTTCAAATGATGTCCATTTCAATGGAGCAGCTCTCTCTTTCCCTTGTACTGGCTCATGAATCTGAACCTATTTGTCCCACACCAGTCTTTGAGACATATATATGGCTCTCAAATCTTAATCATCTTCAACAAATTTGCAGCAGGCTTTAGTGGTAATCATGAGCTTATTCTGTTTGTGGATCTGCTTTTTAATTTAGCCCCACGCTGCCAATAATCCCTCAGCAGAACCTAGTCCTACATATGCCATTCATTTCTATATCAACCATGATGACTAGATCCTTCTGATCCAAGTTCCTCTCCAACCCTGAAACAAAATACCCTGAACCCTGGCACTAGGCAGGCAATACAGCCCGCAGGGTTGTATATCTTTGCTGCAGAGAACAGTATCTATTCCCCTAACTATAATATCCTTTATTATTATTACATATCTCTTTTCTCCCCCAATTAGAATAGCTTTCTGTACCTTGGTCAGTTCACTAATCTTCTACATAGTATGTGCCCTCGTCCTCGCCAGGAGCACAACTTCATTCCTATTCAACAGGGACACTTGGCTATGGCACCTCCAAAGCTAAATTCTGTATTCCAGTGCCTGGCTTCACTCGCAGTTGCATCCTTTTGTCATTGTCCTCAGAACATTTTTGATGTAGTTAATCTAAGAAAGTGACTGTGTTCAGGCAGCTTTCCACTCCACTGACGTGTCACAGTGTCCACAGTTCAGACTCCAGCTCATAAAATCTGAATCAAGAAAGATTCTTCAAGTTTCCAACAGTTGCTGATGTGGTCATCATGGATCGCAGCAGCATCCACCCAGCTCTCTCATACAACAACTGCAACACATTGCCAACACAACCATCTCTATTTTATTTCATTAGTTAATTTGGATATTAAATATTTTGCATATTAAGCTGTAACAGCACCTTTCAATTAAATCGCAAAAATGACAGAAAAAACAACCACCTGTTTTCCTGTGATATTTCACTGATAAGTAAAAAACTGCTCTGAAAGGTAAAAACTGGTTGAAGAGGTTCTATGCTGCTTACGCACATCTCCCACCACTGCAGTCCTTCTCATGCAGGTCAAACATGTCCAGGGAAAACTCCTACTAACTGCTACTTACTCCTCCTTTATGCTCAGTGAATAAATCCTCCATATTTAACAGCACTTAGAGGAAGCACTTGCCATTTAGAGGTAGCAAGGTCACGGAATGTGTTGTGGGATTTCAATGACCATCATGGAAATTTGCTCAGCAGCAGCACCAGTGACCTAGCTGGTCGAATTGTAAGGAATGTAGCTACTTGATTGTGTCTGCATTAGGTGATGAGGGAACCAACAAGATGGTCATATTTGATCTTGCCCCATCAGACTCCTTGCTGCAAATAATAGCAGAATCTGTAAGTGTGACCATTGCGCAGTTCTTGTCTTGATATTGACAATATCCCCCATTGTGTTGTGTGGCACTGTCACCATTCTAAATGGGTTGATATCAAACAGCTCTAGCAACTCAAGACAGACATTATAAAGCATTTTGGCTATTGGTAGCAGCAGAATCATACTTCAATACAACCTACAACCTCATGGCCCGGCACATCCCTACCCTATCATTATCATCGAGCCAGGAGATCAACCTGGTTCAATGAAAAGTGCAGCCAGACATGCCAGGAGCAGCAGTGGGAAAACCTAAACCTGAGATGTCAACCTAGTGAAGCTACAAAACAGGACTAGTTACGTACAAAATAGTATAATCAGCAAGTGATAGATAGAAGATGTCAACCTACCTTTGATCATCAATAAATTGATGAAAGTTGACTTCTTTGGTACAATCAAGCAATACTCACTTCACAGTTACCCATTCACCGGTCAGTTTGAGTTCAGCCAAGGCCACTCAGCTCGACTTCATTGTTTTTGCCTCACAGTGTCTGCCTGTGATATCCGGGCTGCATTTGACCAAGTGTGGTATCGAGGGCTTCTATCAAAACTGGAATCAATAGGTATCAGGGGAAAACTTTCCACTGGTTGGACTTGTAGCTGGCACATAGGAAGATGGTCATGGTTGTTAGAAGTCAGTCAACTCAGCTCTAGGATATCTCTTCAGGAATTCCTCAGCGTAGTGTCTTAGGCCCATCTATTTTTAGCTGCTTCATCAATGACCTTCCCTCTAACTTAACGTCTGACATCTGAATGTTTGCCAATGATTTCATGCTGAAGACAGGCCTTACCTAGCACTTGTGTGATAGAAATGTTATTTGCCAGTTGTCAGTTTGGGTCTAGACATTTTCCAGATTTTGTTGAATTTGGGCATGGCTGAACAATGTGCGCTTCTGATCTGATTTATGATGGAGGGAAGGTTATTGATGAATCTACTGAAGATATTTGGGCCAAAGCCATGACACTGAGGAACATATGTAAGGATGCCCTGGAGCTGATGTAACTGACCTACAACCACACAACCATGATTTTAAACAATGGACCATTCTTAATATCACTTGGAGTGAATCGAATTGACTGAAGACTGGTATCTGTAATGCTTGGGAACCTGTGCAGGAGACCAAAATGGATCATCCACTCAGCACTTCTGGCTGAAGCTTGCTGTGAATGCTTCAACCTTTTGTACAGATGTGTTGGTCCCTTCTATCATTGAGAGTCGAGATATTCGTAGAGTCTCCTTCTCAACTGAGTTGTTTAATTGCCCAACCACTACTCATGACTGGATGTGACAGGACAGCAGAACTTAGATCAGATCCATTAGTTGTGGGATTGCTTAGCTCTGTCTATCAGTTGCTGCTTTCCCAGTTTGGGATGCAAGTGGTTGAAATAACTCAACAAAGGCTGGTATCCCATCACCATATCACCCTTTATTTACGTGTGGGAGTCTTTGACACTGATCCAGCAACCTCAGAGCCTGATCCCAGAGTGAACAGAACTTCTGACATTCCTGTTTATACCTGCCAGCCAGGGCTGTCTGATTGGACCAGATTAATAGCCCCAATTAGGGAGCTCATACTGTATGAGGTCCACCTGACTGACATCATTACAATCATACAGCAATCCTATATGTTAGATTCAATGGTTTGACACCTCATTTTCAGGAATGCCTGATGCTGCTCCTGGCGTGACTTCCTGTAGTCTCTGTTAAACCAGGATCATAGAGTTATAGAGATGCACAGCATGGAAACAGACCCTTCGGTCCAACTCATCCATGCTGACCAGATAACCTAAATAAATCTACTCCCATTTGCCAGCATTTGGTCCATATCCATCTCAACCCTTCCTATTCATATACCCATCCAGATGCCTTTTAAATGTTGTAATTGTACCAACCTCCACCACCTCCTCTGGCAGTTCATCCCATACATGCACCACCCTCTCTGTGAAAAAGATGCCCCTTAGGTCCCTTTTAAATCTTTCCCCTCTCACATTAAATGTATGCCCTTTAGTTTTGGACACCCCCAACCCAGGGAAAAGATCTTGTCTATTTACCCTGTCTCATGATTTATAAACTTCTATAAAGGTCAGCCCTCAGGCTCCAATGCTCAAGGTAAATAGCCCCAAACACATTCAGCCTCTCCCTATATCTCAAACCCTCCAATCTTGGCAGCATCCATGTAAATCCTTTCTGAACCCTTTCAAGTTTCACAACATTCTTCCTTTAGCAGGGTAACCAGAATTTCACACAGTATTCCTTAAGTGGCCTAACCAATGTCCTGTATAGCTGCAACATGACCTCCCAAAACCGTGCCAATGTTTTTTTGTTTAGCAACAGTCCCCAGGACCTTACCATTAAGCACTGCCCTGATTCGCCTTTCCAAACTGCAGCACCTCACATTTATCTAAATTAAATTCCATCTGCCACTTCTTGGCCTATTGGCCCATATGATTAAGATCCCGTTGTACTCGGAGGTAACCTTCTTCACTGTCCACTACACCTTCACTTTGGGAAGCTGAAAGAACTGCAGATGTTGAGAGTCAGGAACAAAAACAGAAGTTGCTGGAAAAGCTCAGAAAGTCTGGTAGCTTCAGTGAAGAAAAATCAGTTAAACTTTAATTCTGACTTTTTTTCACCAATATCACCAGACCTGCTGATCTTTTGGTGTAATCTGCAAACTCACTTAACCTTACCTCCTATGTTCACATCCAAATCATTTATGTAAATACACAAAGCAGTGGACCCAGCACCGATCCATTGTGGCACACCGCTGGTCACATGCCTCCAATCTGAAAAGCAACCCTCCACCATTACCCTCTGTCTCCTACCTTCAAGCCAGTTCTTATGCAAATGGCTAGTTCTCCCGGTATCCCATGTGATCTAACCTTGCTAACCAGTCTACCATGAGGATCCTTGTTAAACACCTTACTGAGGTCCGTATAGATCACATCCACTGCTCTGCCTCATCAATTCTCTTTGTTACTTCTTCAAAAAACTCAATAACTTAGTGAAACATAATTTCCCATCCACAAAGCCATATTGACTATCACTAAGCAGCCTTTGCCTTTCCAAATGCATGTAAATCCCGTCCATCAGGATTCTCTCCAACAACTTGCCAACCACCAATGTGAGGCTCACTAGTCTATAACTCCCTGGTTTTTCCTTACCACCTTTCTTTAATAGTGGCACTATGTTAGATAACTTCTAAGTCTTCTGACACCTCACCTGTGGCGATCAGTAACAAATATCTCAGCCAGGGGCCCAACAATCACTCTCCTAGTTTCCCACAGAGTTCTAGGGTATACCCGATCAAGTCCCAGGGATTTATCCACCTTTATGTGTTTTAAGCCATCCAGAACCACCTCCTCTGTAATATGGACAGTTTGCAAGATGTCGCTATTTATTTCCCCACATTCTATATCTTCTATATCCTCCTCCACTGTAAACACTGATTCAAAATACTCGTTTAGCACGTCCTCCATCTCCTGAAGTTCCACACACAGGTGGTCTGTGCAGTACTCACCCTTACTGACACTGTCATGGATAGATGTGTCTGCAGTTTACAGATTGGTAAGGAAGAGATCACAGTATGTTTTAGCCTCTTGTTGGGTCCGTCACCAACTGCCACAGAGCCAATTTAGCAGCTATTTCCTTTAGGATCTGAGCAGCCCAATCAGTAGCCCTGCTGCCGAGCCACTCTTGGTGGTAGACCTTGAAATCCCTCATCCAGAGTACATTTTTTGCCCTTGCTATCCTCAGTCCTTTATCCAAGTGTTGTTCAACGTGGAGGAGTACCGATTCATCAGCCAAAGGAGGATGGTACATTGTAGTCAGCAGGCAGTTTCCTTGCCCACATATAACATGAAGCCATGAACCTCATGGGGTCCATATTTAATATTGAGAATTCCTAGGGCAACCGTATACCCTGTGGCACCACTTCTGCTGCATCTGTCTTGTCGGTGAGGCAGGACATATCTAGGGATGGTGATAGTGGTGTCTTGGACATTATCTGTAAGTTATGATTCCATGCGTATGACTATGTCAGGCTGTTGTATTAATTGTCCATCAGACGGCTCTCCCAATCTTGGCACTAGCCCCAAGATAATAGTAAGGAGGACTTTACAGTGTCAACTGGGCTGTTTCTGCTGTTGCCCTTTCAGCTGCCTACGTCAATTCTAGGTGGTCCATCCACTTGCATTTCTTTGGGTCTTTGTCGTGATTGATACAGCTGAATGGCTTGCTGGGAAATTGAGAGTCAACCAAATTGCTATGGTCTGGAGTCACATGTAGGCTAGACCAAGTGAGAATAAAGGGGAAGCACAACGAGATCTAGGTGTTCTTGTAGATCAGTCAATGAAAGCAAGCATGCAGGTACAGCAGGTAGTGAAGAAAGCTAATAGCATGCTGGCCTTCATCACAAGAGGAATTGAGTACAGGAGCAAAGAGGTCCTTCTGCAGCTGTACAGGGCCCTGGTGAGACCGTACCTGGAGTATTGTGTACAGTTTTGGTCTCCCAATTTGAGGAAGAACATTCTTGCTATTGAGGGAGTGCAGCGTAGGTTCACAAGGTCAATTCCCGGAAGAGCGGGACTATCATATGTTGAAAGATTGGAGCGACTGGGCTTGTACACTCTTGAGTTTAGAAGGATGAGAGGGGATCTGATTGAGATATATAACATTATTACGGGATTGGACACTGTGGAGGCAGGAAGCATGTTTCCGCTGATGGGTGAGTCCAGGACCAGAGGTCACAGTTTAAAAATAAGGGGTAGGCCATTAAGAACAGAGTTGAGGAAAAACTTCTTCACCCAGAGAGTGGTGGATATATGGAATGCTCTGCCCCAGAAGGCAGTGGAGGCCAACTCTCTGGATGCTTTCAAGAAAGAGATGGACAGAGCTCTTAAAGATAGTGGAATCAAGGATTATGGGGATAAGGCAGGAACAGGATACTGATTGTGGTTGATCAGCCATGATCATAACGAATGGTGGTGCTGGCTCGAAGGGCCGAATGGCCTACTCCAGCACCTATTGTCTATTGTCTATTGTTACTAGTGGACCTGATGGGTTTTTCCCAACAACATACAATGGTTTTATGGTCATCAATAGACTCTTAATTCCAGATTTTTCTTCCTGTTATTGAGTTTAAATTCTACCATCTGCCATTAGTTGAGTTTCTGGATTAAGCGTCTAGTGATAATACCACAAGGCCATTGCCTCTCCCTTAGCTTCACATAATCTATTTAAATAACCTCTGAGGAAGTAACCCATATGAGGATATGTCAGTGGTTCAGCAAGTTGCATTCATTTAGTTGTATAGAATTTGAGATTTTGCAGGAATTAATCATTTACTAAGATACATCTCTGTCTCCACATGCAGACCCCAGGACATTAAAAAAATGTAGTTACTGTCACAAATATTAATTAATACATAAATATCACCAGCATAAAAAACAAAGTAAAAGATCAAATCTAGTACAAAAATGTTCTTGTTTTGTATTCAGTGCCTGTCAAATGAATATTCTCATATTCTCCTAACAATCAACGACAAGGAGTGAACTTTAATTTTCATTACAAGATAATCCGATCAAGCAATTTTCAACTCATTATATAGAACCCATTATTGAGGCATAGATAGTCAGATATATTAGAGACATTTAAGAGACTCTTGTATAGGCACATGGATGATAGTTAAATGAAGGGTATGCAGGTTAGTTTTGATCTTCGAGTAGGTTGGCGCAACATCGTGAGCCAAAGGGCCTGTACTGTGCTGGACTGTTCTATGTTCTATGTTCTAACCCACCTGATCATGGCCAACTTTTACAGATGCACCACAGAGAGCATTCAGAGAGAATGATGGCTTGGTACGGCAACTGCTTTGCCCAGGACCATAAGAATCTACAGAAAGTTATAAACACAGCCCAGACCACAAGACAAGCCAAACTCCCATCCATTGACTACATTTCCACTTCTCTTTGCCGCAGAAAGGCAGCCAACATTATCAAAGACCCCTTCCATCCTGCTTATAATCTTTTCCAAACTCTTCGGTCAGGCAGAGGATACAAAATTTTAAACACACGTACCAACAGGTTCAAGAACATCTTCTTCATCACTGTTATTAGACTGCTGAATAGACCTCTCAAATTCAAATCAAATGTTGATCTTGCTTTTGTACACCTCCTCTACAGCCGTAACTTTGTGTGCCTCACTCTGTTCAGTCACCCTAAGATCTGTATATACTTGTATATTATGATCTGCCTGTACTGCATGCAAAACAAAACTTTTCCCTGTACTTAGGTAAATGTGACAAAAATAAATCAAATCAAATCAAAACTATTTAAAATGGATTTTTATTTTGTTCCAACAGGATAATTGAATCTCTAGATGGTGTTCGTTTGTTATGGTCTTTACTCAAAAAGCCAAATCCAGACATTCAAGCAAGTGCAGCTTGGGCACTTTGTCCTTGTATTGAAAATGCCAAGGTGAGTTTATTGCTGATTATACACGTTTCAAGGCAATTTTCCATAAAATATCACATTAAAATTTAATACCACATTGAAACAAAACAAACCAGATCATTGAAAATTACTCAGATTTCTAAACTAATTAGTAGGATGAATATTGCACTTAAGCTGTGACATAAAATAACAGTAATGAAATGATCACCTATTATGCATGTCGTCTGCCAAATTCCCAGAAATGTGTTTTGAATTCAAGTTTATGGCAGGAATAGTTACGACAAGTATACATTGATGCACAATAACATTTGTCATGACCAATGATAGAGGAGTGCACTGTTTCTGTCCACTCCCACTACTCTAGGAGTCACAACAGAAATTTAGTTGTTTTATCCAGTCCCCAAAGTGTCCAGTCATATACTTTATCTGTATTAAACTTAGAATAAAAAGATTGTACTGACTCTGTCTTTTTATTTTCTATTTTTTAAAAGTTGTGGGCTGAGATAATGAATAGCTATTTTAAAACTAGTCTTTGAAAGGAAATCTACATGTTTTACAAAAACAGGTACCCAATACTCATGCCAAGGTTTGTGTAAACAACTGTTTGAACAAGAAGTAACTGAAGTGGTTGTAGATAGACTGGAGCTAAGGTGTTCTGCATATAGTACAGCTAGGTGGCAACAAGAAGTTGATTGGTCACCACTGATGAAGGGTCTTGGCCCGAAACGTCAGCTTTTGTGCTCCTGAGATGCTGCTGGGCCTGCTGTGTTCATCCAGCCTCACATTTCATTATCTTGGATTCTCCAGCATCTGCAGTTCCCATTATCACTTAAACCCAAAGAAAATCAGTTACTCTTTCCTTCAGCAGTTGTGTGCTATGGCCTTCAACTGATAAATCAGGGATCTTTTATCAGTGAACCAGCTACCTTGTATCTCTTCTAAACCGGAGGAAGCATCCAGAGAAAGACAATGGACTGACCAGGACAAGAATGACAAGAATCATCTCAGCAAACCATCAATAGAAACCAGTGAACTTTAATCTAGTTTTCCCTCACCCAAGGCCTATTTTTCTCTGTTTGTCAGTCTGGATGTGTGTGTAGGGGAAGAATTTTAATGAGGACTAGAGATTTAATTGTAGAGTTATTGTTCATGCAGTTGCCATGGGTACCCGCATGGGCCCTAGTTATGCCTGTCTCTTCGTGGGGTATGTGGAACATTCCTTGTTCTCGTCCCATTCAGGCTACCACTCATAACTCTTTCTCCGATACATCGATGATATCATCGGTGCTGCTTCCCTCTCTCATCTGGAATTGGAAAACTTCAATTTTGCCTCCAATTTCCACTCTGCCTTCACTTCCACCTGGTCTATCTCTGACTTCTCCTTTCCCTTCCTCAACATTTCTGTTTCCATTTCTGGGGATAGGCTGGCCACTAATATCCACTACAAACTCACTGACTCCCACAGCTACCTGGACTATACATCCTCACACCCCACTTCCTGTAAAGAATCCATTCCATTCTCTCAGTTCCTCTATCTTCATCATTTATGTTCAGATGAGGCCAACTTTGACACAGGATCCTCCGAAATGTCCACCTTCTTCCTCAACTGAGGATCCCCAGCTCTGTTATCAACAGGGCCCTCAACCAGGTCCGACCCATCTCCTGCACTTCCAACCTAACCCCCTCTCTTCCACCCTGCAACAGTGATAGGGTTCCCCTTATCCTCACTTACTATCCCACCAGCATCCACATCCAGGATATCTGCAGGTGCCACCTCCAGTGCAATGCCATCACCAGACACATATGCCCCTTCCCTCTCTTGTCCACCTTCTGCAGGGACTGTTCCCTTGGGGACACCCTGGTCCACACTTCCTTCACCCCCAACACCTCCTCACTGCCCTGTGGCACCTTCCCCTGTAACTGGCGAAGGTGCAACACATGCCCATTTACCTCATCCCTCACCAGAATCTAAACATAACTTCCAGGTGAAGCAATTTTTCACCTGCACTTCCCAGAATCTAGTCTACGGCATTCGCTGCTCACAATGTGGCCTCCTGTACATTGGGGAAATAAAGCATAGACTTGGCAACTGCTTCACAGTAAATCTACGTTCTGCTCACAAAAAGACCCTGAACTACCTGTTGCCTACTACTTTAACACACCACCTTGCTCCCTGGCCAACATTTGTGTCTCTGGCTTGCTGCAGTGTCCCAGCAAAGCCCAATGTAAGCTGAAGGAACAACACCTCATTTTCTGGACTCAATATTGAGTTCAATAATTGTAAGGCCTAAACTTTCCTATGCCCCAGCCCCCTACATCACACACCAGACCTTGTTATCACATAGCCTACTATTACACACTCCCTGCTGTTAGTCACTAACAGTCCCCATTAAAAACTATTCACCCTCCCAATTTGATCATTAGCAACTCCTTTAGTCTGTCCAATTGTCTCTCTCTCTCTCTCTCTCTCTCTCTCTTTGGGCTCTATCCTATCGTTTACTCCCTAGCCCCACCCACCTCCCTATTTTCTGCGTATAAACTGACGTTTTCCCAGCCACCAGTTCTGAGGAAGGGTCACTGGACCTGAAAAGTGATCTCTGTTTTTCTTTTCACAGATGCTGCCTGATCTAATAAGTAAAGGCCTAACTTGTTTATCTGTTCTTGAGAATTCAGACCCTTTATCTCTGGAATCAGCCTACTTGAATCACTGCCTCCATTATGAGCATTTTCCTTCTAGGAAAGTGACCAAAAGTGTACACTGTATGCAGGTACAGCCTTACCAATACCCTGTACAGTTGCAACAAAAACATCCCTGTTATTAAACTTTAATCCTGTAACAATAAAGATCAAAATTCAGTTTACCTTCTTAATTTCTTGCTATGTCACTGCTAGTGTTTCATGCACAAGAATATCCAGATTCCTCTCTACTGCACTTTTTGGAATCTGTCTCCTTTTAACTAATAGCTACTTTTTGATTCTTCCTACCAAAGTGTATGACCTCACTTACCTACATTAAACTTCAACTGCCAAGGTTTTGGCCACTCACTCACTTGTTCACTCTTATAGATTCTTTATGTCCTCATCACGACATGCCCTTCCACCTAATTTCATGTTGTCAAACCATTTTGATACATTACAATCTGACCCCTTCTATGAGTCAATAATGTACACTGTAAGTAATTGAGGCCCTAGAATGGATCCTTGTGGGACTCAACTAGTTAAATCTGGCCAATTTCAAAATGACCTATTCTTTCTGATTCTCTGTTTTCTATGTCTTGACCAATTCTCAATGCATGCTAAAACATTTTCCCCAATACTGTAAGCTCCTATCATGTGAAATAACCATTTATGTTAACCTTTTCAAATGCCTTCTGGAAATCGAAATATCTCCTAGTTCCTTTTTGTCAACTCTGCTTGTTATATTCTCAAAGAACTCTGGAAAATCTGTTGGACATCTTCCTACCTTCTTGAACAGGGATGTCATGTAAGCTTTTTACAATCCACTGAAACCTTCACAGACACAATGAGCTCTGGGTTATTTCAACAAATACCTTCACTAACCTTCTCTGCCACTTCCTTTAAAACCTTGGATGTTGGCCATCAGTTTCTAGTGATTTGCATGCCTTTTGTTCTATTAGTTTGTCAAATACTTTGTCCTCATGACTGAAATTGTTATAACATCTAACTTCCCATTAGCACCATGCTTGTCTGTTATCTTTAGGATGTTTATAGTACTGGTTTATGTTATCTGCCGTTTTCCTGTTTTGTATTATTAATTCTCCAGTTACATGCTCCAAGAGTCCCACATTTACATTGGCTGCACTAGTTTTATTTACCAGTAGGAACTCTTTGCTATTTCTATATTTCTTGCCAATTTGCATTCATAAATCAGTTTTCTTACTCTTTATTAACCAACCATTGCTAGTTCCGAAATAAGTCCCAATTTTCTGGCCTACTGCAAAGTTTCACCACTTCGTATGTCTTAGTTTTTGATTGGAAGCTCTCATTAACTGACTTGCTTAACTATGGGTAGTTCATCCTTCTCATTAAGTGCTTTATGATCAGAATAAATTTTTCCTGAGCTTTATGAAATATCTGCTTAATAATCTACCATTCCCTATCAATTGATCTACACTTTAGTCTAGTGTCATAGCCCACTATAGACAACTCCTTCCTCATACTCCTGTAATTGCCCTCAGTTAAGTTGAGGACACTGTTTTGACACCCCTCAAACTGAATTTGATGCGATTTTTTTTCAAATTGACAGTTCCCAATAGACCAAGTGGTCCTTCACAGTAAATAGGGTTTTCAATTATAGTGCTATCCATGTTTTTGTGTTATCCTTGGGGGTTTCTTAAATCTGTAGGAACTGCCACAGGGGCGGCACGATGGCTCAGTGGTTAACACTGCAGCCTCATAGTGCCAGGGACCCGGGTTCGATTCCAGCCTCGGACAACTATCTGTGTGGAGTTTGCAAATTCTCCCTGTGTCTGCATGGGTTTCCTTCTGGAGCTCCAGTTTCCTCCCACAGTCCAAAGACGTGCAGGCTAGGTGGATCGGCCATGCTAAGTTGCCCATAGTGTTCAGGGGTGTGGGAGTTATAGGGGGATGGGTCTAGGTGGGATGCTTCAAGCAGCAGTGTGGACTTGTTGGGCCGAAGGGCCTGTTTCCACACTGCAGGGAATCTAATCTAATCTAATTTAATTCCCCCCAGACAATGATTCGGTGTATGCAGGGGCATCTGATATGTATAATATGTTCGTAGATTTCTCTTCTGCCTTATTTCTTTCCAAATGGAGAAATTTCTCCAACCTATAAATGCAACAACACTTGACCAGAGTATTTGTATCAAATGTTATGAAAAGCTGCTCAACTTCTGATCTATTGTGCAATATAAATCGAAATGTTCCCTCACAGACCTCTATTCATGGCTATAAGTTAAGCAATTTTGAACTTGGTTGGGTGCCAAGAGTTTTTTTAAAGAGAACTTTATCGAACTGTGGAACAAGTTGGCTTCTTGGGAAGTTTACTGTGTAACCTCAAATGAGTTCCTGGCTTAGATGGAAAAGCAACAGGACCTGATCAACTTATCTTGGGTACTCTAGGAAATAATGGAGGTCTTGCATAATTCTGAAGGAAATTTCAGTTTTTTTTCTAAGAAGTTTTAAAGTCAAATTTAGAAAATTAATGGATCTAACTTCTAGGAGATGCAAAGAAAAATATCATGAGCAATGCATTAAACTAGAGGATTTAGAGGATGTTGGGTATGATTTTAAAATAATCAAAGCTGCATTTACTTGCGAGTTTTGAGAAGATTTGTAGCTCAGGTTGAGGTTCTGGATGTGAGTTTGCTCGCTGAGCTGGAAGGTTAGTTTTCAGACGTTTCGTCACCATTCTAGGTAACATCATCAGTGAGCCTCCGACAAAGCACTGGTGTTATGTCCCGCTTTCTATTTATCTGGTTAGGTTTTCTTGGGTTGGTGATGTCATTTCCTGTTCTTTTTCTCAGGGGATGGTAGATTGGCTCCAAGTCAATGTGTTTGTTGATGGAATTCCGTTTGGAATGCCATGCTTCTAGGAATTCTCGTGCATGTCCCTGTTTGACTTGTCCTAGGATGGATGTGTTGTCCCAATCAAAGTGGTGTCCTTCCTTATCTGTATGTAAGGATATGAGTGATAGTGGGTCATGTCGTTTTGTGGCTAGTTGATGTTCATGTATCCTGGTGGCTAGTGGTGGAGCCAATCTACCATCCCCTGAGAAAAAGAACAGGAAATGACATCACCAACCCAAGGAAACCTAACCAGATAAATAGAAAGCGGGACATAACACCAGCGCTTCGTCGGAGGCTCACTGATGATGTTACCTAGAATGGTGACGAAACATCTGGGGACAAACCTTACAGCTCAGTGAACCAGCTTACATCTCAAACACAATAAAGACCCACTCTCTTGTGGACTGAGAGGACGAGAGTGCTGTCTTGGAGGTGAAAGGAGGACGTCGGGTTGGCTGTGCACCCTTGCGACCAGTGGATCTTAATGCTGGCTTCGGCCTAACGCTGGTTCAGGGGAGCAGCCAACCTGCAATGATGGCTGCGGCAAGTGCTCGTGCCCCAGGTCAGGGGGTCCGGAACACCATCCGTGTTTCTGTAAAGAAGATGGATGAAGGTGCACCTGTGGACCGCACCTTCTTCGTGAAGAGGGTCCTGTTGGACTGTTGTGGGTTTGCTGCTGCGGACATTTACTGCCTGCAGGATTTCCCCGGAGGGGGTTTTTACGATGTGACCTTCCGGAGTGCCAAGCTTTGCGAGCGCTTCCTGGAGGTTTTCAAGGAGAAAGGAGGTGAGGGCCCCCTCTCTGTTTTGACCGCTGTCCCACTGTTTGTGATGCCAGCGCAGAGGAGCCGTATGGTGACTGTACACATGTACAACCCGCATGTGCCAGCAGTTGATGTCCTGACCTTCCTCGGAAGGTATGTGAAGGTGGAAGGGGACCTAACTGACATGGTGGACCCCTTTGGCATCTGGACGAGTAAGAGGCAGGTCAAGGTGACGCTGAGGATGGGCGCAGACGGGAATGTCGCACACCCACCGTCCAGCTTCGCGATCGGCGGGAGCAGGGGCTACCTGACCTATGCAGGGCAACCTAAAGTCTGCCATGCCTGCGGTAGGTCAGGTCACATGGCGGCCGACTGCAAAGTCACCATCTGCAGGAACTGCAGGGAGGAGGGACACCTTGCAAAGGATTGCCCACGAGAGAGAAGCTGCAACCTTTGCAGGGAAGCGGGCCACTTCTATAGGGCATGCCCGCGGCGGGGTACCACCTACGCCCAGGTCGCCGGCAGGGGAAATGCGGGGCCAGCCACCCCGGAGGAGAGGAAGGCACCAGGGCCCAGCAAGGACCCCACTAATGTGCAGGAGGGCCAGGCCGTGCAGGAGGGCCCAGCCCTGCAGGATGGGCCCGAGGCCAGCAAAGCACCCCTGCAGGCTCCGATCCCCCCCGACAACCCGGAGCCAATGGAGGCGGCGACAGGCGACCCAGGGGAGTGGACTACAGTCCGGAAAGCGAGGAGGAAGGTGCGTCGACGGGCCCAGGAACCGCAACAATCAGGAGGGAAGAGACAGCTACAGGGGGGCTATAAGAGCTCCTCTGACGAGGAGGATTCGGAGAGGGCCCACCCGAAGCAGAAGTTAAAGGTCTCGAGGGGGAAGGAAAGCAGCACCCCGCTTCCAGGTGACGGGAGGCGTCCTGAGGCTCACTCCGACACCCAGCCAAGTGCCGCTGGAGCACTGGAGGGCCCCCCGGAACTTCCAGGCGGGAAGGAGGAAACAGCACGTCCCCAGCCTGATCCGGAGCCGGACCCTCCTGCCTCCGCACCCCTGACGGGGGGATGCCACCCGGAAGGCAGCACAGACGGTTTCCTGAGCCCAGAGAGCGTCCAGCAGTTAGCCCGGGCAATGGGCATGAAGGGACAGATGGAGGGGCTGGACCTTGGACTTGGGGAGGGTACTGCAGTCACTGCCCACAATGGGGGTACGAATTGCGAGCATTAATGTGCGCAGCGTCAAGTCAACCGCGAGATGTGTGTCCACATTGGCCTACCTGACCACCATCAAGGCGGACCTCCTGTTTCTGCAGGAGTGCGGGATACCGCACCTCGGCAGGTACGGGAAATGGTCCGGCGCCTGGACCTGTGGGCCTTCGATCTGGTCGGGGGGTAATGACTGTCGCTCCTCGGGCCTGGCTATTCTGCTGCGGGGGCACAACTTCACCATCTCTCAAGTTCAGGAGGTGGTGGGGGGGCGCCTCCTAGTGGCTGACATCACCTACAGGAATGCTCCCCTGAGGCTGATCAACGTGTACGCCCCAGCGGTACGGAGTGAGCGGTTGGCCGTCCTGCAGCGGCTTCCACCCCTGCTGGCTACATCCAGGCCGGTCATCCTAGGCGGAGACTTCAACTGCATCATTGATACAGATGGAAGATCCGGCGTGGGGACAGCGGGTGGGGGGAGTCAACTGGACATCACGCCCAGATTCCTGATGGGCACGGTGAAGGACGCCAAGCTGCTCGACGTCTTCAGCACCCCTGCAGACGGAGCGCAGCAGAGGTACACCTGGTCGCGGCCAGACGGGTCTATCCGCTCAAGGATAGACTTCCTGTTTGTGTCACAGACGTTCTCGGTCAGATCCACTGGTGTCGAGCCGGTGTTCTTCTCTGACCACTGCCTCCTGTTGGCCGACTGTCACTTACAGGACGACCAGCAGGCTGGCAAGGGGACGTGGAAGCTCAACACGACTCTGTTGACCCCAGAGAACATCGAGGAGCTTAAGAGGGAGTACACCGGTTGGAGGACCGTGAAACCCCTCTTTGAGTCTCCAGGCGACTGGTGGGAGACGGTGAAGGAGAACATCAAGAGGTTCTTTGTCCTCAAGGGTGTTCAGAAGGCAAGAGAGAGGCGGGGAAAGCTGTCGCGACTCCAGAAGAGGGTGCAGAACCTGCTCCTTCTGCAGTTGATGGGGGTTGATGTCATGGAGGACCTCCGCGAGGTGAGGGGCCAGCAAGCCTCGCTCTTCGCCGCGGAGGCCTCCAGGATAATCTTCCGGTCCAGGGTCCGCTCCGTGGAGCAGGACGAGACGTGCTCGCGTTTCTTCTTTCAGAAGGTGCACAAAGAGAGCTCTGTGCTTAGCCGGCTGAAGGAGGACGACGGCTCGGTGACGTCGTCTCGGCCCGACGTTTTGAGGATCAGCAGATCCTTCTATGCCGGACTGTACGACACGAAGCCCACGGACAGCACGGCCTCCGAGTCGTTCCTGTCGTCTATCACGGAGGTCTTAGACGACGGCACGAGGGAGTGGCTGGACCGGCCGATATCCCTGGACGAGCTGGCCAGAGCCCTCAAGTCCTTGCAGAGGAATAGGACTCCCGGAAGTGATGGCTTACCGGTCGAGCTGTATTCTGCTCTGTGGGGCCTGGTCGGCCAGGACCTGCTGGAGGTGTACGATAGTGCGCTTCGGGCAGGGGAAATGTGCAAGTCCATGAGGAAGGGCATCATCACCCTCATTTACAAGAGGAAGGGGGAGAGGGAAGAAATTAAGAATTGGCGTCCCATTTCACTTTTGAACGTGGACTACAAAATCCTGGCCAAGGTCATTGCCAACCGGGTCAGGTCTGTCCTGGAGTCGGTGATTCACCCTGACCAAACCTGTGCTGTGCCGGGCAGGAAGATCGCTGAGAGCCTCGCACTCATCAGGGATACGATCGCCTACGTACAGGACAGGCGGGTGGACACCTGCCTCGTCAGCCTGGACCAGGAGAAGGCCTTCGACAGGGTCTCTCATGCTTACATGAGGGACGTCCTCTCCAAATTGGGGTTCGGGGAGGGCATCCGCAATTGGATCCGGCTGCTCTACGCCAACATCGTTAGCGCAGTCTCGATCAACGTGTGGGAATCAGACAGTTTTCCTGTTAGATCTGGAGTCAGGCAGGGCTGCCCGCTCTCTCCTGCCTTGTTCGTGTGCTGTGTGGAGCCCTTCGCCGCCTCCATCAGGAAGGACGTGAGCCTGAAGGGCGTGACTATCCCAGGCAGCGGAGGCCTTCAGGTCAAGACCTCCCTGTACATGGATGATGTCGCCGTCTTCTGCACCGATCATCGGTCGGTGAGTAGGCTGTTGGACATCTGCGGCCAGTTTGAACTGGCCTCGGGTGCCAAAGTCAATAGGGGTAAGAGCGAGGTCATGTTCTTCGGGAACTGGGACGACTGCTCCTTCATCCCCTTCACCGTCAGGACAGACTACCTGAAGGTGCTGGGTGTTTGGTTTGGTGGAGCTGGGGCATGCACTAAGACTTGGGAGGAGCGTATCTCCAAATTTAAGCAGAAGCTGGGCAGGTGGACGCTCCGGTCCCTCTCCATCGCGGGTAAGAACCTGGTTGTCAGGTGCGAGGGGCTTTCGGTACTGTTGTATGTGGCGCAGGCCTGGCCTATTACCTGGACCTGCGCCGCTGCGGTCACCCGGGCCATCTTCCACTTCATTTGGGGGTCGAGGATGGACCGGGTCCGCAGAGACACCATGTACAAAGACCTGGGAAATGGGGGAAAGGGCGTACCGAACGCCACCCTCGCCCTGACGGCTACCTTTGTGTGTGGCTGCATCAAGCTGTGCGTAGATCCTCAGTACGCAAACACCAAGTGTCACTACTTACTGAGGTTCTACCTGTCCCCGGTGTTGCGAAGGATGGGCCTGGCCTCGTTGCCGCGGAACGCTCCGAGTAGTTGGACCGTTCCGTACCACCTGTCCTTCGTGGAGAAATTTTTGAAAGGAAACACCTTTGACCACAAGGCCGTCAGGCAGTGGTCAGCACGTAGTATCCTCAGGACCCTTCGGGAAAAGGAGAGGGTGGATCCCGTCGTGTGGTTCCCCACGCAGACTGCCAAAGTCGTTTGGCAGAATGCCTCATCGCCAGAACTTTCAAACAAGCACAAGGACATTGCTTGGCTGGTGGTGAGAGGGGCTCTGCCAGTGAGATCCTTTATGCATGCCCGGAATCTCTGCACCACCGCACGCTGCCCTCGAGGTGGCTGCGGGGGGGACGAGACTGTTGATCACCTCCTTCTGGAGTGTGCCTATGCGCAGGAGGTCTGGAGGGGGATGCAGTGGTATTTGTCGAGGTTCGTCCCGAGCAGCTCCGTGACGCGGGACTCCGTGCTCTACGGGCTGTTTCCGGGGACGCACACCGAGACCAACATCAGCTGCGCCTGGAGGACCATCAATGCGGTGAAAGACGCTCTTTGGTCTGCCCGCAACTTGCTGGTCTGCCAGCTGAAAGAACTGACCCCGACCGAGTGTTGCAGACTGGCGCACTCCAAGGCCCAGGGCTATGTGCTGAGGGACGCGCTAAAGCTTGGGGCAGCCGCCGCCAAGGCGCGGTGGGGAAAGACCACCGTATGAGCCCCCTCGTCCAGAAAAGGGTAAAGAATCCTATCTGGTAACTGGGCCCAGCTGGCGCCTTCCCCAACTGGTCAGGGGGCCAACTGGGACTGTGCGGGGTGACGACTGCCGGGGCGGTTTCTTTGCTTTGTTTTTTTTTTCTCTCTGTTTTGTTTTTTTTCCCTTTAGTTGGTGTACGTACCCCCGGGTAACCCGGAGTGGCTTGCATGACTGGGTAGGTGTATAAATGTTTTATTTTTTTGTACATTCTATGAATAAAGTATATTTTTTCAAATAAAAAAAAGGTGACGAAACGTCTGAAAACTAACCTCCCAGCTCAGCGAGCAAACTCACATCCTGCATTTACTTTATCATATCTAATTATTCAAATAATTAATTTGATATTAGCATGGAATCTCCTGAAAATTAGCAATGCCATCATGGTATAAATACAATATAAAACTACTTTATGTTGCTAAAACTAACTTAAATATGTTTCTCAGTTATTTGAAAGTCAGCTTTTATGTTGAGACAAAATTCTCTTGCCCTTTTATGAAATTTCAACGTCATCTGCAATTAACATGGGTAGAATGTTCCAGCAGTAATGAAGTTGTTGGTAGTGGATCCAGAAGGTTCCACTCAAGGGCAGTCGGCTGGCCTCACAGATCAAGCAGCGGCCAGCCAATTAGCTGTGCAAGAGCAAAAAGTATGGGAATCATGCAACAGAGGTAAACAGGACATCAACTCCCTACTGTTATTTCATGGAGTTGAAGGTCCAGGAACCAAAGGAACATTAGTTTCTGACAAACCAAATAAAACCCTCTGGGTCATGTATTGCATCCAAATATTCAGGTCTTTCCTCCACTTTCCTTCCTTGCTATCTAGGAATATGACTCAGAGAAAACAAGTAATCCCAGTGATGCACAGCTCAGGGTTTCCTGCAGACTAATTCCCTGCAACTGCAGCTGGACACCCTCCCATCATACTAAGGTGACTGGACAGAGGTTATCAATATAGGTCAGCACCTCAAGGAAAACTGGGGGCACTGCCGGAAAAGAATGAATGATTTACTGTGCTTTGCAAGGATAGGTAGCACTGTGTCATCTCTGTGAAGTGATATTCAAATGTCCATCAGGCTGAGAGATGTTAGATAAGAGGATCATGTACAAACGGAACATGGGGCTGAATTTGTTGGAACTACTCGATGCTAATGCTGCAATTGCAGAACAACGTGGTTATTGAGCACTTAGGAAAACTCAGGAGCTGTCACAGGCATGCATGCTCAGAAAATGTTCATGCACCCATTGTTTTAGCACTCAATTCTTCAGTCTGTCAGCAGGAGAAAACTACATAATTGGAGAGAGCATAATATGACTGGTGGAGGGGCATTTGACATAAAAATTCTCACCCACTTAGAGGACAATGCCACCAAACCTGCCAGGGAAGACCAATGCGAAGTGAACACGAATGGAGGGACCGGAGTTTCAAAGCAATCAACTGAGAACTCCTCCAATCTGCTGTTGATGAAGGACTTTCAGGACTAATGCCTGAAATAATGTTGAGAGAAGGAAGTGTCATAATTATTAGTAGGTCTATTCCCAGCTCCATCTACAATTTGAGCATCAACTCTGAAGGTAATGATGCTCAATCTAAAAAGATGTACTGCACCTGCAGTCACCAATACCCTACCCCAGCATGAATACAGTCACCTCGGTAAAAGCAAATTCTTGATTGGGCTCAGGGTCCCAATCTAGGGAATCACATTACAGACACCTGAAACAACTAGTGGAGGATGTAACAGCTGAACTCTCTTATGCAGACAACTGCCGGAGTCCAGGCCCTTGCTAAGTCTCATGTAGATGATAAACCTTGGCATTCAGCTGTAAGACACCTGATGAAGATGGAAAGATAAGCAGAGAAACATTTGACAAAGCTGTCAGAATCCATTCATAGGCTAGAGTGAAAGGTGAAAGCGTATATTTAGATTGTATTTGTTGTCATGGATTTGGCATGTAAGTGTTTGACTGCCTCCATCAAAAGCACACCAACTGCCTTGGAGGCCCAAGAGCAACAGAATACACAGTCACTGATAAATATGTGTTCAGACTTGCACTCCATCACTCTGGCCTTAGGTGGTAGACTTGCAGTTGTGCAGGGGACCCTCAGCTGGCAGGACCCCTCTAGGCCTAAGAAAGGTCAATTGACTTGAAATGTTAACCCTGCTTTCTCTCCACTGATTCTGCCTGACCTACTGAGTTTCTCCAGCAATTTCTATTTTAGTTCCATTTCTTCACCATCCTCAGTTCTTGGTTTTATTCTAGATAATTTTGATCTATGGATACAACATTGGTGGTATCACATATTGAAGAGTGACATCTGTGATTATCTTGACATGAGTAGGCATAAACCTTGGATAGCATTTGAGTAATTTGTGGGGGAGGAGGATTCTTGTAACTTGTCTGGCAATACACCCAATTACCATCCCGCTGTGATGCTGTATTTGCTGCTGAGTTGTTGCATGCCCTGCTATTGCCCACCAGACAGTTCTCTGCAAGGTATTGCCCCATTGGAGAATGAGTCAAAGAGACATGAGTGCATTAGTACCTAATTAAAGCTCATATGGCATTCAGTGTAGTAAGCTTGCGCTTACTTTTGTCATGGCCTGCAATAGTGTTTCCTCCCGGTGCCCAAGGAATGTAAAGTGACATGTTTTACTTTACCCATGAAATGTGGGCATTTCTATTGCCTATCCCAAATGCCTTCAAGAAGGAGGCAGTGAGATGCATTCTTGAATCCCTGCAGTCAATGTTCTGTGAGTAGAACTACGGTTAGGAAGGCAAATCCAGGATTTTTACTGAACAACATTATAGCAAGGGTGATGTATTTCCAAGTGAGCAGAGTGATGTATCTATTAAGTGGCATACTAATCCCACTCACTTAGAAAATGGGATGAATGTTACCAAAATTGGCTAAGTCGGCGAGTTTAATGAAAGATTTCTCTCAGGCACTCTAGGGAATTCTTGCAGGCAATTCTCTGCTGTTTACCTCATTATGTATCCACCATGCCTTAGTGACACCTACACACTACTCTGTACTGACCAATTGCAGCTTAGTCATCACCACTGAGACAGTCGGAGATTCCTGGCTCCGGGTACCATATTTAAAACGCAGCCAAGCACCTGTTGCACCAACTGCCCTACACAGTGCATGTAGTAGGAAGGATTGAGAAAGAAAAGGTTCTGAGGACACACAAGTGGCACAGGTTCATTGCAAATACAATTCATATTCGTAAATTTATTGTTTAACATTTTCACTCGTCAGATCAGCTGTCATAGTAACAGCTGTTGCAAGAATCAACTACACAAGCTATCCGTTCTTAGAATCTTGTCAAAGGGAGTCATAATTTTTCCCTAGCATCCAGTGTATCATAACCCCTTGTGGGAAGGCTAATGGAATTTTGGCCCTTACTTCAAGCAAGTTGGAATATAAGAGTAGGGAAATCTGACTGCAACTGTACAAAGTGCTGAGATAACACGGTATGAAGCTGGGTGAACATAGTAGGTGAAGCAGCATCGGAGGAGCAGGAAAGTTTGACGAAGAACTTCTATCCGCCTCCCCACTTCCCTGTTTATTTCAGAATCTCCTTCCCCTGCCCCGTTTCTGAAGAAGTGTCCCGACCCGAAACATCAAACTTTCCTGCTCCTCTGATGCTGCTTTGCCTGCTGTGTTCATCCAGCTTCACACCGTGTTATCGCAGGTTCTCCAGCATCGGCAGTTCCTAGTATCTCTATACAAAGTGCTGTTGAGACCATGTCTATATTACTGTGAATAGTGTTGGCCCCCCTTTTAAGGAAAGATTTTATTTCATTAAAAGCAGTTCAGGGAAGGTTCACCAGGATGATCCTGGTATGAGGGGATTGTCTTAAGATCAAAGGCTAAACAGGTTGGGACTGTACTCATTGGATTTTAGAAGAATGAAAGGTGATTTCATTGAAACATACAGAATTCATCAGGGAATTGACAGGGTAAATGCTGAGATGATATTTCCCCCTCATGGGAGAGCCTGGGACAAAGAGCTTTGTCACAGAATAAATGGGCATTAATTTAGGATTAGATGAGGAGGAATTTGTTCTCTCAAAGGGTTATGAGTTTTTGGAACAGCTTGCCACACAGAGCTGTGGGGACAGAGTCCTTATGTAGACTTAAGGCTGGGATAGATATTTATTCAGTAAGGGAATCAACAGTTATGGGAAAAACACAGAAAGTGGCGGTAAGAAATGTTACATCAGATATATTCCTATTGAATGGTTGAACAGATTTAAGGACTGGATTGCCTACTCTTGTTCTTATTTCTTATAGCCTTATAGTCATATTGTTCAATGTGTGATCATCACATGCTGGAAAGCCTTCAAAAAATTGAACACATTCACTATTACTCTACAGCAACAAAAGTAGAGGAGAAAAACCCGGAAAAAGTGCATTTGATTCCAGAAAAAAAGGAGACTGCCCGTTTTCAAGAATTAAATGAATATTTTGCGTCTTTATTTACTGCTGCAAAGGAGACATGGAAGCTGAGGAACCCGGGGAAATAAATAGTGAAATTTTATTATAGAACAGGAAGTGCTGGAGATCTTAAAATGCATAAGGATAGAAAAATCCCTTGGACCTGATCAGGTGTTTCCCAGAAATATAGAATCATAGAGACACAGAAGATAGGAGCAGGAGGAGGCCATTTGGCCCTTCAAGCCTGTTCTGCCTTTCTTCACAAACATGGCTAATCTTCCAACTCAATAGCCTAACCCTGCTTTCTCCTCATAACCTTTGATCCCATTTGCCCCAAGTGCTGTATCTAGTCACCTGTTGAATATATTCAGTGTTTTGGCATCAACTACTTACTCGGGTAATGAATTCCACAGGCTCACTACTCTTTGGATGAAGAAATGTCTCCTAATGTCCGCCCTAAATTGTCTACCCCAAATCCTCAAACCCTGGTTCTGGACACACTCATCATCAGAAACATCATCTCTACACCTACCCTGTCCAGTCTTGTTAGGATTTTATAAGTCTCTATGACACTAACCCGCCACCCAACCCTCCACCCCCGACCCCAACCCCATTCATCTGAACTCTACCAAAAAAAATCCCAACCTAGTCAATCTCTCCTCAGACGTCAGACCAGCCATCCCCAGGATCAGTCTGGTAAACCTTTGCTGCACTCCCTTGACAGCAAGGACATCCTTCCTCAGAAAAAGAGGCCAAAACTGCATGCAATTTTCCAGGCATAGTCTCACGAAGACCCTATACAACTGTAACAACACGTACCTGCTCCTGTACTCAAAATCTCTCGCAATGAATGCCAACATTCCATTTGCCTTCTTCACCGCCTACTCCAGACGCATGCTTACCTTCAGCGACTAGTGCACAGGGACGCCCAGGTCCCACTGCATACTCCCTTCTCCCAATATACACCTATTCAGGTAGTAATCTGCCTTCTTGTTTTTGCTTCCAAAGTGAATAACCTCACATTTATCTAAATTATACTGTATCTGCCATTGACTTGCCCACTGAGCCAACCTGTTGAGAACTAATTAGAAACTAAATTGTTGGAAGGGATACTGAAAGATAGGTTTTACATGTATTTGGAAAGGCAAGGACTGATTAGGGATAGTCAACATGGCTTTGTGCATGGGAAATCATGTCTCACAAACTTGGTTGAGTTTTTTGAGAAGGTTACATCGGTTATTGAGGAAGGCAAAGTCCAAATGGACTTCAGAAAAGCATTCGAGAAGTTTTTGCAAGATAGACTGGTTAGTAAGGTTAGATCACATGGGATGCAGGGGGAGCTAGCCAATTGGATACAAAATTGGCTTGACGGTAGGAGACAGAGAGTGATGGTAGAAGATTGTTGATTAAACTGGAGGCCTGTGACTAGCATTGTGTGAAAGGATTGATGCTGGCTCTAATGTTGTTCATCATTTATATAAATGATTTGGATGTGAAGATAGGAGGCATGGTTAATAAATTTGAAGATGACTCTGAAATTGGTGATATTGCAGACAGTGAAGAAAATTACGTTACAGTAAAATGGGATCTTGATCAACTGGGCCAGTGGGCCAAGGATTGGCAGATAGTTTAATTTAGATAAATGTGAGGTGTTGCATTTTGGTAAGACAAACCAGGGCAGGACTTGCACAGTTAGTGGTAGGACCCTGGGAATGTTGCCAAACAGAAAGACCTAGGCGTGCAGGTACATGTTTCCTTGAAAGTGGCATAACAGATAAACAGGGCGGTGAAGGCAGCATTGGCACACTTGCCTTCATAGGTCAGAACAATTGGTACAGGAATTGTGACATTACGTTAGGAGTGTATAAGACATTGGTAAGGCCTCATTTGGAGTACTGGTGACCCTGTGACAGGAAGGATGTGATTAAACTGGAAGGAGTGCAGAAAATATTAACAAAAATGCTAGTGAGATCAGAGGGTTTGAAATATGAGGAGAGGCTAGATAGGCTAGGACTTTTCACCCTAGAGTGTAGGAGGCTAAGGTGTAACTTTATAGAGGTTTATAAAATGATGAGGGGCATAAATAAGGTGAATAGCCAAGGTATTTTCCTCAGGATAGGGCTGTCTAACACTAGAGGGCATGGATTTAAGGTGAGAGAGGAAAGGTTTAAAAGGAACCTGAGGAGTAACTTTTTCTCACAGAGGGTGGTGCAGAAATGGAACGAGCTGCTGGAGGAAGTGATAGAAGCAATTATAATTACAAAATTTAAAAGACATTTGGACAGCTATACGGATAGGAAAGGTTTGGAGGGATATGGGCCAAATGTAGGCAAATAGGATTAGTTCAGTCTAGGAAAAAGAGACAAAAATAGAAATTGCTAAAAAAGTTCAACAGGTCTTGCAGCATCTGTGAAGCAAATCAGAGTTAATATTTTAGGTTTAGTGATTCTTCTTCTGTCTAGGAAACCGTCAGCATGGATAATTTGGGCCAAAAGGACCTGTTTCCATGCTATGTGACTCAATGATTCTGAATCTTCTGAGAGAGATTATCAATGAGTTCATAAGGAAATTGTCTACAGGCACATATTTTGGAATTAGTGCTGACATGAGAACTCAAAAGAGAGCCAACTACAGGGTCTCATTTTGTGTTGACATAACCCTCTGATGGATAATTTGCCATTTCCTTTCATTTTTCTTAACCTTCAAAACAAATAATTATGATATATAAAATGCAAATTCAGTTCCCAATAATAGCACTTTATTAAAGTTTATATATCCTTTCCAAGTGCAGCAATAGGGAATTGGACCCAAGAATAAATAATACTCAAAAGTCTAAAGTGTGGTGACATTCTACTTACTTCAGGCCTAGCTAATGCCATAAGTCTATCTTTGTCAAGGTGCTAAGCCATCACAATTCATTTCTAAACACTACTTGCCACCAATGAAATAATACGTTGCAGAGCAAATCTTCTCCCTGTCCTTCTCAGTCAAATTATGCTATCTAATCTTGGAACCTAAGGAGAGCAAACAGATATTAGAGGCACCATTAAAGACACGAGGAGGCAATACCAGACTAAGCTAGAAACTCAAACTAACCACCCTGACACCTGCCTCTGACCATTAATTATGAAGTGTGCCAAGAGTTTAGTCGCGGCTATTATGAACTTTAGCCTCCCAGCCTGCCTTGATCCTTCTTTCTTGCTGATGCAAGATAGCAATGGAGTAACTGGGCTGTGTGCAGGCTCTTGCCTGGAGCCCATCTGCTCCCATCTGCTTTCCTTCTCTATTTTACTTTTGCTTCTGTTCTTTTCTTTCACTTTCTTTTTCTTTTCTTTTCGTCTTTTTCTTTTTTCTCTTATTCTGTGGCACATTGGTTGGGAACACTGGCATGGCAGCAAGAACAAGCTGCATTCAGAGTGGTGGATGTGGCTTCTCCTGGCAGAGGCAAGGGAGTCAGGACATTCTCCCAGTAGCAGAGGCAGTGGCAGCATGCATTCTCGCCATATGGGGCCTGTGGCAGCAACAGCGAGTGCGTTCTCCTACCATTCAGGGCCGGAGGCAGCAGCAGCGAGGTTGTTTTCCTGGCATTCGGGGCTGGCAGCAGCAGTAGCAAAGCTCCTCCAGTGATCAGGGATAGCAGAAATGGAGTCTTCAAGATGGCAATGCCAGCAAGGTGACAACTGCAGCCAAAGTGGGACTCATGGCCGGCTGGCCTGGCAGTAGAGCCAAAGACTCTTAGTTGCAGGGTGAGGGTGGGTTCAGCGGCATCAGTGAAGTGGGCTCAGTGGCAAAGAGATGGCACCTAAATCGGGGCAACTTCTATGTTGCTGTGTCTGGCACAGGTGGCGGAGACATAGTAGAGGTCTTCCTTGAGGCTAAGTGCTGGCATGGACAGGGTCAGAAAGACTGATACTTATTTTTATATTTATTCCTCAGACCTATAATGCTGGACTATTTATTTCTTTACTTTTCTAGTTTTGTTTTGTTTCTTCAGAATTTGATCTTGACTATGTGTACCTAGATATGTTTGAACCAAAGTGGTGCTATAATGCTGTGTCTGGAAACTTTCCACTATATTCATTCGTGAAAGTGACGATAAAATTAATTCAATTCAATTCAAAGAACAAAGAAAATTACAGCACAGGAACAGGCCCTTCGGCCCTCCAACCTGCGCCGATCAAGATCCTCTGTCTAACCTGTCATTTATTTTCTAAGGATCTGTGTCCATTTGCTGCCCGCCCATCCATGTACCTGTCCAAATATATCTTAAAAGACGCTAATGTGTCTGCATCTCCCACCTCCGCTGGCAACACGTTCCAGGCACCCACCACCCTCTGTGTAAAGAACCTTCCACACATATCTCCCTTAAACTTTCCTCCTCTCACTTTGAACTCATGACCCCTAGTAATTGAGTCCCCCACTCTGGGAAAAAGCTTTTTGCTATCCACCCTGTCTATACCCCTCATGATTTTGTAGACCTCAATCAGGCCCCCCATCAATCTCCGTCTTTCTAAAGAAAATAATCCTAATCTACTCAACCTCTCTTTGTAGCTAGCGAGCTCCATACCAGGCAACATCCTGGTGAACCTCCTCCCCACCCTCTCCAAAGCATCCACATCCTTTTGGTAATGTGGCGACCAGAACTGCACACAGTACTCCAAATGTGGCCAAACCAAAGTCCTATACAACTACAACATGACCTGCCAACTCTTGTACTCAATACCCCGCCCAATGAAGGAAAGCATGCCATACGCCTTCTTGACCACCCTATTGACCTGCGTTGTCATTTCAGGGAACAATGGGCCTGAACACCCAGATCTCTCTGTTCATCAATTTTCCCCAGGACTTTTCCATTTACTGTATAGTTCGCCTTTGAATTTGATTGTCCAAAATGCATCACCTCGCATTTGCCTGGATTAAACTCCATCTGCCATTTGTCTGCCCAACTCTCCAGTTTATCTATATTCTGCTGTAATCTCTGACAGTCCCCTACACTATCTGCTACTCCACCATTCTTAGCATCCTCAGCAAACTTGCTGATCAGACCACCTACACCTTCCTCCAAATCATTTACATATATCACGAACAACAGTGGTCCCAGCACAGATCCCTGTGGAACACCACTGGTCACAGGTCTCCAATTTGAGAAACTCCCTTCTACTATTACTGTCTGTCTCCTGTTGCCTAGCCAGTTTTTTAATCCATCTAGCTAGCACACCCTGGATCCCATGTGACTTCACTTTCTCCATCAGCCTGCCATGGGGAACCTTATCAAACACCTTACTGAAGTCCATGTATATGACATCTACAGCCTTTCCCTCATCAATCAATTTTGTCACGTCCTTGAAGAATTCTTTTAAGTTGGTAAGACATGACCTTCCCTGCACAAAACCATTCAATCCAGTTCACTTGCTATTTGCCCATTATCACCACAGGTCCACACCAGACACCATTTCCCTGGCCCTACATTCGTCTCTGGAATATTTGAATAACAAGGATACCTCCATCAGGATCCTACTCATTGACTATAGCTCTACTTTTACCACTATAATACCAATCAAACTAATCTCCAAAGTTCGAAACCTAGGTCTCTGATCCACCCTCTGTATACTCATGACTGTGTGATGAAATTTTGTCCTAACTGTGTCTACAGGTTTGCTGACAAATTGTTGACCAGATCTCAAACAATGATGAGACAGAACACCATAAGGGGATAGAGTGCTTGGTGGCATGATGTAAAGATATCAATCTTTCTCTCAATGTCAGCTAAACAAACCAACAGGTCATTGATTTCAGGAAGGCAGCAGAGGGCACACCTGTGTCTACATCAGTGGTGCTGAGGTGGAGATGTTCGATACCTAACCTAGGAGTAATGATAGCCAACAATCTGTATGGCCCATCCATGTTGATGTAGCAGTGAAGAAAGCACAACACTGTCTCTACTTTCCTCGGAGGCTAAGGAAATTCAGCACAGCTGTAAAGACTCTTTCCAATTTTCATAATTGCATCATAGAAAGCATTCTATCTGGATGCGTCACACTTTGGTGTAGCAACTGCTCTGCCCAAAACCATAAGAAACTACAGAGAGTTGTGAACTCAGCCCAGTCTATTTGGCATGCCAACCTTCCATCCACTGACTCCATTTATATTTCCTGCTGCCTCCGGAAGGCAGCCAACAATATCAAAGCCCCCTCCCACTCCAGTTATAATCTCTTCCAACATCTTCCAACATCTTCCATCAGGCAGAAGATACAGAAGCTTAAACACGTACCAACAGAAGAAACCAAAACAAGAACAGCTTCTTCCGTGATGTTATCATACTTCTGAATATACTTCTCAACTTTCAAATTTGATCTTAACCTTGCTGTCTGTGCACCTTCTCTACAGTTGTGACATTGTATTCCTTGCTCTGTTCCATTTCCCTTATACACTTTGTAAGTTATGATCTGCCTTTACTGCACACAAAACAAAACTTCTTACTGTACCTAGGTACCTGTGACAATAGTAAATCACATCAAAGGAATATATTTTTGGAATATAGTTTTCAAAGAAAAAATGCATAGAAAAATGGCCACCCTCACATCTATTAACATTCATTTTGAATTAGATTAAAATTATTGTGAATTATCATGCAAAAATGGAATATTGATTTATTTTCAAAAGTATGGAGCACTATCTTTTGATATTATGGAAATTTTGATAATGATAGTGCTATATGAAGGATGAGCCCAATTTTCTGGGAAATGGCAAAGTCAGACTGCCACCCCAGCCTTATTTTTTACATTAAGAAAGAGCTCAACATTTCTGGAAGGAAATATTTGGTAGTGGAAAGGTGAGTGGTGCCAGCTCTTACAGCGGGGGAGGGGATTTTCAGAGTCCAGCAGGAAAGGGAGTATCGGCTCTGGAGAGAGGTGAGTTGAGGTGCCATACGTGTCAGGTCTGACAACAGGGTTATTGGATTCTGAGGGGAAATAGAGGTGCCATGTCCCAGGGAAGAGGATGTCAGATTCAGAGGTGGGGATGGGAGATTGGGTCTGGAAGTTGTAAGGTTATGGATATGTGTGTGTGGTAAAATGGAGGGTCAGTTTAATAGTTAGCCAGGAATTTGGCTAGGTTTTTAATAGCCTAGCATTTCTTTGGTAGCTAATAACTTAGTTGCAGTGGAACCCTTGAATTTTCTCATTTAAATGGGTCCTGTCAGAGGTTTGCAGAGACAAGAGAATTGCACATCAGAATCTTCAAGTTCCCATAAATTTTCTTTCTTGTACACTATACTCTAAAACATTTCTGTCTGCTAATTCAGAGATTCTGCAGGGTCCCACTATGCAACTCTCATCTACGACTATCTGGCTATCGAAAATTATGGACTGATATTTCAGGCGTAGTAAACTAAAATTAACAAGAAGATGATGCAAGTTTTTAAAAAGCTTTGCCAGCAGCTGTATCCTTCATGTAAATCTACAATTATATCCCTGAGAGAGGATGAAACCCAAAATAATTTTGATCAAGTTTGACATTGCTTGAAAATGATTGGAAAAATTACCGATATTTGTAGTATGTGTTCTTTGCATAACTTGTGGGCAAGAATTGGAAAAGGCAGAACCTATCATTGTTCTGTGTATATTTGAGAAATTTGATATTTCTTTTTGCAGTAGTTATTTATACAATTGGCATATGGTTTTGTTTAGCATCTTTTCTATGGCTTTCCTACAGAATTCTATTTGGATCATACGAGAAGTACAACCAAATACTGTAAATTAGATTTTCTGCTATGCTACATATATGATTTTCTAGGACCATATGGATAAAGGTAAGAAATAACAAGAGGATGAAGACACTGGTAGAAGCAGTCTAAAACATAACAATAGCTGTAGCAAGACCTTCCTATATTGATACTGCTTTCTCTCTGAAATAAGGGGCAATATTCTCTCCTACCACTGAATTTGATTTTTTTTGTGAATCATGCAGAAGGACTCCAAAATCCCTCTAGCAGTGCAGCTTTATGCAGTCTTCATCCACTTAAATAACGTTCAGCTCCTCTATTCTTCCTATCAAAGAGCATAACATCACATTTTCTCACATTATATTCCATCTGCAAGATTTTGTCCATTTGTCTAACCTGTCTGAATCTCTCCACAGACTCTGAGTCATCCTCACCACTTGCTTTCCAACCTATTTTTGTGTTATCTGCAAACTTGGCTATGCTCATTCACTTTCCTCATTGATGTATACTGTAATCAATTGTGGCTCCAGTACTCCTATGCCATTCCATCCTGATCCTTATGCTGTCCTGAAAACCCCTTCTTATCCCAACTTTGTTTTCTGTTGTAATACAACTCAATCTGATGAGGCCAATGTGTTCTACACTTGCTTTCATCAGAAGGTCAGTGAAACTATGTCACTTGTCTCAACAGCCTCAGATGCACCTGTATCCATGGTCACCACTGCAGGTGCTATTTTGCCTTTCATTAGAGTGGACCCATGGAAAGCTACAGGCCTGGATGGAGCCCCTGGCCATTCACTCAAGTCCTGTGCAGACAAGCTGGTGGGAGTACTCGTAGATGTCTTTAACCTGTACTTACTATGATCTGAAATCCCCACCTGTTTCAAGAAGACTACCATCAGCCCAGTACCAAAGAAAAAAAAACATACAACGTGCTTCAGTGACTATGCCTGGAGGGTTTGACCTCCATAATGTTGAATTCCTTCAAGACGTTAGTCATGGCTCATATCAACTCCAGCTTCCCAGATTGCTTTGATCCAGTACAGTTTATCAACTGGCTCAACAAATCCAAAGCAGATGCCCTCTCCCTGGCTTTGCACTCATTCCTGGAACATCTGGATAACATGAAGATGTTTGTTAGGTTCCTATTTATTGATTACAGCTCCACCTTCAATACCATCATTCCAAACAAACTCATCTCTAAACTACAAGACCTAGGTCTTGGCTCTGCCCTCTGTAACTGGATCCTCAGATTCCTAATCCATGGATCACAATCATTAGGTTACAACACCTCCTCCATCATAACCCTCAACACCAGTTTCCCACTAGGCTGTGTACTCAGCCCCCTACTATCCCCCTTGTGTACTCACAACTGCGTGGCCAAATTCTGCCCCAATCCACTTATTCGTTTGTTGACAACACCACCATTGTAAGTCAGATCTCAAATAGTGATGAGACAGAGTACAGAAAAAAGATTGAGTAATTAGCAGTATGGTGTGAAGACAACGATATCTCATTAACATCAGCAAAACAAAGGAGCTGGTCATTGACTTCAACAAGTGGTGTGGAGGGCACACCTCTTTCGGCATCAATGGTGTTGAGTTAGAGAGAGCCAAGAGCATCAAGTTTCTGGGTGCAATGTCACCAACAATCTGTCCTGGACCACCCAAAATTGCAGTGATGGTCAAGAAAGCAAAGCAAAGCAATGTCTCCACTTTCTCAGGAGACTAAGGAAAATTCAGTATGTCCACAAGGACTCTTACCAATTATTATTGATGCATCATTAGAAAGTATCATATCTGGATGCATCAAAGTGTGGTGTGACAACTACTCTTCCCAAGTCTGCAAGAAACTACAAAGAGCTGTGAACACAGAACAGTCTGTCACGAAAACCAGTCTTCCATCTATTGACTCCACCTGGACTTCCTGCCGCCTTGAGAAAGCAGCCAACATAATCAAAAACCCTTCCCATCCTGGCTGTACTCACTTCCACCCTGCTCCAACAGGCAGAAGATATAAAAGGTTGAATGCACATATGAACAGATTCAAAAACACCTTCTTCCCTGCTGTTATCAGACTTTTGAATTGTCCTCTCAAACATTAATTCTGATATCTCTCACTGCACCTTTTCTGTGGCTGTAACACTTCATTTTGCACTCTGTTCTGCTATCCTGATACAGTTAGTATGGTACAATCTGCTCGTATATTACACAAAACAACCCTTTTCACTGTATGTCGGTCCATGTGACAACATTAAATCAATATCAAATGCAATAGTTATTTACAAGAATAGAAATTGCTGGAAAAGCTCAGTAGGTCTGGTAGGATCAGTGGAGAGAAATCGGAGTTATCATTTCAAGCCGAGTGACCCTTCCTCAAAATACTACCTCCAAAACCATGACTTTTGTTTTATTGCGCCCGCTTCTATCTCTTTCCCAAAATCCATATGCAGGATTGCCTGGGCACACCCATGGTTTTTGCCTATTCCTGCCTCACCCAAATTATTTTTTCTTATCTTAGTTCAATTTTTTTCTCCCCTAGTCCGTTCAATATTTCCAGCTCGCAGGCATCAGCCACCTCCTCTCACTGTGAAAGAATGCCTGAACAATCCCCATCCAACATCAGTCTCCTCCACCTAGTCAAGCTGGTTCTCATTTTGAAAAACTTCTCCTTTGACTCCTCTCACTTGCTTCAGATCAAAGATGTGGACGTAAGTACCCACATAGACCCCAGTCCTGATGAAGAATATAAACCCGAAATATCGATTTTCCTGCTCCTCTGATGCTGCCTGACCTGCTGTGTTCCTCCAGCTCCAGCTGTGTTTGACTCCAGCATCTGCAGTTCTTGCTATCTCCTGGACCCCAGTTACGCCTCTCTCTTTGTGGGGCATGTGAAACGTTCCTTCCACTCCAGACCCCACCCACAACTCCTTCTCTGATACAGCGATAACATCATTGGGGCTGCTTGTTAGAATTAGAAAAATTTTCACTTCCAATTTCTATCCTGCTCTTGCCTTCACCTGATTCATCTCCTCCTTTTCCTTCCTTGACATCTCAGTTGCCATTTCTGGGGCTTTTTCTGATTCATTAGCCTCCATTTTCAGGCACTTCAACACTCTCCTTAAGTCTCACTTGAGGAGGAGGCAGCAAGCACACATGACTCTGCTCGCAGCTGAGATGCTGTTGTCACAGAAGTAATAACAGGGGTACAAGCAGCAACTACTATACCAATGTAACACAGGGACAACCTGAGTCACTGATGCTTGCTGCATGATGGTTGCTTAGTTTAGAGCGGTCAAGAAGATTGATGATGATGGTGATGGCCATCGTGCCCTTTGAGGATTGATACTCATCCTCCATAATTGCTGCCTCAGCCCTTTGGTGGCACTCCACATGGCTAGAGAGGATCACAAACTGGGGTGCAACTGGCATCTATTTTGCCACCATCGCTAAACAGCCCAAGCTATAGAGTATCACATGCATGTTGTTCATAATTCCTGTACATATGTCTAAGTGCTTCCACGTATGGCTGTCCATGAGTTTGACCATTCTGTCAATGGAGAAGCTCATGCATTTAAAGCCCTGAGCCATGGTGACCTACATGGACTGATGGGAAACATGGAGAAGCCAATGACTCCCCATTGCCATTGGGATTCTGAGATTAGGGAGCATATTTCTCCTGTGGGTCCAAGTGGGGCCCCCTTTCCTGTGATTTGTGAGGCCCTGCATCTGCACCAAGCTGAGAAAGCCTGTTTTGCTCCTTCATCTCCTGCTCATTAGTATGGTGTGCATCAATCAGTGTTACCCTATCCATATGCATGGAAGGATTCAGCAATATATGTATCAGCACTGATGAAGGGTGTCTGCAAGATAGGATAGGACAGTACTAATTTGACTATCATAGGCTACTTCCAGATTGAAGGTAAATGGAGGAAATATTTACAAGCTGTGAAATAAAACACTAGCATTTTAAAAGTTTTGAAAAATCAAAATTAAGAATGAAGAAATCAAAGTAGAAATGCCAGGCCAGGCAATGTGATGTAATTACATGATGTGGGAGTTGGGTGGACCCCATTGTGGTTCACAGTGACCATATCTTTAACAAGTGTTGGTTGATTGAGAACTCCAGCTCAGAGTTCAAGAGTTGGAGTCTGAGCTTCAAACAATGTGACTCATCAGGGATGGAATGAGTTACCTTGATGCTGTGTTTCAGGAGTTCTGGAGGCCATAAGACCATAAGACCATAAGACATAGGAGTGGAAGTAAGGCCATTCAGCCCATCAAGTCCACTCTGCCATTTAAATCATGGCTGATGGGCATTTCAACTCCACTTCCCTGCACTCTCCCCGTAGCCCTTGATTCCTTCTGACATCAAGAATTTGTCGATCTCTGCCTTGAATGCATCCAATGTCCCAGCCTCCACTGCACCCCAAGGCAATGAATTCCACAAGCCCACCACTCTCTGGTTGAAGAAATGTCATCTCATTTCAGTTTTAAATTTACCCCCTCTAATTTTAAGGCTGTGTCCACGGGTCCTAGTCTCCCCGCCTAATGGAAACAACTTCCTAGCGTCCACCCCTTCTAAGCCATACATTATCTTGTAAGCTTCTATTAGATCTCCCCTCAACCTTCTAAATTCTAATGAGTACAATCCCAGGATCCTTAACCGTTCATCATATGTTAAACCTATCATTCCAGGGATCATCCATGTGAAACCCTGCAGTGACACCCCAATGATTACGTACCTTGAATTCAGTCAGATGTCTGGGACAGGTGGATGTGACTGTGAGTGAGGCAGGTAGAGGGATGCAGGAGGTAGTGCTGAAGGAGCTTCAGCTCTTCAGCTTGTCTATCAGGTTTAAGATTCCTGCTCCCTGTATACATGAGAATGGTTCCTTTAGGGAGGATGAGCAGACTGACCATAGCACTGTAGTATGAGGATCCATGCAAGAATGAGGAGAGAGATGTAGTTGTAGTTGGGGATAGTATAGGCAGAGGAATAGACCCTGTTCTCTGTGGCAAGGACCATGTGTCCCAAAGACTGTGTTGCAGCCTGGTGCTTGGGTTCAGGTTAGCAGAGGAACTTGGGGCAAGATCCAGTTATCGTGGTTCATGTAGTCACCAATGATACAGCTAAAAAGATGAAAGAGGTTCTGCTTAGAGAGCATGAGCAACTAAGGGTTAAATTGAGAAGCAGAGCCAATAAGGTAATCTTTGGTTCATTACCTGAGCCATGAGCAAATTGGCACAGGGTCAACAACATTAAAGAAGTGAACACATGACTCAAAGATTGGTGTGTGAGAAATGTGTTCAAATTCATGGGGCATTGGCACCAGTACTGGATAAGGAGGGAACTGTTCCAATGGAATGGGCTCCACCTGAATTATGCTGGGAACAGAGTCCTTGTGAATTGTGGGTAGAATTTAAATAGTGGGAGATTTCTGGATGTAAGTGGGAGAGTTGGTTCAGTTACATGGAAAATTAAAGAAAAAGTTATGAATGGGGGGGAGGAGTTGGGGGGCTCTGCAGAGGTTATTAAAGTTTCCAAAACAAGCAGTAGGACAGAAAGTATGGAAATGTTCATGAATCGAACTTCAGGCGCAGCAGTTGAGGGGACAATTATGTGAAGGGAACAGTCAACGCAGAACTGAGGGTGTTGTATTTAAATTCACACAGTTCACAAAACAAGGTAAATGAGCTTGTGGCGCAGATTGAAATTAGTAGGAACGATGCTATGGCTGTAAGGGGAGCAGGGCTAGGAACAAAATACACATGGATATGCATCCTATCAAAAGGGCAGGAAGATGGGCAGAATGGGCACAGTTGCCTTGTTCATAGAAATGAAACTGAATGAATAGCAAGAAGTGATATAGAATCAGAAGGCACAGAATCTGTGTGGGTAGAGTTGAGGAACCGCAAAGGAATAAAGGCCCTGATATTGGCCTCCTAGCTGTAGCCAGGTTGTAGGCAGAAAATAAATGGGAGATCGAACAGGCATGTTAGAAGGGCACTATTAAAGTAATCATGGGGTACCTCAACATGTAGGTGGATTGGGAAAATCAGATTGGTTGTGGATTTCAAGAAACAGAATTTGTGGATTGTCTAAGAGTTGGATTTTTGAAGCAGCTTGTGGCAGACCCCACTAGGGAACAGGAAATTCTGGATTTGGTGATCTGTAATAAGACAGATGTGATTCGGGATTAAAGTTAAGGAATCCCAAGGGATCAGTGACCAAAACATGAAGAATCCAGCCTGCAGTTTGAGAGGGAGAAGCTTGAATCAGATATACTGGTATTACAATTGAGTAAAGGTAACTCCGAACACATGAGGGAGGAGCTCGCCAGAGTTGACTGGAAGGGGAGCTTAGCAGGGCAGATGGTAGAGTACCAAAGGCAGGGGTTTCTGGGGATAATTTGGGAGGCACAGCAGAAATTTATCCCAAGGACAAAGACACATAAGGAGAGAATGAAACATACATGGCTGGCAACGGTAGTCAGCAAGGGACATCAAAAAGCAGAAGAAAAGCAAACAATGTGGTGAATTTTAGTGGAAAATCTTTAAAAACCAGCATGGGATAACTAAAAAAACAATAAGAGGGGAGAAGATAAAATATGAGAGTAAGCTGGCCAGTAATATACAAGAAGATTGCAAGTGTTTTTATTGTTATCTGAAAAGAGAGGCAAGAGTGGACAATGGACCACTGGAAATGAGACTGGAGAACTAGTATCTGGAAATGAAAAGTTGGCGGAGCAACTCAATAAGGACTTTGTATCAGTTTTCACAGTGGAAGACGCTGTACAGCTTCAGTATGAAGGGACAACCCTCTAGAATTCTGACGAGGAATTTCTTCAGGCACGGTGTAGCGAATCTGTGGAATCTCATTGCTGCAGAGGGCTGTAGAGGTCAAGTTATTGAATGTACTTGAGACAGATGTAAATGTGTTCTTGATTGGTAAAGGGATCAAGTGTTGTGGAGAGAAGGCAGGAGAAGGAGGTTGAGAAACACATCGATCGTGATTGAGTGCTGGAGAGAACTCGATGGGCAGTATGGCCTAATTTTGTTCTTATGTCTTATGGTCTTATACACACAATAACTTTCACTTTCAGATCACTTCACCCTCTCCAAAGTATTCCCATCTTTCCTTCCACAATTTGCTGCTGTTGGGACATTTTACAATTTCCATTCACCCTTCTCCATGGCAGTTACAAAGTTGAAACCTAGCACTCCTTTTTCTGTCAGAGCTATTTCTCTGGTATTTTACACTTTGTCCTCCTGATGTTGTAATGCTGAGGATAGTCACTCTAGTGTAATAGCTCCAATTCAAGGGAAACAATGGCCTAGTTGGTATCATTACTTGAATATAAATGTTCTGTGGACTTGGGTTCAGATCCTGCCATGAAATTTGAATTCAGTAATAAGCTGGAATTAACCATCTAAAAGGTAAACATGAAATTATTGACAATTAATGGTAAAAACCCATCTTGTTCAATAATCCCCTTTAGGGAAGTTAATCTGCCATTTGGCCTACATGTCACTCCAGGCTTATGGCAATGTAGTTGACTGTCTTCTGGGCAATTAAGCAATATGTACTGGTCTGGTCAGTGAAGTCCACAGACAATGAAGTAATAATTAAAAAAGGCTTTACTCCATATTTGGTCCAGGTTGAACTGAGGTCCTGTTGGGTTTAACAGGCCTAAGATCAGATTCAATGTACAAATTAGCAGTTACATTGATAATTCAAATGATGTCTCCTGCTATCACTGAGAGTGGAATATGATGATAATTGATTAAGTTTACTTTCCCCCTGTATATCTGAAACGTGCTAATTCACTGGTAAACCTAACGTTTGACTTCATGAAGGGTCTAGGCCCGAAACGTCAGCTTATGTGCTCCTAAGATGCTGCTTGGCCTTCTGTGTTCATCCAGCTTCACACTTTGTTATATTTGACTTTTTGGTAAGAATTTCTGGGCTTCCAGCTGTGACCATCACAAGTCCATTTGAACTTCCTGTCTTGTTGTGAAGTGGTGTCCAGTTTGTCTTTAACCATAACCCTGGAGCCCTTCACTACAACATTGATAAATGGCTTGTCATCCTGAAGAAGAAGAAAAGAGCATCCTGCGAGTGAAGGGGATTTTTTCCATTTCACTTTGGATATATATGTGGCCTTGCTGGTTTCAAAGCAAAACTCCATATCATAATGGTCAGCATGTTGCTGAATATTTTTGGGCTTTCTCCTTCTACCACATGTCCTTTACCTTCCAGGTTTGGGTCTGAGCATCAGCCTTAAGGTGTTGCTAGACTTTCTTCTTCGCTTGCAGCCTGTCAGGCAATGAAGGCCCTTGCTTTTGTTCTGAGAGGTCACATATTTCAGCATAGCTTTCATTGAACCTGTCCTCATGATGATGATGCTTGAACACAATTGTCTTGACACTGTAGTCTAGCTCAGCTGATTTTATTTGATCCTTCTGTTCTGTAATTGAGTTGGATGTGTGAAGGTTTTCCAGATTGATTGTGAACTGCACTTGGAATTTCTCTCTTCAGGCTGGGCTACTTTAGGGCTGAGAAATTGCCAAGATCTGTGGAATTTTGTTTAAATCTTAAACAAAAGCCAAAAAGCCTGGAAGCACACAGCAAGTTGGGCAGCATCAGAAGAAATGATTATTCTGAAAATGCTGTATGTCTGAAATATCATCAACAAAAAAAATAGTATTTATATTAAGCCTTAAACATCATGAAGTGTCCCGAACTTCATGGTAATGTTATCAAACAGACGCTGAGTCACATAATAGACATTAGAAAAAATAAACGAAGGCACAATCAAAAATGTGAGCTGTAACAAGCATCGCAAATGAGAAGAGGCACAAAGTTTGGGGAGAGAATTCCAGTTTTAGTACTTGGGCAACTTGAAGGAAATGATGCAGTGATTAAAATCAGGAATTCTAAAGAGATCAGAATTGTGTTGTGAATATCTCGTACATTTTCAAATGTTTTAGAATAAAACTGCTGGAGGTTTAGCTTCTGTTGGGTGGATTTTTGGTTTGCAAAACAGTGTGTTGTAAACAGGTGTAGGTTCAGTTCCCATCACCAACTGAGATTAGCATGGAGGACGGTCCTTCTCAACCTCTTCCCTTTACCTCAGGTTAAGCCATTACACAGTCGTCTCCGTGTAATGAGGGAGCAGCCCTATGTTCTTTTAAAACTATGGCAACTTAACTTTAGAAAAATAACATTTTCGGTTGTAGTTCAGGATTTGAGCAAGGAAAAGAAGACAGTACATTTGCTTACTTAGCAAAATCTGGAGACATTCTGTCTACAATGCTTACAAAGAAGTGCAATCCAGAGAGATCATTTGTTTTGGGAGATAGCATTGCAGTTTAAAGGCATTCAGTAGACCCTAAAATGTTGTGAAATCCATTTATGTCATTGGATCAAAAAATAAATTACAGATTAATTCTCCAAGAGAATATTATCTTAAAGCTAAGTTTAAGAATAGTTCAGAGCAGGCCACTTCATCATGGAAATGGGTGGAGCTAAATAAAGTTTTCTGCTTTCAATTTTTTAGTGGTTACCAGGACAGTTAGTTGCAGTTTGGACCTGATGTGGCTTGCAGTTCACTGAGAGAAGATCAACCTGCACTGAAAGCAGAGTAAAATTATGTGGATTTCTTAGTTTGAATCTTATGAAAGGACGAAATGCAGAGGATTACCCTGTTTAGAGCTAGCGGGAGAATCTACAGTGGACCAAATGGTCTCTTATTGCAATAGAAAGTAATCAGCTAAAGTTACCTTGTAAGCATTGAAAAGTAACCCAAACAAGCGGAGGCATTCCCATTCAAGGGATGGTAAAGGAAAGCTTCATCTCTGAGGGCAACTTAAACTGAAGACAATTCTCCAAAGGACAGTGGCATACTTATGAGTGGTATCTGCACAAGTAAATAACTTTCAGATTAATGTGTCTTTTTAGGGAATTTTTGGGAAATAAAAAGCAAACCTGAATGCATTGTTCTAAACCATATTATCAAATCAATAATACTTGATTTAACTCATTATTTTCTATGCAATGAAGATGGTTTTGTTAAAAAGAAATGAAATCTTGTGGCGTAAATCTGTTGGTTAAAATGAGGTGTTTGGATTTCCATTTATACATTATTGGTCCCCTAACTAGATTTTAACAATTGGAGAAATGCAGATATCTTAGAGAGCTGAAGAGATAGCAGAGTTATAGAGGGTGAGATCCTGAAGGCATTTGAATAAAAGGATGAGAATTTTAAAATGAGCTACTTCACTGGGACTAAGTGTTAAGTCAGCAAATTCGGGCTGAATGGGACTTGCAATGATTCAGGACACAGGTAGCAGAGTTTTGGGTGACCTCAAGTTAAGGAGGGTAGGAAATAGAAGTTTAAACAGGAGTGCTTTGGAATAGTCAAGCCTAGAGGTAACATAGTTTTTTTTATTCTATATTCTTTGATCTGATGCAGGAATTGCTGGTACAGTCAGCATTGGTTGCTCATACCTAACAGTATTTGAACTGAATGGCTTCCTGTGTCATTTCAAAGAAAAGTTAGGAGTCAAGCACATTTTTGTGGGTATGGAATCACATGTAGACCTAACTAAGTAAGTAATGCAGATAACTGCTTTTAAAGGATATTAGCGAAACATTTTTTTTAAACAACAAATTCTCATGGTCAGCATTACTGAGGCTAGCTTTATATCCCAGATTCATGAATTAAATCTACACTTCATTCGTTGCTCTGGTGGGATTCGAACCCTTGAGCCCAAAGCAATAGCCTGGGCTTCTAGATTCCTAGTACAGTGACCTTTTCACCACACCACAAATCAATTCCTTAACTGTGGCCATCTGCAAAATTCATACATCAAAACCTATAAAGTTCGGGTTTGAGTTCTGCACAAAAAAATGCATGCATCTAAATTTCTGCCGACCTGATGACTTTGTTAGACTCCTCTGTACTCTTTATTGTCATTGTAGCTGTGAACTTGTATCTTTTCACTTTATGTTGACTGCCTTTTTAGGAAGCAGGGGAAATGGTTCGCTCCTTTGTTGGTGGCCTGGAATTAATTGTTAATTTGTTAAAATCTGATGACATGGAGGTTCTGGCCAGTGTTTGCGCAGCTTTAGCCAAAATAGCCATGGATGAAGAAAACCTAGCAGTTATAACAGACCATGGAGTTGTTCAAATGTTGTCAAGTTTAACATACACAGTAAGTAACCACGATATATTATTTATTCAAAAGTGCTACATAGTTTGGTATTATTTTTATAGCACAGAAACAGGCCATTTAACCTGACAAGCACATACTAATATTTGTATGTCATGTGGGCTTCCCCCCACCCTTCTTTATTTCACCCAAGCAACAAATCTTTCTGGTCCTTTCTCCCCCTGTATTTATCCAACTTTCTGTCAAACATACCCAAACTAGTTACCTAAACTATTTTTTGCCGTAGTGAGTTTCAGATTCTAACCACTCCCTGGGTAAGGTGCTTTTTCCTGAATTGCACACTGGTTTTATGATTAACTTATATGGTTGCCATTTCTGGTCTACCCTATCTCTCCATGGCTAGTGTTAACCATTTTTCATAATTTTGAAGCTCCCTGCCAAAAATAGAGCCCCCAACCTGCTCAATCTTTCTTGATCAATGCAGCAGACAATTTTTTAAATAACAAAAACAGAAATTGGGGGAAAAAAACTAAGCAGGCCTGACAGCATTTGTGGAGAGAAATCAGAGTTAATGTTTCAAGTTGAGTTCTGAGAAAGGATTACTTGATCTGAAATGTTAACTCTGATTTCTCTTCACAGATACTGCCAGACCTGCTGAGCTTTCCAAAAATATCTCTTTCTGATTCTGATTTACAGCATCTGCAATTCTTTAATATTTAACATAAAAAATGTAAAAACTGAAAGTAGTAAAATTAAGTTGCAGCATCCTCTGTCAAAACTGTGTTAGAAAAGGCCATTTTTAAAATGCAGAGTTAGTTCTCGAAGAAATGAGTGTTAAAGGAGATTGGAAGAGAATATCAATATAAAATCAGCTTTAGTTTTTGAACCTAACTATTTTATTTATGTCAATGGTTTTCCTTAAGCTGCACAAGCTTGTGTAAGAAACTCTAACTACCATGCTACCTTCCTAAATTTCCAACCTTCAAGTTGAATTTCTTGATGATTACTCATGCAACTATTGCTTGCTCCAAAATACCCTTGAAAGAATGTAAGATTAATGTATGCCTATTAATGAAATAAATGGACAACTTATTTACACTGTTCAAGTGTATAAAGAAGAAACATAGTGCAGGTGCTGGAAATCTGGAAACAAACAGATAAAAAAATGCAAGTACTCAGTAATATCTGTGGAGAACTGAAACAATGTTAATGGGTAAAATCTTATCAGCCATGTAAAGGAGATTTTGGAGGTAAACCATGGGAAATTTCTAAAATCAGTGCATTGGGTTATTTTCCTACTATGTCATTATCTCAGAACTATCTGTCCAGAGTGGCTGTCTTGCTGAGGTACCATGTCTGAAAAAGAACTTGGCTCCTTACACACATCTTGGGACAAGCTGTATGGGTCCCCTGGTTGGAAAACAATTATAATTATTGCTTTCTATCTCTTAGCCAATTTCAATCCTACCACTGCCCTTTGATCCCATAGACTTTAATGAATACTAGGATGGTGCACCTACCTGCCAACATCTTCACCAGGTTTAGGTCAGTACAGAGCTAATTACAGAGCTTAGACAGATCTTTTAAAACATTATGCTATCAAAAGAATTACCAAACTATCACTGTGCATTCCCAAAATGTCCAATTTTCTCATTGTTTCTATTTTAGTCAGGCATTGCCACAGCTGATTTCCTGATAAAACTGAATAAAACATTTATAAATGGCATCTGGTAACCAACATATTAAGAGTTACATATGGAATGTTTCCTGAACCAAAATAAATATCTACATGCATATCCTCTTGAGATTTGCACTTTTAAACAAGTGAGGGCACTGGAAAAATTTCAACTGATTAAAGACAGCCAGCATGGATTTTCAAGGAGTAGGTGATGCCCGACAAATCTGATAGTGTCTATTAAAGATGTGTCTAAAGTAGCAGACAGAGTGATTTTGAGCTTATTTACACCACCTAAGACCTTTAATAAATGACTCTTACACCAATCATAATTTCAAAGACTTGGGCTAGATATGCACTATTTACCCAGGTGCTTAAGCCAGAATGATAGCTCCTTTTAAATCTCCAATGTGCATCTTTACCTCAGTGATTAACAGTACAATCTAATCATTGCTCCCACCCATAACGTCCCTCACACCCAACCACTCAACCCAACTTGACTTTCTACACCCATTACCTAATGCAACACCATACCTATTACTGAACTAATTCCTCACTTCCCAACCTGCTACTCACTACCCACTACCCTTAATCTGGCCCCCACTGCCTGTTCTGATTACTGCTTCCCTACTCTTACCATCCTCCCAATCCACGTGCACCCCACTCCCTCTGAGCCTGCCCAACTCAATGACCCATACCCTGATACTATCTTCATAACACCACTCTTTCACTGACCCACCTGCTTAGTCACCCATTCAATCTCTCACCTAATCATGCATTAACTCACCTATTCACTCAACACCCCACCATTTTCTTACTCACTTGCCCCATTGAAAGACTTGAGACCTTTTAAAACTTACCTGATTATTGCAGCTTTCTCCCTCTGCTAGTCTCCAAGCTGCTTTCAGGCTCCAACTGCTAATTTCTCTAAGAAACATACAGATACATCAAAAACCAAATGTAGAGTAGCTGTGTGCAATCTATTCCATAGTAACTTGGACTACCTGGCATATCTCAAGTGGAGATCAAGTTGAGATCCAAACTAATTATTGCCAATTCCTAAACCTTAACATTAACCTGAAATGTATTTATAAGCTTTAATATGACCTTATATTTATTGGTTGCTTCTAAACCTCTACTTGAGGTGGGAAAAAATATGGATAATTTAAATCACTTATTGAGACAACTGCAGGCAACTGACTCCACCGTAAAATTCAGAGAGGTAACCCATTGTTTAGTGTGTTCAGGCTTTTAACTCTTGACTTCACAAAATAAACAGAGGCCAGCCTTTGAATTACAATTATTCTAGGTGTGTTTACCAGCCTCTCAAACCCTTTATCTTGCATTTAAAATCCTACTTCTCAAGCTACAAATTACATGGTAGAAAGATATGAATCATGAAATTACATAACACCATACAAATCTCTAATTACATCACCCCTGGAGTACTGTGAGCATTTCTGCACACCATATGATAGGATGGATATAGTAGCCTTCTAAAGAGTGAAGAGTGGGTCTATTATAATAATAATTGGAATCCCGTGGTTAAGCTCCAAAAACAAAGCTAAAAATGAAACTAAATGTTTAATTTTGTCCCTCAGCAAGTGAATTCTGGTAGAATCAGAAAAATGATTTTGGAATTTGGTTTGTGAAATAATACTAATAGCAGCAATCATCATTATTTGGTATAGACATAACATTTAAAATAAAAACAGAAAATGCTGGAAAAACATCTGAAGAGAAAAAGATACCCTCACCGTGTCAAGTTTCATATGACTCTTCTTCAGACCAGTTCTACAGATGCTGCCAGACCTGCTGAGTTTCTCTTGCATTTTCTATTTTTATTTCAGAGTTCCAGCATCTGCAATATTTTGCTTTTATTATAAAAAATCAATATCGCCTATGATGAATACTATATGTTCTTTTACTGTTCTTACAGAGAGATGATATGCTTCGGCAGCATTTAGCGGATGCTGTTGCTTGCTGTTGTAAATGGGGGAACAACAGAGTTGCCTTTGGAGAAACTGGGGCTGTGGCTCCACTGGTCCATTATCTGAAATCGAAAAGCCCCCTTGTTCATCGTGCTACAGCACAAGCCTTGTACCAGCTTTCATTTGATCCTAACAACTGTATTACCATGCATGAAAATGGGGTGGTTAAGGTAAGTTTGTACAACTCCCTAATGCTAAAAAGTGGAATTATTTTAATATACTTTTTTATGTTGTTATTAATGTCTTCTGCATTTTTTCATACAGAGTAATTGGTATATGGAACATTTTGGTACCTAGATGGATATAGAAACATTTCATTTAATCTATTAAGTAAGGAACACATGCTAAAAGCAAAGATGATCTGGTCCTGATTTTCTATAGTTTATCCAAAAGATTCCCTGATGTTAAAGGTCTGTGATCATGTGGTGCTAAACTTTTTGAGATGCAGAGAATGACATGAAAATTATAAAATGGATTGATGCCACTTAGTCCAAACAGGCTGTGTTGGTGTTTGTCCTCAGGAAAGGTCATTGGACCTGAAAAGTTATTTCTGCTTTGTCTCCGCAGGTGCTGCCAGACCTGCTGAGTTTTTCCAGCAATTTCTGTTTTTGTTTCTGATTTCTAGTATCCGCAAATCACTGCTTTTTCTGGAGAAATGCAAATGTTGCATCTGTGTTCCAGAAATGATTTAAGGATAAACCCAACAATTAAAATCAAGTTGGTTTAATCTTGACCAGAAAAGGAGTCCTATTAAAACAGAAATGCCTTCCCCCCACCCATATTGCTGTCCAAGGCCCAAGCATGCTATCCTGTCAGCTTCCCGCTTGTCGGCAACCTCTTTCCGCTAGCTCAAGAATTGTGTCTACTACATAGATGCTCAGTAATTTGCAGCCATATCTAAGGTGGCTATGTAATTGGCAATAAAGACATTCATGAAATTTGTTATGGGTATGATAGAAGGTATTTGCTAGTCAACAAGCCCCACTATTCCACAGCTCACACCGTAATGCTAAGTTATTGCTTGCCTTCTGTCCTGCAATGGAGATAAAAGAGAATTTCACTCGGCTTCTTTATTATGAAACAAACCTCACTCTTAAAAGCAATTTGTATACTGGTTAACATTTAAGATATAATCTGGAATTACAACTATATCCCCTATTAATCCAAAACCAGACTCCCTCACATAACACAAACAACAACAAAGACTCTGCAAAGATAATGTGTTTAAAAAAGGCTGAAGAAACAAAAAACCTTGATTAACCAATGGTTAAAAAAAACCAAGGAACAGAATTTCACAGTCCATCAGAAGGAGAGGGACATGACGGATGTTGAGGTTAGGGGTATATGTTTGATTACTCCAGGTCAATTCGCATAAGGAGGGAGGAAGTGTTGGATATCCTAAAAGGCATTAAGGTGGACAAGTCCCCAGGTCCGGATGGGATCTATCCCAGACTATTGAGGGAGGAAGTGTTGGGTATCCTAAAAGGCATTAAGGTGGACAAGTCCCCAGGTCCGGATGGGATCTATCCCAGACTATTGAGGGAAGCGAGAGAGGAAATTGCCGGGGCCTTAACAGATATCTTTGCAGCATCCTTAAACACAGGCGTGGTCCCGAGAGGACTGGAGAATTGTTGACGTTGTCCCCTTGTTTAAGAAGGGTAGCAGGGATAATCCAGGTAATTATCGACCGGTGAGCCTGAAGTCAGTGGTAGGGAAGCTACTGGAGAAGATACTGAGGGATAGGATCTATTCCCATTTGGAAGAAAATGGGCTCATCAGTAATAGACAACATGATTTTGTGCAGGGAAGGTCATGTCTTACCAACTTAACAGAACTATTTGAGGACGTGACAAAGTTGATTGATGAGGGAAAGGCTGTAGATGTCACATACATGGACTTCAGTAAGGCGTTTGATAAGGTTCCCCATGGCAGGCTGATGGAGAAAGTGAAGTCACATGGGGTCCAGGGTGTGCTAGCTAGATGGATTAAAAAACTGGCTGGGCAACAAGAGACAGAGAGTAGTAGTGGAAGGGGGTTTCTCAAATTGGAGACCTGTGACCAGTGGTGTTTCATAGACATCTGTGCTGGGACCACTGTTGTTTGTGATATACGTAAATGATTTGGAGGAAGGTGTAGGTGGCCTGATTAGCAAGTTTGCTGATGACACTAAGATTGGTGGAGTAGCTGATAGTGAAGGGGACTATCAGAAATTACAGCAGAATATAGATAGATTGGAGAGTTGGGCAGATAAATGGCAGATGGAGTTCAATCCAGGCAAATGCGAGGTGATGCATTTTGGAAGATCCAATCCAAGAGCGAACTATACAGTAAATGGAAAAGTCCTAGGGAAAATTGATGAACAGAGAAATCTGGGTGTTCGGATCCATTGTTCCCTGAAGGTGGAAAAGCAGGTCAATAGGGTGGTCAAGAAGGTGTTCGGCATGCTTTCCTTCATCAGACGGGGTATTGAGTACAAGAGTTGGCAGGCCACGTTACAGTTGTATAGGATTTTGGTTTGGCCACATTTGGAGTACTGCATACAGTTCTGGTCGCCACATTACCAAAAGGATGTGGATGCTTTGGAGAGAGTGCAGAGGAGGTTCACCAGGATGTTGCCTGGTATGGAGCGCGCCAGCTATGAAGAGAGGTTGAGTAGATTAGGATTATTTTCATTAGAAGGACGGAGTTTGAGGGGGGACCTGATTGAGGTCTACAAAATCATGAGGGGTATAGACAGGGTGGATAGCAAGAAGCTATTTCCCAGAGTGGGGGACTCAATTACTAGGGGTCATGATTTCAAAGTGAGAGGAGGTAAGTTTATGGGAGATATGCATGGAAAGTTCTTTATGCAGAGGGTAGTGGGTGCCTGGAACGCGTTGCCAGCAGAGGTGGTAGGCAGAGACACGATAGTGTCTTTGAAGATGTATCTGGACAGGTACATGGATGGGCAGGGAGCAAAGGGATACAGACCCTTAGAAAATAGATAACAAAGTGTGGAGGTTGATGAACACAGCTGTTTTGCCTGCTGTGTTCATCCAGCTCCACACTTTGTTATCTCGGATTCTCCAGCATTTGCAGTTCCCATTATCTCTTAGAAAATAGATGACAGGTTTAGACAGAGGACCTCGATCGGTGCAGGCTTGGAGTCCCGAAGGGCCTGTTCCTGTACTGTAATTTTCTTTGTTCTTTGTTCTTGTATATGAGCTATAGACAGGTTTTTCAGTAATTACAGGGAAATCATCCCATCTCTTACCTATTTAAAACCTTTCCTTGTCTATTTTTGTAATGTCATTTGACTTTCTGTCATCAGCAAGTGGATCATAGCCCACTTGAATCTGTTGACTTCATTTCCAAACAGCCACACGAGTTCTCTTCCCAGTCTTGGTCAAAAAAACACATTTTATGTGAGTTCAATACTTTCTGATGCACTATATAGCAGAAATACAGACATGTATTCCCAAAAAGTTTTACAGGCCTGAAAGCACACTTAAAAGGAACTAAAATTCCATGGTTATTTTACAGAAGAATAGAGAGGTGGTTAGGGAGTAAAAGTCAAAAATGCATAAAATGTAGCAGTTGCAAAACCTGAAAGGTTTATGAACTGTGAGGAGGCTACTTATAAACTTCCACAAAATATAGAAATACTGGAGCAATGAATGAGCAAATGGCATGAAATTTAGTGGAGAAATGTTCAAAGAGGTATATTTTATTAAAAGTAATGGGGAAAGACAAAATAAAATAAAGGGTGCAATGCTAAAGGGGCAATCGGAACAGAGAAACTTAGGGATATTTCTACACAAATCACTGCAATTTAGGAAGTGGTTAAAAGGCAAACACACAGTATCTTAGGCTTTATAAATCGTAGCGTGGTGTATTTTTACGGACTTGCGAGCGTAAGAAATGTGGCATGTGGGATGACTTAATTGGTGAAAGCTAGAATTTCATTTCTCAATGACAGTTCAAACTTGGATATTAACTCAGCAGAGATAGTAAGATCTCCTGATGCTGAAGTCAGAAATAACACAGTGTGGAGTTGGAGGAGCACAACAGGCCACGCAGCATTAGAGCAGCAGGAATGTTACTGCTTCCGGTCAAGGCCCTTCTTCAGAGATGGGGGAGCGGCAAGGGAACTCTGAAATAAATAGAGAGAGAAGGGGTGAGGCTGGGGAAGGTAGGTGGGATAATGATATGTGACAGCAGGTAGGCAGTGATGGGGATTGGTCAGTGAGGTGGGTGGAGCGGATAAGTGGAAGAGAAGATGGACAGGTTGTGTCAGGTCAAGGAGGCGAGGATGAGAGGGAGGGTTGGCCCACCAGGTTATTGGTCCTCCTCCAGTTCAGGTGCATCCCATCCCTCTCAAACAGGTCTCCTCTGCCCCAGTAAAGATCCCAATGATCCAGGAATCTGTATCCCTGTCCCCTGCACTAATTCTTTAGTCACACATTTATCTGCCATATCCTCCTGTTCTTACCTTCACTGGTACTCCTTGATACCAGGCCCACAACAATCTGCTCCTCAATGCTGGTGGCTGCTTCTAGTCTCTAATGTATGCAATGAAGTGATGCCTCTCCCTCTTCCTCACAGTCGCCCTCTAATGGACGCTGTTCGTCTTGCTAATCACAGGGGCTGTTGCCAGATGATCTGCTCCTCAATGTGGGCGACTGCTTCCAGGCTGTAATGTATACTCTGAAGTGATGCACCTCCCTCTCAGTCACCCTCTGGTGACAGAAGGTGGTGGATGCAGGCACAATAGCCCGAATTCAAGAAGCACCTGGATGAATGTATGAATAGGAAGGGAATAGAGGGGTACGGATCCTATAAATGAAGAAATTTTAATGTGGAAGGGAAAACTGTGTCAGAACAGGCTTGGAGGGGCAAAGGGCTTGTTCCTGTGCTGTATTGTTCTTTGTTCCTGATGGACTTTATCCTAGGGCTTTAAAAAGAGTGGCTAGTGAGGCAGCTGGTGGATCAATATTTAAGATAGTTGGAGGCTGTTTAGTGTAGGTTCACTAAATTAATTCCAGAGATGAAGAGCATATCTTAGGATGACAGACTGAGCAGTTTCAGCCTATGCTCAATTGGGTTTAGAAGAATTAAAAGAGATCTAATTGAGGTACATCAGATGCTAAAGAAGATGGACAAAGTGGATATACAGTTTATATTTCACATTGTAGAGCAAACTAGAATGTGATGTCATAGTTTTAGGCTAAGGGGTGGCAGGTCTGAAATGGAGAGGAGGAGGAATTACTTCTCTCAAAGGATCATAAATCTGTGTAAATCAGTTACAAAAAACAATGAAAAAGTGTTGTGTAGTATCGCCAATCTCCAGCCATGTTAAAACACAGAAAAGCAAATATAGAATATAAAGACAGAAAAATGAAGAAATAAAAAAAAGGTGTCCAATTTTCAGTCCTTCTTGTTAAGTGCTCCATCATGGGTCATGGGCCTGGTCGACAGGTACGAATCCCTTTCACCATGCCACAGCCATTAGAATGAAAGCCATCATTCTTCAGCTCTATCTAACCTCCGCCGATGGCCCTCGCCAGTATGAGTCCTCGATGGATCTCACCAATGCAGACCCTACTGATGCCACCAGCCACCACACTAGTTCACATGTGACTTTGCCACTACCGTGAGTTTGCTTTGGGCACACCTGCCAATGCAGCAGCTGCTGGTGTCGTTGGGTCTTATATTGGACCTAAACTCACCTCCACTGTTGCCTGTATGAATCTGCAAGGGACACAAACACCACTGGGAACCCAAATTTCCCTCTGCCGCAGCATTCATGAGTTGGCACTGAGACCACCACGATGATGCGGAATCTGCCAGGAACTCAAACTTGCCTCTCACGCTGCCACGAGTTTGCGCTATTGGGCCCACTCATTTCCAGTCCACCGATGCCAATTCCATCACAGTGACCAAGCTCTTCACCAAAAGTTAAGTAAAATAAAAAATTAAAAATGGAGAAAAGAGAGGGAAAAAAACAGAAAAGCAGATGTATTCTATCTTACTAGAAGTTGATTTGCTCTGTTGTTGCTACATGTACTGATTTACAGTGAAAGGTATTGTTTTGCGTGCTCACCAGGAAAATCATACCCTGCATGAGTCCAACAGGGTAATAGAAAAGAATGTAGAATGTAATGTTATAGCTACAGAGAAGGTGCAGAGAAAGGTCAACTCTAATATATGAGTGGTCCATTCATAAGCCTGATAACGGTGGTGAAGAAGCTGCTTTTAAATCTGTTGGCATTTGTTTTCAAACTTTTATATTTTCTGCCAGATGGAAGACAGTGGAAGCAAGTGTAATTGGGGTGGGAGAGGTCTTTTACTATGTTGGCTGTTTTCTTGAGGCAGCAGTAAGTGTCAACAGAGTCAATGGAAGGAAGAATTAAAAACCAAAAGAACTGCGGATGCTGTAAATCAGGAACAAAAACAGAAGTTGATGGAAAAGCTCAGCAGGTCTGGCAGCATCTGTGAAGAAAAATACATTGGAGGAAGTTCAGGGAAGGTTTACCAGACTAGTGCCTGGAAGGGGCAGTTTGTCACACATGGTATGGTTGGGATGGGACAGATGAGTCACAGACTTTGTCAAACAACAGCTTGACATATTCATACCTATAGAATGGGAGGCAGTGGCGTACTGGTAATGTTGCTGTACTAGCGATCCAGAACCCCAAGGCAATGTTCTGTGGTGAAATTTGAATTCAAGTGAAAAAAATCTGGAAGAGACAGTTGGCCTATTGGCACTCGTAACCATTGCTGATTGGTGTAAAATCCCAGAGGTAGTAAGAACTGTCGATGCTGGATTCAGAGATAACAGTGTTGAGCTGGAGGAACACAGCAGGCCAGGCAGCGTCAGAGGAGCCAGAAAGCTGATGTTTCGGATTGGTACCTTCTTCAGAAATGGGGTAAGGTGAAGGCAGCTCAGAAATAAATAGAGAGAGAAGGGGTGGGGCTGGGGAAGGTGAATGGGATGGTGATAGGTGACTGCAAGTAGGCAGTGGTGGGGATTGGTCAGTGAGGTGGGAGGAGCTGATAGGTGGGAGCGAAGACAGACAGGTTGTGTCAGGTCAAGGAAGCAGGAATAAGAGGGAGGGCTGGTCATGGGATGAGGTTGGGCGTGGGGAGATTTTGAAACTGGTCAAGTCCACATTGAGACTATTGGGTTGCAGGCTCCTTAGGTGGAATATGAGGTGCTGCTCTTCCAGTTTTCAGGTGGCAACATTGTGACACTGGAGGAGACCCAGGATGGACAAATCGTCCAGGGAGTGGGAGTGGAATTTGAGTGGTTCACGATTAGAAAGTGTTGTCATTTGTTGTGAACAGAGTGCAGGTGCTCTACAAAGCGGCCTCTGAGCCTCCACTTGATCTCACTGATGTAGTGGAGGCCACATCGGGAGCAGCGGATGGAATAGACCACTTTAGCAGATATGCAGGTGAACCTCTGTCTGATGTGGAAGTTTTTTTTAGTTCCTTGGATGGAGGTGAGGGAGTGGTGTAGGAGCAGGTGTAGCACCTCCTGCCGTTGTAGGGAAAGGTGCTGGGGTGATGGTACAGACGAGGGAGTCGCAGAGAGAGCGGTCCCTATGGGAGGAAGATAGAAGTGGGGAGGGAAATATATCATTGATTATGGGATCAGATTACAGGTTGTGGAAGTGGCGGAGAATGATAAGTTGAATCTGGAGGTTAGTGGGGCGATATGTGAGGACAAGGGGAATTCTGTCTTTGTTTTTTAATGCAGGGAGGGGATGTGAGGGCAGAGGTATGGGAAACGTAAGCGATGCGGTCAAGAGCATTTTCAGTTACTGAAGGGGAGACATTGCTGCCCTTGAAATAAGAGAACATCTGGGATGTTCGGGAGTGGAACGCTCCATCTTGGGAACAGACACGGTGGAGGCAGAGGAAGTGGGAGTAGGGGATCACATTCTTGTAGAAAGGGGGTGAGATAAGGTGTCATAGGAGCGGATCGCATTCTTGCAGGAAGGTGTAAAACCCATCTGTTTCACTGATGCCCTTTAAGGATGAAAATCTGCTATTCTTCTGTGGTCTGGCCTACATGTGCTTCGAACCCAATGTGATTCTTAATTCTCCTCTGGGAAAATAGGGCAATAAATGTTGACCAGCCAGTGATGCCTGCATCTTATGAATGAGTATATGAAAAAAACCTTACGGACAATGTGCCATCATCATTGGTAAATCAAAATACATCAGATGCTCGAAATTTAGAATTAAAACAGAAAATTCTGGGGAAATTCAGCAGGTCTGGCACCATCTGTTGAGATAGCGAGAGTTAGAATTTCAAATCTAACATCATTTCTGAAGGAAGCGCCACATCAAAGGTTTCTATATAAAGTAAGATCACATTCTGTAAGAGGAATCATATTGACGTGGCTTGAATATTGGCTAGCTTATACAAAGAAGAGAGTAGGGCTAAATGGATCATTTTTGACTTGGAAAGATCTAACGAGTAGTGTACCATAAGAATCAATGCTTCCACCTGACCTCTTTACAACTTATTTGGGTGAAGAGACCAAAAGTATGGTTGCTAAACTTGCTGATCAGTATGGTTGGAAAGTAAGCTAATGAGAGAAGGGTCTCTGATGAAGGGTCTAGGCCCAAAACGTCAGCTTTTGTGCTCCTGAGATGCTGCTTGGCCTGCTGTGTTCATCCAGCCTCACATTTTATTATAATGAGAGAATGCTGGAAAGTTGCAAATGAATATAGATAGTTTAGATGAGTGAGCAAAGATCAGCCAAATGTTGTATAATGTCAGAAAATGTGAAATCATCCAATTTGGCTGGAAGAATGAAAAAGAAGCATAGTATCTATATGGTAAGAGATTGCAGAACTCAGAGAAACACAGATCTAACTGGACAAGAGCACAAATCCTAAAAGTTAGTATGCAGGCGCAGCAAATATTAAGAAAGAAAATATAACGTTACTATTTCTTGTCAGGGGAATTGAATACAAAGTAGGGAGTTTTTGCTCTGTTATTCAAGGAATTGCTGAGAACTCATCTGGAGTACTGTCTACAGTAGTGGTCTCCTGAATTGAAGAAGGACGTAAATACATTGGTGGCAGTACAGAGAAGGTTGACTAGACTAATATCTGGAATGGGTGTCTTGCCCTCATAAAGGCTGAAATAGGTGTAAGGGCAGTAGTGGAGTAACTCTAGATCTACAACATAATAGGGAGATGGAGCGGAAGCTGCAGAGAGACTCTCTGCCAATTTGGAGACCAGCTGTCAATGCACCTTGACAGTGACAAGAGGTTGTCTGGAAATCTAGCAACCAATGTATTTTCTTTGAAGTCCTCATTTGAGTCCTGTGTAGAAGAACCCACCAGAAACCTACCCACCTGAAGTAAGCTGGTAAACAAATCTTTTACCCTTGGCCTGACTATAGCCCAGTCCTTCTCAGTGACACTCCATACTAGAGTAGCCTCCAAGGTAATTTTCTTCAAGGTATAAATGATGAAGTGCATCATCTGGGATAATGAAATTAAAACATTGTAGATGCTAGAAATCTGAAATGCTGGTGCTGAGATGAACCAAGTTTTGTTGAGCATTTCTTGAATTTCTTGTTTTTAATTCGTCATCTGGTATGTTTAGTAGGATTCCAGTGAGCACTTAGGTGACTGATAAGGCAGATCTGTCCCAAGGATGTTTTGCAATAAAAACACATAATTGAATTTTGGATTAATTTCTAGTTTGGATTCTTGCTTCTTTCATCTTCCCTCTACCTTTGATATGCAGCTGCTTTACAAGGAGGCAACATTGTTTATTTTTACTTTGTTAAGCTACCAGCAGCCATTCTGAGTGATATTCTCAGATGACATAAGGTCAATATCAAAACTCACGAATGAAGTTTCCTGAATTGGGGCAGCGCAGTGGCTCAGTGGTTAGTACTGCAGCCTCACAGCACCAAGAATCCAATTCAATTCCATCCTCGGGTGACTGTCTGTATGGAGTTTGCACATTCTCCCCAAATCTGCGTGGGTTTTCTCTGGGTGCTACACTTACTTCCAGTGATGTGCAAGCTAGGTGGATTTGCATTGAGAAATGCAGGGTTATAGGGTAGGGTTTAGGGTCTGGAAGGCATGCTGTTTGGAGGGTTGGTGTGGATTCAATGGGTCGAATGGCTGCTTCTACACTGTAGGGATTCTAAGAGAGTCTTCAACTGCTATGAGCATGGTACCCCAGAATCAAGCTCTCCACAGAAGATTTAGTTTTGTAAGTGAATGTCAGATATTCTTGGCTATGTGACGAACTCAACAAAGTTAATAGTGTCTCAATATAGTTTGATACTTGGCATGCCAACACAAGTGAACACCTATGTCTGGTATTTTGCCTTGCTATTTGATCTTCAAAAGCTTCTGAAGGCAACTCAAGTGAACATAATTGAGTTTCTTTCATTTCTTGGCTGTCTGAAAGCAGAAAATGTCTGAGAGAAGGCATGGCAGAATAAGGAAGAAAGAGGTCCACGGGCACTCTGCTCATCATAATGGATTGTAGAATGTAGGTGAGTTAGAATATCAGAAGAAACATAATCCAGGAAAACCCTGCTTTTCTCAGTGTTCTGAGTGACACTGGATGACCCAGACTTTATTGCAGCCTAGATACTAAGTGCCATATCCTCACAGGGCTCTGGAGATCCAGGTATCCTTTGCCCCAGCCAGTTCTGCGCAGTTCTACTTCCAGTTACAACACCTCACACACCACCCTCACAGCAACTGCTGCCGCCCACCCCGCTCCTCCAACTGCCGACGGAACCCCGCCCACGGCCGACGCCGACAGAACCCCGCCCACGGCCGACGACCTCATCGTTCCGCCCACAACCTCCACAGCCAGCAATCCCAGAGAAGACAGCCAGACTGAGCCTTGCCGCATCTTCACCATCCCCCCAGACCTTCCACTGACTGAGGACGAACGGTCAGTCCTCAGTAAGGGGCTCACCTTTGTCCCCCTACAACCACACATCAATGAATACCAGTCACAGTTGGACATAGAACAGTTTTTCCGCCGCCTTCACCTCCACGCTTACTTCTTCAACCGGGAACCTAACCCTCCCTCCACTGACCCCTTTGCCCACTTCCAACACAAGTCCTCCTCCTGGACACCACCCCCAGGCCTCCTACCTTCCCTTGACCTCTTCATCTCCAACTGCCGTTGAGACATTAACCGCCTCAACCTCTCCACCCCTCTCACCCACTCCAACCTCTCCCCCTCAGAACAGGCAGCCCTCCGCTCCCTCCACTCCAACCCCAACCTCACCATCAAACCCGCAGACAAGGGTGGCGCAGTGGTAGTACGGCGCACTGACCTCTACATCGCCGAGGCCAAACGCCAACTCTCTGACACCTCCTCCTACCACCCCCTCAATCATGACCCCACACCCGAGCACCAAACCATCATCTCCAACACCATTCATGACCTCATCACCTCAGGAGACCTCCCAACCACAGCCTTCAACCTCATTGTTCCCCAACCCCGCGTGGCCCGTTTCTATCTCCTTCCCAAAATCCACAAACCTGCCTGCCCTGGTCGACCCATTGTCTCAGCCTGTTCCTTTCCCACCAAACTCATCTCCACCTACTGGACTCCATTTTCTCCCCTTTGGTCCAGGAACTCCCTACCTACGTCCGTGACACCACCCATGCCCTCCACCTCCTCCAGGACTTCCAATTCCCTGGCCCCCAACACCTCATTTTCACCATGGACGTCCAGTCCCTATACACCTGTATTCCGCATGCAGATGGCCTCAAGGCCCTCCGCTTCTTCCTGTCCCACAGGCCCAACCAGTCCCCCTCCACCGACACCCTCATCCGCCTCGCCGAACTCGTCCTCACCCTCAACAACTTCTCTTTCGATTCCTCCCACTTCCTACAGACAAAGGGGGTGGCCATGGGCACCCGCATGGGCCCCAGCTATGCCTGCCTCTTTGTAGCTTATATGGAACAGTCCGTCTTCTGCACCTACACAGGCCCCAAACCCTACCTCTTCCTCCGTTACATTGATGACTGTATCGGCGCCGCCTCTTGCTCCCCAGAGGAGCTTGAACAGTTCATCCACTTCACCAACACCTTCCACCCCAACCTTCACCTGGTCACCTGGGCCAACTCCAGCACATCCCTCACCTTCCTGGACCTCTCAGCCTCCATCTCAGGCAACCAGCTTGTAACTGATGTCCATTTCAAGCCCACCGACTCCCACAGCTACCTAGAATACATCTCCTCCCACCCATCCTCCTGCAAAAATTCTATCCCCTATTCCCAATTCCTTCACCTCCGCCGCATCTGCTCCCACGATGAGGCATTCCACTCCTGCACATCCCAGATGTCCAACTTCTTCAAGGACCACAACTTTCCCCCACAGTGGTCGAGAACGCCCTTGACCGTGTCTCCCGCATTTCCCGCAACACATCCCTCACACCCTGCCCCCACCACAACTGCCCAAAGAGGATGTCCCTCGTTCTCACACACCACCCCACCAACCTCCGGATACAACGCATCATCCTCCGACACTTCCGCCATCTACAATCCGACCCCACCACCCAAGACATTTTTCCATCCCCACCCTTGTCTGCTTTCCGGAGAGATCACTCTCTCCGTGACTCGCTTGTTCGCTCCACACTGCCCTCCAACCCCACCACACCTGGCACCTTCCCCTGCAACCGCAGGAAATGCTACACTTGCCCCCACACCTCCTCCCTCACCCCTATCCCAGGCCCAAAGATGACTTTCCATATTAAGCAGAGGTTCACCTGCACATCTGCCAATGTGGTATACTGCATCCATTGTACCTGGTGTGGCTTCCTCTACATTGGCGGAGGCTTGGAGACCGCTTTGCAGAACACCTCCACTCGGTTCGCAATAAACAACTGCACCTCCCAGTCGCAAACCATTTCCACTCCTCCTCCCATTCTTTAGATGACATGTCCATCATGGGCCTCCTGCAGTGCCACAGTGATGCCACCTGAAGGTTGCAGGAACAGCAACTCATATTCCGCTTGGGAACCCTGCAGCCCAATGGTATCAATGTGGACTTCACCAGCTTCAATATCTCCCCTTGCCCCACTGCATCCCAAAACCAGCCCAGTTTGTCCCCTCCCCCCACTGCACCACACAACCAGCCCAGGTCTTCCCCTCCATCCACTGCATCCCAAAACCAGTCCAACCTGTCTCTGCTTTCCTAACCTGTTCTTCCTCTCAACCATTCCTTCCTCCCACCCCAAGCCGCACCTCCATCTCCTACCTACTAACCTCATCCCACCTCCTTGACCTGTCCGTCTTCCCTGGACTGACCTATCCCCTCCCTACCTCCCCACCTATATTCTCCTCTCCACCTATCTTCTTTTCTCTCCATCTTCGGTCCGCCTCCCCCTCTCTCCCTATTTATTCCAGAACCCTCACCCCATCTTCCTCTCTGATGAAGGGTCTAGGCCCGAAACGTCAGCTTTTGTGCTCCTGAGATGCTGCTGGGCCTGCTGTGTTCATCCAGCCTCACATTTTATTATCTTGGATTCTCCAGCATCTGCAGTTCCCAATATCACCTCCTCATTATGTGGCGCTTTTCCCTCCATGAGAGAAACCATGATGGAATTGAGTAGTGCTGTGTTTGGTGATATGCCTTCTACAGATAAATAGCTGGAGGCATGTGGAGGCAGCTAAAGGTGTATGTGAGGCTGACAACATTAATGTAGCTGGCCGATGGTGAGGAATTTGTTGTGGTGCATTCAGAAGCTTGAGAGTATCTTGAGAGTAAGTGACATCATGTGAAGATATTTTTACTGACCTTGATCAGTTGTATGAAGTAATTAAGCTGCTTGTGACAGTGCTGCTAATCTTCAAATCTGTGTGCTAGGAATTGACAATCCTGGCCACTTTCTCTCATTCTCTTCTGAAGGTGATCTTCGAGGGCCTCCTGTCGCCCTTTAGAACCACAGTGTCACTCCTTTTTCCCACCTTCATCACTCATGCCACCCATGCAGCATCCTTTGTCCTGGAAATCTTCCTGGCCTAATGTTTCAAATTCTGTATTTTAAATTGCAACACTATTATTCAGAGCAGATTCCATTCAAGAGGGACAGATTATTATTGGCACATTATTCAATCTACTGTAGCCTGCAGTAGGACTCAGCAGCAAAGAAAACTCAGCTCTATGCTGCAATCGTAGCAATAAGTTGGAAGAACCGTATTTACCAAATTTCCAATGAAGCCAACAAGGATAAGTTGAAAATCATAACACCCACACCTGAAAAACTAGATAAGCCTATCTTAGTGTTATGTGTGTCAATAACCAGTAGATACAAGTCACACACTTAGCATGGCATCATTAATACGCTAAATTTATCGTATCCCCAGCTGCATTTTCAAATATGTGTGTACAGATCTGATTTTGTTTCAGTTGCTCCTTTTATCACGGACTGTACAATCCAGCTTTGCTCATGGGAGCACAGTTGACAGAGTCTTGGGAAATCTCAGATTCCCTGGAGTAATGCAGCAATATTTAATTCTAAAGTCAAAGTTTGCAAGCACATGATTCAATTAAATATGTTCCTTGCTGGAAAGAAAGTTTGCTGAATTTCATCTTAAATTTCACAAAAAGAAACATTGGGGCATTAAGTTCATGTCCAAAGTTGGTGTGTTTAATAACATCATGGATGTGTCCATGCTTTTGAATCGTTATCTCCAGAGCAAAATTGAGAATCATTTCTGACATTGACTTCCTCATAATTAAGTTATTTATTCTTGTTTCGAGGCCCCATACAATAACCTACCATCCTAGGCTGAGATTGTATAGCCTTCGAAAATGCAATTTCTTTTAGATTTCCTGTAAAAGAAATATTGTTACTGTACTGTACTTTAGAATTTTCTAATGATTCTGATGGTGTTTTGTTCAGCATAGTTCTGAAATATTGTATCAAATCATTTTTATGATTATTTTTAAGTCCAGTGTCTAGGAAATATATTTTGATAATGTGGGTTAGTGATGAAATGTGTGGAATTGCATGGAACCAAGAGATAGCACAGAAATTAAGAGAGAAATAGTAGAAAATGAAAACAAAATAAAGAGTTAATTGGCAACACTTTTTTACAGTGAAAGGAACATTCAGTTTGAGATATTGCAGTTTTAAGTAGAATATCATTAAGTTGGACTGGAATTCACCTCATCTGTAGTGTTGCCAATGGCGTTCATGACAAAAATCCTGCAACACTGTAACTGGAATTCTGTCTTTGATAGAAATGATCTGGTTTATAGCACGCCTAGTTGGTGAATAAGTACCTATTATTCAGTTTAAGTAATATTCCAGGTCACAATTTCAGTCGCTCCTTAATTTTTAAAGATATTTTTGCCTTTGGCTATCCTGAGTATCAGTCAGTACCAATAGTAACTCACAAAACCCAGAAGCACTGCTGACAAAATTGACATAGACTCAGAAGATTAAGTATGTCAACTGCATTCCCAAGTTAGAAGTTAATGGTGTTGGTACTTGGAAAATATAGGATTGATAACTAATCTATTGTGTATGTGTAATCACTAAGCTATGATTTTTCCTAAGCAAATGATTATCAATGCAGAATCAAACAAGCTCCCAATATATAAAGTAAGGTTTCAAGAACTGGAAAAGAAAGAGGGTAGATAAGTGAAGATGACAAAATCTGTTTTGTTTTTACTAGCTGGTTTTGATGGGGAAAATATCTTGCCAAATGTATTAAAATGTTTTTGTTTAATTTCAAAATGTAGTCAGAATACATTGTTAGACTGATTTGGATACCTTAAAATTTACAGATTTTATCTCTTAAAAAAAAGTTACTCTGTGCTTTCACCTTAATTTAATGTAAATAGAAAAAAGGCAAAAGCACATAACTGTGTTATGATTTCTGGACTAGCTGAGAGAATGCGTTGCTTGGAGGGCTTTACTGAAACATAGTAGGAACAATCAGCACGGGATAAATTTATTACTACCATTGGCATTCATTTTCCTGTCTATTGCATTTCTAATACCTCTAGATATTCATTACTTTAACTATCATGCCAAGGCTGGAGGGTTTGAGTTATATGAAGAGGCTGGATAGGCTGGGACTTTTTCACTGGAATGTAGGAGATTGAGGGGTGACCTTATACAGGTTTGTAAAATTAAGAAGGGCACAGATGAGATGAATAGCCAAGATCTTTTCCTAGGGTAGGGGAGGTCAAAACTAGAGGATATATTTTGAAGGTGAGAGAAGAAAGATTTAACCTAACGGGCAACATTTTCACAGAGGGCCATTCTTAAGTGGAATGAATTGCCTGAGAAAGTGGTGAATGCAGTTGCAACATTTAAAAGACATTTGGACAAGTACATGAATAAGGAAGGTTTAGAGGAATATGAAGGAAAAGGGATTAGTTTATTTGGGAAGCTTAGTTGACATGGATGAGTTGGACCAAAGGGCCTGTTTCCATGCTGTCTGACTCTACGACAAAAATAAACTGCACTTTATAAGACACAACGGCCAATATGCAACAGTCCTGTTTTGGGAAATATCATCAGTGTGAAGCGATTTCACTTTGTGCTGACATTATATCATCAGTAAATCCTAAACTCAGGGTCAGAGTCCCAAAATATAGAAGTGGAGTGAGACTGCCTAGAAAATGCAATCCCTGTTTGCTTAATTCTGTCTTTAGGACTTGTCTAGATTCAAACAACACAAATTAAGCACAGATTTTTCACACCAATGCTGAAGCTGTGGTGCAAATGCATCTTACTGTTAATTTAACAAAAATACCCAGCAAAACTCTGTTAAGCAATTGCAATTTAATATAAACAAAATAGTTATAGTGCATTCTCAGAGTAGCCGAAGACGGATTTCAAAAGTCACGCAGCTTTTTCTTTCTTAACTGTTATGCTTATAATAAATCTTACAAAGTTTCATTGTTACATATCTGTGTAATATAGTACCCAGTATTTATAGTTTGCAGACCGCATCAGGCTCAATGACGATACATTTGCAAGAAATGCCCTTTGTCTCGGAAACTTTACCTAATTAATCTCTTTTTTTAATGTAGTTTTATATAGTTTCATTTTGTTTGCTTATCTTATGCAGTAATTCAAAACAACTCTAATTTCTATATTTAGGGCTACATGCTTTATATATTTAGCATAAACTCATTGCATTTCCCTGCTGTCTGATACTTAAGCTTCAAAGGTCAGAGGAATGTAAACGTCCATTGATGCAAATCGTTAAAAGCTGGAACACATTTATGAAAGTAATCAAGTAACATTAAGGGAGATGAGTGCAAAGTGACAAAATAATGTTTTAGTTGGTAAGAGCTTTGGTCAGAGTCTATCTGGAATGCTGCATTCAGTTTTAGGCGCTGAACTTTAGGTAAGAAAGGTCTTGGAAGAGGTATAGCAAAAATTTTATAAAATGATACCAGGGCTTAAAAATACATGACATCTGAGAGCAATGTTTTAATCTTACTTACACTAGCAGCTGTTATGTTTGGGAGACAGATAATTCATCCAACCCATACTCTCAACCCCGCTGGATGGCGAATTACTGCAGAAGGTTGTCGAGGCTGGGTCATTAAGTATAATCAAGGCTAATTAGTAAGGGAATCAGAAGTTATGGAGTTAAGGCAGAAAACTATACTTGAGAATTTTCAGGTTAGCCATGATCTCATTGAATGGAAGAACCAGACTCAATGGGCCGAATGGCCATTTTCTGCTCCAACATGTTGCGTTCTTGTGGCCTTATGATCTTGAGAGAATTGCCTAAGAAATTGAAGATTCAACTGAGCAATTTCTCCATGCCTGAAATTCTCTGGAGTCTCCATTTAAATTGGAGAATTCAGACGTTGCCTATGAAATTAAGTATAAAGTTACTCAGAAAAAAGTTAGACAGAAAAAAGTTAGACTAGTAAATTCAAATTCATTATCTCACGCACCCCAACTACACCTCCCCCAGATCATTTATACCCCAGATGCTGACCCAGTATAGCACGTAACTCAACACTGCCTTCCCCCATTGACCTCAGCCCCAACTTCTGGACATGACCTCTTTACCCCTGACTTGCTACCGGACCTGATCCGCTATTCCACTCCTGGACACAACACCCACCCTCCCTGTCACATCTGATTCTTCTATCCACTCCAGCCTATCATAAACACTTTATCACTTACCTGGCTCCCTTGCCACCTAGCACCATGGCACCCTATCTACTTGGCACCCAACCCAGCGGCACCTTTCCCATGGGCACCATGCTTACTCAGTACCTTAATATTACCCATCTGGCATCTCACTTACTCCCCAGCTGGCACCCTATTTACCTTGCACCCTACTGTTCTGGCACTCTATCCCTCAATATACCAACATGATATTTACTCCCTTATCTACTTACATTTTACAGCAGCTGTCAAAGTGGCTTTCTGGAACTTTAAATATCAGAATATGACAGTTGACTGTTGTGAAAAGGAGGCATAGTTTCACTGTCTCTGACAGTTCTGCACAGTGAAAGTACTGTCAAAATGGATATATGGGGCTGCAGTTCTGAAGGAGCCCTGATCAGAATTGCATCTCAGAAACATGGAACTCCTTCCTTACGTAGAAATGAAAAGGCATAGTGGCAATCTGCAGTAGGTGTATTGTCACCATAGATAAATATGTATCATTTGTCATCCATGTGTTGTTGTTGTCTGACATAGTATGTTTAGTGTGTGAGTTGACATCCTGTGTGACAGGTATTAAATGTTATGCAGCTTATATATGTCATCTATTTTTATTTATGCGTCCTTGTGCATGTTTGTCGGAGAAAGAGTTTCCACACTTTAAATGTCAAAGGTTGATATTTTATTATGGCACACACAATTTTCAGATTGTTACCATGACATCACAACATGTAATGTTCCAGTATGAAGGTACCTGCCTCACCTTCAGTCACTCTGTTTGTGTCATGAAGTCAGTGTAGCATGTTCCATCAGAGAGCTATGCGTATGTACTGTTCAGTAACACAGGACCCAGACTCTGTGTAAGTCTGCAATATTAACCAAATAAATTGTTAGTATTCGTAAGGGCACCTGTTTCAACAAGAACCTGACTTTTGTGTGTATAAATATTTAGATTACCATTATAGATCGCCACAAATTGCATCGATAAACTTGGCTTGTATTTCAGTTCTGCAGCTTAAAGACTGACCTTATTAAAAAAAATCAATATGACTAGATAGAGGTAAACTATATCTTCTGTAGGGAAATCCAGAACAAATGAACATATGCATCAAATTACAAGTCTATGCCAAGTCTAAATGGAAACCATTAAGTATTCTACCTTGGTGGATATAAGTAAACCAGCAGTAGCAGGCCTTTGAAATTCAACATTTTGACCAATCAGCAAATAGCTGCCGCTTGTTTTATTGAGTTGAAACAGGCAATGGTGTGGGTAAGTGTTCACGATATTATAGGATCTGGAGTTCCCATGGATCATTGTCTCAAGAGAGAGACAGGTGATGGTGAGTTTTAACTGAGGGTCACCGTGCCTCGGTTAAGGGGGAGGATTGAAAAAACAAAACCCTCATGGAAACCTCAGCTAGAACAGGAATTGAACCTGTGCTGTTGGCCTTACTCTACTTTACAAACCAACTTTGCAGCCCACTGAGCTAACTATCACTCAATCATCCAATCCAGAGAGATGATCTCATGTGAGGGAGGAGCTGAGATTCATGATGGACAATGACATTAGGGAACTAGGTTATAGCAGCTGGAGCTCATCTATTGAGATAGTGCTGATGCTGGATGTGTTACAAAGATTCTTTATTGATTATCATTAAATTCACCATGGTGACAAAGTGGACTCATATCCTCTTCCAACCATGAAGGACTGTATTGAACAAATCTAACACGCACAATTCATCTGAAAAATCAACCCGCTAAAAGGTTATTAGCAAGTTTCATTCACAGATAAAGTAATATTTGTTTTTGTATTAACAGTGAACTTAATGAATGCAAAGTCATTACAGTGTGGAGCTGAAGGAACACATTAGGTCAGGCAGCATCAGAGGAGCAGGAAAGTTGATGTTTTGTGTCAGGACTCCAGTCCTGATGAAGGGTCCTGACCCAAAACAATAACTTTCCTACTCCTCTGATTCTGCCTGACCTGCTGTGGTCCTCCAGCTTCACACCGTATTGACTTTGATTCCAGCACCTGCAGGTCTTGCTATCTCCTTTACCAATGCAAAGTCATGCCATTTGGAAAGAAAAATACATCAGTCATATCCCAACAATTAGCTTACATAAGTAATTGAAGGACATGAAATTGTGTGGTGCACATTGACAATTTGGTTGTATTTAGCCAAACTCGGGAAGGACGTTTGCACAACTTGACAACTTTTTGATTAGTGACAAATCTGGCTAAGAATGAAATTGCCAAAGCAAAACAGACTTATTTTGGGCCACATTGTGGGTCAAGGCTAAATAGCACCTAGAAAAGTGAAAATAAGGACTACTTTGGACTTTACTGTGCCAAGGAAAATAATGAAAATTTGTATTATAGTGGCATGAATGGATTTTAACACAACTTCATTTTCAACTTCAGCACTGTCATTTAAGAAATTCATTAAAAAAGGCTGAAAATTTGAATGGACCAAAGACTGTCAAAGTGCTTTTGGAAGCATGAAAGATGTGCTGAAAACCATACTAGTTTAGCCTCTCAGTCTCCATCTCAGGCAACCAGCTTGTAACTGATGTCCATTTCAAGCCCACCGACTCCCACAGCTACCTAGAATACACCTCCTCCCACCCACCCTCCTGCAAAAATTCCATCCCCTATTCCCAATTCCTCCGCCTCCACCGCATCTGCTCCCACGATGAGGCATTCCACTCCCGCACATCCCAGATGTCCAAGTTCTTCAAGGACCGCAACTTTCCCCCCACAGTGGTCGAGAACGCCCTTGACCGCGTCTCCCGCATTTCCCGCAACACATCCCTCACACCCCGCCCCCGACACAACCGCCCAAAGAGGATCCCCCTCGTTCTCACACACCACCCCACCAACCTCTGGATACAACGCATCATCCTCCGACACTTCCGCCATCTACAATCCGACCCCACCACCCAAGACATTTTTCCATCCCCACCCCTGTCTGCTTTCCGGAGAGACCACTCTCTCCGCGACTCCCTTGTTCGCTCCACACTGCCCTCCAACCCCACCACACCCAGCACCTTCCCCTGCAACCGCAGGAAATGCTACACTTGCCCCCACACCTCCTCCCTCACCCCTATCCCAGACCCAAAGATGACTTTCCACATTAAGCAGAGGTTCACCTGCACATCTGCCAATGTGGTTTACTGCATCCACTGTACCCAGTGTGGCTTCCTCTACATTGGGGAAACCAAGCGGAGGCTTGGGGACCGCTTTGCAGAACACCTCTGCTCGGTTCGCAATAAACAACTGCACCTCCTAGTCGCAAACCATTTCCACTCCCCCTCCCATTCTTTAGATGACATGTCCATCATGGGCCTCCTGCAGTGCCACAATGATGCCACCCGAAGGTTGCAGGAACAGCAATTCATATTCCGCTTGGGAACCCTGCAGCCCAATGGTATCAATGTGGACTTCACCAGCTTCAAAATCTCCCCTTCCCCCACCGCATCCCAAAACCAGCCCAGTTCGTCCCCTCCCCCCACTGCACCACACAACCAGCCCAGGTCTTCCCCCCCACCCACTGCATCCCAAAACCAGTCCAACCTGTCTCTACTTTCCTAACCTGTTCTTCCTCTCACCCATCCCCTCCTCCCACCCCAAGCCGCACCTCCATCTCCTACCTACTAACCTCATCCCACCTCCTTGACCTGTCTGTCTTCCCTGGACTGACCTATCCCCTCCCTACCTCCCCACCTATACTGTCCTCTCCACCTATCTTCTTTTCTCTCCATCTTCGGTCCGCCTCCCCCTCTCTCCCTATTTATTCCAGAACCCTCACCCCATCCCCCTCTCTGATGAAGGGTCTAGGCCCGAAACGTCAGCTTTTGTGCTCCTGAGATGCTGCTGGGCCTGCTGTGTTTATCCAGCTTCACATTTTATTATCTTGGATTCTCCAGCATCTGCAGTTCCCATTATCGCTAGTTTAGTTGTGTTGAGTTATGAGACCTTACTCAAACCAACTGTTGATGTGACACAGAAGTAATGTTAAGTAGTGTTAAAATTATTTTTGATTGGTAATGAAAATGCCTCTTAAAGATACAGTTTCATTCTTCTTTCAGCAAGTAACATGTGAATTATGTGTATATAGATATAACTTATTTTAGAGTTGCGTTTTTCACATAGTTGCATTAGGATTTTGGCCTGAGCGCATGTGCAAATTTAATGATTCACTTGTCAGCATTTTTTAAACCAGTATCAGAAGGAATCCACAGAGTGATACTGAGAATTTGTTTGTATTGCATTGCTTGCATTAGTTGCTTTCAATATAAAAGAAACTTTGATTTTGTATTTGCTTAGGGAAAACTCATTCCTTGGAAAGCATTTGGTTTTAGCTTGCAGAGATTCTGGTTGAAGTTAGATATAAAGAACAGTTCCTCCTTGGAGAAAAGATTTAGTTAAGAATTCTTAGAAAGTATGTTACCTCAGTGTAAAAGCTTTAATAATCAATGGTTTCTTTAATTAGAGATTCTTTGGCTTAGCCCTGCTGCCTGCAGCCTAAATAGCAATGCTCGTTTTTATCATATTTTCTCCTGGCTTGTTCCTGCTGTCTGTCGTTTGAACAATAATCCCCATTTCTTTCACTTCTTTTTCTGAACAATACCTGCTGTCTGCACATTCAAGAATTTTTTCCCGCCTTTAGCACAGTTTTAATGACAGATCTTCTATATTTTCAGTGACCTTAATTTTTTTTATATATATTCATACATGGGATGTGGATGTCATTGTCCAAGCCAGTGTTTATTGCCTACCCCAGAGGGCAGTTAAGAGTTAACAACTTTGCTGTGGATCTGGAGTCACTTGTAGGCCAGGCAAAGTAAAAATAGCCAATTTCCTTTGACAAAGGACATTAATGAATCAGGTGGGTTTATCCAACAATTGGCAACAGTTTTGTGGTCATCATTAGACTCTTAGTTTAATTCATTTTTAAATTCAAAGTTCACCATCTGTCATGACAGGATTTGAACCCAGGTTGCCAGGCCTCCTACCACCTAGTCTATGGATTAATAGGCTAGTGATAAAACATGTCATTAGGTTAAAAAGATCTTCGAACATTCTTTTTCCAATAGACTATGTCTGCTTAAGCTACAAATGTGACCTTTATCATTTTATTTCTGGCTTCATAATGTCCTTGGGTCTGCAGCCTCAATTCAATTTGCTTCTGTGGTTCTTGATACCCTTACTGTAGCCGTGCTCCATGATGCCTGTTTGCTATGTCAGAGACACTCAACCTGAGCTGCGAGGAATGTAGGAGGAGGTTATTCAGACCTTGAGCCTGTTCTGCCATTCTGGATCATGGATGATCATCTACCTGAAAATACCACATGACTGTGCTATTTTCATGTTCCTGGATGTAATGAGAAATCTATCAATCTCTGTATTGAACAAACTTAATGAGCAAACTTCTAGAGCCCTCTGGGGAGAGAATACCACAGATTCACCACCCTTTGAATGTTAACTCTCCTCTCCATCTCAGTCTTAAATGACTTGTCTTTCATTCTGAGACTTGTGCCATTTGATTCCAGGCACCAGAAACAGCAGAAACATCTTTCTGCATCGACTCTGGGGAATCGCCTGTCATCTTTCTATATTCAGAGAATATAGGCTCAGTATTCTTGATCTAAAATGAGTCACACCATCCCAGAAATCACTCTGATGAGGTTCCACTTTGCTCCCTCTATGGCAAATATAGTTTTCTTCAGGCTAGGAGACCAGAATGCACATTATACTCCAAAATATGTTTTACTAGTGTCCTAGACAATTGAGGCAAATTTTTCATTCCTGTATTCAAATTATTTTGTGATAAAGGATGACACACTATTTGTCTTCTCAATTGCTTTCTGCACCTATGTGCTAGTTTTCAATTACAAATAAATGAAAGCACTTTGGTCCCATTGGACATGAACACATGGTAATCTCTCATCATTTCAGGAAAACTTGGCAGATTCATTCCTCTTAACCAAAGTGGATAACCTTACACAGCGACACTTTATTCCATCTGCCATGCTCTCGACCACTCACTCGACATGTCTAAATCCTTTTGATGCCTCTTTGCATTCGCCTCACAAGTCATTTTCCACCAAATTTTGTATCATCTGCAAAGTTAAACATATTACAATTGGACCCACATCCAAATCATTGATATAGATTGTGAATAGCTGAAGTCCAAGCACAGATCCTTGTGATACCCTGAAGGTCATAGCCTGCCAATCTGAGTATGACCCATTAATTCTCTGCTTTCTGCCTGTTAACCAATCCTCAATCCATATTACTCCCAATCCTATATGATTTAATTTTACCCACTAAAATATGTAGGACTTTATCAAGACAAAAATAGAAATGCTGGAAAAAACTCAGCAGGTCTAGCAGCATCTGTGGAGAAAAATCAGAGTTAACATTTCGGATCAAGTGACCCTTCCGCAGAACTGATAGTAGCTAGGAAATCTTTGGTTTACATACAAAAGATAGGATGGGGGGGAGAGGGTAAGGAGTAAATGATAGGTGTGGATGAGCCCAAAGAGAGAGAAGTTAGACTGACAAACGATTTGATAACGATCTGGCTAGAAGGGGATAACTATTAATAGGGGCTGCTCTTAGAATCCCCACAATGTGGAAACACACCCTTCGGCTCAACAAGTCCACACCGGCCCTCAGAGCATCCCACCCAGAACCATTCCCCTAAATCTACACAATCTGAACATTATGGGAAATTTAACATGGCCAATCCACCTAGCCTGTATATCTTTTGGCTGTGGGAGGAAACCACAGCACCGGGAGGAAACCCCTGCAGACATGGGGAAAATATGCAAACTCCACACAGACAGTTGCCCCAGGGTAGAATCAAACCCAGACCCCTGGCATTGTGAGGCAGCAGTGCTAACCACTGAGCTCGCATGCTGTCCCAAGTTAATGGCTGGTATGTAGTTGTAGACTACATGATACCAAGGCCAGGTTGTGTGGTTGGGGTAAGGATCAAGCCCTAAAGTTAATGAACTCGATATTGAGTCCAGAGGGCTGAAGGTTCTCCAAGCAGAAATGAGGTGTTTTTCTTCCAGCCTGCTGAGCTTTGTTGCCATTAGTCATTAGCTGCCATTTCCGCCACCTCCAATGAAATGCCACCACCAGACACGTATTCTCCTCCAATCCCTTGCCAACCTTCTGCATGGGCCTTTCCCTCTGGGTCACCCTAGTCCACTCTTCCTTCACTCCCAACAACCCCCACAGGTGAAGGAAACACACCTTCCATTTGTAGCATTGCTTTACCTGCATTTCACACAGTTGAGGATCTATTGCATTCACTGCTCACAATGTGGTCTTCTCTACATTGAGGAAATGAAGCATAGACTGGGTGACCACTTCAAAGAACACTCACATGCTGTTCGCAAGAAAGACTCTGAGCTTCCTTTTGCCTGCCACTTTAACACACCAAGCTGTTACCTGGGCAACATTTCTGTCTGAGGCTTGCCGCATTGCTCTAGCAAAGCTCAGTGCAAGCTAGAAGAATAACACCTAATTTCCCACTTGAGGACCCTAAAGCCTTCTGCACTCAATATCAAGTTCATTAACTTTGGACCCTGAGCTCTCCCACACCCTTACCCCAACCCCCACAATGTGGCCTTGGTATCACATAGTCTGCTATTACACACCAACCATTGTTCAGCAATAATGGTCGCTGTTAACAGTTATTCACCCTCCTAACCAGATCATTATCCACTCTTTTGTCTGCCTAACTTCTCTTCTCTTTCTTTGGGCTCTAACCCCACTTATTTTTTACTTCTTACCCCCTCCCCCCATCCTATCATCTGCATATAAACTGATGTTTTCCTAGCTATCATCATTTCTGAGGAAGGGTCACTCAATCCAAAATGTTAACTCTGATTTTTCTTCACAGATGCTGCCAGATATGCTGTGCTTTTTCAGCAATTGCTATTTTTGTCTCTGGTGTGCAGTATCTGCGGTTCTTTCCATTTTTATTTTGGACTTTATCAAAGCCTCGTGAAAATCTAAATACATCACATCTACTGATCCCCCCAATCAGCTCTGTTCATAACATTCACAGAAAGCTATCAGGTGTGAAAAATAATTTTCTGCTGTTAAACCATGTTGACTCGGTTCAATCACAAAATTATTTTCTCACGATCCAGTCACCACTTCCTTTAAAATAGATTCTAGCATTTTCCTTCCTACTAAATTCAGATTTATAGATCTATTGCTTCCTGTTTTCTTTCTCCCTCCTATCTTGAACAGTGTGACTACTTTTGCAACTTTCCAATCTGTAGGCATCATTACTAGAATTTTGAATGCATCCATTATCTCTGTAGTCATCTCTTTCAGTGCTTTAGGGTAAATATCATCGGGTCACAGACATTTGTCACCTTTAGTCCCACTGGTTTCTTCAATACTAATTTTTTAGTAATACTAATTCATGCAGTGCCACACTCTCACTGGACACTTGGATTTTAATATTCCACGAAGATATTTCTTTACTAATTCGCGTAATGCTGCTGGCAAGGCAACACTTATTGTATCAATAATTACCCTGAGGAAGGTGCTGGGAAGCTTCCTTCTCAAACCACTGCACAATTTGATGTGTAGGGACTCCCACAGTGCTGCTAGGATTTTGACCTGGTGACAGTGAAGAAATGGCAACATGGTTCCAAGTTAAGATGATGTATGTCTTGTAGTTGGTGGTAATCTCATGCATCCACCACCCTTGTACTTTTAAGTCATGGATTTGGAAGGTGCTGTGGAAGGAATCTTGGTGAATTGTTGCAGTGCATTTCCCACATTGTACACATTGATGCCATGGATCATCAGTGGCAGAGTAAATGTCAAAGGTGATGGATTGGGTGCCATCCAGTCAGGTTCATTTCTCCTGGATGGTGTCAAGCTTCTAAAGAGTTGTAATACCTTCACTTATCCAGGTAGTGGACAATATTCCATCACAGTCCTGACTTGTGCCTTGTAGACTGTGAACAGGCTTTGGGGAGTTAAGAGTTTATAGAATCATACAGTACAAAAAGAGACCATTTGGCCTAGTGAGTCTGCACCAACTCTCCGAAGAGCATCCCACTCAATCCCCATAACCCCATGTTTAATCAGAGTTAACCACCTAACCTGCACACCCCTTAACACAGTTGAGTTACTTGCTGCAGGATTCCTAGCCTTTAACCTGCTTTAGCGGTTATCCTGAAAAACCAGTAAAGCTTGTGAATGATGTATATTGGTCCAACTTGTAAACCTCAGAACAGTGCTTCAGTATGAGCTGTATATTCATTTCCAATTTGGATATTTCCAAATATCCAAGGCAATATTTATATTGCTGGCCTAGTTCTGTTTCTAATCAATAGTAACTCCCAGGATGTTGATCGTGGGGGAATTCAGCAATGATAATGCCATTCAACATCATTGGGCAATGGTTAGATTCTGTTTTGAAGGAGGCAGTCAGTGTGTCGTACTTGTGTGGTATGAATGTTAATATCAGTTATTACTTCAAGCCTGGATTTCGTCCAGGTCTTGCTGCATCAGAATCTGAGGTTTTGTAAATGGTGTTAAGCATTGTGCAACTAGGGACGGGCAATAAATGATGGCCCAGTCAGCAATGCCCACATCCCACAAAATGAATAAATTTAAAAAACCATCAGCAAACATGTGCACTGTTGACTTTATGTTGGCGGGAAGGTCAATGAGGTAGCAGCTGAAGACTGGGCTCAAGAAAATACTGTGAAGAATGCTTGCTTTGATATTTTGGGATTTAGATGATTGACCACAACTACAACAATCATCTCTTATGCCAGGTATGTGTCCAACCTGCTTCTTGTGTCTTCCTCTGAAGACAGTTTCCCTTCCATTTTTCTATTTCCTGTTATAAATTCTTCAATCTCTACCCGCAATGACCCACATTTGTCTTTGCTAATCTATTCCTTTTTAATTACACATAAAAGATTTTACAATCCTTTTCATGTTTCTTGCTATTTTATGTCCATATTCAATTCATTCTTAATGAATTTCTTGACTAGGCTTTGCTGAAAATTTTTCCAATCTTCAGGTTGATAACTTACAACATGATTGTTTAAGGCACATGAACTATCTAGGACTCTTCACATGGCAGAGGCATTCCATACTGCTGAGATGTCTTTCAATGCCTTAAACTTACTCTTCAATGATTTGCCTTGCAATGATTAATGCTGCAGCTCCATGGAGTACCTAATATTCTCCTACAGCTGCACGTCTCTTACTGGGTCTAATCTGATTTTACCGTTGAATGTGGTTTCTGACAGCCATGATGTTATCTTCAGTGGGGTTCACAGATTCATAGAATCATAAAATCAGAAATGCAGAAGAGGCCATTTGGCCCATCGAGTTCTGGTTCCTGAAAGAGCTATCCACCTCATCCCATTCTCCAGCCCGAACACTGTAGCCCTCTAAAATTCACCACTTTCAAATATATATCCAGCTCTCTTTTGAAACCTCCGATAGAATCCACTTCCACCGCTCTCCCAGGCAGCACATTCCAAATTCTAACAACTCCCTGAATAAAGAAGTTTCTCTTCACCCCACTCCTAGCTCCTTTGCTGACCATCTTGAACCTGTGGCACATGCAACGCCTAGTTATTGATATACCAACATGTGGAAACAGAGTATCCTTCTTTACTCTGTCAAAATTATTTATAATTTTAAACACCTTAATAACGTCATCTTGTAATCTTCTCTGCTTCAAAGGGAAAACTCTTAAACATTTAACTCTCCCTACTGCTGGCTGTCTGCTTGAGTAAGATTCTTAAACGTGTGCCTGAAGAAATCTTCAGACCTCTACAATTGCCAGCCTATGACAGCTAAGTAGAATCTGTACCATTGCTTGACATGTTTTATGTGCAGCTCTCACCATAGACCACCTTTTTATATGATGCTGTCCGCACTGTAGCTCATGAAAGGGTAGGTTTGAGTTCACCATACTCTTTTAAGGTAGGTATAAACGGATCCTGCTTTGGTCATGTATGGTAGAGGATAACCATTTGCTAGTCCTAAAGCAAAGAGATGTAGTTTTCTACCTGTTAGGAGATCAGTAGGGGAATCAAGGGTTACAGGGAAAATGCAGAAAATTGGATACATGGATTGCCAGATCAGCCATGATCCTATTGAATAGTAGAACGGGCTTGAGGGACCAAATGGCCTACTCCTGTTCCTATTTATGGTCTTATGGTTACAAACTATGTACAAGCCACACTGGTATGATAGGCATTGGCCTGAATCTTCCAAGGAATGACATCCACCATCAGATTGCAACTCTGCTCCTGCTTGTTTTTTATGTTTTTGGACTGAGATCTGCATTTATCACCAGCACGTTAGATCCCAGCTCTTTCAGAAATGTGATCTGTACCTGAAATCCAGTCGATCCCTTATGGAGCAGGATGGCCAGGGGAAGCCAAACCAAGCTCCCATTTCTTGAAGTAGATACCATTTTCTGCTGAGTTTAAGTGCCCTTTGACTGTATATCTGCAAGTATTTATCATGTCATGGCTAGCCTTTCATTGCGTAGCATCAAGATCTACCCAATCATGCATCCTCCACTGACAGTGATCACTTCCACTACTTCCTGACAATAATCATCCTATCTCTTATCTCCCAGCCTCTTTGGTGGTCCCACCCCTTACTCCACCCCTTCAATTCTTCCCTCACCCCCTTACCTCCCTATCAAATTAACACCAGATTAGTGTTGGGAAGGTGATGGAGAATTGGTAATGTCATTGAACTGATAATCCATCAAACCAAAGATAATCTTTAGGAGACATGAATTCAAATTCCATGATATTGTAATGCCCCATCTAGTTCACTAATGTCCATTAGGGAAGGAAATCTGATGGCCTACCTGCAAGTCTTGGCCTACCCTGGCCTACATGTGACTCCATATCCACAGCAATGTGTTTGACTTTTAACTGCCTCTAGAAATGGTCTAGAAAGCCAATCTGTTTGAGAAGACCAATTAGGGTTAGGCAGCAAATGCTAACCTAGCTACCAGTACTAACATCATGTTAGAATGAAGCCCCTCCTACATATCCGGACCCCTGATAATGATCATCTCCTCCCCTATCATCTCCTGCTGGTGATAAACCCCTGACATTGATCACCTCTTCCCTCTGTTGACATCAGCCACCAGATGAAAGGGATTCAGAAGGTGAGTCTGGAGAGCTGATTGCTGCTCCTTGAGTCATGGAGTCATATAACATGGAAATATAGTCTTTGGTTGAACCAGTCCATGCCGACCATATTCCCAAACTAAATTAGCCCCACCTGCCTGTGGTTGGCCTATGTCCCTCCAAACATTTCCTATTCATGTACTCATCTTAGTATCTGTTAAACATAGTAACTGTGCCCACATCTACCATGTCCTCTGGAAGGTCATTCCACACACAACCCACACTCTGTGTAAAAAAATTTCCTCTCATATCTTTTCTTTTTAATCTTTCTCTTGTCGCCTTAAAAATATATCTCCTAGTCTTGAAATGCCCCACTCTACGGAAAAGACACCTGTCGTTCACATGATCTATACCCCTCACTATTTTAGAAACCTTTTGTAAGGTCACCTCTCAACCTCCTACACTCCAGTGAAAAATGTCCCAGCCTGTCCAATCTCTCTTTATAACTCAAACGCTCCATACCCGGCAACATCCTGGTAAATCTCTTCTGAACCGTCTTCAGCTTAATAATATTCTTCCTGTTTCAGATTTCTTGTTTTTTTTAATCACAGACACAATCCTAGCCCACTTTTTATTAAAAGACTCATAACAACAAAAGAAATAGGAACTGACGTAGGTCATTTGGCTCTTCTATGTTATTCAACAAAATCACTGCTGATTTTCTGCCTCAGGTTCACCTCCCTGCCAGAAGGCCTATTGACCTCTGTCTTGGATGTGCTCAGTGATGAAGTATCCATGGGGGTAGAGAATTCCAATGACTCACAGTCCTGATTTGAAAAGATTTCTCTTCAACTCAATCCTAAATAGCAGACCCCTTATTCTGAGACTGCCCAGCCAGGGGAAATATTTTCACAGCATCTATATTTAAGAATCTTATACTTTTCAATGAGATCATGTCTCATTCTTCTAAACTCCAGGGAACATAGACTTCGTTTACTCAATGTCTTCTCAAAAGACAATGCCTTCACCCCAGCAACCTAAATGAAGAACCTTCTTTGCACTCACTCCAGTGCAAATAAATCCTTTGCTAAGGAGGCTAAACTAACCACGCACAATACACCCCAGTGCCCAATACAATTTTAGCAAGAGAATTTAAGACCTTGTAACAAGTGTTTGTTACAAAAGCTAACATACTGTTTGGCTTCGTGATTGTTTACAATTTGCAAGTTAATTTGCTGTGTTTCGTGTATAGTGACACCTCGGTCCCTCTGACTAAAACATCTCCCCGCCTCTCTCCATTCAAAAAGTATTCTGATTTTAATATTTTTGTCTCATGAAAGTGGACAAGTTTACGTGTTGCCTTATTGTAAGTTCATATGCGAAAGGGTCTGGTTAGTTCAGCTGACTAGAGTATGTTGTAGAATAAGGCCAACAGTGCAGATTCAATTCCCATGCCCATTCAGGCTTGAGGAACTGATTAGTCTACTTCTGCTACTGTTTCCAATATATAAGCAACAAGCAAGATACTGATCATACATCACCAGCCCATGTTTACACAACTCATGATGTAATGTCAAATATTAGTTGTGATTTTTTGATTAGAGAGCACTTGATAAATAATAGTGTACAAAGAATTACACTGACAACCAATTTAACATTGTTACTCTTGCATGCAGTGTATTTCATTTGCATGTATTGAAAGCTGCATAAATTAATGTATAGGTTCCTGTTCTTTTCAGACAAAGAACATGCACACAAAACATTCAAGAAATAAAGTAATTAAAACAGTTTTATGCATTGAAATTCATAATCTTTGTTAAAGATGCTCTTTCTTTATACAAAAAAAACTTTGTATTACATAGCTGAAATACTCAGGAAAGAATTTCTTAGCCAGTTCTGAGCAAGTGTCACCTGACCTGAAACGTTAACTCTGATTTTTTTTCTTCACAGGCGCTGCTAGACCTGCTGAGCTTTTCCAGCAACTTCTAGTTTGTTCCTGATTTACAGCATCTGCAGTTCTTTCGGTTTTTATTGCTTAGCCAAACTTAGCAAATCAAAGTACAGAATTCCTGATTTTTTCATGATTTCATTTCAAGGTAACAATTGTGCATTTAGAGTCACAGAATCAGAGGGATCTACAACTCAGAAAAAGGCTTTCAGCCCACCGCATCCGCCCCAGTCAAAAACAACTATTTTTTTCTATTCATTAGTTGGATGTGGGCATTGCTGGCTGGTCAACATTTCTTATCCATTCCTGGTTGCCCTTGAGAAGGAGGTAGTGAGCTGCCTTCTTGAACCGCAGTGCTCCTTGAATCAGTTGGATAACAATACACAACACAACCAGGATACACCAAAACCTGAAACAATAACCACCAAACCATATATAAAATACACCTCAGAACTGACAACCACACTACTCAGACCACTAGGAATCATGACAGCACACAAACGAGCAGCCACACAAAGACGGCAACTGACCAGGGTTAAAGACCCAACAGATACCACGGACAGGACAAATGAGGTTTACAAGATACCATGCAGAGACTGCACAGAACACCACTACGTGTGACAAACAAGCAGACAATTAACATGCTGCATCCACAAACACCAGCTATCAACTAAACGGCACTAGATGTCCTTGGTTTCAATATATACACAGATGAGAAAAACCACACTTTCAACTGGGACAACACTACTATATCATTGGACAAGGGGCTGGACAAGAGGACAGCCAGGTAATTCTTAGAGGCTTGGCATTCATCCGCAGACTCCATCAACAAACACGTTGAATTAGACTCAATGTACCAACCATTACAACTCACAGCCAGAACCAGCACCTACCAGAAGCAGCAAAAACCAGATCATATAAACTCAAGATAACAAAATGTGGAGCTGGATGAACACAGCAGGCCAAGCATCATCTTAGGAGCACAAAAGCTGATGTTTCGGGCCTAGACCCTTCATCTTTTTCTGAAAGTCCCGAAATGTAAGCTTTTGTGCTTCTAAGATGCTGCTTGGCCTGCTGTGTTCATCCAGCTCCACACTTTGTTATCTTGGATTCTCTAGCATCTGCAGTTCCCATTATCTCATATAAATTTGAACTGGCACAAGGTAACAGGGCTTCACAGGAGGCTCCATGGCACTGAGGATGTAACCTAGTAAGGAGACGAAATGTCTGCTATCAAACCGCCCAGGTTGGTGAACACACCATCATCCACAAACAGCACCCAATCTACTCAAACCCTATAAATATTTGTATTACAGATCTTTGCCATCAGTGGTGAGATATAAAGGAATAAATGTTGTACCTTTCATGATCTTTCAAAGTCTGGTCACTTGTAATTCAGTGAATTACAGTAGCCAATTTGCACACAGCAAGACCTACAAACTACACTGAGCCAGATGATCAATATGTGTGGAGCTGGATGAACACAGCAGGCCAAGCAGCATCTCAGGAGCACAAAAGCTGACATTTCGGGCCTAGACCCTTCATCAGAAAAGGGGGATGGGGTGGGGGTTCTGGAATAAATAGGGAGAGAGGGGGAGGCGGACCGAAGATGGAGAGAAAAGAAGATAGGTGGAGAGGAGAGTATAGGTGGGGAGGTAGAGAGGGGATAGGTCAGTCCAGGGAAGACAGACAGGTTGAGGAGGTGGGATCAGGTTAGTAGGTAGGAAATGGAGGTGCGACTTGGGTTAGGAGGAAGGGATGGGTGGGAGGAAGAACAGGTTAGGGAGGCAGAGACAGGCTGGGCTGGTTTTGGGATGCAGTGGGGGGAGGGGACAAGCTGGGCTGGTTTTGGGATGCAGTGGGGGAAGGGGAGATTTTGAAGCTGGTGAAGTCCACATTGATACCATTGGTCTGCAGGGTTCCCAACTGGAATATGAGTTGCTGTTACTGCATCTTCGTCCGCCTCCCCCTCTCTCCCTATTTATTCCAGAACCCTCACCCCATCCCCCTCTCTGATGAAGGGTCTAGGCCCGAAACGTCAGCTTTTGTGCTCCTGAGATGCTGCTTGGCCTGCTGTGTTCATCCAGCTCCACACTTTGTTATCTTGGATTCTCCAGCATCTGCAGTTCCCATTATCTCTGATCAATATGATCTGTTTGGTAATGTAGGTGCAGCACTAGAACAATTCCTCGCTTTTCAAATAGTGTCACTCAGTCCTATAAAATAGTGAACCAAAAATGTTAACATCTTAGTGAAAAGCAATCATGGATTGTGCCCTCAAGTTTCAGGAGTAGCTTTTGAACCCATGACATTTTAACTCAGAAAAGCAGTGTCGCCGCATAGCCTAGGATGACACAGAAAGGTAACTGTAAGCTGTAAATGCCAGTATTAACTTTGACCTGTTCTGATTCTAATTGCATTGGTACCATAAACATAGGTTGACTCAGTAATCAAAATGCAATTTCATTTGCAATGGTGTTAGTATCTTAAATATGAATGTGGTAAAATATATTTAAAAGTCTTAAGTCCGTGAACAAATTTGATTGTCATTTTAAATTACGTCATGCAACAATTCATAGTCATGCTATTGATCCTATTTTAAAATTTTATTAAACAAAGTGCTGAAGTGCTTTGTTTAACAAGATCACTGGAGTCTGTTAATTTTGTTTGAGATGTGCAATAGAAACATTTGTAATTAGAATGTTGGAAAGGAAATGTGTTCAAACGGTTAATTAAAACATTGAAGATTTTGGACACATTAAACAGAGGGTAAGCTCACTAATGAAGCTGTCATTTCTACTTACTAACAAGGTGATTTGATTTACTGAATGGTGTTGGAAGTTCTATTTCAGTATGTTATAGAAACCCAAGATGCCTCGATGCGTGTGTTTATTTTTACTTGCTTAGAAATAAATAATTGTATTGATGCTTGATTATAGAAAGTAAAGTTTGTTTGAACACATGAATAATAAAAATATAAAGAAGTCAAAATGTTTTGCACAATGATAAATTTGAGTTTATAATTGTAGTAAAATGAAAGTGACAGGGAGATTCACTCCACTAAGTTCTTCCCAGTTATTTGTATGCCATAGATTCCAGCAGCCAAATAGCTTGAACATGGATACATAATGAGCAGATGAGACATCAGACAGTTTGATTTGACACATATTTTGATAACTCACTGTTTTCAGTGAAAGCTTCGTCCTTGTCCCTCTGCCTGAAAGCTATGGATACTGCCCTTTACTGTGGATTTGTTTCAGGCTTTCAGCCATTATTTGTTTCAGTCATAAATTCTTATTGTTATGTTAAAAAAAAGCTCTTTGATAAGATAAGCTTCATTCAGCAATTGATTTTGATTACAAAAGATGGATAATTATTGGTAATTTCCACTGAAGCTGTTCAAAAATGACTAAAATTAATGGTACGTAGCAATAGTGTGAATTTCAGATTTAATTGTAAAAACTTAAATGAAAACAAATGAATGTTATTTATAACAGTATTAGGGTATGTAAAAAAACACCATATTTTGAAATACTCTGAATAATAAATGATCTTTTCACCTGTTGAATTTAGTTAACCAGTTGTTCACGTGCTTATTTCAATATTGTGTCATAGTTGCAGTTGGTTATTTGTTTTTGGAACCTCCGCTTTAGCTGTATTTTGCGATTTCATCTTTTGCAGATTGGCATCAGGCAAACCCAACTGTTTTAGCTGTAAATGCTGGCTCCAGGGTTTAGGCTGGAGGTGGAGTGCATAGTTTTGGCATTTTGACAGTGCTGGAATCTCCCATGCTGTAAATTAGTCGTTAATTTGACAGCATAAAAAGAAAGGAGTAATGAGAACTGTATTTCTGTCAAAATGTGCTCAAAAGAGAACAATCCTCTCTGGCAACATTCATCAAGTTGTTCCATCATCTCACACTCAAAAGCTTGACAACTATGGGAGGCCATGCAAATCAAGCCCTCTACCTGTGTGCTTTGTTTATTTAAGGAAGTGTTAATGAAAATGAATGGCTTATTAAATCTAATCCACTTGTTTTTGAGTTCAATTTGAAAATTGTCAGGTATGGAATTTTACGTTTTAGATTTGATAGTGATGAACAGAAAACAGCAGCCTCCTGCCTTTATACTTAATGTCATACCACCTCTGTGTAAATTGGGTTGTACATGAACAGTGCACTGTTATTTGAAACAGTGCCAAAAAGAGGGAGCATGTTTTAAGCTCTTTCTGGAGGTCAAGAAGCCTTGGAATCTCTTATAGCTAGACCACTGGCTGGAGTTAAATTTTCAAAATGAGTGTTCTTATCAAGTTACTGAAACTGAAATAACTAACAAAGTGCTGCATTATAGTCTGTCAAATCCCAGCTGGGAGAGAGTAGCAGTGAGAGGCTCCCTTATCTTTGCCTTGACTGTGCTTCTGGAGACCTGTGATTTGGCTATGTTTGAATAACAGGCACTAGAACTGGCATAAAGGTACTCTTGGCACTCCAAGTGTCATTCAGTCATACAAAAAAGAGCTTGTCCCAGTTAGCTGTGTGTTTGCTAAGACTGTACAGCGGTAGCAGTGAATCTGAGCTTTTTTTTGGTTTGCAACTAACTGGTCTAAACTAATATTATTGCAGAAAGTTTTCAAAGTGAGCAGAATATTTTATTGATTCGGTTCAGGGAGAAAAATGCAAGAAATAAAATTATAGTTAGAATGGAAAGATAACCATTGTCCAAGTTTACCCGATCATTGCAGCGTACCAGATTACTGAAACAGCTAAGTATATTCACATCCAGTAGTTCCATCTTTCCTCTGTTTTCTTTTCTCTATTTATCTTTCTGTGTAAAATGCAGGGAATGTCTTCTCCTTCCGATTTGGCACCCAACAAAACCACATGACTATACAGAGCAGCCTCTCACAATTGTAAAGCCCAGCAAATGTTTCAAACGGCAGTACTCTTTAAGTACATTAGACATTCTTGTTAACATGAATTACAGTAAGGTCTTTAGAATGTAAATATTAAAGAGATTAACACAATGATTGTTTTACATCTCAAGCCTTCATTCAATAAATTCAATATATCATTCATAAGACCTGTATACTGTAAATATTTTGTTGTATAAAAGACTTAAAACACCATTTATTGCATGTTTATTTGAAACATTTTTGTGCAGACCAAATAGAAGTTGATATTATTTACACAAGCCAATCCAATTAAGCAATAAAGTGCTAGTTTACGGTCTGGATCTTGTAATATGGTACAGAACAAATGAGATGAAAACACAGGTGCAGTTACTCAGAAAGCCGTAGGATTTTGTAAATAAAATGAATATTGTTGTTCTTAAGGATTGCAGAAGTGTTCAAAATAGAGAATAATACATAACAATAACACTACTTTGGAAATTTGGGTCTGAAAAGCAAAATGGTCTCAACCTCAAAAATATTATTCAAGGTAACAGTTAAAAGTAGTTCCAATTCACAGTGTTCAACAAGAATTGACTTTTGATGGGTGCATGAGCAATTTACATTGTCTAAAATACAACAGTTTTCACTTAATATAAAACTAAAGTCCATTGTAAAACCAGAGTTGAAGTACTATGTGACATTTTAGGCAGCCCATCACAAGGAGGATATTGAGGCAATTGTGAGGATAACAGAACAGATTGATTAGGATAGTAAAAACATCTGTCATTTCCTTCTGTCATTTAATCTCTCCTGCTGCCATTCTATTACAGACCTCCCCTTTTCACTTTTCTTACCTCTGTAAATGCTTAAAAGCTGTTCCTGTCCTGCCTCTACCTTTTGAGATTTGCCGTCATGTTTCCTTAACTAACTTTGGGACTTCAACCGTGTATGGACCGAAACTCTTCACAGACGACTGACCATTTGCCTACTCAATATCATGACTGTGCCCTGGATGTGTCATAAACCTTTCTGGTCAACACTTTCTGAGCCATTGTCCTACTAACTTATTTGGATCCTCTACCTCAAGCAAGCAAGTGTGAGGTTATCTACAGAATGCTTTCTAAATGGTGGGAAGCTAAGTACAAGGGTTATCTAACAATACTCGGGGCTTCAGCTGCATAGATCCTTTAAATATCACAAACACATTCAGAAAATAATCATAAAAGTGAATGGAATGCTGGCCTTTATATCTAAAGGACTGGAATACAAGGATTCAGAAGTTATGCTGCAGTGAAAGAAAGTCTGGTTAGACTCCAATTGGAGTACCTGTGAGCAGATCTGAGCACGACATCTTCGGAAGGATATATTGACCTTGGAAGGAATACATCACGTGTTTACAAGAATGATCAGAGATAATGGGAACTGCAGATGCTGGAGAATCCAAGATTAACAAAGTGTGAAGCTGGATGAACACAGCAGGCCAAGCAGCATCTCAGGAGCACAAACGCTGACGTCAGCTTTTATGCTCCTGAGATGCTGCTCGGCCTGCTGTGTTCATCCAGCTTCACACTTTGTTAATTTTACAAGAATGATATCTGGACTTCAGGGGTTAGGTTATGGGGAGAGATTGCACAAACTAGGCTTGTTTTCTCTAGAATTTAGAAGGTTGAGGGATAATCCGATCCAAGTCTTCAGATATTAACAGGAAAGTACAGGGTAAATAAAGATAAATTGTTTCCACCAGTTGGGAATTCTAGAACTAGGAGCCACAATCTGAGAAGTAGGGCCAGATCATTCAGGAGAGATGTTAGATAACACTTCTCCACATGAAGGGTAGTAGATGTTTGCAAGTGATTTCCACAAATGGCAGGGGATGCAGGATTAGCTATTAATTTTAATCTCAGATTTTTTTGTTGAGCAAAGTTATTAAAGGATATGGGCCAAAGGCAGGTATATGAAGTTAGGCCATAGGTCAGTTTTATTCTCATTGCATCATTTAACAGGCCTGAGTGGCTGAATCATCTACTCCTGTTCCTATGCACTTAGAAAAAATACATCCCACACCACATCAGCCGAAGCTGGTGGGCCTCTCATTTAATTTTATGTGACTGCCAATTCATCCTGGGGTCCCAGAGTGTAGCAATTGAGGTACACAATCTGCTGCTTGGTGTCATAAGATTTGGAGTGTTGAGGAACATCAGTTTTCACTGTTTAACCTTTCCAGCTGTAACAATAGATTATCAACCTGAAATGCTATTGATCTGGATTTTCATTACTGAAGCAGATAGCTCAAGTTGAAAAACTTCTAACCTTGGAGAAAAAGCATCAGTATAAAGTACCCCTTTTGCCCACTAATTTCCATCAATGTAGGTGGGTCCAGGATGGATTTGTACCCCTGAGCCTATTGGGCCCAGAACCTATTGGGCACAGCCACAGCAATTGCTGAGCTTTGAGGTAGACTGTTAAAGGACTGTTGCCTTGATGCTCTGGGATTTTTTTTTCTAACTGTTTGGACATATTTTAGTTCTTCTACCCAAATTCTTCAAATTCTGTAACATCCTATTCTCGATATCACTTCCTATTCCAATGCCAACTCAGTGTCAAGTCGTGCCCCCCAACCACTCCCCTTAGGAGCTCATAACCTGTATTCCAACTTATGATCTTTGTGTGCCCATTCATCCATTTCTCTGTGCTGAACTAATTAACCCTTTTACACTGACAAATGTGAAACTACTGAAAAAAGCCCATTCATGTTTTTTGAAAGAAATTGATGGATTCACAACCCAAAAAATCTGTCAATCAACCAGACTCACAGAGTGTCAATATCCAAAGCTTTAAGTACTTTAAGCATTATGACTATATGCAAATAAACACTGAGCAATTGAGAATAGATCACAGAAAAAATAATTATCTAACTCAGAGCCCAGACTCTCAAAAAGGCATTATCTCTGTTTTCACAGCTGGGTATGTATAGCGTTTTCTTGTTTGATAGCTATATTAGGTTATAGTAAGCTTTTTTTATTTGATCTCTTGTGTCAATGGTTCAATGTTTAGTCTCACAATGTCAAGAGGCATCAAGTACTTAAAATTTCTGTTATTGACATCTTAAAGGTCTACCTAGTAATATTTTTTAGGTTATAGTAGTAGTGTCTCTTTTCAAAAAGTATGAATCAGTTTTTAAGCAGCACATATGCCATTGCTATAGTGGGGTTCCTTGGTTACATACAGAGTGTTTACAAGGAAAAATGAATATGGAAGTGTATATCTTAACATGGAGTACATAAGTAGCCACTGACTTAGCATTGATTTGGTATGGGCGTTGTAAGGGGTTACAGACGTGGGTGGAGGACATGAGATCATATTGATGGAACAGTGGGTTCACAGGAGCATGCAGTGTATGAGTAAGACCTTCTGAATCTCCCTTTCAAAAAGTGCCCAAATCAAAATACAGCTTACTACTCATTTGAGAGACTGTGAACCATTGAGTCATGGAGAAGCAGATCTGACTTCACAAGTGTGCAGAGGAACAAGATGCTAACCCCTACAATGCAATTAGCTAAGGTGGGAGTGCAGGACCCACATATGCTAACATCGCAATCAACACCAAGGAAAATTGGGGATGTCAAAATGCAGGAAGGAATCCCAGAATTGATTCTCACCGCCATTATTAAATAGCCCCCAAGTCATTCCAACTCAACAAAACTCTTGATCTGTTATCTCCATGTCTGTTTACTCAGATGCTGCCAGACCTGCAGAGTATTTCCAGCATTTTTTCATCACTATGAATTGGCAATTTGTTTTACATTGTTTCTGCTTAAGAACTTTAAAACAATAAGGCAGAGGTACGAGTTCAGACGTGAGGAATTTGGGGCAGAGAGCAGAGGAATAAATTCTTTAATAGGCATGTTTTGAGGCTGAGATCATGCTTGGGTCGATACCTGAGAACAGTTTTGCTACAGGGTTGAAAGTAAGGTGAATAAAGGGAACAGAAAATAGGAATGTGGCTGCTTGGGTAAAGGGTAAACTCCAATAGAAAATTTTGGCCACAAAACTTGTTTCCGAGTTATAATTTGTGTGTGATTCTCTAAAATGCACAGCTGAGGTGCTATTGTGCCATCTCTGGTGTTGGTGTGTAATTACAGCATGGTAACCTGCTGTAAAATGTAGAGATAAAAATCTACAATATTGACTCAAAAGAATTAACAAGAACTTGACAATAGAAAAAAAAGTATTTCTGTATAGAGGAAAGGTATACAGACACAAGATTTTAAATATATTGCTGATAGGATAGGTACAAATTTAAACAAGAAATAACATAGAAACAGATGAACAAAGAGAGATACAATAGAAAAGATTAAACCAAAAGAATGGCAGATGCTGTAACTCAGAAACAAAAACAGAAGTTGTTGGAAAAACTCAGCAGGCCTGGCAGCATCTGTGAAGAGAAATCAGAGTTAACATTTCGGGTCCAGTGACCCTTCCTCAGAACCGATGGTAGCTAGGAAAATGTCAGTTTTATTTGCAGAATTTAGGATGGGCAAAAGGGGTAAGCAGTAAATGATAAGTGACCATAGAGCCCAAAGAGACAGAAGAGCAGTTGTACAGACAAAAGAGTAGATAACAATCCGGCTCGGAGGGTGAACACCCATTAATGGAGACTGTTAATGGCTGCCAATAGGTGATGTGTAATGGCAGACTATTTGATAAAAGGTCTGGTTTGTGGGTAGTGGAGCTAGGATGTTAGCCAGGGAACAGGGTTGTATGTTAAAGTGGCCAATAGAAAAGATTTTCTGGGTCACTTGTGAGCTTTGGGCGGGTGGCTCATAGACTGTGGTGTCTGAATATATACACTTGTCGCAAAGAAGTGGCAATGATTCTGTGTGGCAACTCATGAACATCAGAATTATTGAACTGAATGATGCAAACTTGTTGTCTAGTGGAGCACACTGGATTGGAGTCTACCAATATGAGGTAATTGCAGAGAGCGGTGGTCTGAACACAAAAAACAAGGTGACAAAGTTGATTGATGAGGGAAGGGCTGTAGATGTCATATACATGGACTTCAGTAAGGCGTTTGATAAGGTTCCCCATGGCAGGCTGATGGAGAAAGTGAAGTCACATGGGGTCTCGGGTGTGCTAGCTAGATGGATAAAAAACTGGCTAGGCAACAGGAGACAGAGGGTAGTAGTAGAAGGGAGTTTCTCAAATTGGAGACCTGTGACCAGTGGTGTTCCACAGGGATCTGTGCTGGGACCACTGTTGTTTGTGATATATGTAAATGATTTGGAGGAAGGTGTAGATGGTCTGATCAGCAAGTTTGCAGATGACACTAAGATTGGTGGAGTAGCAGATAGTGAAGGGGACTGTCAGAGAATATAGCAGAATACAGATAGACTGGAAAGTTGGGCAGATGAATGGCAGATGGAGTTCAATCCGGGCAAATGCGAGGTGATGCATTTTGGAAGATCAAATTCAAGGGCGAACTATACAGTAAATGGAAAAGTCCTAGGGAAAATTGATGAACAGAGAGATCTGGGTGTTCAAGTCCATTGTTCCCTGAAGGTGACAACGCAGGTCAATAGGGTGGTCAAGAAGGCATATGGCATGCTTTCCTTCATTGGGCGGGGTATTGAGTACAAGAGTTGGCAGGCCATGTTGCAGTTGTATAGGACTTTGGTTCGGCCACATTTAGAATACTGTGTACAGTTCTGATTGCCACATTACCAAAAGGATGTGGATGCTTTGGAGAGGGTGGGGAGGAGGTTCACCAGGATGTTGCCTGGTATGGAGGGTGCTAGCTATGAAGAGAGGTTGAGTAGATTAGGATTATTTTCATTAGAAAGATGGAGATTGAGGGAGGTCCTGATTGAGGTCTACAAAATCATGAGGGGTATAGACAGGGTGGATAGCAAGAAGCTTTTTCCCAGAGTGGGGGACTCAATTACTAGGGGTCATGAGTTCAAAGTGAGAGGAGGAAAGTTTAAGGGAGATATGCATGGAAAGTTCTTCACACAGAGGGTGGTGGGTGCCTGGAACGCATTGCCAGCAGAAGTGGTAGACGCAGACTTGTTAGCGTCTTTTAAGATATATTTGGACAGGTACATGGATGGACAGGGAGCAAGTGGACACAGACCGTTAGTAAATAGATGACAGGTTAGACAGAGGATCTTGATCGGCGCAGGCTTGGAAGGCCGAAGGGCCTGTTCCTGTGCTGTAATTTTCTTTGTTCTTTTATTCTTTGTTCTATTTTGGGTGGGTCAGCAAAAATATCTCCAATTTTGTGGGTTGCTTCTGTTGTCCCTATTTCGAACTTAAGATTGTAAATGGTGCCCAAGGGCTGTTATTTGCATGTTAAGGGAGAAACAGCCAAGCATATCAGGAAGCCGTAAATCTATTCCTGGTGTTTATGAAGCAGTAATGTTGCCAACCTGGTTGTTTCTGCCCAGTTACTCACAAAAAATATAGGTTGAAATTGATCCCAATAATTTTGTAACCTTCCAGATTTGCTTTTACAAATATATTAACATAAGAGCAATAATAATGTATTATTGGTATATTAACACCTTGTCATAGGCCCTGGAGTACAATGACTTTATACAGCCTTCAGAAGCATAAAATTACAAATAAGATTCAGAGACAGTAGGAACTGCCAATGCTGGAGAATCTGAGATAACAAGGTATAGAGCTGGATGAACACAGCAGGCCAAGCAGCTTCAGAAAAGCAGGAAAGCTGATGTTTTGGGTCTGGACCCTTCTTCAGAAAATATACTTTATAAAAACTGAAAAAAATGCTGATGCTAAAAGTCAGAAACAAAAACAGAAATTGCTGGAAAAGCTCGGCGGGTCTGGCAGCATCTATGGAGAGAACACAATTTCTGAGGAAGGTTCACTGGGCTCGAAACATTAACTCTGATTTCTCTCCACAGATGTTGTCAGGCCTGCTGAGCTTTTCCAGCAATTTCTGTTTTTTTTTACTTAATAGACTTCACAGGAGCATTATAAAACAAAACATGGCATCAAATCAGAAGAGGAGATATAAGGTCTGATAATCAAAACTTTGGTCAAAGAGTTCAGTTTTAAGAATTGTCTCAAAAGAGGAAAATAAGGTAGAGAAATGGAGAGCTGTAGAGAAGAAACTAGATATCCCAGGCTTGGAAATTCCACCGAAGGCCACCAATGGCACAGCATTTTGTTTTATCCATTCATACGATGAGAGCATCACTGACTGGTTCTGGATGTGAGTTTGCTCGCTGAGCTGGAAGGTTAGTTTTCAGACGTTTCATCACCATTCTGGGTAACATCATCAGTGAGCCTCCAATGAAGTGCTGGTGTTATGTCCCGCTTTCTATTTATATAAATAGAAAAGAATTATAAATAGAAAGCGGGACATAACACCAGCGCTTCATCGGAGGCTCACTGATGATGTTACCTAGAATGGTGACAAAACGTCTGAAAACTAACCTTCCAGCTCAGCGAGCGAACTCACATCCAGAACCTCAACCTGAGCTACAAATCTTCTCAAAACTCACTATCACTGACTGGACTAGTATTTCCTGCCCCTTCCTTGTTGCTCTGGAGAAGGTGGTGGTGAGCTGCCTTCTTGAACCACTGCAGTTCATATGTTGTAGGCAGACCTACAATTACATCAGAGAGGGAGTTCCAGGATTTTGACCCAGAGACACTGAAGAAACAGTGATATATTTCTTAGTCAGGATGTTGAGTTTCTATGATTCAAGAGGTCAAAATTTGATGAGCATGCAGACTTGAAAGTTGTTGATCCAGAAGATATCACAAAAATAGTGAGAATATGTAAAGATTTGAAAAGTATTAGAATATCAAAATGTTCCTTGACAAAGGACTATTGTCAGTCCCTGAACAAGGCCATGGGACAAGTCTGAGGGAAGACTTAATAAGCAGGGTTTCGGATAACCCCAAGTTTATAGAGGGTATAATGTGGAAGAACAACAGTTGTGTGTTGGAACAGTGAAATCCAGAGGTGACAAAGCCACAAATGACAATTTCAGTAGCAGATAAACAGCACAGCATTACTGGGGTAGAAAAAAGTGTTCTTAATGTTGGCACAAATTTATGATTGGAAAGTTACCTCAAGGTCAATGATGCTCCCAAAGTAGTAAACAAGCTCATTTATTTTGGATAGATAAAAGCAAAATGCTCTGGATGCTAGAGTTCTGAAATAAAGATAGAAAGTCGTAGAGAAGTAGACATGGACCTGGTAGCATCCCATGGAGAGAGAAATAAAGTTAACATTTCAAGTCTGATATGACTTGTTCACATAGTCTGGATGGAGTTGGTTGCTAGGAAATTAAGTTTGGAAAGAAGACTGAAAAAAACGGCTTCACTATTCTCTCTAGCTATTTGGAGGAAATTTGTGTTCATTTAATACTGTATGTTGGATAAGCAGTCTGCTAATTTATCAATGGTCAGGAGAGTAATGATGAAGTAGAGCTGAATATCATCTCAGTACATGTGGAAACTAATGTGCTCTAGTATGATGCCACCAAAGCAGCACATAGAGGAGAAATATGAAGCTAACAAGGGAATAGTTCGAGCTACAACTGGAAGAATTCAAAATCTAGAAGAATCCATAGCTGAATCTCTAAAGAGAGAGCTCAGAAGAGCCAGGAGCAGACATGAGAAGTTGTTGGCGGATAGGATCAGGGTAAACCCTAAGGCTTTCTATAGTTATTTAAAGAATAATAGAACGACAAAAGTAAGATTAGGGCCAATCAAGGATAGTAGTGGTAAGTTGTGAGTGGAGTCAGAGGAGATAGGAGAAGCACTAAATGAATATTTTTCAACAGTATTTAGTCGAGAAAACGACAATGTTGTCGAGGAGAATACTGAGATACAGGCTACTAGACTAGTTGGGATTGAGGTTCACAAGGAAGAGGTGTTAGAAATCCTACAGAGGGTGAAGATAGATAAGTCCCCTGGGCCGGATGGGATTTATCCTAGGTTCCTCTGGGATGCCAGGGAGGAGATTGCCGAGCCTTTGGCATTGATCTTTAACTCGTCATTGTCTACAGGAATAGTGCCAGACGGCTGGAGGATAGCAAATGTGGTTCCCCTGTTCAAGAAGAGGAGTAGAGACAACCCTGGTAATTATAGACCAGTGAGCCTTACCTCAGTTGTTGGTAATGTGTTGGAAAAGGTGACAAGGGTAGGATTTATATTCATCTAGAAAAGAATAAATTGATGAGGGATAGTCAGCACGGTTTTGTGAAGGGAAGGTCGTGCCTCACAAACCTTATTGAGTTCTTTGAGAAGGTGACCAAACAGGTAGATGAGAGTGAACTGGTTGATGTGGTGTATATGGATTTCAGCAAGGCGTTCGATAAGGTTCCCCACAATAGGCTATTGTACAAAATGCGGAGGAATGGAATTGTGGGAGATATAGCAGTTTGGATCGGAAATTGGCTTGCTGAAAGAAGACAGAGGGTGGTAGTTGATGGGAAATGTTCATCCTGGAGAACAGTTACTAGTGGTGTACCACAAGGGTCGGTGTTGGATCCACTGCTGTTTGTCATTTTTATAAATGACCTGGATGAGGGCATAGAAGGATGGGTTAGTAAATTTGCAGACGACACGAAGGTCGGTGGAGTTGTGGATAGTGACGAAGGATGCTGTAGGTTGCAGAGAGACATAGATAAGCTGCAGAGCTGGGCTGACGGGTGGCAAATGGAGTTTAATGCAGACAAGTGTGAGGTGATGCACTTTGGTAGGAGTAACCAGAAGGCAAAGTACAGGGCTAATGGTAAGATTCTTAGTAGTGTAGATGAGCAGAGAGATCTCGGTGTCCATGTACACAGATCCTTGAAAGTTGCCACCCAGGTTGACAGAGCTGTTAAGAAGGCATACAGTGTTTTAGCTTTTATTAATAGAGGGATCGAGTTCCGGAACCAAGAGGTTATGGTGAAGCTGTACAAAACTCTGGTGCGGCCGCACTTGGAGTATTGTGTACAGTTCTGGTCACCGCATTATAAGCAGGATGTGGAAACTTTGGAAAGGGTGCAGAGGAGATTTATAGGATGTTGCCTGGTATGGAGGCAAGGTCTTATGAGGAAAGGCTGAGGGACTTGAGGCTGTTTTCATTCGAGAGAAGAAGGTTGAGAGGTGACTTAATTGAAACATATAAAATAATCAGAGGGTTAGATAGGGTGGATAGGAAGAGCCTTTTTCCTAGGATGGTGACAGCAAGCACGAGGGGGCATAGCTTTAAATTGAGGGGTGAAAGATATAGGACAGATGTCAGAGGTAGTTTCTTTACTCAGAGAGTAGTAAGGGAATGGAACACTTTGTCTGCAACGGTAGTAGATTCGCCAACTTTAGGTACATTTAAGTCATCATTGGATAAGCATATGGACGTACATGGAATAGTGTAGGTTAGCTGGGCTTGAGTTCGGTATGACAGGTCAGCACAACATCGAGGGCCAAAGGGCCTGTACTGTGCTGTAATGTTCTATGTTATGTATGATTTCATTAATAGACAAATACAGATATGGTGACCTCAAGTCAGATTTTATAAAGCACAAAATACAGAAATATTGCAGGAATTTCTGCTGATTCGTTGTCATACTAAATACAGTCCAAAGTAAATCAGATTCTAGAGAAAGAAACGGGTGAAGCGGACATCCAGAAGTAACACAGATACATGCCATAAGAAAAATATCAACCTTGGCAGTGGAGATCCTGTGTATTTAATTCTCAAGGTACAAAACCACAAAGACAGAGATGGGAAACCCATATACCAAATAGGTTAGGCTTCAAACACAAAGGGCAAAATCTTCCCAATACCTGAATGATGTGGGCTTTGGCAAGAAGTTTGGGAAAAATGAGTGAGGTATCAACAAGGTCCTCTCAACATCAAGATAAAGTGTTCCATTTTCTAAACAGATGTTGGATAAGATTCTCACTAGTGAGTGGCAAGAAGCCTGTTAGCATGGATTATCATTCATCTTTATCATCCATATTATTACTTAATCTTACATCATTAATATGTAGTCTTGCATGTCATAACCCACCAGATAGAAACTAGAATGCCAAGCATTCACAACATAAAAGTCTGAGTATCTGAGGACTCTCATTCACACATGCTCCTCTGGACCTTGATCCTGGACACTTGGTGCCAACATCTCAGGGCATGCTGTATGGGTAGCTGTTCACATGCCCCATATACACATACAATGACATCTGATATGCACTAATACTGCATCATTATAGCACATTTCTGATCCATTTACAGTACATGTCTGCACTACCATGCTACACTTTGGAGTGCACTAGCATCCACCATTGGAATGCTCCAGCAAGGACACATCGTGCATGGAAAGTGACATCCAGCTCATAGATTGGACCAAGATCCATCTCAGGACTGCTCACTCACTCTCTCGGTATTCATTCGATTTGTGCCTACGTGGATGCTCACTGTATATCTTTTTTCACTTGCACTTTAGCACTGACAAAAGATCAGTCATTTTGTCATGGTTGTCTGCAGTCATCTGACAAATGGTTGGACATGTTGCTATGTCATTGATAACAATGCTTGTCATCTGCATTCACACCAAACACATTTTGTGTGCTTCAAGCAAACAGCATGCCTCACATACTAAAGGTGGAGTTCTCAGCCAGCCTTTCAGGCAGCAAGTCCTAGTACAGTTAAGCAAGGGCAGCCTCTGATATCATTCCAGGGCCCTGGGCACGGTTAGTTGGCTGCTCAGACGGTCAGGGTTAATGTGTCAGTACTTCTACAATCTGGAGACTGGGATCCCATGGTCAGCTCCATGGTTCACATGCAACTTGTCCAAGAAGTCATGGAAATACAGTCAGAGGTCTGCACAAATATTGGTCAGAGGTTTGGTCGCTTATTGTTTGGGCCTGTCGAGCCAAGTTGCTCAAGGTGGTGGCATGATCAGTGCTTGGTTTCCGTCCACTAACAGTCAAGAAGGTGAAATCAGGGACCGTTGCTGTGGGATGGAAGCTGGGCATCTTAATTGTGTGGACTGGAGGCAGAATGCTGGGATGCGGGTTGAATTACAATTGTGAAGGGTGGCAACTCAATATATAAGTAAGGGTGATGGTGAAACATTGAAAGGAAATGGGTATTGTAGGAGGGAGATTCATCGACTCAAACCAGACCCTGGATTCGAGGGGCAGCATAGGGACTACTAGATCTGGAATGTTTACTCACTGTGCCTGGGATGGGGATGTGGGTGAATGGGAATGGTAAAGTAGGATGTTGAAGATTTAGATAGTTACGGGATTTGGGGAAGTTTGAAGCTTATGGGCTTGACAGGGAAGGCTACCATGTAGATAATATTTACATTTGGGACTTCACCAATATTAAGAGGATGAGCCTGAAATACTTTGCTTGAAGAGTAACTACTGTTTTCGTTCCATTGTGCTGCAATATTCAATGGAGTTGAATGTGGCTGTGATCATTACCCACAATGGGGAAGGTAAGCTTTCCATTCTGTGAGGAAGGGGGCTTCGATTTCAAGCAGTGCGAACCTCTTCAAAGGGAACAGCATCACGCAGACACTGACAAACTGAAGTTGATTTATATGTGTAAACACTACATGCTATGTGACCCTTTGGCATTAACCTACTGGGCACAGTCCAAATCCTTGGATCAAGAGCCCTTGGCCATATCATGCAACATTACAAATCAATCCCACTAAAAGATGTGATCACTAGCAGTCTTTTGCTACCAGGGACCAATGTGGTAAATATAGTTATTTGCACAGATGTGTAGTATTAAGAGTGAAGGTAAAAAGCAATGGGATGTTGCTGCAGTATGAGTCTGAAGGAATCTGAAAGGGTTAATTCTGAGGAGTGTCATAAGAACCACCTATTATGGTGATGTCAAGTAGAATTATGGGCAGAACAGCTGAGGATCTCAAAGGAGTGACACCTTACATCTGGTCTTCCCCACAGCTTCCTTAATACTGTCTATCATATCAATGTAACTTGTAATTGATTGCTAAAATGCAGTAAAATATGGCTGTGTCTCCTGACACTCCCAAAGGTTCTCATTGTGCGTGCAGAAAATACTACACGTGTGCATGTTGGTGAAACACCCTCCTAGTAAAAACACATGGCAGCACCCAAATAAACACAATATGTGTGAGCAAACAGGGTGTAATGATGCCATGAGCAGGTGTATTACACATATGCATTTTGTACATTTTGGAGGTGTCAGCAGAGTTCTCATAAAATAAAGCTTGTTAACTACAAGAGACTTCTACTTATAGAGTCAAAGAAACAGACCCTTTGGTCCAACTCATTCACACCAACCAGACACCCCAATGTGACCTAGTCCCATTTGGCCCATTTCTGCCTTATTTATATGCCCATCCAGGTGCCTTTTAAACGTTGTAATTGTACCCTCTTCCGCCAGTCCCTCTGGCAGCTCATTCCATACACGCACCACCCTCTGTGTGAAATGTTACCTCTCAGGTCTTTTTAAAATCTTTGCCCCCACACCTTAAACCTATTCCTTCTATTTTGGACTCCTCTACCCTAGGAAAAAGATCTTGGCTATTCACCCTATCCATGCCCCTTGTGATTTTATAAACCACAACTCCGATGCTCTAGCCTATTCTGCCTCTCCCTAGAACTCAAGCCCTCCAGTCCTGGCAACACCTTTGTAAATCTTTTCTGCACCCTCTCAAATTTGGCAATATCCTTCTATAGAAGGACCTTCTAGAATCGTATGCAGTATTCTAACAGTGGCCTCAGCAATGTCCTGTACAGCCGCAGCATGACATCCCAAATCCTACACTCAATGTTCTGAACGCAAGAAATGGTGTTCCTCCACCATACTAAAGTGGTGGCTTCTAGTATACAATATCAAGTGATCAAATTCAGCTACCATCGATGTTAAAGCATATGTATAGTTTGTAATCACTTAAGAATATTAAGATTCAAATGATTAATTAATAACCTGTGTTCTTAAATTAGATTTAATTCACAAAAATTCTCTGATGTATTGAAAGATGTTAAAGAGGCCATATGAATAATCAGTAATAGTGTAAAAGTTTAATTTTATATCAATACTTCCCCTCTTCAACACCAGCACATTTTGAAGAAGAAAGGTCCTTTCTGAAGAAGGGTCCAGGCCCAACACATCAGCTTTCCTGCTCCTCTGAAGCTGCTTGACCTGCTGTGTTCATCCAGCTCTACACCTTGTTATCTCAGCATGTTTTGACTGTTGTAAGGCATGATCTGCAGGATGTGGTACAGCAATTCAGCAAGGTTGCTTCCACAGTATTTCCCTCCACTGCAATCTACCCAGAAGGACAAGAGCAACAATGTCCACAGGAATTATCTCAACGTTCCTGCCCATGTCATACTCAATGTTAACTTGGAATACATTACTACTCTCCCTTTGGCCAGTATCCTGATATTTCTTATTTAATATTGCCACAAAGACTGAATGGTTCTCGTAGATGTCAACCCCCCCACACCCAACCAGACAAGCATCTCAGAAATCTAGAAACCTTTAGCATTATTTCCAACATTTTGAAAAAGATTTATTTTAAATGTGTTGTTTTCGAACTCCCCCATTGTAAATGGTGGAAGTTTACTCCAGTTGAGTGGATAATCTCATGGATATGCACAAGGTATGATAAGGGCAACGAATTATTCCAGATTGCCTGTATCAACAAAAGATTTCCACAAGTTTGCCCAAGAATCTATCTAAACCTGAATTGCCACACCATTAACATGGTCTTTAGGAAAGCTGGAGATTGCCTTCATTTTTGGATGACTCCTATAGAGGTGCATAGCAGAGATATTCAATTTTATTTCTGATGCTGCTTTTCCAAAGTTCAAGGAAAAGTCGATAGCACCCAGATTACCTGTGGGCTCTTTGATGAACACGTTGCTTTCCTAAACAAAAAGGGGTCAAATTTCTAGTATATACTTGTAACTATCTCAAATATATTCTCTACACCGAAATAAAAATTTAAAATGCATCCATCAACTTGACAATGTATTCAGGCGATTATAAGATTTGAACAAAAGACTTTGTTTTCTTTGTAGGTTTGGTAGGATGTTGAATGAACTTGCAAACAAATAACTTATATTGCAATTGTTTGCTGTGTCTTTCACAACTTCTTTATTTAAAGAAGATGTGGCGAAGGTATTCCAAGATGACATTTGTCTATTTCTAGAAAGCTTGGAACTCAGGGTCATGAAGATCAGGACTCTGAGAACCTACAAGTGCTTAGAGCAAGGCAAGTTGACAGATAGATTATTGGAATATATTACTAACTTAGTTTGATTTAGCTTCATTTATTCCTCTGCAGAAGTGATCCATATTCTTCTCGGACTAAAGCAATTAATAAATCTGCCCAGCCTTCATGTCATATTGAATTATTCTATGTTGATATATCAGTCATTTTTTAAACAAACATACAATGTAAACATAACCAAAATAATTGTATGTAATAAAATCACACGATAGAGCAAGTTTAAAAGCAAATAGTTATTTTCTTATGATATTTCTGTTCACTTTCAGTAAAATTGCCTTCTGAAAAGAGCATTTCCTTTGTTATCAACACATCCCTTCCTATAGCCTGTCTCAGCACTTTTCGTAGATATCAACTGAAGCCAGTGCCACAATGATCTTTTGTGACTATGGTGATCCTCATTTCTTAATAGCTGAGTTCTGAACTTGCGCAACTGCTTGTGAAGTTTTGCTTTGCCTGTGTACTTTACAAATAAGCCTCTGAGGAGATAGAAATCTAATGCCAGTCTGCTCTGCTGGTACAGGTCCCAACTTCAGGTGGCAAATCATCAGCAGAAAATGGGATACCTGAAAGTTTCAGGCATATTTGTACTGCAAGTAAGCATCAAGTGATTGAAGATCAGAATGTTAGATATTCTGAAAACATAATCTATTGGATCTCCTCGGCTTCATCTGTGTTGTTGATGAAGAGCAGACATTGACATACTGGATCACTTCTGCAGTTCTGGATGGAAATTATCATCAAATTCTTTAGCTTTCCAGATGTAATTACATGTATCTGGGAGGTCAAATTTAGTACCTACACTTAGGTTCTGAGTCCACTGGTTGCTTGCCCTATTATAATCACACAACAATCTGCACAACATTTCTCTCTGTCTTGTCAACTATCTTAAATTTTGTCCTCAGGTTATTAATCTATATGCCTGGAAACAGTTCTCCTTATTTACTCTATCAAAGCCTTTCAAGATATTGAACAGCTCTAACAATGCTCATAACTTTCTTTGCACTAAGACAAGCAGCGTTAAGTTGTCCATGTAACTAAAATCACTACTCCCTAGAGTCATCACAGTAAATCTCTTCTGTAACTTTTCAAAGGTTTGACATGCTGCGTAAAGTGGAATACCCAGAATTAAACACAATATTCCAAATGAAGCTAAATCAAATTAAATTTTACAACTCCAAATTCTAGACAATATGCCAAGAAAGTAAAAAATAAGTCCAGACTCCAGGACATAGTGTGCTACATACCTACTTCTAAAACTTCCCACACACTGCCCAGTAACAATTGGCATATTTAAACATATATTTCAGAGTCAATGTCTATTTGATCCATTAGTAACATCAGGTGAGAATAGTCATGATCTTGGCTGCATTGGTCTGCCATGTTCCATTGTGGATTTTCTCCTGTAATGTTGTGCTATTCATCTTACCTAAGGTTGGCCTCTAAGGCAATCATCTCATTAAATAATGTGGAAAGAAAGGCAGAAGTGCTTACTGCTGCCAGGACTTTGTGGCGTTTATGCCATACCACTATATTTAATCCCCAAGATGCTGTAAGCCAGGTACTTCTTTTCAGACTGTTATTCTGTATTGTTGTCCACAATGAAATGGCTAGCAAAGGCATTTAAGCCAATTGGTTCACCTGGCAGCACTTTGTGCTACATGAATAGCTTTAGCAAAACTTCCTACGTTTATACTCCATATCCTACGAAATAAAGACCAACATTCCATTTGCTTACTTATTACCTGAATTTGAATGCAAGCTTTCTGTGATAAGGACTCCTGAATTCTTCTTTTCTGTAGTTTTCTGCAGTCCTTCTCTATTTCAAGAAGGCAGCTCACCATCACCCTCTTGAGGGCAACTAGGGATGGGCCAGAAACGCTGGCCAGCCAGCAACACTCATATCCCACAAATGGTTAGCCCAAAAAATTTAAATGACATTCACCTCCTGTAGTCTCCCTGCCAATGTGCATAAACTCAAATTTTGTCATATTTTATACCATCTACCAAGTTTTTGCTCACTCACTTAACCTGTCTATATCCCTCTGCAGACTTTCTCTGAAATCCTCACTACTCACCTTTTTGCTTATTTTAATGTCATTTATAAACTTGGCTACAGCATATTCCTCTACTGGCACTTACATATATATTGTAAATAATTTTGCGTTCAGCATTGTTACCTTTGACACTCCACCTGTTCCAGATTGCCATCCTAAAAATGACCCCTCATCCCAACTCGCTGTCTTCTACCAGACAGTCATGTGTATATAATTATTTCCAAACCCATAGGCATTTATCTTGTTAAGTAGACTAATGTAAGATTGTTATCTCATGTCTTCTGAAAATTATAATGTATGACATCCACTGCTTGCCCTTTACCTATGCTGCTTGTCACTTCCTCAAAGAATTCTATTAAATATGAAAGGCATGACTTTGCCTGCTTGTTCATATATTTCTAAATTGTCTGCTGGTACATTCTTTATAATAGACTTGAATACTTTCCCATTAACAGATGTTGAACTATAGCTGGTCTATAGTTACCTGACTTTTGTCTCCTTCCCTTTTTAAATAAATGTCTTACTGAATGGTACTGAACATTGTGCAATCATTAGCAAACATCCCCAATTCTGAATTTGTTTTGGGGGGAAGGTCATTCATTAAGCATCTGAAGATGGTTGCGTCTACCCTGAGGAACTGCCACAGAATCTCATGAAGCTAATATGACCATCTTCTTATGTGCCAGGTTGTGTCTCCAATCGCTAATTTGACTTCTGATACAGAGAGTTTACCCTTGATTTTCTTTGACTCCAGTTTTATAAGGGCTCCTTGATACCACATTTGGTCAATTGTGGCCTTAATGTCAAGCGCTGTCATTCTTACTTCACCTCGAGAATTCAGCACTTTTGTCCATTTTTTAACCAAGGCTGCAATGAGGTCAGGAGCTCTGGCAGAACCTACACTGGATGTCAGCAAGCAGGTTATTGCTGAGCAGATGCTGCTTGAAAATACTGTTGATGACATCTTCCATCTCTTTACTGATGATCAAGAGTGGACCGATGGAGCAGGAATTGGCCAGATTTATATTTGTCTCCTTTTTTATATACAGGACATCCCTGGACAATTTCCCACATTGTCAGGTAGGCCAGTGTTATAACTATACTGGAAGAGCTGGGCAAGGGGAGTAGTAAGTTTAGTGACATTGCCAGAATGATACCAAGACCTATAGCCTTTTCACTATCCAGTGCCTCCAACCATTTCTTGATATCACATAGAGTGAATCAAGTTGTTTGAAGACTGGTACCTGTGATGCAGCGAACCACTGAAGGAAGCCGAAATTCATTATCTACTCGGCATTTCTGGCTGAAGGTTGTTACGAATGTTTCAGCTTTCTCTGTTGCACTGATGTGTTGGGCTTTTCCATCAGTGAGGATGTGGATATTTATGAAGCTTCCTCCACCAGTGAGTTATTTAATTGCCCACCACCATTCACAACTGGATATGACAGGGCTGCAGAGTTTAGATCTGATACATTGATTTTTGGCTTGCTTAGTTCTGTCTGTCACTTGCTGCTTATGTAATTTGGCATGTAAGTAGTCTTGATTGGTAGCTTTACCAGGTTGAAACCTCATTTTTATGCATGCCTGATACTGGTTCTGGCCTGTCCTTTTACATTGTCTATTGAACCAGGATTGATACACTGGGTTGATGTAATGGTTGACTGGGGGGACTATGCCAGGTCACAAGGTTGCAGGTTATGATAGAGTACTTTTCTGCTGCTGTTGATGGCCCACAGTGTCTGCTGGATGCCCAGTGTTGTGTTGCTAGATCTGTTTGAAGTCTGCCACACATCACAACAGAAAGTATTCTTAAAGTTAAGGCAGGACTTTGTCTCCACAGAACTATGTGGTCACCACTCTTACTAATACTTTAGGGTGGCACGGTGGCTCAGTGGCTAGCACTGCTGCCTCACAGCACCAGGGACCCAGGTTTGATTCCAGCCTCAGGTGACTTGTCTGTGTGGAGTTTGCACATTCTCTCCATGTCTGCGTGGGTTTCCTCCAGGTGCTCCGGTTTCCTCCCACAGTCCAAAGATGTGCAGGCTAGGCGGATTGGCCATGCTAAATTTCCCGTAGTGTTCAGGGATGTGTAGATTAGGTGGGTTATAGGAAGGATCGGTCTGGGTGGGATGCCTTGAGTGTTGGTGTGGACTTGTTGGGCCGAAGGGGCCTGTTTCCACACTGTAGGGGTTCTTCTCTTTGATTCATGAGCAGATGCATCTGCAGCCGGCAAATTGGTAAGGATAAGGTCAAGTATGTTTTCCCCTCTTGTTGGTTCCCTCACCACCTACCTTACAGGTACGTCCCTTAGGAGAGGACCAGTTCGATCAGCTGTGCTGCTGCCAAGCCACTTTTTGCAGTGGGTATTGAAATATCCGACACAGAGTGCATTTTGCACCCTTGCCATCTACAATGCTTCCTCCAAATGTTGTTCAAAATGGAGGACTACTGATTCATCAGATTCGGGATATGTGGTATGTGGTAATCAGCAGGAGGTTTCCTTGCCTATGTTTAACCTGAAGCAATAAGAGATCATGAAAAGTGTAGTCAATGTTGAGGGCTCCGAGAGAAACTCCGTTGTGACTTCATACCACTGTGCTGCTACCTCTGCTGTGTTTCTCCTGCCAGTGGGACAGGGACTATCTAGGGATGGCAATGATGGTGTCTAGGACATTGCCTGTAAGGTGTGATTCCATGAGTATGATTATTTCAGGCTGTTGCTCGACCCGGCTATGAGTCAGCTCTCCCAATTTTGTCACTTTCTCCCTTAGTAAGGAGAGCTTTGCAGCGTCGACAGTTGTCTTTTCCAGTGCCTAGATTGATTCCAGGTGATAATTCAATTTCACTTCTTCTTTGAGGCTTTGTAGTGATTGATACAACTGAGAGGCTTGCTAGGCCATTTCAACTACATTGCTGTGGGTCTGGAATCTCATGTTGGCCAGACCAGGTAAGGATGGCTAATTTCATGACACGAGTGAGTTGGATGGTGATTTTTTTCTGACTATCAATAATGTGTTCCCTGGCCAACATCTCTATATCAGGCTTGCTGCAGTGCTTCAACTGCGGATGCTGTAAATCAGGAACTGTGACCCTTCCTCAGGACCCAAAAATGTTAACTCTGTTTTCTCCTTCACGGATGCTTCCAGACCTGCTGAGCTTTTCCAGCACTTTGTTTTTCTTCCTTATCATTACATGAACTGCTACCACACGTAACCCATTGGCAGCCACTAATAGTGCCCATTAGCAGCTATTCATTTCCTCAGACTGACCTATACCCACTGCTGTGTCTGTCCAACTATTTTTCTCTCTGTTTGGCCTCTCTTTTCACCTATCGTTTACTCTACCCCCTCCCCTTTCCCCACCCTATCTTCTGCATAAATACCAGCCTTTTCCAAGCTGCCACCGGTTCTGAAAAAGGGTCACTGGAACTAAAACTTTAACTCTGATTTCTCTCCACAGATGCTACCAGGCCTGCTGAATTTTTACAGCAATTTCTGTTTTTGTCCCCAGAACATCAGCTGAGTTTGAGTTCTGGACTGATAGTCAAGTGATACTACAATGAGGCCACCACCTCTCCTTTATCTACCCTCATATTGAGCTACTAGTCTAACCTTTCAGGTTATTTTATCCTTTGTTGATGCAAAGCTATTTACACATATAATATTCATACTTAAGTATCAGCACTATTTTGATAGCTCACAATCTTCTGGAAGGTGTGAGAACCAAGGAATCTTTCTTCACTTTAGCCAATATCCAATAAATTTCACTCTGTGAGTCCAACAGTATGTTAGGATATACACCCTTCATCCATGAAATGTGACAGCCATGAGTCCTCTCAACATATTCTTACTCTTTGTGGATTTTAAAAGATTGAATCATATTTGTTGTGCCATAATAACAAAATGATATATTCCTCACCAGTATACTATTGAATGAAGTAACCATTAAGTAATCCAACTACTTTTCCTTCAATCTTAAATTATTCCACCATGTTTATGTTTTCAAGTTCAAACTTTCTTTCTGACCACTCATACTATAATGGAACTGTCAAAAATTACTGCATTTACTACCTTACTTTTATTGTCATTTTGGCATCTTGTACAATGTTTAAAGTATTTGAACATTTTCTTATTGTCAGAGCTCTCTCCTTGTCCACGTAGGCACTCTATAATACATTTTTCTTCTTTATCTCCATTCTAATCTCTGTAGTCAATCATTTGGGAAATCATTTCTCTTTGATATGAACTTATCACGTAGATTTAACCAGTTTAGTAAAAAAAACTCTTCCTTTCTCAACAGCTATACTTTTAATTTGTCCTCAATTTATTGAGGTTTGTTTTCTTGAAGTCATATACATCTATTCTGTTCTTTGCTACTACCAATTTCTAAAAGATATTAAATGTAATTATATTTTCCTGAATGTAATCATGAACTTTGAAGGGACAATGTTCATAATTCGTTATGTATAAAGCTGCCTGCAGATTTTTCACAGCCTTTCCATTATTGAGCAACTATCCACTGTGATGCTGTCTCCTGAGGATCTGTGGAGTTTTGGGCCAAGAGACAGCAGCCACACTGAATGGTTGGTAGGCTAACAAACTTGTGCAGGCCACTGAATGCCCATCCAGGAGTGGGAAATGTGGCAGACATTGCCAATGTCCAATTCAGCCAATAAATGGCCAAATAAGGGCTTCTTCCCAGCCCTGCTGGCATTTAACCAACAGCAAAGGAGTTCTCTGCACTGTGTGGACAAGGTCGGAAATCACACGAATCCAGGTTGTAGTCCAACAGGTTTATTTGAAAACACAAGCTTTCGGAGCCTCAGTCCTTCTTCAGGTGTTAGTGAGAGAGGTAGTATCAGACACAGAATTTACAAGTAAAAGTTTCATACCATTGATGAGAATGCACTGAACAAATCTAAGATTCTGTTACATCTTCAATCTGTTAGAAGGTTCTAATTGATTAATATGTATATGCAAATTGCTCTCCCCATTCACACACGTGCACACACGTATACACACACACACACACACACATGAATCTATGAGGTGAATTTATGTTTGCAAATACATTTTATCTTGTTCACGAAGCTACAATTTCTAGACAGTCAGTCAATGTGGTATTTCATAAATTGCTATTTTAGAAATAAAACCAATCTGACTCCAAACTAAAACAAAAACAGATTCTAAAAAAGATTTCACACCTAACAAGCATTGTCTGATCTAAAATATCACTTCTTCTTTACACTGATAAAACCTTTGGTTATCTCAGGACCACGACTTGAAAGGAATTTGGGAATTTACATATACATATTAATCAATTAAAACCTTCTAACGGATTAAAGATTTAACAGCATCTTAGGTTACATCCTCATCAGTTGTGTGAGCCTTTGATCTTTTACTTATACATTCTGTGCGTGATAGTACCCCTCTCACTAACACCTGAAGAAGGACTGAGGCTCTGAAAACTTTCATTTTCAAATGAACCTGTTGGGCTATAACCTGGCATCATGTGATTTCTGACCTTGTCTATCCCAGTCCAACACAGGCACCTCCACACCATGCACTAAGTGGAGATCAACCGTCATGTCTTCCCAGCAGACTCCAAAATCCTTTCTGGAGACTCTCTGATCCATGGAGGAACAATGGCCACTCCAATAGCATTGCTCTGTCTGCTCTCAGCAGCCCCCAGTTCCCTCGCCAGGACCTGCCCAACTGATCCCAGCTAAGAGAACTTCCTTCAATTATTTATTTTGTTCCAGGGATAGCCCCAACAGTAATCACTGTTCCAGGTGGCACTCCTAGGCTCTATTGAATGGAAGCTTCTGTGGGAAGCCTGTGCTCCTTAATAAAGATGACAGCCTGAGTAGCACTTCTAAATTGGCGGCTGCTGGTAAAATGCAGCACCAGATCTCTACATACCATTGGAACAGGGTGCTGTGTTATATGGAGGGGATATCAGGCAGGGAAATGAATGATAGGGGTGTTTTATGGCAGGGTGTTCAGCAGCTTGGGTAATAGTCAGGTTAGGCAAGTGCATCTGGTTTGTGGAGGGTGAATGGTGATCCCAAAGTAAGTTTAGTCGATACCTATGGGTTAGAGTATAGGTTTCTGTTGTTCTTTTTCTGGGTTACTGACTAGTTTAGGTGAATTGAATCATCCAAATCTTCTGACTTTAAGGGACTTTTCTCAGAGGGTTCCAGATGCAGGGAATTGCCTATCAGAAGTCTTAAATTCTCAGGGAATTCTAATGGAGTCAGCTCTGGTGGAGATTCTGCATGTTCCTGGTATACATCTACAAACTACACTGCTCCAGTTACTATCTGGCTGTTGGAATATCAGGGCCTTGACTCCTTGCCTGAATGCATCTCTGCATGACTATAATTCTGGGTTAAAGAGCCATACATTTGCCATTATAATTGTTTAATATAACTGTAAACTTCAAAACTTTTAGGCACAGGAAACGAAATCATTTTCCAGTGTTTTATTGTCATTCATAGCCTGTAATTTTGTTAAATTTGTCCAGATGCAACCTGCACTGTATTTTCTGTTCCAATGAATGTACTTTTACGACATTAGTCAGTTATATTGAACAAAAGCTAAGCTCCTTCAATTCCATTTGAGTTTGTGTTTGAGTTTGGTATATTATTGTCTCATGTATAGAGATGTACTGGAAATGTTGTTTTGCATGGTGTACAGGCAGATTATACCGTGCAATGTGCATCAGAGTAGCAAGAGAGAGTGCAGAATATAGTACAGCAGCAGAAATGGTGCACAGAGAGAGGGATCAAAACTAACATTTGAGAGGTCATTCAGAAGTCTGATAACAGTGTAGAAGTAGCTGTTCTTGAATCAGTTTTTCCGTGTGTTCAAACTTTTTTTATCTTCTGCCTTACAGAAGAGGCTAGAAGAGAATATAACCAGGGTGGGAGGGGCATTTGATTACTTTACTGAGATAGCAGGAAGTATAGATGGAGTCATTGGATGGAAGGCTTGCTTGCGTAATGGCTAGGCTGTGTTCACAACTCTTTGTAGATTTTTGCGATCCTGGGAAGAGCAGTTTCCACACCAAGCTATCCAGATAGAATGCTTTTTATGGTGCATTTATAAAAATTGGTAAGAGTCTTTGTGGACATGCCGAATTTCTTCGTCCCCTGAGGAAGTAGAGGCATTGTTGTGCTTTCTTAGTTGTTGCATCAGCATGGGTGGACCAGGATAGATTGTTGGTGATCATCATTCCCAGGAACTTGATGCCCTCGACCATCTCCACCTCACAATATTTGATGCAGACAGGGTTGTGCTCTTCACCATGTTTGCTGAAGTCAATGACCAACTCCTTCGTTTTGCTGACATTGATGGAGAAATCGTTGTCGTTACACCATGCCACTAAGCACTCAATCTCTTTTCTGTATCCTGTCTTGTCATTGTTTGAGATCCGACCAACAATGATAATAACATCAGCAAACTTGTAAATGGAGTTAGGGCAGAATTTGGCCACACAGTCATGAGCACATAAGAAGTACAGTAGAGGGCTAATACACAGCCTTGCAGGGCACTGATGTTGAGGATAATCATGGAGGAGATATTGTCACCTACTCTTACTGATTGCAGTCTATGGGTCACAAAATCGAGAATTCAGTTACAGATGGGGGAGCCGAGACCTAGGTCTCGGAGTTTGGAGATGAGGTTGTTTGGAACTATGGTGTTGAAGGCAGAGCTATGGTCACTAAGTAGGGGCCTGATGTAGGTATCCTTGTTAGCCAGATGTTCCAGGGAAGCGTGTAGGCCAGGGAGATTGCCGTGGACCTGTTGCTCCAGTAGGCAAATTACAAAGGACCAAAGCAACTTGTGGGCTGGAGTTGATGTGAACCATGAATAATTTCTTGAAGCTCTTCATAATTATGGAGGTCACAGCAACTGGACACGAGCCATTGAGGCATGCTGCGTGATATTTCTTTGGCACTGGAATGATGGTGATCTTGAAGCAGGTGGGGCACTTTAGATTGCAATAAAGAGAAATTAAAGATGTCTGTGAATATTCCCACTGGCTGGTCTGCACAAGATCTGAGTGCACAGCCGGGGACTCCACCCAGGCTAGTCGTTTCCATGGGTTCACTCTCAAGAAGGCCGATCTAAGGTCTGCAGCGGTGAGTGTGGGTACAAGTACACCTGACACAGTTGGGATAGGTGACAGCATTTCTCTGACCTTCTGTTCAAAGCAAGCATAAAATGCTTTGAGATCATTGGGTCGGGTTGTATTGTTGTTTGTGATTCTAATTAACTTCACTTTGTAGCCCATTATGCCCTTTAAATCTTGCCATAACCAACACGTGTCTACGTGGTTAGTCTGGGACTCAAACTTACTTTAGATCTTGGCATCTCTGATGGCATTATGGAAGCTGTACCTGAACTTCCTGTAAGTGTCAGAGATATCCGATTTGAATGCATCAGACTTCAGCAGGGAGTGGATTTCCTGGTATATCCATGGTTTCTAGTTGGATTTAGATTAACTTCAACAACACTTCTTCTTCTACACACTTACTAATGAAGTCTGCAATGGTAGTGACATACTCATTTGGGTTGGCTGCTGAGTTCTTGAACATGGACCAGTCCATTGACTGTAAGCGGTCTCATAGAAGCCCTTTCATTGCCTCAGATTAATACTGCACTACTTTCTGTACTGGGTCCTCACACTTCAATTTCTGCTTGTAAACCAGGAGTAGTGTGCAGTGTGATCTGATTTTTCAAAATGCAGGATGGCGGATAGAACGGTTAGCATCTTTGATAATTAAATAACAATGGTCAAGGATGTTGAGACATCTCGTGGGACAGGAGACGTGTTGATAGTATTTTGGTAGCACGTTCTTGAGGTTGGCCTGGTTGAAATCACTGGTTACAATGAACAAAGCCTCGGGGTATTCCATCTCAAAACTTCATCAAGTGCACTGGGATGGGATGTAGACCACTGTCAGGATAGCAGAGGTGAACTTTCACAACAGGTAGTAGGGATAGCACATCACTGTAAAATATTCTAGGTTCGGGGAGCAGTAACTCGCCAGGGTCTCCATGTCTAAGCATCAGGAGGTATTGATTGGGAAGCAGACACCACTGTCCCTTGCCTTGCCTGAGGATCCCAAGCGGTCCATTTGGTGAACTGAGAAATCTTCAGGTTGTAAGGTGTAGTCAGGTATAGCAGGAGTGAGCCATTCCTCTGTAAAGCAGAGCACACAGCAATCTCTCAATTCCCTTTAGAAGGTGAGTCTAGTTCTAAGGTTATCACCTTGTTTTCAGTGGCTTGGATGATTGCTAGGAGTATTCTGAGGAGGGGGGCACTGGAGATCCCAAAGTTTCAGTCTTACCTGAGGTCTAGTGTGTCTCCCATATTCCCTTGGTAAGTGGCTGCTCTTAGTCAATCCTGGGCATTGGTAAGGGATGTTTCCTGCTTTTATGCTCCTAATGAGTCCCTGGGCACCAGACGTAGCCATAAGCATTCTGTCAGTTGGGCCTCCTCATTGTCAGGTCACTGTAGGGTCAGGTCTTGTTCCCACCTAAGATGGACCTTGGTTCCATGTTTCAAGAAGGCTTCTGATCTCTCTGGGTTGCAGTTCCAGCACCAGCAAGGTAAGTACGTGCGTCTAATGGGATCCTGGGCACTAGGCGTGTTCTCAAGTACTCCAGCGGTGAGGATGGATGGTGCTGTCTTGCAGTTGGTCTGGTTTTATAAGCAGGCACTACCGAATATCTATGAATGACAGTTAGATGACTGAAGGTGTAACTTCCATATTTAGAGGAGTGCATGATATGAATGCACTTTCCTCGAATGCACATTATTTGTGTTGATTTTTACTTTACAACACATGCTAATGAGATTGAGAGGAAATTTAGATGTGTGTTACCAGAAACAAGTTGAGGATACATTGAATATGACCCAGTAATTATCCTCATTGGTGCAAACATATATAAAGTTCAAACTTTTAAGCATAAAATCCTTAACAACATGTTCTTTCGAAGCTGTACATGCTTTGCTTGTTTTGTGAAGTGTATCTTAAGAGATCTCAACTACAGGATTCTCTGCAAACTGTTGATCCCATAGGTTAAATTTGTTATGCCAGAGTGGTATAATGAACCCATGAATAGGTGTAACAGAAAAATTTGATATTGTTTCCTGACAGTCTTCATGCAATGCAAGTAGTATAAATGGTTATGCAAGCAAGCAATAATTGTATCTGATTGTTCTCGATTTTACTTCAAAAATGATGTAATTTGCTTTTTTTAACTATCTAACTTGGAACTCATCTTTCAGTTTTGATTTTATGTCTTTTGTAAGACACAAAAGATTTTTAAATTACCTCCTGCATTTATCCAATATTTCTTGTAGCTGTACATAATCTTTGTTTAACATTTCAGTTATGGAATATTAATCAAGAGCTTGTCAACTGTCCCAGAGACCACTTAACCTATCCAAGAAGGATTACAATAGAATCAAAAGTACAACCTACTCCTTCTCCCAGCACCAAGAGGAGATTGATGACCCAGAATGTCATCATTTTTCAATGATTAGTGGATAAAAAAAAATGAAGCTTGTGATTCTATGTCTATTATTCAAAGTTATTGACATAAAGATACTTCAGAAAATAGATCACTGGATTTTCCTAAGAAGGAGAATAGAAATATTTATACTGTCTTCCCTTTTCTGCTGGAATATTGAAGTTATTTTACAATGCTCCCATCAACCTTTCTAAACCTAGTTCATCACCGCTTGTTCTGTATTTATGTAACATTCTGTTTTTGCATTTCATGTGTCATTTGATATCTCACATATAACTATTTTTAATTTCAAATAAAAAATTACAAGCTCTTATCTAACTCTGTCAGAATCTCGATATTGTCACCTTTAAATTTGTCTCATTTTAAAGTACAAATGTTGTAGGTCTGAAACAAAAAGGAAGTGCTTAATATACATAGAAAACTTAAGCATAGTTTTAGACCATAATCTGAAATTTGGAGTATGTGGAATAAAAACCATTTAGTAGCCAAATGGCAGGTAAGGATGACCTGGAGGTTAATTACTCAATTTTCTTAGTGACTCCGTCTGCTCCAAACCAAATATAAGTGAAAACAAAGTGTCGAGCTGGATGAACACAGCGGGCTAAGCAGCATCATACGAGCAGGAAAGCTGAAGATTTGGGCCTAGACACTTTAGGCCCGAAACGTCAGCATTCCTGCTCCTATGATGCTGCTTGGTCTGCTGTGTTCATCCAGCTCTACACCTTGTAATCTCAGCTTCTCCAGCATCTGCAGTTCCTATTATCTCTCTCCAAACCAAATGTACCTTTTTGCTTGAGCAATTTTCTGACTTCCACCTTAGCCAAGAAGTGTCACCATAATACTTTTAAGAAAGGTTCAAAATTTAATTTGCAACTTCTCATGTGTTGAATTATTGGTTCCAAGTGTTTCTGACTAAGTAAACAATCGAGATCTACCTTATTCTTTAGGTCATGCCTGTAGTCTTATGGCTCTATCACTTAACAAACTATCTCCAAATGGGAACTGATACTGCTGTTGTGAATTTACTGAAAGAAAATAGGTTAAGTTTCTCACATTAGCGCAATAACTTGTAAGTTGTGCCTCATCTTAAATACCATACATAGAACATGGATAGGGTTTACTCTTGCACAGCTTTTCAAAATTCTTTAACAAATGTTTTGTTTTTAATGCATAAAGGCAACAAAGTCAAATGGTTCAATTTGAATTTCTATTCCTGATGAATAAGACTAATATTTTTCACTTGCACAATTGGAAATGTTCTGTTTTTCATTAGAGCAGCTGTGATGGTGATTTAGTGTTGCAAATATAAATGTAATTTACCTCTTTTCTCCATCTAGGACTATCCTGTTTCTTTTTTGTTTTTTTATCCCCATCCTTCTTTCCTTCCTTCTTAGCTGCATGTCACCAACCTCCTTTTCTTACCTGACTTTTTACCATTCACAGCTGCTTTTGAATTTGATGGATTCCACAGATGAAGTTCTGCAGGAAGCAGCTGCTGGTTGCATCGCAAACATTCGAAGGCTTGCCCTGGCTAATGAGAAAGCCCGCTACAAATGAAAACAGTGCACACTCCACGTTTCCTTTCTCAGGAGCTATTACCTGCACAGGTATAATAAAAGAAAGATTTACTGAGTACTGCTTCTGGATGAACATGAAAGACCTTCTGTATGAGCTAAAATAAACCAGATGCTTAATGGAAACCAAAAAGCTGCTTCTGATTTCTAAAAATCATATAGAAACAAATCAATTTCGGAATAGTGCTACTATAACATGAAATACATTTTTACAAATGTAGCAAATTTATTTGGAATTCAAAAATACAACTAAGTCCTTGTTAAAAACCTGTCTAGAAGAATGAACATTTATTTACACTGGTAGATCTATTTTCTTTTCAAAATAAAGATGTCATTTTTCGTGTGTGTGTGTGTGTGTGTGTGTGTGTGTGTGTGTGTGTGTGTGTGTGCTTTCATAGTATATTAAAGATGTCTTGTGCAATTCTTTTCATTCAAAACCTATATAATCATGTTGTTGTAAAGCATTCTTCTGTTTCATCAGTTATAATCCACAGGAGAAGTCTGAATACAGAAGCAAAGATTTCACATCTGTTATTGTATTACAGTAACTGAGAACTCCTAACAGCTGCAGGATTCACTGCTTAGGGAGAAGTCAGTGCATCGACTTAAAGCCTGCAAGATTTTTAAAAAACATTTCATGCGTCTTTGCCAGCATAGCATAATTAAATACTCAGTTATGTCTGCAATCTATATGTGTAGAATATCAATGTGTGCTAGTTACTGGGAAATACATTTTGTAAAATTATTACAGTACAATGGAAGTGGGATAACATTTAACAGAGCAACAAAATTTGATATGGAAGCTGGTATGTACTTTATTGTGAATACATTTGTGCTGTTAGAAAGATATTAAAGTTCTGGAGAATGTGTTACTGAGTTGGCTTTGGCTCAGTGCTCACGAATTGTGTTTGGTTAAAAAATAAAGAACTTAAACTATTTTATTTCCAATTGCATCACCTCCCAATTTTCCATTTTAAAAGGTCTCACTACAATTTAGTACCATATTTCATAGTCAAAAAGTGACAGACTGTGCCTTTCACTTCTTAACCATCGTTGATATTGCTGAATGACTAGCCAAAGGAGAAAAGCATGTTTATATCTGTGAGTTTTTTTCTCCTTCCTCACATTTGCAAGAAGGTCCATTCTGTACCTATAAACTGTTTCTTCCAGCAAATGAGCCAGGAATTAGTTTAATTCATCAATTGAAAGCATTTGCTTTTAAGAGAGAGCTGAGGATAGTGCTCAAACATATATCCTCTGGAAAGAAGACCAATACTCTATTGCCAACTACCAGACCACCAGACTGCAGTAGTTTTATTGAGTTGTCTGGTGCTAATTAAACTAAAATCCACTTATAGGAAGGAATAGAAATAAAATGAGCATATTAATTTCAACTTCAATCAATTGTATTAAATACTTTTCAATTACTAAAATGGAATTTGAAATGACTAACCTAATAAATAGCTTGGTTACTGTTGGTTACTGTAAAGTGTGAATTACGTCTTGGATTTCCATTACCTATGATTACATGTTTGTATTACAGAACAAAATATGTTTCTGTCTGTGGTAACTGAAACAGTTGTAAACAAATGTAAAAGGAGCCCTTTATATTTAGTTACTGCACACTTTCCTTTTCTAGACGTTTGCAGTGGAAACCCAAAATTGATTGCCCTGGCTTCTTACTTACCTGCTGCCATGATTTATGAGTGCAAAATACCAATCTGCCATAAGAATATGTTCTTTTGGCTCACTTGCAAAATGTATAATTTTGATGCACACAAAACTATATTTCTAATATTTTATTAAATCTTTAAAATTAGATTTGAAATGATTCTTGTAGGTCAATGCCAAATCATTATGACATGTATAAAATATATGTACATGTTTCAGTGCAATAAACTTCATAAGAACTAATCAAAGCTCATTTTTTCCCTGATATATCCAGAATAGGTATAAGTAAACATAATAATTCCACTTGCAAATAATATTTTATCTCCTTCTGAATGTCTGATCATAACATAGCACAATTTTTTTCCTATGTTAATAAAAAATAGCAGATAGGGTTACATGATTTATAATCTGAAAAGACAAGGGCAGCACATGCCCAGGCATGCTACCACCTGCAAGTTCAGTTCCAAATCACTCAGCATCCTTTGGAACTATATTACCATTTCTTCATTATGACTGGATCAAAATCCTGGAACTCCTTTCTTAATGACATTGTGGGTCTACCTGATTCAAATGGATTGCAGCAGTTAAGGAAAGCAGAATGACAACCTTCTTAAGGGCATCTCAGAATGGGCAACATAAGCTAGCCCTGTAAATGATGCCCACTTCCTACAAGAGAATTTTTAAAAAACCCTAAGTTCCATATCATTTATAATTTTTTTAATATAATCTCAAAATTCATGGACACAATTTGAAAGGGATTTATTTCTTTTCCAATAACAATTCTTGAATGCAAGTTTGAAAACCTTGACAAAAGCATATTTCTGAAGGTGTGGAGAAACAATATCAAACAACAGAATAAAAGGCACTAGAAACAAGGGCCAAAGTCAGTTAATAACTTTCAGAGAAATATAGGTAATTTTTTTAGTGTTTCTGCTAGTGTCATATGAAGTGTATTTGAGGACTCTAGGTCTGTACTCAATTAAGAATGGAAGGATGAGAGCAGGGGATCTCACGGAAACTTACAGAATACTAAGAGGCCTGAATTGAGTGAACAAGGAGAAGAATGTTTCCCTAGTTGGAGAGACTAGGACTGATGGCACAGCCTCAGAATGAAGGACAACTCTTTAGAACTAAGATGAGGAGGAATTTCTTCAGTCAGAGGCGGGTGAATCAGTGAAACTCATTGCTGCAGAAGGCCGTGGAAGCCAAGTCATTGCGTGTATTTAAGGTAGGTTCTTGATTAGTAAGGGGATTGAGGGTTTTGGGGAGAAGACAGGAAAATGGGGTTGAGAAACATATCAGGCAGATTGAAAGATGGAGTAGACCTAATAGCCTAATTCTGCTCCTATGTGTTATGGTCTTATGGTTTGGGACAATAGTCCTTCCTTAAATAACACACAATAAACATTGATCCATTCCACTGTGAAGGGCTCTTATGGACCCCCAATAATTGTTTCATTTACCCATGTAACAGCAGTTTCAAAAATATATAACTGTGACATGCTTCAGAACACACTGAAGGTATAACAAGACAATATACTGATGATAATTATCCCTTGTGCTCCCTATGGATGAGTTTCCAAGAGCATGCAGTTCATCCTCTACCCTTCCTTTAATTCCGAACAGATATGTATCTAGTTAGTTCTTGGGATATATATACAGCACCTGTGTACTAGTAATCTATTCCACATTGTCACTAATTCTGGGGGAAGGGGAGAGGGGTGTCAGGATCTTGTAAATCAATGGTTTTCCCTGTGGTTTGTTCATTTTGTTTTTACTCCCCTAGTCCTCTATTTTTGAATGTGCAGTACAAGTTCATTACCCAGATTGCATCTATACTGTCCACTTTGCCCACATTTAAACATGTGGATTAGGATTCCTCTTAAGTTTTCTTTACTCCAATGAAAAAATTAAATTGACAGCTTAATTTGATGTTTTTTTCACAATTACATTCAAATAGCATCATCAATTAGGTTGTAGATCTGCACACATTGGATTGCATTTTTTTTAAAAAAGTGTCACAAATCTTTCAACAATTTTTAAAAAAATCTATTTGTTTCCTCATTTCCAATGTTTTCTTTTCATTATTCTGTCTGTCTTTTCTTTCTCAAGCAAATTCTTTTCCTTTTGCCTGAATTTGAAAATCTGTCAAACCAGGTTACAGTTAACTTTTGCTCCTGATAGCTTTGAAGTAATGCAAAGTGAAACAATTAATTTCCTGAAATACAGTATTAAATTCCTCTCTTTCATCGTACACAGAAAGGAAATATTGTATATCTGTATATATGATTTATTAGCTTGTGCATTGGGAAGCCATTGGAAAGAAGGTTCTGATTTAGAAACATTAGGTCTGTTTGAGGAGAACTTGCTGCTGAAATATAATTTTTAAAAAAGATAGAAAAGATGCCAGCTTGAAAGTTTGAGCAAATAATGCTAATGACTAACAATAACAAAAACATCATTTTAACTTCTCCAGAACAGTGACTAATTTAATTTGTTAAGGCATTATGCCATACAGCATTTCATATTTTCATATAAGTGTCTTACCTGCATTTCACTGAGGGCCAGTGTAGGCAGCAAAAGTAGGAAAATATTTTTGACTATACAAGAAAACAGTTGAAAATTGTAATGTCTTGAGTTTTTTCAACAATTTTTGTTTTAAGTCTGTTATTTGTGCTTCAAACTAAAACATAGCTAGTATGCTTTGACAGTTGTTATGGGACATTTGATTTACATCTCTTTTGCACTAATTTTGTAAAAGAAGTTTCTCCACCTGGTAGCACATTTCTTCTTAATGCCGCGCAATGAAAGCTGCTGTATCTATTTCAAGCACCTTATTGGCATTGATACAGAAGTGAATAGTCAGTCTTCAGAGACTGACTTGAAAAATGTCCTGTAAATTCTTAGGCATAGTCCTGCAAATGCATGTCATACACAAAATATTTTTGGATATATGCCATGCATATGCATATAATATGCCTAAGAAATCCTGAGACAGATGATCTTGATTACTGTCTTGTTAGTGAGGTCTTTAAGAACTCATTACCAAAGTACTAACCATTTAAATGTTACATTCAGAGGTTCTAAATAGATTGAATTCTGCTTTTAAAAAAGTTATACTCCATCTACAAAACATGTTCTTCTTTATTCCAATTGTCTGGATTTCATAAAATAAAGTGTATCAACTAGAAACTAAATTGGGAGCAAATTGTTTGTACCACAACTTTAATCAAAAGTCATTTGGTTCAAATTTCTCTCCTGTCTTTGTATTGTAATCCTTAGTCAAAACTCTCTATTACATCTTTGAAATTGCTTTAGGTGAGTGAAAGTAAGATTGAAACATTAGCTTAGCCCAGTGGTGGCACTCTTGAATCAGAAAGTTGTGGATTTGAATCCCACATTATCTAGAGCTAATTCTTCAATGCAGTGCGATGGATTGCTGTGCCATTGAAGATGCTATTTTTCAGATGAAATACTAACACAGAAACAGTAGTTTATTTAGCCCAGGATCTGCCATCCAGAGTGAAAATGTCATCTGACTGCACTTAAAATCTATTAAAATCACTTAAAACCTTAAAATGAACAATAATTGCATCTTGTGGAAGAGTGTTCCAAAATGTTAGCGTTCTTTCTGCTAAAAGTGTCCTTAATTTCACACCTGACAGGATCTAGCTTCAGTTTTAAACTATGGTCCCAGTTCCCAAATGGTTTGTCTCATCCTACCAATTTCCCTTAAGATCCTGAAAATGTCCATCAAATGACCTCTTAGCATTCTAAATTCCAGGAGATACTACCTTATTTTATGGAATTCCTGTGTATAATTTAATCCTTGGAGTCCACTTAGTATCCTGGTAAATCTGCAGCGCATCTGAGGTAGTATAGGGTAAATTAAATAAAGGCCGTAGCTGTCTGTGAATCTTAAAGTTATTATGCCATCAATGAAATTTTTCACATTGCCTGTTCAGTGCGTACCAAACTAAATTACTGTTCATTTGTCTTATTGCTGTTTGTAGATTCGCACATCTAGGGAGTTCCAAAATGCTTCATTGTCAATTAATCGTTTAAAAAGATACTAAATACATACAAATTATTTATTTCTGTATTTACTGTCGTTAAACATTGTCAGTATTCTGCAGTAGCGTGCCTTTCTAGCCAGTAACCTAATCCAATGTTATTGCACAGCACCCCAGCAGAACAACACTTGAGTTGTACAAATTGTTGTAGAATATGAAGTGGTAAAGCTGAGAATTTCACCTGCAGTTTCCCACATGAGAATGATCTAATCTCAGTTGGACTTTCAAAGAAGGTAATACACCAGAGGGTAACGGTAGAGTCAAAGGAATAAATCATCCCGCAGCCTTCTCAGCAAAGTCTGAATTGACGTTGGAAGCCTAGAAGAGATCTGCCGTCATACTTCGCCAGCAGCAGAGTTGGATGTGAAAGAGGAACGCTAAAAGTTGCTCTTTCTAATTGGAGAGCGGTCCAGTGTCCGGTCGCCCAAACTGTGTAGATATCAATATCCTCCTTTACATAGAAACAAATGAATTTCAAGCTAAATTTAACTGGAGAGTCAATCAAACATCGAATCGTGTATTCGGGGCACTTAAAACTTTGATATTTCCATTGTGATATTTAGGCTAAACAATGCATGAAACAATGGTGAATTTCGTCAATTTATGAACATCGCAACCGCATTCATTTCACAAAAGCTCACCATTCAAAGATGCAAATGTTTTCTCTTCAACAGTCAGTAAAGGTCCTGAAGTAAATTCAATTTTATTTTGTTTCAAAATATTACTTAAAACACCCACTGATATTAGTCCATACCTATGTCCAACAATCTGTGGAAAATATGCATGACGAGATCCTTGAAGAACATAGCCGACTCCAAACAGCACAAACCCGATCCATTCATGGAATTCCAGGATACCAAAGCATTTTTCTCCATTTCGGTCCAAGTATAATACTAAACTACACAACACTGAGCCAATACATGTTCCTCTGATTAACCTGGTGTTTTAATGCTCATCGGACGAAAGCAGTCAATGCACCACCAATTGAAATCAAAGCGCTCTTATAATGCTTTATTAACTATTTTCTACCTGTATTAACATTTCCATTTTCCTTTAAGAGTATCAAGATTTTGCAATTGTTTTATTTTAATACCACAGGCAGACATTATGACCGAAGCTGGTAACTCGTCGAAGGAATTGTCAGGATTCAACTGGGCGGAAATATACAGCAGTCAAAATGTTAATGCATTTTTAAAACATAATGGGTGCGTATATGTCCAATTAAATACACAAATATAAAAAAAACTTCCAACTTTGAAAATCCGGAAGATACAGAAAAGCGCGTTAGTGGTTTTGGGGTTGGGATAGAGAGGGAAGTGGACAGTTTAGAACCTTGGAAGACAAACAGGAGGCTGGAAAAACGCAGCAGGCCAGGCAGCATCTGGAACAAAGGAGTAGTCAACTTTTCGAGTATTACCCTTCATCAGGCGAGGAAGTGTAAAACTGACATGACTGTATTCTTTCCTGATGCGATCAAACCTCCTGTGCATGGCAAATTGGCAAGGACATCAGTTTCAAAGAAGAACCTGTAACTTTTCTTTGTGAAGTGAAACACGCTGTTTTGCAGATTTGTTAGTTCTGTCTCGTTTACAAGTGTGAGCACAGACTGTTAATACTGAAATCGCAAAGTCCGGGCTCAGGTGCGTACTCAGTTGCACAAGTGGGACCCAGTCACGGTGCCACTGACACAATGCAGTCCTGGAGAGCAGACCCTCGTGGGTGCTCACATTGTACTTTCGGGTAGTTCTTGAACATTCAGAAAAGAACCGCGGTCAATGGAATAGATAGCGCGAAACTCCCCGGACATGAACTATGCCGAAGGAATAGACCTGCCAGAATCCCGTTCTGACTTTACTGGGAACCTCCCAGAGCACTTTATGTTCAGATCATGTCAGATTTTAAAAGATCGTTTTCCGACCCGCCACACCCCAATCTATCAAGAAAGACCACAAACTGGATTCCATCACTTCTCAAGGGGCCGAGTGTGAAGTCTCCCATCTGCTCAATCGGGGAGGTCAGGGTCAGTGAATGTAACGCTTATAAGTGACTGTGACAATTCTAACATCTCTTTCGGGGATATAAACAGCCGCTTCTGGATATCAGCTAAAACCTACTGGTTTTTCATACAATCTGTAACGTTAGTATGAAACTGGTGGCCAAAATGTTTGACTTAAGCAGGCACTAAAATTTTAAAACAGTGAATGGCATAATTCAGAAAAGTTGCCAGTGAAACGCAGTTCAGAGAGCGATGTGATGACTGGTGTAAATTGCTGGAAGGCATCTCGCTGCACCGGGTTCAGTTCTTCGGCCAGGACCGTTCAATGTCAATGAATCTTGAAATAAAGCATTAACTGTCTCAATGAATTCGGCTTTAACTGCAGACAGAGCTCTCGTCTCGCGTGCTAAACACCTAACATCCCTGTGCCGCTTTCCCGAGATGAATCTACATAAAACTTTCCAACACTATACTAGACACCCTGCCGGTTATCGTTAAACTCATTCCAGATGCAAACACTGACGGCGCCGCGTCCTCAAAATATATTTCATTTTAATAAATGTTGCGCTGGGAGTTAATGAAACGTGCAGCTTCGTTTCATTCACGCCGTTATGGAGGATTGCTGTTGCAAACTCAACTTGGTTTTTGTAGCTCTCCGCAGAATAAGAGATCCTCAGCGGCTGCGTTATTTCCAAGAGAGCCGGGCAAGCTGAACCAAGTTCCTCTCTAATTCTACTTAATGAGCCCTTAAAATAAACTGGAGTTTGTTTTAAACCTGCTGCGGTTTTTGTTGCTGTTGCTTCGAATGAATCCGGTTTTTACTGGGAGCTATCTCTTCGACCGCAAACATTGCGAAGAAACAGCGCAGCCCGCGGTTTGCCCATGGCGAAAGTTTCCTCCCCTCCGCTCAGGTCTGGAGGGAGGTGGGAAACTGTTTAAAATCGTGGTTCATCCATTTACAGAATCACAATGACTTGCTAAAGAGATAATGAAGACCTCCCTATTTATTCTGCCGCTCAACCCGGTATGATTTAACACTTCGACCAAAAGAACGAACATTAACCCCTTTAAAAAGAAATATTTGTTTTTTTTAGGAAAAAAAACTGCACAGCACAAATTGCCTGAATTCATTCGGGGTCTCGCAAAGTCAGCAGCTTAGTCACCCCGGTTTGTATTTACAAAGACGGATCCTCTCCCCCAGGGCAAATATTGAAAATTAAATGTTGCTATTTCTAAAATCAAGTCTTTCGTGTTAATGCCCATCAATTTATATCCTTCCGAGCCACGCGTTTTATTTCAATTCCCCAAATTCGTATCACTCGAAATTCCAATGATAAACATCAGCTGAGAGTGATGAACTATGTGATCCCGGACACGTTATAAATGTGTAAGAAATCTGCTCTCATTCCTTGGGCACTCCGCTTTCACGCGAGAATTCCCGGCATTGGGTGAAAGCGGGGTTACCAGATGGACACCGCTCAGGCAGGCTCGTTCAAACCGGGAGCACAACGGGCGAAGCTGTCAAATTTTTCCGGCAATTGATAAGAGTCTGACAGTCACTCCCACCCCCACAAAAAAAGCTAATGTTCTCACTATAGTGCGCGGTGATGGTTGATATCTCAAATGGTATTATAGTTTATTGGCCGTGACCATGGGGATGATTGAGTTCATTCCAATAGCATTTTGTTTTACCTTGCAGACCACCAGAAATATGGCAATCTTATATTCCTGCTTCTTCAGGATGACCCTCATAAATCATCCCTGGTATCCCACAGCCGCGGCTGCATCTCTCTCCGTTTTTGGTTCACAGACTGAGCAAGCCGGAAAGTGCTGAATCTGCCCACACCCGCTGAGCACATCAGTCCATTCCTAAGTGCGTGAGTTTAGTGAAAGCTGCAGTCTCAAGGTATCTTTTAGTCAGTGAGTAGTACGATGGTGTACAGTAAAGGAAAAGGGAAATATGACAAATTTTAAGAATTGGTGGACCTGGTGTCAGTTTCCAATTTTTTAAATTTTATTTCCAGCATTTTCATCTTGAGTTCTGTTTTATTTCTGTTTGCAGTTAGTTCACTGTCACTGACAGACGGTAACATTAACCGCTATGTTCATTCACTACACTGGCGCCCTGTGAGAATTTCAAACATTTATTCGATTCTTTTTGTTAATGAGGTGGACTCAGTCAAATGTTACCTCGTGTGAAAAGGTCAATCACACGTTAACACTTGCACTCAACACTTGCAGGTAGTCAAGAACATACTGGCATTCCTATGTTTTCGATAATAACGAATTGATTGTGAACTCTGATGTTTTGTTTGGGGAATTGTAAATATTTTACCAAACCCCAAAGTACATAAAGATGTAGCTTTGGAGCCGTTTAACGACCACATCAAAACCAGATAAACTTAAATTTATAAGACAGCATTGATTCAATAGTTAGTTTTCCATGTTTATTTGTTGTCCTGATGTATTTAAAAAAAACAAGGATGACCGAAGTTTATTCAGTGAAAAAATTAGATACCAGCTGGTTCTGTTACTTCGCCAGAAAGGCCACCAGCGCTTATCGAAATATTCCGTTTCACAAGGATCTGGTGAATATCCTCTTTAACCAAAGAACTGGAATCAATTTCCCATTCAAATAAAATCATCTTTTCTGACAAGATTGTAAATGTGTTCATGGATACACAGGTAAGCTGCTAATCTTGCGCAGTTTTCAACAATTGCCAACGCTTTGAGTTTTATTTACTGTTCAGTTTCATCAGGGTGCAAAGTGTATCAAGCTGAATAGAAGCCAATGGGCCAACATACTCGAGCGCTGTCGGTGTAAGCAACGTGTGTCCACTTTAAATAAAATAAAACGAAATTTTACCATTCTTATTTAAGTGGTTTTATTCAATTAAAATTAGTTTTCCGAAAGACACGATTTTAGGTATTTGGCGTCAATCCTTTCCGAAGGAGGAATGATGTAGGGAAATATTCAAAACAAAAACTCTGAAATATAAACAAAGGATGAATTTATAATTAAGCTCCCGCTAGGAAACTCTCTACGTAATCTCTGCGATCACATTGAATGTTGGAAAAATATCAAATGCAATCGATGTTCTCAGTGGATACCTGGATGATAAGAAATGTTTCGAAAACATTAATGGATAGACTTTCAGTGCCGCATTTGTCTCGGGAAAATGAAACGAAAATGCACCAGGTCAGTCGATTTAGAACGGAAATGTTCGTCCTGGAAATGAAATAAGCGCGCTATATTTAGGAGCGAGAGAACAGGATCCTGGAAAACAGGCAGAGACAGCCTCCCGCTGCACCTTCCCGGAACCTGAGTAATGCAGTCAGTCTATGTTCAGAGACTAGGCAGAGCAGCTGGGAAACATGGGCAATGCTGTATATTCAGGTTCCGGGGTTAGAGCTGCCATCAGGGTAAATAGGAGAGAGGCGAGCGTGGTCCGTGCGGTTTCAGATCCTGACAGCGATGTGAAATGGCAATTCAACTACAGACAGGAGCTGGATTACTGCTCGTTCTCATCACTTTACCGCACTGACCGGTTCATTGTAAAGCCAAATCAGGTAATGACTTGTTTGTTGGCGGGGATCTTATTTCAACAAAACGTTCTAGGCACTCAAAAAGGAAATGTGTCCTGAACAGAATATGATTATATTAGCGACAAGAATGGCTCGGAGACTCTAGGAACTCCCCGAGGAACCTGCGAGATTTCACGGCCGGGTCTGTAGCCGGAGGTGGTGGTTCCAGAGCGGAATCAGGGAGAAGCTGGTTATTACAGTTGGCGGGACCGGCCTCAAAGTTTACCAACAGATCAGACCGACCCGTCAAAATGCAGCTAACGTGCTGCGGGCTCAGGGAGGGCACTGACTTTCCACAGTCCCTGAGTAATGAGAGACCCAAACCGAAACCCCCGCGACCACCACCCCCCCCCCCCACCCCTTTCTCATCTGAGACACCAGGTTGTAAAGGCAAAGCGTGGGTGAGCTGATCGATGTAGCTAAGCCAGTCGGGGATAGAGTGCAGCCCCGAGGCACAGGTAAGAGACTGAGTGCGGGGATCAGAAGACAGGCACGTGTTCTGTCTTTTCTAACGGTGTCTAGGAACTATTCCCTAAGATATTCCCAGAGACAAAGTGGGGGGGGGGGGGATAGGGGGTGGGGTGGTGGCGAGGCCATGATGAATGGGAGTTCCGTGGAAATATTGATGGATGATGTAGACATTCCCAAGCTCATAACCGTCGCTGCCTTTGTGATTTTGTGCGTGATATTTCTCAACCTTGTTCAGATACTCGGGAATATCGACCAATCTACTGTGAATAGGAACTCTATCTGGGTGAGCACCAATGCTGCCGTCTGACACTCACAGAAACATTCATCATTTAAAACGTTGCTGTTAGTGTGTCCGCAAGGCAGCAGAGGTCCTGGGAATTTACTGTTCGCTGTAAACCCTTAAACTTGGTTTTGCAGACAGATTTTGACTGTTTTGCAGAAATATTCCAGTAGAGCGGCCAGTTCAGGCCAGGATACAGCACGTTAGCAAACGCGCGCCGGGTCTCTCATGCTGAGGAGCGGCCCATTAAAAATGACCCTGTTTCCTGTCCCACTGGTGTGCGCTCCCGGATCACACGCCGTAGGAATTTATTTATGTTCAGGTCGAGCCTGAGGAGAAAGTTCCGATAAATTGGATTTATTTTGCAAACAGGGCTGAGTTTTGTTTTTTTTTAAAATAAATATATACCCGCTCAACGGGTGGTAATGGGAATCGAATAGTGAATGTAATGGGAGTAACCGTTTCATCTGCAGATTTCTCTCCATCAAACTTGCGAGTGGCGTGCAGTCAGGAATTGTAAACACAAAAAAAAGCGCAACATTCACTGTGAATGGTTTGCATTCTGTCTATTTTGGCAGAGGGCCAGGACCTTCCTTTGTGGACGGCAGGGGTTTATTTTCTCTTCATTTACATGGCAATTAGGGTCGTTTGAGTTTTGGTTTTGAAGTAACCAACGATTTTTTTTACTGTATGTATATATCCCTCCAGTACCCCAGGTTGAATCTTCAAATCCCGATTCGTGAGGCAGGCACTGGATCGCGCAGGAAGATGAATACAATCGTCTTCAATAAATTTACCAACCAAGTTCTTTTCGAAGAAAAGGCGAATGAGGTGGAGAGGAAAAGCAGGACCTATATGGAAGTGATGGAAGAACAAGAGCAGGAGCTGATAATTCCGGACAGTCCGTCCAGCCGGAGTCAGAGGGGTCTGCGAAACAGGAGGTCTGGGTATGACTCATTTTACTGCGGGTAACAAGCATGTGGTTAACTGGGCTCGGAAATGTAGCTGTAGATAGACGGTGAAGCAGAATTATATAGCACACACACACTTCTCGACGATACACAGCCATCATCCGTTAACAATCTGACTTTGCGTTAAGAAATCCTGAGAATAGATTTCATAAAACGGGGCATCAAGCACTCACTCTACAGAATGCAGCGCAATCCATGTCCTTCAGGCCATTAATAACAACACTTTTTTAAAAAATCCTCTCATCGCCTTATTTGATGGTTTTGCTGAAGTGACCTTTGATGGAAATGTGATGAGCAGTTTCTGATGGTATCAGCAGAGTCATTTGTAAATGTATGACGCCCACTTCTATTTTATCACTCTAAACAAGGCACCGTTCTTTGAATCGCGATCAAAACACGTTCAGGCTCCCGTTTCAAACCGGCAACAGTGAGACCCCTGACTGTGAACACATTATTGACTGTACCAAAGCAGAGTACTACGGATGCTGGAGATCTGAAACAGAGAATGCTGGAGAAACTGGGCGGGTCCGGCAGCATCTGTGGAGAGAGAAACAGAGTTAATTGTTCGAGTCTGATTATGACTCTTTTTCAGACCTGACATTATTGATCTATGTCTCGCCTCATCAAAAGTGTCTAAATAACAATGGCATTCGACCCCAAGATTTCAAAACTTGCAATCACCTTTTTACATCAGGGTTGGTCACCAATGTAAACATGTTTCTGTAGATGGTCACATGTTGCAATAATTCAGAAATAATCGTAGATCCTCTGTGTATAAGCGCATTCCAATAGAACTAGCTTTATTGACACAGAGAGGATATTTTGTAACTGATCTAAGCGTGTTTTCATATATTTCAATTCCAGCTACGTATACAATTTAAAAACACACACACACGTTTCAGTGAAAATCAAGGATTTCAGAAAAATGCACTCTGAGATCATTGTGTATTTTTATACTACGATCTTCACTGAGGATGAATTCCAGCTCATACACAACAGCTAGTTATAACCTTGACTGTTAGCAAAGATCGAGATGACAAATTGCTTGGGGTCATACGCGAAAGTTTGGCAATACCGCGATGGTCTGGCAGTGTTCAAGGGGACGTGAGTCAGAAATATCATCCCAGTCAGAATGTAAGTGTCTCTGCTTACTGGAGAAAGGGCCTTCAAATTCACAGCGACATCTACAGTACTCAATTGGAATGCACATATTCAGGCACCTTCCACATCACATACCACCGGCCAGAGGCAAATGTTACAAGCCGGCCTGCTGATCACCGCAGAGTTCACATGGACACACAGACAGGGCATTCCATTCAGCCACACAAGCTCAGACTCACAACACTTAACTCTCAGTCTTCAGCACCTAGTTGATAGATATGGCCATCTGGTTATTCCCACACTACTTTCTTTGGGAGCTTACTGTAAGTGAATTGGCTGCTACGTTTCCTACATTATCACAGCGTTTATACTTCAAACTGCTGCATTGACTGGGAAATACTTCGAAACTCCGTGAGGTGGTGACGGGGCTAAATAAATGGAGTATTTTTCCTCTATGAATGGGCAGAAGCCAAATTTGGTTCTGAGACAGACAAGGCCTGAAACAAAGACCGGAGAGGGAAGACTTCATTTATGTAGAACCTCATCGTGTCTCCCGAGAAACTTCCCAAACACTGCAGCAAAAATACATTTGAAGCAGGTTATCTATATAAAGCACGACAAATAAGATAAGCCCGGAATAACGATATGAATAGGTACAGAACGGTCAGGGCTTGCCGAGAACGTCACCTCTCACATATGCAAATATTTCCACGGGCGTCTCACATTCATTACTAAAGCGAATTTTATTTCTATTCAAAATTAAATCACCAGAAACATGAACGTATTTATTTAAATCCGGAATCAAAAACAGGGTTTTAATGACTTTTTTTTAAAATGAATGTTGTGGTTGCTGTAATTAGGGTGTCATGAGTCTTGCTTTTTGCACACGTGTCTGTTATCATCCAAAACACGTACACTTTCAGTGTCAATTGCCCACGCTTTTACACCGCAGGGACCTTTCACTGTACTAGGAGAAATATCCCTTTGAACGCGATTACATTTTCTGAGAAGTCGGCTATCTATGAAAAGCTTTGTGTTTTTCTTTGCTTTGTGCTTGGTTATTGACCACCTGAATGTTTCCAGCTCTCGGCAGGGCGCAGGGAAGGTGAGACACAAACGGCAGGCTCTTCAGGATATGGCTCGTCCTTTGAAACAATGGCTTTACAAGCACCGAGACAACCCGTACCCAACTAAAACCGAGAAAATCTTGTTGGCCCTTGGTTCCCAGATGACTCTGGTACAAGTAAGGCCATTTTCCTGCCTGATAAAATCGATTTTTTTTTCTATATCCACCTCTACTCAGTATTTGTGCGACCTAACATTATTCATTAGCGCCTCACCAAAAAATATGCGCAAATTGACCGTCCCAACCATAAACTCCAGGAAAAATCTGACTTCCACATTCTGTTTATTAGAAGGCGATTGTTTTTTTTTACTGAATGCTAACAAAGTAGTGGCAGATGTAGTTTAATAGTAAATTTTAAAGTCGAAAAATGCGCTTGCAAATGAAGAGGCCTAGCTAAAGACAATTCTGACACTTGGTGTCCGGGATCAAACGTGGAATGAGCTGAACTGATTGGTCTCAGTCGAGGGGCTCTCCTCTCCCCAGAGAGGTGAGGGGGCTGGGGAGGTGGGGCGGGGGTAGATCACGACTGTCGGCCCATACAGCAACTTCACGGATTGTTGCTTTTCCTTGCATTTAAAGTGCAGATTTCAAACAATTTGAATTAAGGCGAGGCTGTTATAAGCGTATACATTGGTGAAATCACAATTCTAATTAAAATCTGAAAGTTTCGCGTGTTGGACTCGCGCAAAATTTCTCTCCCGTCGCACGTAAGGTGGAAATCGTTTTAATGGAGTTCATTCTTCGCTCTCATGAGTTTGGAATACATTTCAGCTACACATCAATGACAGTGAGCAATTTGTGAGGGAGTGTGTGCGTGCGTGCGTGCGTGTTTTAAGGCATTGCTAAAAGGCTGAAGAAAGAATTAAAATTCAGAAAAGCGATACTGACCCAGATGCGTAATCATTCAACAGGTTTCATCGAGATATCTTTTGCTCCATGCGGTTTAATTTGGATCAAATTTATTCTAAAATTGTATGATGACGTATCAAAACTATCATTGCAGATAAAATTCTCTGAAACATCTGTGTCATTGTGACAATGTTCAATTTAGGACACTTTTGCGCCGCCCAAATACACTTGGCGCATTCTACAATAACGATGTTTGCACTTTGTTACTATTACCTACAACACAGGACCCACACTACTCCTAAAAAATGTTATTCTTCCCAAAATGGGAGCAAGAGGCCCAGCGAGGGAAATGAAAGAATGAACTTATGCCCATTCACTTTCATTAAATGAAACAGCTTGTAGTGATTTGTTCAATAGTTTCAGTATTATTTTCCACATTGCTTTTATCTTCTTCCTAGTTCTCGTTGTGTTAATACATTATTTTCACTGCTATGTTAACGAGGTAATAAACCACTCTGCGTTTGACATACTAAGTTGAGTATTTCTGGACCAATTGACCCTTCTTGGTTTTGAATAGTTTCTTTTCATATAGCCTTCTGACAGATCAGTTCAGAATTGTCAAACATGTTGTAGGTCATGACCGGTAAAAATGTTCGGATAAATGTTTAATGTACCGTGTTAACTTCCTCCCTTTACAATTCAACTGGTTACTGAGATTGAGAAAATAATGTGTGCATGGCAGAAAAAGAAAACACTAGGTATTGGGTTGTAAAGAAATATATTACGATATGTCACATTACCTTGCCATTATTTGTAAAAAATTTACTGACATCCAGAACACCGTGATTGCATGTCAGTTTGTGAAGTTTATTGTACATACACACACTTACTAAAATGACTTAAACGCAGCTGGATAGTTAGAGGATATTATGTGAATTACATTCTGCTTTTACTTTTTATACATGATTGAACACCTTGTTCTCTTTACTCAGTTCGTTTTCCAGACTCAGACTTGAGGAATGACAGTTGCACAGTCAACTGTGGGCTGTTAACCGTCACACTGGTAATAGGATGCTTCTATATCTCAGTAATGCCTCCAGGTTCCTCACACACGTTTACATGATAGGGCTATTCATTTGGTCAATGTCACTTCGTTTTTTCCCCCTAGTTCTTTAGTGTTGCTCACTTGTATCCACTGGTCATTTCAGTGAGTTCAAGTAGATGTGGGTCTTCGGGAATAATATCCTGCTTTTCAATGTTAGTGCAGCATCTACAACCAGGGCAGAAATGGCTAGCACGAGGGGTCATAGTTTTAAGCTGGTTGGTGGAAAGTATAGAGGGGATGTCAGAGGCAGGTTCTTTACGCAGAGAGTTGTGAGAGCATGGAATGCGTTGCCAGCAGCAGTTGTGGAAGCAAGGTCATTGGGGTCATTTAAGAGACTGCTGGACATGTATATGGTCACAGAAATTTGAGGGTGCATACATGAGGATCAATGGTCGGCACAACATTGTGGGCTGAAGGGCCTGTTCTGTGCTGTACTGTTCTATGTTCTATGTTCTATCTCTCTGTGAGCTGACTCGTTGGATCAAACGCTGACAAAAGAAATTCCGCATGTTGGCATTAAGTAAATTAATTAGGAACAAGTGTTAGGATGATGCATAGAACATTTCCCAATCGCTTGGATTCTGCTGAAGTGCCCTCGTGGAATACTTCTTTTTCTCATAATCCCCATAGTCTGTATCGTTGCCCGTTATTGGACAACGGAGGGACAGCCCGCAACTTCTCAAAGGAACAACTCGTCCTTGTCGTTGCCTGCACATGCTGTCGGGAAGTAAGACCAAATTTTATTTGAATGCAAATAAATTATCCAAAATGCTGCTGGAAACCAGAACTGACCGACTTAGAAATTTTGAAGGATGTGAAGACCAGTCGTGTTGGCTATCCCTGTTTATTGATGATAACAAGGTGAAGGGCTGGCTGTACACAGCAGGCCAAGCAGCGTCAGAGGAGCAGGAAAGCTGACGTTTCGGGTCTAGACTCTTCCACAGAATAAAAAAAATCTGTAGAAGGGTCTAGGCCCGAAACGTCAGCTTTTGTGCTCCTGAGATGCTGCTGGGCCTGCTGTGTTCATCCAGCCTCACATTTTATTATCTAGACCTGTAATGTCAGCTTTCCTGCTCCTCTGACGCTGCTTGGCCTGCTGTGTTCATCCAGCTCTACACCTTGTTATCTCAGATTCTCCAGCATCGGCAGTTCCCACTATCCCCGTTTATTGACGTTCTGTTTATACAGGTGCTCAGAGACATATCTCAATGATATTTATGTGAAAGTAACATTCCTGTAAAAGCTACCAATCAAAACAGGCAAAGAAAAACACAGTAACCTGCTGCCTGCTGGTCCCCCCTTAGGAAAAAGAAATTCTAGATCAATTATTACCTTCAGCAACGAAATGTTTATTTAATAATATTGTAAATGTCACTCCGGATCCTTTCGCTAATTTATCACAATTTAATACAGCGTGAATGTTAACCGCTGTAGAACGCCAGTTTCCTTGTGTTCAGATTGCTGAATTGTGGCGAATTTTATTTATCCTAAAATACTATTGCATTGAAATTGGCTGCTTGCAATAATACAGCAATACTGAGAGATTAATAATCTGTCCTTTGTTATTCTGCCGCTTTCCCCTCAACATACACCCAAAGCTAATTCATATTCACCTGCGAGTGATGGCATGTTGGTTGACTGTGTTGACACATGTAAAATAACATTTGAATTTAATACTGAGAAAATCAGACAGCTGCTATTTTTTAGCAATGACAAAATATCATTTTAAACATAGCAGATTTGATAGTTACCCATGTTGTTGCTACAATTTCGTACATTATTTGTTTAGTGTTGCATTTTAACTAGAATTATCCAGTCCGTTAGTGTATTATTTTAAACCTAAGAAATTGCATCTCAATCAAGGCATCCTGAAATATTTGTGTCAGGATCCTTCTTTGGATTGGCTTTTAATAACATTAAAGTGAAGTCTGAAGGATCTTTGGAGAATTTATAAAAAAAGTTTTATACAGATTTCTTTCCAACAGTTAAATTTTATGCTACAGCCAATGTGAAACCCAAGCAATCTGAGCTTACCCTCTCAATCAATACTGCAAAATAACTAGTCCGTAAAGAGCCATTTTGTGAAAGTTGAGCAGTCCAGTGAGAAATGGTAACAAGTGTGCAGCCGTAACTGATACAGAACTCAGTTTTCAGCAGCTCTGATCATTTCCCAAAAGCGATGTTTCTTTCTGAGTTCATTATCTTTGATTGTTTTTCATATTTCCAAACTGTGCGTTTTTTGATGGTTGGCAATTTACTCCAAATCCATTAGGCACTACATTTCTTTTAGTTACCATTGAATCTCTCAGTCCTACCCTAGCAGGGTGGTACTTCAATCTTTTAGTTGCAATCATTTTAAAGGTGTTGTTTGGAAAGGAATTCTAAATTTCGACCCAGCAGCAGTGAAGGAATTCTGATGTAGTTCTTATGTCAAAATGGTGTGTGACCTGGACAGGGACTTGCAGTTCCCTAACAGTTGCTTCTGTTGGCTTTCTAGCTGGTAGAGTTCACAGTATTGGAAGGAGCTTCGACAAATCATTACATTGCATTTGGTAGATGATAACTGCTGCCGCGATACACTGGTGGTGGAGAAAATGAATATTTAAGGTGGTGGATGGGATGGTCATCCAACAGGCTGTAATGGTGTTGGAGACTGAATCACTCAAGCAAATGGAGATCAATCCCTCACCTTCCTGACTGGTGCCTTGTCGGTGGTTAACAGGCTTTGGAAAGTCAGAGGTGAATTACTTGCTACATAGTTCTTGTAGGCTCAATATTTATATGGCTAATCCCAGTTCAGTTTCTGGTCAATGGTAACCCCTATGCTGTACTTTCCATCATTTAACTAATAATTGAGATTAGACCAAGAGGGCAGTAATATGCAGCTTGGATTCATCCTGTGTTTTGTTGACAGGACTTACCTGGACTCCTTTAACAGTTTCTTAGGTAGAAGCCTCTGTTGCAGCTGTATGCAAACAGTTCATATTAAAAATCAAGCCTAAATTAATCCAACTGTTATTACTTTCAATTTTCTATACCTTTTATGCGCCAACTTGTTGTCCTTCATTTAAAGGAGACAGTTAAGTTCTTTTCATCATTGTTTAATTGCAACCAATTTGCTATTTTGTGTTATAAAATCACTTAATGTAACTTCATCCATTTGTGATTCCATCAACATTCAATCCCTCATCATTTTTAAAATATCTTTATAGTACTCAATAACATCTGCAGCCAGGTCCCAGATTTGCTTGGATTATTTTTAAGCCTTGTACTTCGTCCAACTGGCAGGACAATGCTTGCTGCTGGTTAGTTGAACTCTTCTGCTCCCCCCTGTGACCACAATCAGCATGAAGTCTTTCCTGCCACGTTCTATTGCACTGTCTTTACAAAACTCAAAACAATTTCTGCTTCCAGTGAGCAGCCAAGTGAAGTGCCTCAGTGCATCAACATATGGTGACCCTGCTGCTGTGAAATCTTGTCTAACTCACTCGACTCACTTGCTTTAACCATTTCATTTCATGTTAGTTAGAGGAATTCAATAGAATTAAGTTAAGGATCAGCCAGGTTCCTAACTTTCATGCTGACATATGAAAGGCCCTACTAGAAAGGATTGAAGAGACAATTTCTGAAGCTCTCTGAACACCCAGAACTTTCACCACAATTGTTAACAAATAGTTTTGCTTACTACGATAAAATTCTGGAATACAAATGGAAAACCTGTACTTTAGGAAAGCAATAGTTGGACTCAAAACAACTGCTCTAAGTATTTTAGAAATGAGTCACTCTTTAAAACCTTATTATTGAAGTCCAAAAACAATTTCACAGGAATTCGAATTTGGTGCCACAATAAAAACATTTGAGGAAATATCATGAGCTGGTGATATTTTGTTTTTATCTAACATATGTTGCAAGAAAGTTTGAAATATAGAAATTATTTATGTATGAATTGACATATGGCATTCACATAAAACCCAAATTATGTGTATTTAAATCTATATTGAACAAACACAAGTCATCAATGCTCCTTGGTGAGATTTGCCAGGGCTGCAACTTTTTAACTCTTATTTCACTATCAACTAACCTTTCATTAATGAAATTTCATATTTTTCGAATAGGTTTCCAACTGGTTTGCAAATGCTAGGCGCCGCCTGAAGAATACCGTTAGACAACCAGATTTGAGCTGGGCATTACGAATAAAGTTATACAACAAGTATGTGCAAGGCAATGCAGAACGACTCAGCATTAGTAGTGATGACACATGTTCTGAAGGTATGGCAAATGAAGAAAAAAGTTTGTTGTGTCCCAAAGGACTAATGTGCAATCTATGCTGGTACTGGCGTCCTGGTGAATTGTGAAACTACAGTTGTAGATGGTGTTTTAAATTTATTTGTGGGATTGAGGAAGAGCTCAATTGAACATAAATTTTAAAAAAATCAAAGTGAAATAAGACAGCGGAGGCACAGTATACTGAACAGTTCAATGTTAGGCAAGGTGTGACAGGGAGGAGGAGAAAATATGTGCAGAAAAGTGCATCAGAAATTAAAAACAGAACCAGTCCAAAAAAGACTTCAATTTTTACTATCTATATCAATGGCTTTGAGAAGGGTCCAGAGTGAAATGTATAATCACATTTGCTGAGGATGATAAAATGAGTGGAAGGGCACATTGTGATGAGGATGTAGAAATCTGCAAGGGAATATAGACAGTTGAGCAGGTGGGCAAAAACTTGGAAGGTGGAGTTTAGTGGAGGAAAGTGATAGATCATGCAGTTTTAATAAGAAGATTTAATTAAATAGAGACTCCAAAAATGTGCAATGCAAGGGGATCTGGGTGATTTTACATATGAAACATAAATGTTAACATGGAGGTGCAGCAAGAGATTAAGAAAGCAAATGAATTTTGGCCTTTATTGCTCAGGGATTGCAGTTTAAAAATAGGAAAGCCTTGTTACGTCTGAACAGACTGTTGGAGAGGGCACAATTAGAGTACTGTGTACAGCTTTTATCACTGTGTTTCAAAAAGGATATACTGGCATAGGAGATGGTTGAAAAATGATTCACTAACCTGATTCCTGTGATGACAGTTGAACAGCTGAGCAAATTAGACCTATATTCACTAGAGCTTAGAAGAATGGGGGGTGATTTTATTGAGATTCTGAGGTGACTTCACAGAATAGATGTGAAGAAGATGTTTCTACTAGTGGTAGGAACTCAAATGAGGGGACATAGTTGCAGAATTTGCTTGAAACTGAGAGCTATGAAACAATTTCTTCTCCCAGAGGGTTATGAATGTCTGGCATTCTCTACCCCAAAGGGTTATTGAGGCGAGGTCACCAAAAGTGTTTAAAGAGGAGGTAGATAGATTTTTGAAAATGAGGGAGTAGATGGCTATGCTAAACTGGCACAAGAGTGGAATTGAGGCCTGGGCAGATCCTGTTGAATGGTGGGGCAGGCTTGAATGGCCTACTCCTCCTTTTCCTTATGTCCTTGTATTTTTATTATAAAACATGTTTTATAGTTCATTGGCATTGCCTTATTACAGAATGTTCAGCTATTTATGAATATAGCAACCAACCTACAGTCCAACAAAGATTCCGTTCTCTGAAGAGAAAATAAAATGTAATATTAAGTAAAAACAATACATCTCCAACTTAACTTACAGTTAAGTACAAATTATTTGTTTAAAGGAATTGGTTTGTGTATAGGTTTGCAGGTTCCTTTGTGCCTGAAGAACATGTTTAAAAATTGCAAACTTTTAGAAATGCATTTTAATTAAGGATGTGTGTTTGAGATGACGTAACTATTCCTCCTTATTATCATATGCCAAAGTTAGTAAAGGTTTTATTTTGAAAGTCCTGGTGGGATAATCTCTTAAACAAAGCAAATTGAAAGGCGTCATATTTAACAAACTATAAATTTCCCATTTTTCTTGGTTCCATTAATTTCACTGAAAAAGTAGATGTTGGTAAAATAGTGGGCACGAATAAGAATAGAAATCAGTGGAGGAGCTCAGCAGGTCTGCATCTGTGGAGTTAACATTTCAGGTCTGAGATGACTGTTTTTCAGAATCCACAAATGATGGAATAAGCTAAAAGACCTTTTGTCAGGTTTTACCACCATTTCCAATTTGGGTCTAAGCAAACAAATTTTTTTTAGCAAAACAAAACTCCTAAAGTCCTGCATATGAGTGGGAAGTGGAACAGAAATGAATTATTATGCATAATTAAGCTTGTAAGTTTGTTGTCTAAAGAAATGGTGAGATTTTAAAGTTTCAATAGAACCTGTTGAAAATAGTGAGTAACAGCTTTGCAGGGTTCATGATCCCATTCATCGTATTAATCCAATGATTCTCTCAGGCCTCCTAATTATTTTCAAAGACTCAGTTGAACTCCTGCTAACAGCCTTGTCCCAACTTCTTTGGTATATTGGAAACAAATTCACAAGCAAGATATTTTTGGAGATGAATGGATGAAATATATAAAGCATCTTTGGCCTGAAAAAGGAGGTTGTCATGTGAAATAAATCAATACTGTTCAGGTTTACCTAGAGTTGAGACAGAACCGTTTTTGTTGGACACATGGCCTGAGTCAAGTGAGGTTGGGTTGAGCCATCATCGGAAAATAGACCACAGTCAGCAGGAAATTTAGGAAATGCTACATACCATTTGCTACCAATTTCAATCAATGTTTAGAGATAACAAAGTGTGGAGCTGGATGAACACAGCAGGCCAAGCAGCATCTCAGGAGCACAACTTTGTTATCTTGGATTCTCCAGCAACTGCAGTTCCCATTATCTCAATGTTTAGTTTGTTATGCCTGCTGAGGAATGCAAAATGTTCTTATTCATAGTTAACTAGTTTTAACCTGGATTTTAAAATATTAAAGGCTATAGGATATATGCCTCATTAGCCATGACGTAATGCATTCAATCCAACCATCCTCTGGTGTTCGATCTAAGTGGCCATTTTTCATGTGTTAGCCAATACAGTGAAAGATGTGCAGAGCATCGTAGCTAATCCCTTCTCCCTGATTTCCCAACAGTGCACTTTGCAGCAAAGGTCACCAGGGGACAATTTTACATTTTCCATCAATCAACCAAGAGACAGAGGCCAATGGCAGCACACCTGTCAAATTCTTGAAGTCAGGATTAAAATAAGCATGTAGTTAAGACTATAAGACCATAAGACCTAAGACATAGGAGTGGAAGTAAGGTCATTTGGCCCATCAAGTCCACTCCACCATTTAAATCATGGCTGATGGTCATTTCAACTCCACTTCCCTGCACTCTCCCCGTAGCCCTTGATTCCTTGTGAGATCAAGAATTATTCAATCTCTGCCTTGAAGGCATCTAACGTCCTGGCCTCCACTGCACCCCGTGGCAATGAATTCCACAAGCCCACCGCTCTCTGGCTGAAGAAATGTCATCTCATTTCAGTTTTAAATTTATCCCCTCTAATTTTAAGGCTGTGCCCACGGATCCTAGTCTCCCCGCCTAACGGAAGCAACTTCCTAGCATCCACTCCTTCTAGGCCATACACTATCTTGTAAGTTTCTATTAGATCTCCCCTCAACCTTTTAAACTCTAATGAGTACAATCCCAGGATCCTTAGCCGTTCATCATACGTTAAACCTACCATTCCAGGGATAATCCGTGTGGACACGCTCCAGTGCTAGTATGTCCAAAATTAAGATCAAGGGAATACTAATTTTGGTGTCTCAGTGCTTATGCTGTGGGAAAAGCAAATACCTTCCAGTTGTCTAGCTGATCTGAATGAAGAATTAACAATCTCAGATCATCTGAGCAAATACTTCCACTCATGAAGCAACAAATGAGACCAAGGAGGGATTCTGAACTAACCTCAAGCAAACCCTAGCCTGAATACCAACATGTGAACCATTGAATATTCTCGAAGATTTCAACTTCAGAATTAGGAAAGATGTAAATCTCTGGAAGAATTTGATGGGCAAAGAAGGAATAGTGAAAGATAACATCATTGGAATGCCTTCCTGGAGAATTGTTCAGAATATGGCCTTGTCATAGCCAAAACCCTGTTCTGCTAGTGAGACAACCTCATGGTAACACCCAGAGTCTAAACATTGGCACCTTCTCGATTAATTCATTGCTTGAACAAGGGACCACATAAATGCTGCTACCACTCATGTTATAAAAGACACAATGACTTCTCAACCAATCATTGCCTTATCAATCTACTATCTCCATTAGCATGGCACTAAAACAACAGAGGCAATAGAAATAATGCCACAAGAAAATTCATATCAAAAGCCTCAAAGATTCCATCAAGTCACTGTTTTCATATAAGGTATGACATTCTTTATTGTAATACTACAGTTGTCAGGGTCTACCTGCCAACTTTCAACATCCAGCCACACTGTGCCCAAAATGCCCAATTGACCCCAAAGTCCACTATAACAACTATCTGAACCTGTATCTGGCACTTTAAAGCACTGGAGAATGACCATCAATAGTGCCTACCAAGATCCTCCAAATCCTTCTGGGAAGAAAAGTGTCCGAACAGCACATCCTGTCCCACGTTGCCCTTCTTGAGGGCTATTCATACAAAACCATCTCCGCTGGATAGGACATGTTATCCGAAAGTCTGACACTAAATTCACAAAGTAACTGCTTTACTCAGAGATAGTAGGAACTGCAGATGCTGGAGAATCTGAGATAACAAGGTAGAGAGTTGGATGAACACAGCAGGCTAATCAGCATCATAGGAGCAGGAAAGCTGACATTTTGGGCCTAGACCCTTCTTCCAGAACTCAATTGCTGCAGGAAACTCCCAGAAGTTTGGCAGAATTTTTTTAGAGCTGTCCTTCAAACATTCCTGAAGAAGTCAAACATATATCTTGGGGGATACTGGCTTGTGACCAGCCAAAATCACAAAAGTTCATTTGGGAAGGCACCAAACACATTGACAGACATTGTTTCTAACATGCAAAAGCAAAGTTGAGGCAAAAAAGGGACTGTACAAACATCTAAACAACCTATGTACTCAAATCTTAAAGTACCACCTGTCCCACATGTCTGCAGATTGTACAATGCACTTATTAGTCATCTCCGAACCCATCAAACTGGAGTGCTAGTAAATCTTTCCTCAGGAAAACTATAGACTAGCTGATATCAAGTTGAGACTCTATTTGAGGCCTCTTTGTTCCATGTAACCGAATAGCATATTATTGCAGACCTGGATAACCAAAGCAGCCCTTGCAGTAGTTGCAAAATGATTTCCTGCTTGATGGATTGATGACCATAGTCATTGTTACAAGAATGAAAGATACCTTGCAATTGATTTTCAGAAACAAAACTCAATATTATTGAATATTTCATCCATAATTTATTTATATGCATGTAAAGAATAATATGTGCATTTGAATCTTCCTACCTCCCAAACATCTTTAAAGGAAATTTAGTACCTGTGACCTGCCTAGATCTTCTGCCAGTCATGCGTTATTACTGCAGATTAGGTCCAAATGTTAATAGCCTGTTTACTGTCTTAGTTGATCAAGAAATTAATAAAATCTGACATTAAAAATATTCAGTGACACCACTTTTACTGCTTTCTGGGGAAGAGAATTCCACAGACTACCCTCTGAGAGAAAGAAGATCTCCTCATCTTTCTCTTAAATAGGATCCTTCTTCTTTGTATTTGAGGTGCCCTGTTTCTAACTTGCCTCATGGGGCAAAGAATCCACTCAGCATCTGCCTTGTTAGGATCCTATATGACTCAATGAGATCACCACTCATTCATCTAAACTTGAGAGGATGCAGGCGCAACTAGTCCAACATTCCTCATAAGATAACCCCTTTGACTTGGGAATTGGTCAAGCGAGTATTTTCTGAAATGCTTCCAATGTAGTTCTATCCTTTTTTAAGTAAGGAGACCCAAACTGCAAATAATGTTTCAGAATGGCCCCACCAATACCCCCTTCAACTGTAGCCAAATATTTCTATTCCATTCTCCTTGCAGTAAATATTTTCTATACTTGCATCTTGATTATCTGTGGTTCATGTATATCATTATAACCCAGATTCCCCCATACTACAGAATTATTCAATCTCACTCCATTTAAATAATACGCTATGTATCTAATTTTCCCTGTCAAACTGAACAGATTCACATTTTCCAATTATTATACTTCATCTGCTAAATGCTCACCTATTTGCTTAACCAACTACATCCCCTTGCAGACTCCCAATGTCCTATTTCCATCATACTTCACTAACTGTCGTTGTGTCATGAGAGGTCAAGTGAAGTATAGAATTTTCCATCAGTACTCTGTGCAGACGTTTCGATGTAAATGTTTAGAAGTAGGTGCAGCAACTGTTGCATTCTCTCCATTCAGATAAATGACTACCAAATCTTATTTTTTAAAAAATTGAAAAATGGAATAAGTCTGATAATTCCCCTGGTACTTTGACCAGTTAAACTTTTCATCAAATTTATAAAATTTAAGTTGCGTGATAAATAAATTTTGTCCAGTTATTTTCCTGAAAATGTTCTTTATGATTGTAGTGAGAAGTGATAAATGCATATGTGTCTGATGGTTTGAGTTTAGCTGCAGTTTCAAATTTCCTACTGCTTACATGTCTTAACTTGTATACAGACATTCAGAATACATTTGAAACAAATATTGATTTATATGACTGGAAAATTTCATTTGTATTGAGAAAGTTATTGTATTCTGCTGGCAAAACATCTTTAAGCTGAAGTTGTAAAGTACGCAATAAATGTTAAGCTTCACATGTTTCTACAGTATTTGTCCTGCCTGTAGATTACATGATTATCTATAGAAATGCAAATTGATAAGAATGTCTAATCCAATCTGGAGATAGATGTGTTAATCCTAAAATCTGAAGAATATTCATATCAAGTTGTACCTGAGTGTCAAATGATACATTTGAATTTTTACAAAATGAATGGCCCCAATATTTAATTATTATTAAATAATTAGAATTAAAGTCAAATCAGACATTGTTTTGAAGTCCACACATTCATTTTTTTCATTCATTATAATACAATAGAGAGAAAAATTCCCTGCTACCTCCCCACGGCCCAAACGAACCAATTAGAGTCACAGAGTCATAGCCCATCAGAGCATGGAAACAGACCCTTCGGTCCAACTCATCTGTGGCAACCAGACTTCCCAAACTGACCTAGTCCCATTTGCCAGCATTTGGCCGACATCTCTCTAAACCCTTCCCATTCATATACCCATCTAGATGCCTTTTAAATGTTGTAATTGTACTACCTCCACCACTTCCTCTGGCAGTTCATTCCATACATGCATGACCCTCTGCATGAAAATGTTATCTCTCAGGTCTTTTTTGAATCTTCACCTTCTATGTCCTCTATTTTTGGACTCCCCCACCTGAGGGATCAGACCTTGGTTATTCATCCTATCCATGTCCCTCATGATTTTATAAACTCCTGTAAGGTCACCCCTCAGTCTTCAACTCTCAAGGGAAAGAAGCTTCAGCCTATTCAGCCTCTGTCTCTTGCTTGGAACCTGACAAACCCTCATTACAGTAGACTCAGTAATAATGCCGGAAACCTATCAGTCAGTCCTATACTCGCCCAAGAGGCAACCTCCCTCTAAAGTATTCAAAACACATAACAGTTTGAATGGGAATAACCACAGGAGACTTGTAAGCTACCAGGCTACCTCTCCTACCATTTCTAGCAGTCAAACACCTACCATCCTGAAACTGCCATTTTTGATATCAACTTGCTTGGTTTGAATTTAAGCTAGTTATCTAAGATTGAAAGTTAACAGTCCCTGCTGTATCTCCATGCCAACTACAGTTCAACTAATCAGCATCCTTTTCTCATGCTGTATAAATAGTTATCATTCTGAATTGGGTTTTATTACATTTAGGTCTGATGGGTTGATTTCATATCTGTTTTCAGTGATTTTTAAGTGTCCATTATCCACACTGCATCAATTCACTAAGGCTCCTTTAACAGCACCTTCTAAATCTGTGACCTCCACCACCGAGCAAAGGATGAAGGTGCAGTGTCTGCAAATTCGCTTCCAATTCAGACACAATCCAGACTTGGAACTATATTGCTGTTCCTTCATTTTCATTGTATCTAATTCCTGGAGCTCTCTTTTTAACAGCTGTGCGTATACCTACACCAAATGAGCAGTTCCACAAGATGATCAACAACAAGAGATAGGTAACAAATGCTAGCCAAGCCTGCAATTCCCATATCACATGGAAGCATGAACAATGCTTTCCAATTAGTCCTGCTCACCTGCCCATCCCACATAGCCATGCAAAGATTTTTCTTTCAAGTATTTATACAATTCCATTTTAAAGAATATCATTGAATCTACTTTCAAATCATAATAATTTGGCCTTCAAAAAAAAAGCCTCATTTCATGCCTGGTTCTTTTGCTAATTACCTCGAACCTGTGTTCTCTGGTTACTGAGCTGTCCACTGTTGAAACCATTTTTCCTGATTTTCTCTGTTAAAGCCATCATAATTTTGAACCCCTCAATCAAGTCATGTCTTACCCACCTCATTCACTGGAGAAAAGCCTACCTTCTCTAATCTATTGATGTAACTGAAATTCCATATTCCTACTACCATCCTGGTAAATCCTTTTTACATTCACTCAAAGGCCTCGATAACCTTTCTAAACCATCGTATCCAGAATTGACTGCATTATTTTAGTTGGGGGCCTAAACAATGATTTGTAAAGACTTAACATAACTCCCTTGCTTTCTATCCCTGTTCATCAAGCCAAAAGCCCCACATGGAAAAAGCATTTTTTTTCTGTATCCAATCACAGGATCTTTAATTTTTTTAATGCTTTATAAATCTTAGATGTGGAACATCCACCAAGAAATCCTGCAGATGGAGAATTCAACAAACCTGTCCAGGCTGTTGCCAAAAAGGAAAGTCCTATTCTGAAGGCAGTTGGAAGACCAGGCACCACACTCAATGAGGATTATGTGTCCCCACCGAAATACAAAAGTAGCTTGTTACATCGCTATCTGAATGACTCCCTAAGGCATGTCATGGCATCGAATGCAGCTATGAAAGCTACTGACAGGAAAAGACACCATTCTGGGTCTTTCAGCTCCAACGAATATGAAGAAGAATTAGCATCACCATCGTCATCTGAAACAGATGGAAACTTTGTGTATCGTACTGGTAAGGCTTCTGTATCATAAATGTTTTATTAACAAATATTATTTATTCCTGGAATTGAATATGAGTCCCCATCAGTTACTATCCATTCCTGGATGTTTTATTAGAAAGTGGGGTGGCCTTCTTGACTCCAATATTTTTCTTTGTAGCATTTTGATGAAAATGCTGGTTCTCTGCTGATGGCCAATGGTAACCAACCAGGCTGGCATGGGACTGAAATAACACATCAGTTTGTGCAGTAAAACTAGCAGTTTTTCTTTTCCAAGAACATTACTGCACCATTTGGGATTTTACAACAATCTGACACCTTTTCTTGATGTTAGTTTTCATTTTTTAAAGCTGAATTTCACTTCTCATATGTACAGAATTTAACTGAGCCTTGAACATGTTATGCAATGCTTTCAATCCAGCAATTTAGAAACTATTTCTCAAAGTTGAATATTAAAATATTTTGTATATTTAAATACCTGTTCATTGAAACTTCCTAATCCGATTCAACCTTTTAATAGACTTGATTACAGCCTTTAAGCAAAGGGAATTTAGCCCCAAAGCTTAATGAATAGAACAAAATTCCAGGTTTCCGGTTCTCTCCTTCCATTCTTTATTAATGGTTATGATTTTCTAGCTGACCCCACTGTAAAGAGGTCAAGAATGTACCTCAGGTGAGCACAGGCATTTTATCAGATTCACACAGGTGAGATACTGTTCATAACCATGGCAAGGCACCCCTACAAGATTGAACATTTCTAGAGGAGGGTGAAAGAGTATCAGGGGAGTAAACTGTGAGCAAAAGAAGGGGTGTGGGATCTTTTTGACTTCTTTGTGTGTGTCTTTATTTAATCTTCAATACAATTATAAAATATATTTTAACATGAATGAAGTACAGCCTAAAGTGTTAAATGGAAACCCAAAGATGAATGCAATCACAGACTGACCAAGATCCTATGCGATTCCAGAGCCACATTCTGTTTTGTGTATGCCTGCAGTGCTGTCACAAACCCAAGAATCTGACATGGATCTTTTTCTTTTGAATGTTGTGTTCTTTTGAAGAGAAAGCAATATTGGCTACTTTGTCAGGTCTGGTGATATAATAATGAACAGCAATTTCCTGTTGCAGGCACTTTCTTAGCTGGGGACACAGCCATGGAAAACTAGTTTTTATGCAGAATTACAGAAGTTTTATTAGTGTTGCTCCAGACAGTCTTCTGCAGTATTTGTTTTGAAAATAAGAATATTGTGGACATTCTTAGAAACGAGCCAAAGGTAAAAGCTGACATTATTTGATGTGTTTTTGTGTCAATGTTTAATTAGTCTGGAGTAAAGATGTATTCAAATAGTCAAGAATGATGGCCTAGAAAACTATGGTGGAAGCAGTTGAAACAGGAAGTTCCAACCCACAGGAAATGTATGAGTTCCCTTTAAACAGAACAGAAGTATTGGGCAGATAAATGTTTTAATTCATGATTCCAGCCAGACATTATTTATGTTTCCATGGTACTTATGCTATTTTTTCGAATACTTGCATTCATTATAGGTGGATAATATTAAAGCAAATTACAGCTTAACACTTCCTTAAAATAATACAAAAATCTGTTTATAGTTAAACTAATACAGTAACTGAAAATTTATTTATTTCTAGTTGAAATATGTGAATGCTTGAAACCTCCATAAAATCTCAGGGCAGCATTGCTGATACTGTTGATTGTGAGCAGGCTTGATTTATAAGACTGGATGTTATGAAAATAGGATTGTAAATACATTTTTTTTAAAAATTACCATTCATCAAATCTGTATACAAGAAGCCTGCATTGTACATTTAAGCAATCAAAAACTCAATGTAGGCTTTTTCCAAACATGGCAAACTATAATAAATTATATTTAATTGATGCATAATTTTGACAGAAACAAATATTTGAACTCCTGCCATGACATAACTTATATCATGAACACAGTATCCAACAGACCAGACAACATTAGTTTTAAGTTTCCCGTTTCATGCTGAATGAAATATGGCAGGACGGTAGGTCAGCGGTTAGCACTGCTGCTTCACAGTGCCAGGACATTGGGTGATAGTCTGTGTAGATCTTGCACATCTGTGTGGGTTTCTCCAGATGCTCTGGTTTCTTCGTGCAGTCCAAAGATGTGCAAGTTAGGTGGATTGGCCATGTTAAATTGCCCATAGTGTTCAGGGATATGTAGATTAGGTGAGTTATAGGGGGATGGATCTGGAAGGGATTCTCTGAGGGTCAGTGTGGACTTATTGGGCTGAAGGGTCTGTTTCCACACTGTGGGGATTCTATGAAGTCTTTTTCTTGAATGAATGCAGAATATAGAAGACAATTATTGAACTGATAATTATTCATTGGGCATTTGTTATGATTTATTTTTGCAATATTTCTTTATAACATGTATTACAAAATACTAATCTTACAAATCATTCCATCATTCTACCAAATAATTTCTCCATATTAAATGTGAGTTGATCTAAAAGTTGATACAAATACTGAAGCATCTGAAGGGAATAGAAATTGGAGATACAGCATTAGCACTATGTCACACTCCTTCCTCAATGAGATGTGACATTTATCCCTTTTGCATTCTTCACACTTCATGTCTTGAATCTTGCTGAATTGGGTCCAGGGACACTGGCTGTCCTCTGTCATTTCAACCAAAATGCCTTCTTGATTCTACTGAATGTTGACTATTCAATCATCCAGATACATCATAGGCAAATCAAATTCTGCCTCCTGTTTATAAATCCAATCACATTGTGGGGTTCATGTGGTGCAATGGTAACATCCCTAACTCTGATTCAGGAGGTCTGGGTTTAAGTCCCACCTATTTCCAGAGGTATGTCATGACATCTCTGAACAGGCTGATCTTTTCTTAAATTAAAAAATTTAAATACACATATGTACTTTTCAACCATCCACGCAATGCAAACACCTACAGGAGCCACTACTAATTTTTACCCCATTCTAGTCCTGAGTCACCAAGTGGAATAGGCCTACCATATAGTTATAATGTACTCCTGGTTCAAATAAGAGGATAACAGCATTAGATATAAGGCCCTGCCTGCACAAAATGAGACTCCACGTGGGATTGCTCTGAACTATGTGGCTCATTGTCACAACAGATACTTTGGGAGTCTTTTTGATTTTGTATTTAATTATAGTTTTTCAAAATTTGATAAAACTTGTAAATATTATTCAGAGATAAACTTGGGTATACTTGTTCAGGGAATGCAGAAAGTTAGGATGCAAGTCCTGCAAACAATTAGGAAGGCAATGTTGATGTTTATCGTGAGGGGATTCAAATACAAAAATAACAAAGGTTTACTAGATTTACAAGAGTTGGGAGACCACACCTGGAGTATTGTGTGTTGTTTTAGTCTCTATATTTAAGGAAGGATACACTTGCACTAGAGGTTGACAGGTTCCTGGATGAGAAGGCTGCCTTACGGTGAGGGACTGAGTAAATTGGATATATTGTCTCTGAAGTTTAGGAAAATGAGAGAAAATTTCACAAAAATTACAAGGTTCAGAAAGGTTTGACACGGTAGACACTGAAACATTTTTCCCTTGCCAGAGAATCTAGAACAAGGGAGCATTGTCTCAGGGTAAGGGACTGATCATGTTGGAATGATGAAGATATATTTCTTAATTCAAAAGATTCTGAATCTTTGGATTTTTTCATTTCAGAAAGTTATGGCCACCATTCAATATATTTCGGGTTTCGATAGTGATTTTTGGCAGTCTCAATGTTTGTCCTAATGAGAGCAAGATGAAAAGCTTTAGTAACATGTTTCTTTCCAGCAATATTCAAGCTCTGTTCTGCCAAATGATTGTTTTTGATGTTTTAACATTCTGGTTTTACAATCATTGCCTAACCAGAAGTAGCCAGAGAATCACTTGCAATAGCTTCTCTTTAGACTTTAACACCGTTCCCTCTGGTATCCCTCAGAGATTTATCTTTGTCCTCCTAGTTCGCATTTACATGATGCCCTTCAGCTATCTCAGCCTCTCAGCTTTCTCTTCTCCAAGGGCAATAGGCCCAATTCCTCCAATCTTTCTATATAACTGATGTTCCTCAACTCCAGAACTATTCTTGCAAATATATCTTGCACTGTGTTTAATGCCCTCACAATCTTCTTAACACCTGGTCCCCAGACCTGGACACAATACTCCAGCTAAGGTGAGTAAGTATTTTATACAATTGTAATATAACTTCCTTGCTCTAGTACTCTGTGCTCTTACTGATAAAGCATAGTATGTTTTATTAACCACACTCTCAACTGCTACCTTTGATGATTTTGCACATTTACCCCCAAGTCTCTCTGCTGTTTAGAATTGTACCCTTTATTCAAAATTATCTCCCTGTGTTCTTCCTATCATAATAAATCATTTCACACCTCCATTACATTTCATCTGCTGCTTGTCCATTCATTCCACCAACCATCATCCTTTTGACGCTCTACACTATCATTCTCAAGAGGTCGCAATATTTTCAAGATTCTTGTTACTCACAAATTCTTTAACTTGTGCACTAAGGTTTTGATCATTATGTATCAGGAGGAGCAGGGTTGCTAATATTAATCTTTGGGGAACTCCATTATAATTTTTTTTCCAGCACCAAAGAACAACGACTAGCCATCACAGCCCGTGTAAATCACATTGTTTTTAATCCACATTTCTGATGTCATGAGGTCTAACTTTACTACAAGCTTGCAGTATAACACTTAATAAAATGACTTTTAGAAGTCCATGTAAACCACATTTCATTAAACCTCTATGAGACCTGCTTTAAAAAAGTCTCAGAGATAATGGGAACTGCAGATGCTGGAGAATCCAAGATAATAAAGTGTGAAGCTGGATGAACACAGCAGGCCAAGCAGCATCTCAGGAGCACAAAAGCTGACGTTTCGGGCCTAGACCCTTCAGAGCTCTGCTGAAGGGTCTGGGCCCGAAACGTCAGCTTTGTGCTCCTGAGATGCTGCTTGGCCTGCTGTGTTCATCCAGCTTCACACTTTATTATCTTACAAAAGTCTCGAGCAAGTTAGTTTAAAATGATTTTCACTTAATTATCCATGTTCTTAAGTAAACATCAATTGCCTCAATTTTTCTGAAGAAGGGTCCTGACCCAAAAGGTTAACTTTCCTGTTCCTCTGAAGCTGCATTCCTCCAGTTCCGTACTGTGTTGTCATTTCCTAAGTAAATATTACTTTTAAACTGAATTACTATTTCTAAAAGCATCCCTGCCACTGACAATCTGGAATACAGAATGGCTTTAATTAAAACTAACTACATAAAACGCCTCTCCATCCCCTCCATTCGCACCACTAATAACCAGTGCGAGGAGCTCACAGAAATGTTTGTCATAAGATTGAGACAATCTGTTCAGCTGCCTCCTTCATGTTTCTCCCTTCGCTAGCCAGGCTTCTTTTATTGCTTCGTCTTTCTCTAGTTTCTCTCCTTGCTTCATAGCCTCACTCAATTCATCTTGTTCATGAAAACTATCTCTTGTTCCTCTAATGACAATCCCACTAAACTCCTGATTATCCAACATCTCCACTTGGGCCAATGTTCGCTAATATGAAAAATGGGCTCATTCCTTTTGCTCACTTATCACTGCCCCTAAAAAATTCCTCCAACCTCATTGTCCTTGCAAACTACCCATTCCATTTCCAATGTTCCTTTGCTTGCTTTTAAAGCCAGTCCAGTCCTTCAGAGCATTATCATCTCTTACATTCATTCCCATCATTGCCAGAACTCTACGCTTATACCCCTTCAATCAAGTCTCCAACTCGGCCACTTTACCAAAGCAGCTCACACAGTTGACCACACAATCCTCCGTTACGGCCTCTCCAATGTCATACAGTTGGTGAGGACTGCCCTCAACTGGACCCATACATATCTATCTCATGCAGGGGCCCATTCTCCACAAACTAATCAGAGGCAGAGAATAATTTGCAATTGTATCTCTTTTTACTCACACCATTACCTCTGCTGTGTTCCAAGAATTTAACCTCAGCCCCCCTGCTTCTTCTCATCTATGTGCTACCTCCCACAACATCATCCAAAGACACAGCATTAGTTTTCACTGATGGCACTGAATTCTACATCTCCACCACTACCATTGACTCTTCTGCTTTTACTAAATTATCAGGCTGTTTACCTAATGTCAAGTAGTGGATGAGCAGAAATTTCCTCCAATTGAAAGTTGCCAAGGAGGGAGCCATTGCTTTTGGTCCCAGCTCCAAATTCTGTTGCCTACCTATCAACTCTATCCCTCTCTGTGGCAAGTCTGTTTGAACTTTGGTATTATATTTCATCCTGAGATCTGCTTAAAACCATTTGTGTCATTACCTTCTTTCAACCTATCTCCCATCGTCTGACTTCACTCCTGTCTTAGATCATCTATTGTCAAAACTTGTATTCATACCTTTTTACCTCTTGGCTCAATTATTCCAACATACCGTCAGGTTCCTGATCATTGCTTAATTCATAACAAATCCCACTGCAGTAACAAAAACTGAAAGAACTGTGAATGCTATTAATCAGAGACAAAAATAGAAATTGCTGAAAAAGCTCGGTGGGTCTGGTAGTATCCGTGGAAAGAAATTAGAGTTAATGTTTCAGGTCAAGTTTTGAGGAAGGGTCGCTCAGCTGGAATGTTAGCTCTGACTTCTCTCCACAGATGCTGCCAGATCAGCTGAGCTTTTCCAGCAATTTCTATTTTTGTCCCTTTGCAGTAACACCCCTGCTTGCTGACCTACACTGGTTCCTAGACAAACACCTTGGTTTTAAAATTCTCATCATTGTTTAGAAATCCCTGCATTTCCTTATCGCTCTTTGTCTTGGTACTTAGGTTTCTGTGTTCCCTTAAGCCTGGCCACTTACATGCCCCATATTTTAATTGTTTAATTATCAGTGACAGTGTTTTCAATTGCCTCGGCCCAAAGGTCTGGAAAACCTATTCTATGCCTCTTCACCTCATTTTAAAATTCACTTTAAAACTCTGCTCTTTAGCCAAGCGTTTGATCATCTGCCCTAATATCTCCTTAAGTGACTCAATGTCTTTTTCTGTTTTATAATGTTCTTGTAAAGAATCTTGAGATAGAACATATTTAAACTTGTTATATAAACATAAGTTGAGGTTGAATACGATTAAAGGACTACACTTTCTATAACGAGTCCAGTCACACTGACTACATGGATGAAAAAATGTCACCTATAAGAGGTTTCCTTTGTGTCTTTCTATAACGAGTCCAGTCACACTGACTACATGGATGAAAAAAGGTCACCTATAAGAGGTTTCCTTTGTGTCTCAATGAGCAGCATTCTGAGCTGGAAGTGCTGGAACTCATTTCTACTCCAGAAATTGAATACAACCCCTCTGCTGACATTGTCAAGTGCTGCCTTTTGCATGAAATGCTAAACTGCCAACAACAGATATCATAAGAAGCAACACCACTCATTATACTTCATTTAATCATTGATGTCCCTTTCCTCATGGTTAAAAGTTTAGTCAGAATCTATAAGCTTATTGAATAACCATGTACAATTGAATTCCACCGTACAGCACTGTATGATAAGTTGCATGGATAAATTTGCTATTAATCATTCTTCACCTACATTCTGTATATTTACTTAAAATCCACTTTTATGTCTTTGTCAAGATAATTTCGTCCTTCTGTGCTGTAACCTTTCCACGATTTTATGACTTTATAAGTTAAAATTTTGGTCCACCTGAAAATAGAATTGCTTCATCCATAAAGTGTAATGCTTCAATTCTTCCAATACTTCCATTCCAAATGTTAGTTAGCCGTCAGCATTATCTAGCTGGCCATCTTGTGTCTGTCTCGAAGCTGTGTCTTGTAAGATTATTGCAAGGTTTGTGAGTAAGAAATCTATTGAATGCTTTGCTTCTAACATTGCAAGACACTTGATAAGTGAAGATTAGTGAAATAAGAACAAAAACTGTTGGAGAAACTCAGCAGGTCTGGCAGCATCTGTGGAGAGAGTAAAAGAGCTAGCATTTCAGGTACAATACACTTTTTCTTCAGAACCAAAGTTTGCTGAATTTCTTCAGCATTTTCAGTTTTTATTTTAGATTTCCAGAATCTGCAGAATTTTGCTTTTATCTGGAAGGCTTGTGTGGTTACAATTTTATAGTTGGAATTGATCATCAACCTGATACGTAGTTAGATCTACCCCATTGCAGGGTCACATCTAACAGTAGATGTTTTCTTTTGGTTTTACCAAGCATCGTTTAGCTGACTACAGTTAGTACTCTGCCCTTGCTGAATAATCCTGAGTTTGCTGATCGTTACACTAATAAGCAATTCAAGATAATTAATTGAGTTGGTAATGTGGTCATCACGCTTGCTCGAAGTGACATATATTCTTACGTGGGGACCTATTCTCCACCAACCAAATGAATATTTTCAAACCTTGCACTTTAGTTGAATTAGCCAGAAGGATGTGACCCCATTGCTTTCTCTGTGACTAGATCTTAAACCATCAAAGTCAACTAAGGCCAACTAATCTTCACACGCTCAGTTTACTTTGTTTTGATCTTTTAAAATTTAGCATGTGTTCACTTTGATCAGTGCAAGATGAAAAATTTTGAAAGGTGTCTCTTTTCAGCAATTTTCAAGTTTTTGTACTACCAGGAGTCTGTTAGGTTTTATATAGTTTAAGGTTACTGAATTTGACAAATGTAACTTGTTTGAAGAGGGATTTTTACTGGCTAATGCTCTTCTCCCATTCACAATGTTTGTAGATCGCAGCTATACTGGATTCTGAATGTGCCTTTTGTGGCCAAATTAAAACTCACCAACTGAAAGTTACAATTCTTGCCAAGGAGGCTGATCAATAACCTGATGTCAGGTTTTGCAGAATCATTATTGTTACCCATTGTTAAAATTTAGTAGGTGTTATTTTTTGCTCATTCCTTCTCTTCTTCAGCCAATTTACTATGATTAAGCCAAACTAAAAGGTGACTGTTCCTTAACAGATGTTCAAACAACAAGTCATAGCATGGAGGAATTGAGCTTAGGATCTTTAATATACCCAGCTATAGAAGACCCCAAAACATGAGTTATACCTAAACCTAAAAGCCAGCTACGTCTTTGCGTGATTTTGAATAACTAATTAAAGCAGTGCAACAAACCAATCTGACTCTCTGTATAAATATTTTCAGGTCATCCTGTTCAAACATGTTATTATACACCTTCTTGTCTCGTGGGACTTCAATCTGGATTTTATAGGTTAAAGGGAAGGCTATTTACCATTGTGCTACAAGACCACCTAAACCAGATTAACAGGCAATAGCTAGTCAAAGGGACTCAAACAGAACAAGTGCTTGGACTACAAGTAACAGCACATTAAGGCTCATACATGATTTGAATCCCAAAGTGAGAGTGCTAGTTTTGGACAAGCAAGGCAGCTGCCCTGTGCCCCATTATTCTGAATAATCTTTTGGCCCAGTTGTAAGGACACCACCAATATGCTACAAGAGCCCCCAGCTCTCTATATTTAAAAAGAAACACATTTAATGAACATACCAGCACAGGGGGGTTTGAGCCCAGGTCTTCAGGTCCAAAGATTGGGAAACTATCACTGCATTGCACAAAGTTATCTGTACTGTTAGTCTTGATTAAAACAATGCTCATTATCTGTATATATTTAACAATATAATCAGCCAATCTTTGTAAATTACTCTCACTTCACCTAATACTGTATCAAATATTTTCCCTGTAGTGACCATGATTGTCTCAATTTTTGCTCCCGGTGGTTCTACTATTTTTGAGATGATTTTTGTGTCGTCTTCCGTGGAGACAGATACAAAATATTTGTTCAAAGTCTCTGCCGTTTCGTTATTTCCCATTATTAAATTCTCAGTCCCATCTTACAACAGACCAATGTTTAGCTACGTTTTTTGTCATTTTTATAGACTTGTGGAACATTTTACTGCTTTTTAAATATTTCTTAAAGATTTTCTTCCATACTCCAATTTCTCCTTTTTTGTAATTCAATTAATCATCCTTTGGAGGTATCTAAAATGTCGCCAATTTTCTGATCTAACACTAATCTTTGCAGTACCTTTTCTTCACACTTGAAACCACCCTTAGCTTCTTTAGTTAGCTGCTGATGGTACATTGTTCTTATGCAGTCTTTATTTCTCAATGGAAGATATCTTTATTGAGAGTTATAATATCTCCTAAGTATCTGTCATGCTTCTGTACCATTTAAACTTTTAACATTGTTCCTATTCTACTGTGGTCAGTTGTCTTTAATCCTTTGCAATTGTCTTTATTTGAATTTAGGACAATAATTTCAGATTCATGTTTCTCACCCTTAAACTGATTGTGAAGCCCTGTCATGAGGGCTCTATGCCATAATTAATTAATTCAGACTCAATACACATTGCCATGTCAGAAAGGAATCATCCTGTCTACAAAATGTGGGACAAAGACAACTTGGCCAATTATCACCTCAACAATCATCTCTCAATCATCAACAAAGTGATCAACAGAGTGATTGACAGTGTTATTCAGCAGCAATTACAAAAGAACAACCCGCTCATTGATGTTTGTGACCAGTCAGTACCAAACTTCATTACAGCCTTGGTCCAGACGTCAAATCAACCATTTTGCCAATGCTTGTAGTTAGGATGTAATCCCTTAGAATTAGATAGGTCAGTGCGGTCAAAATTAAGTAAGAACTGAAGAACCACATAATATTTGCAGTACAAGATAGGGAGTTTTCTGTAGCCCTAATATATCAGAGTTTTTATTTATAATGAAACCCTGATTTGGAGCTTTTGATTCGATTAAGGCTGCACATACTACTGTGTTCTGAACTGTATTATTGAAACTAGAAATAATAATGCTAATTGTTAAAGCAAACAAAAACTGAACTGAAACTGTCATAGAATAACCAGCAAAGCCAATAACAGATTCTTAAAAACAATGAAAAACCTAAAAAGAAAGACATCAAAACTGTTCTTCCATTGAGAAATGTAACTCAACCTCATTTTAAAAAAATTTCAAAAATCTACTTTTCTTCTTTTGAAACAAGGTCCAGGTACAACTGTATCCTTTTGTTTTAATGGATGAGGCTCAAGATGTGACTGGACAACACAAAAGCTGGCAGTGGGCAGCTTGTAATTGTGTTCAAATGTTAAAATGAATTGGCACATGAACTTGGACACACTGGGGAGAAATCTAGAGTGCCAGGCTTCATGATCTGTGGGAAGTTTGGCAGTTGCAGGGAGGCAACAACTGTGGAATTCAGGGGGTAAAGACTTGTCTAATTAACTGCGGGGTCCAAAGTATCTATCTTGTCAAACCTCTCACAGCTGGACACTTTTCTGGACAATTCTGTCAACCCCACCAAGACCTCTCACCTCCCCACAGAGACTGCAAATTCCCATTCCACAAATAAGGCTTTCAATTTACCACCTCCCCAACCCACCGCCACTCTTCAGTTGTATGACCACCACTACATGAGCGATCCCTACCCCTCAACGAGTCAAGGCTCATATTTTCTTGGACCCACAACTCTTTTCCATCGTTGCTCACCCCGTGTCAATCATTCTGACATCTAGGGGGTGATTTCACACACTTATTGTAAACTCCACAGTGTGAGGGGAAATGTCAAATTTTAAGTTCCCTGCACTCGCAAGATTCCTGTGCTATCTATCCCACACTCTCACTTCATTGGGCAAAAAACTTATAAATCACTCAATACCTATCCCAAAATTATCCATCTATTCCTTTTCAGATAGCTCAAAATTGGTGCTGTAGTTAATCAGTTTGTGCCAAGCGTTAATTTGCTCTCGCTCAGGCGTTAATGTAAAGTGACTGAGGTGAGGCCAATTTCAAGTTTGTCTGATCCTATAAGTTCAGCTGGAGGTCCTCAGCCCCACTGTGTATCTGTTAGCAGAGTTAGTAATAGGGACAAAAACAGAAATTGCTGGAAAACCTCAGCAGGCCTGGCGGCATCTGTGGAAGAAAATTAGAGTTAACGTTTCGGGTCCAGTGACTCTTCCTTTAGTAATAGGGTGACACAGCTCCAAATTGGAGCACATTATTTGAATCTTTAGATCATTTCATTTTATCCATTTTGGAATGGATTAAACTTCGATTAAAAATTAGTTTTTCTGATCCCGTATTCAAAATATGTCAAAGACCTTGCAGACCTCTTTCATCTTTTTCCTTTATTTGGAAAAGGAATTAAGATGAGGCCTAAACATCCATGTCTTCTCTTTTTGGTACATTCCTCTCTGTTGACCTGGATCACCTCATGGGAAATCTGCCACCTAATGTTGTAGGCCTTTCTTTACTGACAGCTTTACTGTTAACTTGTTCAGTTTAAAAAATATTCCTGGTGAGGTTCATGTTCTTTGATCTCACTTGCATTTTTCTTACACACCTTTCCTCAGCCTCGTTTTGTCAGAGTCAAAATATAGATGCCTGGCAACATCATCTTTTATCTCCTACTACTGGAGAGAGCAATTCCTCTCACACAGTCCTGACATAACACGCCACTTATAAAGGTAAGAGTCAACCTTGAACTTATAGCAACCAGCCATTGCGGACAATACTATTTGCTCATTAACAAACTTGTGGCAAATACAATTTATTGCAGATCTTTAAGCCCCTTCATTTATTCACTTTAAACGTCTTTTTTATGTCATTGTTAATAGTTTTAGCAATATTAAAGCCTTGCTGGACTTGCTCGCTGACTAAATTTGTTCCATTAAGGATAATTATTAGCCCTTTCCAGTCAAATTGACTTCTGTGTTAAAAGATCAATGTGAAACATTAATATCCTGTTATACTTGACGCACTAATCACAGCTTGGCCACCCACATATTTTTCATACCAGCTACGCCATCTCTTCATGTGTATTTTTTAAAATTCATTCTTGTGAAGGATGTGGGCATCCCAGACCCAGTTGGCAATTCCAACTCATCCCTAGTTCCCTTGAGAAAGTGATGCTTTATCTACTTCATGTTTGATCGATCAGAGGGCAGTTGAACTTTAAACTTTCTAACATTTAGACGAGACCTAAGAGAAGTGGCAAACCAATAGAATGTGTATGACAACTCAATGGCTTTATAGTCACTTTTACTGATCTCAGCATTACATTTCCATATTTTCTAATATTGAATTCAAATTTTCAACTCTGTCACGGTCCAAATTTCACTCATGTCTTTCTGGACCATCATTAAACCAGGTTGTCTAGGTTACCAATCCAATAATTGAGCAAATACATTACCATCACTGCAAGCACTGATTCATCAGTCAAAATGCCAAATTGGCTGCCCTGATCAGCTCCTCAATGATTCTAAAAGGTTGAAAACAAAATTTAAAAAGACAGGAAAAAAATGGCTTTACACTGGTTGCAGATATATGTAGCTCAATCACATCCCAAAATCTCTTCTTTAAATTTGATCATAGGATGAGGGCATCAATGACAGACCAGCATTATTGACTTATTGTCCATCCCTAATTAGCCAGAGGACAGTTAAGAGTCAATTACATTGCTGTGAATCTGGAATTCACATGTAGGTAATACCAGGCAGATTTGAAGATCTTTAGTAAACCAGACAAATTAGACTACAGGCAGTACATGGTCACCAAGAAGCTTTTTATTCCCCATTTTCATGGACTGCAGTGTCACGAGAACATTAACCTGCAGCTCTGCAAAATACATGGATTTTCAAAACTGTAAGAGAGTCAGCCATAGAAAGAGGGAAGTTAGAAAAATACAACAGTCTGCATCCATGGAACCATGGTAAAGATACAGCACAGCAACAGACCAATCAGCCCATCAAATCTGCACCAGCTGAATAACCTAACCAAGCACTCTAATCCCACTTCCCAGCTTCCCTGCAGTTTACAGTGCTTCAGGTTCACATCCAGGTTCCTTTTAAATGAATTGAGTGCTTTTGCTTCAGCCATCAAACTGGGCAGTGAATTCCAGACAACCACCACCCTCTGAGTGAAGAAGTTTTTCCTCATGTCCCCTCTAATCCTTTACTTGATCACCTCAAATCTATTTCCCTTGGCTTTGATCTCTCTGCTAGTGGAAACAGGTCTTCCTTGTCCCCTTTATCCAAGCTCCTTATAGTTTTGCATTCTTCAATTAAGTTACCACTTATTCCTCTGTTATAAGGAAAATAACTCTTGTCTACCAAACCTTTCCTCATAGCTGCAAATTTCAAAACTTGGCAATATTCTTGTAATTCGCTTCTCTTGTAATTTGTCTCTATATTACTGTAGCTACTTGTCCTGGCAGTTTCACAAGCCTATGCAATTGCCCTCATTTCCTCTATCTCTCTCAAATCCTTCCATTATTGTGTGTTCCTTTGCTTTGTTTACCTTCCCAAAATGCACAAACCCACACTTCTCTGGACTGAATTATATTTGCTACTTTTCCACCCACTCAATCACCATTGAGCCATTCTCTTAAATTATCCGGTAAGTTAAGATGGCTGTGCATTTTCGTCTCACTGATGCTGTAGAAATGAAGCGATTAAAGTAGAATTGGCAACAACACATTGTGGATCTGGAGGAAAAAACAGGCCAGGTAGCATCAGAGGAACAATTTCTGAAGAAGAGTCAACCCAAAATGTCAACTTTCCTGCTCCTCTGATGCTGCCTGGCCTGTTGCGTTCCTCCAGCTCCACACTGTGTTATCTCTGACTCTAGCATCGGAACTTCTTACTATCTCAAAGCAGAATTAGAAGTGCTTCCACTCTTGGTGGCAAAGCTATGAAATAGCAATAAGGTTGAAAAGAAAAGTTGAGCACATAAAAATTTAAACCAGACTATCAGAGCTCAGTAAAGAGCGCTACAAGATGTACTGCATATTAAATCGAGTCATAGAGTTGAACAGCATGGAAACAGACCCTTTGGCCCAACTCATCCATGTCAACCAGATGAAGCTGTAATTGTACCAGCCTCCACCACTTCCTATGGCAGCTCATTCCATATAAATCTCACTGAAAGGTCAGATAGGGGATATTTTGCAAGTTTTGAAGACATATCCCAAACCTCATATTAATGTTACTTATGAATGGTATTTATTCAATATGAGTGCTCAGGTGGGGAGGGAGACTTGGTATGACCTAGCTGGGTCCTGAAAGTCTGGATAATTGAAAGATGATTGCATCATTGGTCGGACTCTCTGAGGCATGAGGGATCCTTCAATGAAAGCATGTCTGCTGAGAAGAGAGAAATCTACTCTCAGGGAAGCTATCAACATGTGCAGAAGCTCTGAAATAGTTATTCATCAGTCAGAGTGCATCATTGAGAGAACAGTTGAGGTTGAACTCCATATTGAGTTGAGAGACATTCCAGGCTGAATGATAACAATAGATTTAGAAAAGGAAGAAATATTGCAGAAGAGCCAGCAGAAAAATTAAATAAGGGGCAAGTATGTAAATATTGCAAATAATAACCAATCAAATAAAAGGAAACAGGTCCAGGATGGGAAAGGTATTGTTTCAGCTGTAAGAAACTGAATCACAGTGCATGCAAGTGCCAAGCTCTAAAGAAGCAAAATAAACCTACAATTATACGTGCTGGAGATAGTCAGCCAATGATGATGCTTACAAATCACTGTACTCCATACAACAAGTTGACATCAGCAGGTCTGAAGGTAATGAATGGTTTGTGACTGCTGGAATGATAAATACAGAAGGAGCACATCAAGTGAGCTTTAAAAGTCAAATACTTCATGCAACATCACAAGTTTCACAGATCTGTGCGAAACTGCTCAGGAAATGACCACCCAGAAATGAAGCCTTCAAGGGTAAGGCTGAAGTTATATAACGGAATGATACTCATCTCAAGAGGACAAATGAAGTGGAAAGAACAACCCAAAGGGAAGAACAAAACTCCAGAGTATAACATAATAAGCATTAAGCAAAATCCACTCATGCCAGCCAAAGCATGGATTAGTAACCAGGAGCACGCAAAAAGAGATTTCACCAGTCACTAAGCCATTGACTGCTGAATAGGTCCTAGAAGATAACAAAGATGCTTCTCCAAATTTGAATGTCATCCTAAAGTGAACTCAGATTAGATGAGAGTGGGAGACCAACTCAGCATCTGCTGAGGAAAATTCTAGTTATCTTCAAGTCCGTGTTAAAGGTAGGATAGAAGAGCCAGGAAAGAAAGCATTTAAGAAAGTAACAAATACTACACTCTGAATGAACAGCATAGTAGAAGTGCAATAAAGCCTTTGAAAACTGAAAGTATGTATAGATTTAAAGGATCTGAATAATGATTTGAAGAGATCTCACTAATCGATGTTGAAGAAATGTTGCCAAATGTAGAAGGGAGTCAACAATTATAGGGAAAGGCAAGTAAGTGGAAGTGAGGAATGTTGAATCACCCATGATCATATTGAAAGGTGGGGTAGGTTCAAGGGGCAAAACAGTCTAGTCCTGTTCCTATTTCTTATGGGCTTGTGATGTTATAACTTGCCAAAGCAAAGTTCCATGCAACCCTTGATGAAAAGGATAATAACTCACAAGTGAAACTGGATGAAAACTGCACTTTTCATCTTACATTCTGGATGTCATTCAAGAGATGAAGGTGATTGTGTATGCCTTTTGGTATTTCCGGTGCTCTGGAAAAGTATGAGTGGAGAACCATGCCTCTAGGAATTCCCGTGTGTATCTATGTTTGGCTTAAACTGGGGCAAGGTAACCATAGTAGCCCAAGCCAAACATAGATATGCACGGGAATTCCTAGAGGAATGGTCCTCCACACATACTTCAATCAATAAGCATATAGATTTGGATGCCATATATAACCCATACAGAACAAAACTGGAAAAGACACAACTCACCATAACGGACCGGACAGCATAAATTCCAAGCAGGGTAGAACAACATCGCTTCATTGGAGGCCTCACTGATGGTATCACCTAGCATGGTGATGAAACATCTGAACGAAAACAAGTCAGCTTGGCGAGCAAGTCAACAACCTCACCCACAACCCGAGCTACAAATCTTTGCTAAAACTTTAAACATGGAGCTAAAAGAAATTTTTAACGAGAAGCAAACAACTATGATGACAACACCAGTGCTGAGAAACTGATGTCAATAATGATGTCACCATGTGGTGTAGTTTCATCAAAAAACAGTTTTGGAATGACCATTATAGAATACCTACAGTGTGGAAACAGGCCCTTCAGCCCAACAAGTCCACACCAAACTTCACAGCATCCCACCCAGGCCCATCCCCCTATCACCCACCTAATATACACCCTCTACCTCCCTGAACACTATGGGCAATTTAACATGGCCAATCTGCCTAACCTGTACATCTTTGGACTGTGGGAGGAAAACGGAGCACCCGGAGGAAACCATCACAGACTTGGGGAAAATGTGCAAACTCCACATAGACAGTCGTTTGAGGCTGGAATTGAACCCGGGTCCCTGGCGCTATGAGGCAGCAGTGCAAACCACTGTGCCACCATGCCACCCCTAAATGAGACTTTCCAAGGCTCGCCACTCACTTAACTGGGAAGAAGGCTACACCTAGATTTGAACTCGGATCACAGAAGTCAGAAACCAGCGCACTCACCATTACGCCATGGTAACCAGAGCAAACATGGAAAATGGATTGCATTTGCATCCAGGGCATTAACTCAAACTGAATGACATTATGATCAGAATGAGAAACAGAGCCTGTCTATTGTGTTTATTTGTGACAATTCCAATCAATACCTGTTTGGGAACAACATGGTCATAACAGAAGCTGACCACAAGCCACTTCAAAGCATCTATCTTAAACCATTTCTATCTGCTGAAAAGTATTTACAAATGTGTGTTACTTCATTTGCTGCACAGAAATCATCTGAACATGACATACACATGAGGGGCATTGCTGACGTGCTGTCAAGACAGCACTCCCTCTGAAGAATGTTGAGGATGCTAGACAGAGTGAAATCACCAAGATGCAAAAAGAAGCAACAAGTTGACATACCCTGGACGTTGTCAACTAGCAGAAACAAAGAGTCTGGCTCAAATTAAGCTAAGTAGTAAGCAACATGCAGTTCTCCAGGAGCTGCAAGTATGCTGTTGAAGGGCTGGCCTGAAAGCATCAAGGACAAATCTGTTACTATAGGGAAACACAGGATATATGTAAATGAAGTGATAGTCCAAGTTTGCATCTTCTGCAAAGGAGATAGATTCAAAATCAGAAAATCATGAAGCGCACGGATAGGATAAATGAACAAGGTCTTTTCCCCAGGGTAGGGGAAACTAAAAGGCATAGGTTTAAGGTGAGAGGGGAAAGATTGAAAAGGGACCTGTGGGCAACTTTTACACACAGAGGGCGGTGTGTGTATGGAATGAGCTGCTAGAGGAAGTGGCGGAGGTTGGTGCATTTACAACTTTTTTCTATTCCCTAAGACCATAAGACATGGGAGTGGAAGTAAGGCCATTTGGCCCATTGAGTCCACTCTGCCATTTAATCACGGCTGATGGACATTTCAACTCCACTTACCCACACTCTCCCCATAGCCCTTAATTCCTTGTGAGATCAAGAATTTATCAATCTCCGCCTTGAAGACATTTAACATCCCGGCCTCCACTGCGCTCCGTGGCAATGAATTCCACAGGCCCACCACTCTCTGGCTGAAGAAATGTCTCCTCATTTCCGTTTTAAATTTACCCCCTCTAATTCTAAGATGGTGCCCACGGGTCCTAGTCTCTCCGCCTAATGGAAACAACTTCCCAGCGTCCACCCTTTCTAAGCCATATATTATCTTGTAAGTTTCTATTAGATCTCCGCTCAACCTTCTAAACTCTAATGAGTACAATCCCAGGATCCTCAGCCGTTCATCATAGGTTAAACCTACCATTCCAGGGATTCATTTGTGGGATGTAGGTGTCAGTAGCTGGGCCAGCATTTATTACCCTTTCCTAGTTGCCCCTTGAGAAGGTGGTCGTGAGCTGCCTTCTAGAACGACTGCAGTCCTCCTGCTGTAGGTTGACCCACAATGTCATTAGGGAGGAAATTCCAGGATTTTGATGCAGTGACAGTGAAGGAATGGCAATATATTTCCAAGTCAGGATAATGAGTGGCTTTGAAGGAAATTTGAAAGAGGTGGTGTTCCCATATATCTGCTGCCCTTGTCCTTCTAGATGGAAGTGGTTGTGGGTTTGGAAGGTGCTGTGTGAGGATCTTTAGTGAATTTCTGTAGTGTATCTTTTAGATAGTACACACTGCTGCTACTGAGCCTCAGTGGTGGAAGTAGTGAATGCTTGTGGATGCTGTGCCAAACAAGTGAGCTGATTTGTCATGGATGGTGCCAAGCTTCTTGAGTGTTGTTGGGGCTGCGCTCATCCAGGCAAGTGGGGAGTATCCCATCACACTCTTGACTTGTGCCTTGTAGATGGCTGACAGGCTTTGAGGAGTCAGGAGGTGAGTTACTCACCACAGTATTCTGAGCTTCTGGCCTGCTAATACAGCCACTGTGTTAATGTGGTGAGTCTAGTTGAGTTTCTGGCTAATGATAACCCCCAGGAAGTTGATAGTGGGGGATTTAGTGATGGTAACACCATTGAATATCAAGGAGCGATAGGTAGATTATCTCTTATTGGTGATGGTCATAGCCTGATGTGGTGTGAATGTTATTTGCCACTTGTCAGCCCAAGCCTGGATATCGTTCAGATCTTGTTGTATTTGAACATGGACTGTTTCAGTATCTAAGGAGTCACAAATGGTGCCAAACATTGTGCAATCATCAGCAAACATCCCTGTCTCTAACCTTATGATGGAGGGAAGGTCATTGATGAAGCAGCTGAAGATGGTTGGGCCTGGGACACTAGCCTGAGGAACTCCTGCAGTGATGTCCTGGAAATGAGATGACTGACCTCCGACAACCATGACCATGTGTGTCAGGTATGACTCTAGCCAGCAGAGAGTTTGCTCCCTGATACCCCATTGATTCCAGTTTTGCTAGAACTCCTTGATACCACACCCAGTCGAATGCAGCCTTGTTGTCAAGGGCTGTCACTCACTTCACCTCTGGCATTCAACTGTCTTGTCCATGTTTGAGCCACGGCTGTAAGAAGGTCAGGAGCTGAGTGACCCTGACAGAACCCAGACTGGACATCACTGAGCAGGTTATTGCTGCTTGATAGCAGCGTTGATGACACCTTCCATTTAAAAGACATCTGAATGGTTATGTGAATAGCGAGGGTTTAGAGGGATATGGGCCAAGTGCCAGCAAATGGGGACTAAATGTATTTAGGATATCTGGCCAGCATGGACAAGTTGGGCTGAAGGGTTTGTTTCTGTGCTGTATATCTCTTTGACTCTATCCCTGAGTATAATTCTACAAACCATCGAGGAATTGAAACTGGAGTAAGGAAGATAAGGACAGTGCTCTACTGGCCAAACATGAACAATGAGATTAGGATCGCAACAGCCAGTGCAGTGCTTGTAACAAGTATCCAAACTCTTCTTCTAATAAGGAAATAAACTGTTGAAGCCAAAAGTAGTAACAGGTGTAGTGACAAAATCAAGGTAAAACAATAATCTTATTCGAATTGAAATCTGGTTGGCTGTCATGCCATTGTCAGAGTTGAGCATTGGGCAGCCAGTCAGAGTGCAAACATTCAACATCTTCAAATGGCAATTTGGGACCTCTGTAGAATAGTTGTTGCCTTGATCACACGCTGTAAACATGAACAACTAGCTATATTGCTACAACTGTAAACAAATACATACAACTAGTGCAGCTGTGCCTTCACTGCAGGCAATGAATCAGAAAGAAGTGATCTCAATACCTGTAGAGTACAGAGGGGCCATCAGTTCAAGAGGTCCATTGCCCCCCAGCGACAGAAATAGATCAGATGCTCCAGTTACAATGGCAATAGTTTTTGCGATGGAAATGACACTCCCTGGAGTGGGAGTATCACTCCAGGAGTGAATAGATACCAACGGAACAACGCAGACAATATGCTGATTTCCCATTAGAATACCAGATGTAAAGAGTGGACTGTGTGTGCAGTGATTGACACTCATGTAACAGTCTTGAGTTAGCATCCTGTTAGTTGGTCAATGGTAATTTTCTTTCTGACCATATATATTAGGTAACTAGCATAATTTCCTGCTGTCCTGCCATTCATTGAATACTCTTCGCGTCTTGTTCCTTCTTTCAATGAGTATCTGTCACTGATCTGCCTCTCTAACCAATCTAATTACAACCTTCTGTAATCTAACACCTTCTTCTTCACTGTTAACTACCTGGCCAATCTGCAAATTTATTTACCATCAGGTCCCACATTCTCCTTTATATTGTTTATACATATTGGAAACAATAAGGGACCCAGCATTGATGCCTGTTGTGTACCACTGGGCACTGGCTTCCTGTCACACAAACAGTCTCTTACCATTATCCTTACCATGACCTTGTCAAAGGCTTTTCAGAAATCCATATAAACTACATCAACTGTATTGCCCTAAAGTATACACTTGATCATCTTTTTGGAGAAGTCTGTCAAATTTGTTAGGTATGACCTCTCTCTGATGAAGTCATGCTGACTATCCTCCAATAAACTTTGCCTCTCCAAGTGGAGATTAATCCTGTCCTCCAGAATTTCCTCCAGTATTTTCCTTCCCACTTATGAGCAGTTCACTGGTCTGTAATTCCCTGGTTGATTTCTACCTCCCTTCTTCTAAAGTGGAACCATATTAGTTGTCCTCCCCTAGCAACTCCCCTGTGGCCAGAGATTAATTAAAAATTTGTCATTTTCTACCTCATCTCCCTCTCCACACTGACTGCTGTTAAGCCTGCCAAAATCTTTCACTCCCGATCCCAGTCTGCTCCAGAAAACTCATAGTCTGTCTCCCCAAATTCAGTACCTCCATCTTCCCTCACCCCTATGAAGATAGAAATGAAGTATTCCTTTACACCCTGACAATGCCCTTTGGCTCCAAGCACAGATTACCCATTGGTCCCCAATGGGCCCTACCTTTCTCTAGTTATCCTAGCCTCCAAATTATATACTAATGGAATATCGTGTTATTCTTGCTAATTCAATCCACCAGTGTTTTTTATCATACCCCTTCTTTGTTCTCCTTAAGATTTCCCCTGCACTTTCTAAACTCAGTCCTCAATTGAGTTTCTCAGTTGAGTTTCTCATTTGCACCAGCTACAGGCCTCTCTTTTCCTTCCTATCTTGTCCTGAATATTCCTACATATTCAGGTTTCTCTGGGCATGTAGATCTTGCATTTTACCCTTAAACAGAACATTGTTGGGATGAAGTCTTCCCTGTCCTTTTCAAACACCCCCATTGTTCTGCTGTAGATTTTCCCAGTCTACTTTGTCCAGATCCTATATTATTTTAATAAAATCTGTCCTCCCCCAATCCGAAAACTATTTTTTGCAGACCAACATTTCCTTTACCATAACAGACTCAAATCATACTGTGTTGTGGATGCTATCACTAGAATAATCCTACACCACCATCTCAACCACCTGTGTGGTTTCATTCCCCAGAAATAGGTCCAGCACTTGTAGGACTTTCTATGTGTGGAATGTACTGTAGCTGTATTTTAGTGAATCTAGTATTTAGACTTTTGAAGGGTTGAGATAAAGTTGAATATTTCTTAGCATATTTTAATATGGAAAAGTGAAGATCTGAAGCTGAGGAGATGTATGAATTTCATTGGAAACCTGTACTGGAGAATTCCATTGCATTTTCCAGTTTAGTTTTGCTCAGCCAAATCATGCATTAATGTATATTTTATGTCAGGAATTCCCCTACTTGGCAATTTTGTATCTTTTTCCCTTTTTTGCTAGGCAACTATCCATGTTAGTAAAAGTCAAAGCACGACTCAGAGGAAAAGAGTGAAGTCCAATATTTCTGATTAATCCAAGAGGACCTTATTATTACTAAACTTGGTTTAAATTTGGAAAACTAAACTTAATTTGAATTTTAAACTTTACAACAGCTAATAATTAATGTTATAATTTAGCCTATCAGTTAAAAGAAATTTTAACTGTAAAAATAAGCTAAAATTAAAACTAAAATGAGGTCAACTGAAACGGACAGCTTACTGTTATGAAAGATGGAAGAATTAAGCAAGATTACTTAAGTAAAGTTCCTTTATCATGACAGATTTGTTACAGAATTGTGGCAAACATTCTAGTTATATTTTGTAAAATTGTCATTTTTAATTGGACATCTTTCCACTGACAAATGTAATCTCCTCAGAAAGTAGTACATATATAATAATTATTCTTTCTGGCCAATGCCTTTCATTATTAATTCTCACAGTTAATGAATTATTAACAAAATGATGGAATTGTTAGTAGGACAAAAACTTCCTAAAATACTACTGTGCTTTAAATTTCGAAATATAGAATAGGGCCTTGTTTACACAAATTTTTATGACCTAGCAAAATGGAAACCACAATTTAATCTGGATTCTGAATTTATTACAGCTTTCCAAAGTAGGAAACATAGCAGCTTGGCCAAGTTGATTATAGGAGGGGCTATGTTCCAGCCTCCCCGTGGCTGGAAAACCTCCCCTAATGGAATTAGAGGCAGGAAATGGCCCAAACGCAGCATAATGTAAATTCAGTTCATTGATGAACTAATTATCCCTGAGTCCATCAGAATATACCAGTGATTAAATGGGAGTTGTATGGCCACCTCATGCCTCCTCAAGGCTAATAGTCCTGTTAGCAGGGCCTTCGTTATCAAGCACCCTGCATCAAATTAAGGGGTCTCCTATTGCAAGAACAATGAAACCCACCCATCTGATCATGCCTACCCCTGTGCCAATATTCCCTTCGCATGACCCTTCTCTTCCCTCACTCACCTGTGTCCAAGGATCTGACTAACAGTGATTGTTGGAGAAGTTCCTGAGCCACCTCTAAGCAGTGGCAACTGCTCCATGTGGCACAGCAAGAAATGGAGACCTGCAAGCCTCAGATTACTTGGCAGCACCCAGCTGGCAGGATTTCCACTACCAGAGTCCTAAAGGCTAAAGAAGGCCAGATGCTGGCCAGTTAAGTTCAAACCCCTGGAAATGATTTGGGTTTCCCACCTGTTCTCTCTCTGATGGATGGATCTTATTTGGGAACATTAGACCTAGCCCCATGAAAGGTTTAAGAAGAAAATAAGGTAGATTTTCTAAATTACTACTTGGGTAAGTTACTTCACGAGGCATGAGTGTGCATCAGAAAACTACAAGCCATGGCCCCATAATGATGTGATTCATGATCTTAGTCTGGAGGAAGGTCATCCCAGGAGAAAACAATAGTGTATAATATATATATAATACATATGCGTGTGTCAATCACGTATATATACATATATATATATATATATATATATAAAACATACAACATATTTATTTAAATTGACAACCGATAAAACAATTCTTCAGCTGGTAGGAAGCAGAAAATTCAATCTAGCTGTGAACTGCTGCCACATCTGGCTTTTATGCTTCCAGCATTCACTGAGAAGGAATATTTGTAAAATGAGTTGATGTTAAATGACTAACATCTCCAATTATGCTATTGTTGTCATCCTACCCATTTCTGAAATATATAACTATAATTTAAGACCTTTTACAATTTACTCCTATGTATCAATGAAAGTTTGTGCTAGGCATTAATTCTCCTGTACCACTTAGAGAAGGGGTTTGCTTAATGATAATCACAACTCAGTATGAGGTCTAAGGAAAAACCTTTGATCATATATCTATCTGGAGTTAATTACTGTGCCATGTTGACTCAGGCAGTATTTGGCTTTATACTGAAAAAAGTATAAATTTTTTTAAATTGGCTATCAATTAAATGAAGATGAAACTGAATGTTTGGAAAATGAGTCTGCACCAGATGACCAATATGACCAGCATTCAGCGGTCACATTTGTTTGCTGGTAATTTGTCTATTTCTGAAACATCCTTCTAATACAAAAAAGATGATTGATATCCTTTGGAATCCTAATGCAGTTGTGGCCAGGATCATTTGACTACCATTGTGCACTAAACAGCCCTTAGTCATACTATTCTTCCTGGATATGGCTTAGGTATGAACAGTGCATCATTTTTAACAACCAATGATAAATTCTTCTTGTTGTTAATTCATTTGATTTGAATGAATGATCAAATTATGCTGAATAAATAGCAATGGTTAGCTTTCATTTGAAAAGAAATGTAAAGAGAACTGTTGAATATAAATAGGTCTGCAGACATTGTAAAGTACCAGAAATATCTTGGCCTGTTAAGTTCACATACTTTTCAATTATGAACAGTGTACAAGAAGAAAGTGCTCTCAAGAAGAAAGAGAGCACTTATTTTAACTACACAACCCACTTATGTAAATGTGAATGCAACTTGTTCAAAAATGGAGGGAGACAGACAGCAAGTTGTGAGTTGTGAGCAAACTGTGAAGAGAACATAGGAGGTTACAAAAGAATATAGATAGCTTAAGCGAATCAGTAAATTTTAGCAAATAGAGTGTAATTTGGGAAAATATGAAATTGTTGATTTGACAGCAACAACAAAAAGCATGCTATTTTATTCGTGACAGGTTGCAAGTTCCGTTGTGCAGAAAGATTTGGGTGTCCTAATGCATGAATCAGAAAAGGCTAGTACACAAGTACAGTGAGTAATTAGAAAAACTAATGGAGAGAATTGAATCAATTCTGGAGAGAATCGATCACAAAAGTACAGAGGTTATGCTTCAGTTATATAGGTCACTGATGAGACTGCATCTGGGTAAATGGAAATGCGGAATAATCAGATCAGCTGTGAACTTACTGAATGGATCAGCATGTTTGAGTGGCCAAATGGCCTACGTCTGTTCCTAACTTTTGAGTGGCCAAATGGCCTACGTCTGTTCCTAACTTGTATGTCCTTATGTATGTACAAATGTTCATATCATGTCACAACCTGTATTGGACTACAAGCGTCAAGAAAATAGAAAAAATTTAAAGTTGTTGTCAATAGCATTAGCTGAAGATATGTCCATTAAAAATATTTCCATGTAAAATCTACTTAGACGCTGGTGTGTGTGCTTAAGATATAGATTAAAGTAGACACAGTCAAGAAAGTTCAGTGGACCCAGCTGTGCAGAACTGAGGCATATAGGAAAACATTTGGTTGATGCCAGTGCTGTTGATCATACTAAACAGATAATGACTTTAAGATTGCCATGACCTGGTTTCAATTATACAGACTAGGTTTTGTGATGCCCTTAGAAAACTATTTTAAAAATGGTGAAAACAGAGCATAAGGGTATGAAAGCTGTGGAATTAATGTTTGCAATACTTTTTGTCTACAATTCTAATAAAATATTATCAAGTTAAAATAGTGAGGAAATGGTGTGATTCGTGTTAGGTAATTATGCATGTTAAAGGCATAGCTATGTTTAAAATATTCCTAATAAGGCTAGTAGTGAACAAGTGACAAAGCATTCACTTTTGAGATATATATTGCACAACACAGGTCACAATGTGACTAGTGGCTTGCAACACTGTTCCTTCACATCTGGGTTTGAAATCAGTCTGTTCGGCTCTCTCCAGGGTCTGTTAAATGAAGAAAGAGCCAAAACTTAATTTCCAGTGCACCCAAATTGAAAGCACAAGATATCCCATTATTTGATATGAATAAAAATTAAATTGCCACTCCTGCTCAGTGCAATCACAGAGATAGTAGCTGGGTGAGAACTGCAAGTCACTAATGATCTTAGATGAAAGCTTATCCTCAGGTGAGAATTAAGTTTAATGTTGTGGCAACAGAGAAGGAGATTTTCTGTATCTGGTATGTTCTGTACCGGGAATAAAGAGTGCTTGAGGCTGACAGAAGCTAAAACTTTGCTTTGGTAAATAGGCTTTGGGCCAGTTTATTCAAGGGTCAGTTAAGAAGGTTCAGACATTCTGGCTGCAGAATGCTATGTTCCTGCTGGTTTTCTGCTTTTTAGATTCCAAATACTACTCTTTACTTTACATTGTTTAATTATGTCGCAAAGATTTACAAGAGCGGTAGTATGATATCTGAAGTGTGTCTTTGAAAGTCTTATAATCGGAGGAAGTGATGAGACAGATTGATATTCAAGGAATCAAAAATTCGTCCATGAACTGTAATTTTAATTTACCTGGTAACACAAAATTCTTTGTATGAGTTTATGTATGTTCTTTCAAATTAGTTTGAATCTTTAAGGAATTTAGAAAAAGTAATAAAAATCATCTCCAGTGCAGCAAATCTGTTAAATCTAACTACAAATGTTTGAATTATTAGTGTACTTGACTACAGTGATCCAAGTATTTCACCAGTGCAAGTGTAGACATGACACTTATTGACCTTCTGTGAGTGAATAGTTTAACAATCCAAAGGAGCTAATTCAAATTCAGCTGCCCCGGCTCCCTCTGCCTCTCCAAAACAACAAGTCATGAGATTAGGTTGCAGTCTGTAAACATTGGCGTAATCAGATTTTTTTTACCATTCTGGTATAATAGCTGCAAAACTCAATAAACATTGAGCATTTCCTTTCTAAAACTGGCTTATTTCTTGCTGTAGTGATTGTGAGCCACCCAAAACAAGTTACCTGAAACAACTTTAGGATACGATCTGAAACCATTGTGGCTTTGCACAAGTTTATTTCAGTTACATAACATCAATTTAAGGTTAAAGCTTTCCTGTGCTAATAAGATTTTAGGAAATTCCTATTCATGCAAATCATGCGCCTGGGAACTTTTGAAATTTATTTTGTATTAATATTACTGCACTGGAATTCAATGCTTCAAAGGGCGTTGAAAGCTGATTCAGCAGTAACTGCAGATGCACTTTGGAAGGTTTTATGAAGTGCTATATTACATGTAAAATGTGCATTGGCAACATGAATATAAATTTGGTAAGTGACAGGCAACAGAGAGAAATAAGGAATAGTTTCTTCTCACATTGTAGGAAGTTATATAGTGGGGTTTCCTAAGCATCAGTATTAAGACCACTATTTTTCTTGATATATGTTAATAGCCAAGACATTGGTTCATTGACCACAATTGCAAAATTGTGGCTGACACCAAAAATATTATGAATTGTGAGGAAGAAAGTGATAAACTTCAAGAATACTTAGATGGGCAAACAAGTAGCAGATGGAATTTATTGCAGAGAAATGTGAGTTGATAAATTTTGGTAGGAAAAATTGAGGAGAGGTAATATAAAATGAAATCAGTTCTAAAGGGGATGTAGGAATATACATGCACAAATGGTTGAAGGTGGCAAGGCAGGTTGACAAAATGATCAATAAAGTATTTGTATGATTATATATTTGGATGATTTTCTTTGTGGGTGTCACTGGCTAGGCCAACATTAATTGTCCATCCCTAGTTGTCCTTGTTTCCTAGACACCATAAAGTACAATTGTACTGTATCAAGATGACCATGCATAAACCCTAGTTTGGCTTCCATAAGAGCTTTGAATCACAGTTAGGAAGGATGTGAAACTTTAGAGAGAATACAAAAGATGTTTATGCGAGTGATTCCAGTTATGAGAAACACCAGTGACGTGGTTAGATTGGAGACCCTTGGGGTGTTGACCTAAGGGAACAGAACATTAATTGGAGATTTGAGGTGTTCAAAATTATGAGCAGTCTGAATAGATTAGATTGAGAGTTACTGTTCCCATCAGTGGGTTAATCATGTAGCAGAGGACGCTGATTTAAGGAGATTGGCAGAGGAAGCAATCATGAAATGAGGAAAATCTTTACACTGCAAGTGGTTAGATTTGAAATTATACAGTCTGAGAGTGTGTGGAGGCAGATTCACTCAAGACCTCAAGGAATGATCTGAACTGAACAGATTTGCAGAGCAGTGGGAAGTATATGAGGTAGTATGGTCTTATAAAGTGCAACATGGGCATAATAAATGGAAAGGCCTTTTTCTGTGCTGCCACTTTTCTATAATTCTATATTCTTGAAAAGACAGCTTAGAACCATGAGGAAGAACAGGTCAGTAGGGTTCATTGTATAGTTCTTTCAAACTGGTTGCATAGCTACTGTAGGTTAACTAACCTTGTTCCATTCTGAAGGTGTTTATGATCAATGTTAATGGAAAGCCGCAACATTTGACGTCATTTGGATGCTGATATTCAGAACTTTGTTTACTTTTCTTGGACAGCAATATAAATCAGGTCTGCTGGGCTGCAGATTCTGCTAAACCAGGAAACATAACTTCAGCCCTGCAGGCCAATCTAGGGAGCACTTTGACGTTGCATTCGTGTTACTATGGCACTCATTTTCAAAGCCACAGAGGCAAAAAAAATCTACTCATCGCCGGTCTATGAAGTGCCCAGATGTACCCACCCTCTGCTTCCTATCTTCTAACCAACTTCTGATCCATACTGCCAATGACCCATCAATCCAGATATACAACATCCACAGCACTATCCTCTTCCACTGTCTGTGCCACTTCATCAATGAACAATTAAATTTGTCAGACATGACCTGTTCTTGACAAAATCATGCTGACTGTCTAGTATTAACTTCCTTTTCTCTAAGTGTATATTTATTTTATCCCATATTGAGGCCTCTACCAGTTTTCCTACAATTGATGTCAAGGTCTGTAATTGCCTGGGTTATCCTTTGCCTCTTTGGAGATTTTATTTTTGGGTAACTGAAAGAATAATGGAAAGTGGCAGTTTTGTCTGTAAATTGAAAACCTGCTGGAAGGACATTAACACAGCCATAGTCATGGCCTTAAACAGCAGTGTCACATTTTTAACCTTCCAGTTCTCCATAATTAATCCTGTGTTTCGGGACTTCTGGAAATTATCTGTCAACAGCTCTACGGTTTGCTCCTTTGCCTTTCTCAGGAATCTAGGGTGCATCCCATCTGGGCTGGCAGCTTCTCTACCTGGAGTGTTGCCAGCCTTTTCTTTACACTGTTCAGTTGCTCAAAATCTACATTTTCAAGTAGTAACCAAGATGTGGAGGTGTCAGTTTTGGACTGGGGTAGACAAGGTCAGAAGTCACATGACACCAAGTCATAGTCCAACAGGTTTATTTGAAATCACAAGGTTTTGAAGCGCTGCTCCTTCATTAGTTGAAGTGATGAGAAGCACACAGGCACAGAATTTATACACAGAGAGATCAATAGATTGTACAAATGGTGTGCGTGGAGTGTCAACAGGCTGAATAACATGTCTCTGCAGGCAATCAAAAGTGTCAGCCAGTGTTAACAAGTGTCAACAGCTCAATAGCAAGGAAGGGACGACCTATGAGCTGATTAATTGAGACAGAGAGATAATTAGAAAAAATTGAAAACAAGCTGTTGCTGGAGACAAACCAAATGGCTGAAATAACATATTAGATATGAGAGCCATATGTTGAGTGTTTAACTAAAGTAAAAATAACCCAAAACCGTACAAACTAATTAAAGTAGAGAGATCATAACAAGTTATCAAGGTGATGGTGTCAAAACAGGGCAGTAAGGAAGATTTTTAAAACACAGAACAGTGTGGTGGGGTTGCATATAGCACAACATGAACCCAAAATCACAGCTGAGGCCATCTTTACGGGTGTGGAACTTGGCTGTTAGTTTCTCCTCGGCAATTCTGTGTATCTCAAATTCTGTGCCTCAATTAATTCGATCATAGTTCATCCCTTCACTTGCTATTCAACTGCAGAGACTTTATTCACATTGTCTGACATTTTTGATCACCTGCAGACACTTGTTATTTAGCCTGTGAGCACTCAACTCACAACATTTGTACAATCTATTGATCTCTCTGCGTATAAATTCTGTGCCTGTGTGCTTCTCTTCACATCACCTAATGAAGGAGCAGCACTATGAAAGCTTGTGATTTCAAATAAACTTGTTGGACTATAACCTGGTGTCATAAAATTTCTGGCCATTTTCAACTAGACTATTGTCACCACTTTCTAATTTGGTAAAGACAGAAGCAAAGTATTCATTTCTTACCTAAGATAACAAAGTGTGAGGCTGGATGAACACAGCAGGCCAAACAACATCTCAGGAGCACAAAAGCTGACGTTTCAGGCCTTGACCCTTCATCGGGTCTGAAACGTCAGCTTTTGTTCTCCTGAGATGCTGCTTGGCCTGCTGTGTTCATCTAGCTTCACACTTTGTTATCTCGGATTCTCCAGCATCTGCAGTTCCCATTATCTGTATTCATTTCTTACCACTGTCATACTCTTTGCTTCAGTAAGTAGCTTACCCTGCTTGTTTGTTATGGGGCCCACTCCATCCTTCACTAATCTTTCACTGTTAACCTGTCTGAAGGACATTTTACTATTTGTTTTAATGCAGCTTGCCATCCTTTCCTCATACTGCCTTTTAGCTTTCCTTATGCAAGTCTTAGACCCTTTCTTGCATATAAATACTTGGAAACTGGTTTTAGCATCTTCAAAAATTAACAGTGATGAAAGGAATAAACTACCTACTGATTTCTCAGAGAAACCTTGCAAGATAAAGAAAATAACTTTCTTCTTTTTTTATTATCAGAGACAGTGGAACAGGGAACGAACAGATTAATCAGGTTAGTGAAATCCAGAGTATACTACTTCAGCTTGGAAATTGCTAATGTCAGTTAAATTTACACACTAAGATGCCACTTTCCATTATTTTTTCAGCTATCCAAAGAAGAAGGAAATATCCAAAGATGAAACCTACTGGAAGGAAATTAATGCTGCCATGGCCTTAACTAATCTGGCACAAGCAAAAGACAAAATTCAAGGAACGACCAGCTGTATCATTCAAAAGTCCTCACATATTTCTGAAATAAAGACATTGAAAATTTCACCGGGTAAACCATTTTAAAGTGAAAAACTTAAAGGACTTAAAGCATTTCCGAAGCAAAGCTATTCCTTGTATATATATTTTTAAAAAAAAAATCTACAACCAATGCTGACTCCTGGCTCTGAAGCCAGTTTAGAACAAATCCATTTTAAAAAATCTAATCTTATGTTTATTAATATATTTAGGATCTTGCAGCAATTTTTAAATCTTTTGTAATAACACATATTTTTGCTGTTGTTGGCCAGCTTTTTTTAAGAACAAGAACTGACTGTAAATTGTTAAAATGGTACAATTTCTGAAAAAGTATTAACTTATTTTATGTTACTCAAATTAATCTTTGACATCTCATGTTGGTGTTGTCAACATGAATATAATGTAATATAAATAATATATCAATAAGCTACATGTTGCACACTGAATGCATATTTGCCATAATGAAATTGTACTTTCGTTTAACATGATCAATTCCATGTTGTAAGGCTCTTAATTGACAAACAAAACAGAAAAATGTCTACAACATGGAATGTACATTGTGGTCCTGGAAAAAAACCATTGTGATTGTTCTGGCATGTCACTTTATTTTGACTTCAGTTATAGCTTGTTGACTTTGCTTTGGCTCAAAGAACACGTGTTGAAAATATATGACAACTGGCATATCGTAAGGGTCTAAACAGTGATCTAATTAGAAGCAGCTAACTTATGCACTAAGGATTCAAACATGCTGAATTATTAGCCAATTTTAAGCTGGAAAGCTACAAAGACAAACTGATGCTCAAAACGTTGCCTTTCATGGTGGTAATATTTCAATATTTCTAAATCTGATGAATACGTCAGTGTGCATTGGCCTCCATAAGCAGCTAGTATTACTTCATTTAATACATATAGGTACTTTTAAAAGAATAAGATAAAGAAACAGAAAAAACTGATCATGACAGAATAACTGGTACAGGGACTGTCTATAATATACTGAGTGTATGGCATTTCTGAGAGGTGAATTAAGATGTTACAACTATAATAAGACTGTAATAAATGCCTACTTAAATCTAAATTTCATTAAAAATGTTAGAACACTACAAATAGGCTGAAAAAAGCAGAAATCAGCAAAAACAATAAGGTCCCAATGAGTAACGATAGAAGTCCAAATAAAATGATTTTGTTTCCTGCTGTGTTCAAAAATCTGATGCTAATTTTATACTGTATGAACCATGATAAATAGCTTGTTAAACTGGGGAAGAAACATCAAAATTACTCACAATGTATTTGGAGTCAGTGAATGATAGATGGGTGGAAAAGAACAAGACTGTTTGGGCATAGCCTACTTGCACATACAACACATTTGCGTCCAATTTTGCTCAAAATTTAACAATCTTTTTGCTTTGCATTCAATTACACGTTTTTGTAGATGGTTACCCAGGGAATTTCACCTCATCATATTTGTTGTCTTCAAAAATCTATTAATTTGCTTACCAGTTATATATTTTATGATCAGATACAATGGAGTTGCATGCTCTTTCTACCTAAAAACCACCTTAAGGAGGTAACCTCACATTTCATCAACCTTGCGTGTACTCCTGTATAACTGCAGCCAGTGAAAAGTGGAGTTTAAGCAGTCTGTCTGAGAACTTCCAACCTTACTTTCTGATAAAATTAACAAGACATGAGGGACATGGATAGGTTGAATAGGCAAGGTCTTTTCCCCAGGGTGGGGGAGTACAAATCTAGAGGGCATAGATTTAAGGTGAGAAGGGAAAGATTTGAAATAGACCTAAGGGGCAACCTTTTCAGGCAGAGGGTGGTGCATGTATGGAATGAGCTGACAGAGGAAGTGGTGGAGGCTGGTACAATTACAACATTTAAAAGGTGTGTGGATGTGTATATGAATAGGAAGGGTTTGGAGGGATATTGACCAAATACTGGCAAACAGAACTAGATTAATTTGGGGTATCTGGTCAGCATGGACAAGTTGGATCAAAGGGTCTGTTTCCATGCTGTACAGCTCTATGACTCTATGAGTCAATGTTTCCATTACATTCCTAACATGAAAATGCTTCTGGCATTCAGATAATTGTGACCAACTACCAAACAAATCACTTGCACAAAATTCTGGAATGTCAAAAGAATTTGTACGTATTTTTCCTATCTAAAAGAAGAAAATTGTAATTGCTTATGTTGCAAATATAAAAAAAAATACAATGGAATATTTTAGGGCCACCCAGCATAAAGTCATTCCTAACATGCTCTTCTCTTTGTGCAATGAATATAGTGTATTTTGAAAATTTATTTGTAAATATTTTTATACCTTTTGTGCAAACTGTTAAAAATAGCAATTTGTTATATGCCTTTAGGTGTAAAGCAAATAATTGAATTATGTATTTTGGCATATACAAAAAAACTGCTTTAAAAAAGCTTTTTATGGTAGTGTCATTCTTTTTAATATATCACAAATTAAACAAGATAATAGTTCTAAGATTGTTTTATTATGTAGTCTCCTTCTGAGTAGTTTAATTATTCTGATGTGTTGAGTAAGCAATTTGTTGCAATTATTATTATAAATTTATAAATTATCACAACAATAAAGTACATGACATTTATAATTTCTGCTACATATACTTTTGACAATTCTTCATAAATTGCAGATCATCAATGGCATTGTGAAATACAGTTTACAACTGGATGCTGTGATAGTATGAAATGAGAAATGATTTCATGCTTGTAAAATTACATTTTCATTATCAGAGAGATTGTTCATAAGTAATTATGATCTATCAAGCTTCCTCTCCACTCCCACCCCAATTGGTCTTACCAAGTCCTGACTCTTTTTTTCATATGTTTAAAGAAATTCAGTGACTAAGTACTGATTCATGCTTTTCAATGTTGTGTCTCTTGGAAAGATATTGGTGTAGCAAAAACAAGCGCAGATCCTTAGGGCAAATCAGACAGCAATTTCTTAATTTCCACATTTAACTGCACGGATATAAGAGTCATTATCTAATTTATAAATCTACTATTATGGTGATGATGCTAGAATCACTAATATTCTGCTTCACAATATCTTAGCTGGTTCCAGCTCTGTGCTGACAGTCCAGTTCTTTTCATAGCGTGACTTACAACCCTCTCAATATTTTAAAGACTTCAATCATGTGACTTTCATCAAGTTCTAATGAGTATTGTTTCATAATTTAGAACTTCATAGAATTTTCCCTTATCCCTCAACAAGCCTTACATTTATTCTAAAAGAACTATATGTGCAACATTACACATAATATGTTAGTATGGCCTTGCTTGTGAACTATATATGTTTGTAATGATTTATTCTTTAATGCCCTTCAGTTTCAACTTGGTATGTATTTGATTGCAAATGCTAATTCAAGTTTTATTCTGATTGGATTTTATTCTGAGTGCAGCCAGTAATCATTTTCCTTCCTCTACTGATGGAGATTGTTTCATTTTGTACATATTTGCAGTTTTTTTTATATTCATTACTTTACCTTCACTGAGATTAAAATTCAACTGCTGTTGCTTTGATTAAACCTTTGAATGATTTTCTGAGTCAAGTCTTCAACTTTTTGAAATAAACTGAGCCTAATCAAAAGCTGCCTGGGACTGAAAAAGAAATGTTATTGACTGGATCTTTTAAAATTAGTTCATAGAATATGGATGTTACCGGTTAGGCCCATCCCTAATTGTCCAGACAGCAGTCTAGAGTCAAATAAATTGCTGTGGGTGTGGAGTCATATGTAGATGGGACTAGGAAAGGATGAGAGATGTTCTTCCCTGAAGGACAATAATGAACCCTTTGACAATGGTTACATGGTTGCCATTAGGCTAGCATTTTTTATTCGAATCATTGTCCCCAGAACATTAGCCTGGGGTTTCATATTACTAGCGGCACTACCACTGTTACCAACTTCCCTCACTACTGATTTAGGAATCTATTCCAAGTAAATGAGTGAGATTTGACCTCTAGAACATCTAGTCCTAGTCTATTTCTGTTTCCCTGAAATGTCTTGGGATATTTATATGTTATAAGCAATACAGAAATGTAATTTGTTGATGTTGGTATTGTCTCTGCATTCTTTAGAAGGTTTGTGTTGCTTTGAGCTAATGTTTTATTCTGAATCATGACAATCAGGCTATAAATCCCTTCAACTGATGGACCATATCAAACAACACATCCCGTTGACCATTCACAGTGTGCAGCATGCTGAATGTGCTCAACCAAACTGTGCTTTCTAACCTCAGCACACCATGTTGGACAAGTAACTTTTCAATTGCACACATTTATTAAATGATCCAGTTTGTGTTAAAAACCATATCAGAAAACCAGTTTAAGATTGTCAGACACGCCTGCAGTTTGATTCATTTGTATGAGAAGCTATGTTTTTTAATGTACAGAGCCCTGTTTTATGTAGGTAAAAGGAATTCAAACATACATTTTAATTCTAATTTTTAAAAAAAATTGTCTTGAAGTCTGCCAATCTCTGTATTCCTTTGGCAACACCCTGGCCGATCAGAGCCGACCTGACAGGTCTAACAACTAAGATTAACAATTACCTGTCCCTGCTGCATCTCTACGACAATGATGACTCAACTAAGCAGTTTCCCCTTTTCACTCTGTATAGAATGGTGTCACTTTGTCCACGCCTGTTTCTCGTGTCCTAGCTGATAAGTGCAAGATGAACCGTTGCAACTTGGTCTCCTTCCAGCAGTTTCAATTCTACACAATCAACAATTATTTAATAACTTCCAGGGTTAACTCTCACTGCCTGCTTTGAATTCTGGAATCATTTCATTATTGCCTCTCACTTTTAGTGAGAGTGAGTTCTGCTCGGTTTTTCCCCCAGGTTGTGCCCAAAGTAATTAAGCAAAACCTTAGGATATCTGTTCCATCTGTCTTTCCACTATTCACTTCTGAACATTATTCTCTTGGTCGTGCACTGAAGAGTTTCCTTATATAATATGTGTTGTCTTCATGTTATAGGAATTATTTCATAACCCTGATTTTTCACACAACTGTCTTATTGTTTGATGATGTGTTTGAATATTGAATTGTTCTTCCTTGAACCTATTGATTTGTGGATTGCTTCTCAGAGGCTCCAGACATCTATACCATTTTCAAGAAACCGCTACTTAAGTTTAATATTTCTAAAAAGTACTTAATTGACTGTGAAACACTTTGGAACATCTTGAGGTTAAAAAAGGCACTATATAAATGCAAATACCTTACCTTTCCTTTTGAAAATATGTATTGGCAGGCTGATTATCTATCACAGCCAACTCAAATGTGTTCTGGCATGTTATAGACTCACAGAGCAGTGCAAGGAACGTGGGGGATTGTCACTGGATAATGGTCAAGAATTGGAATCCTGTCCAAAGCTTTCTGCTTTTATCCAGACATATAACATCAAATTGCAACCCAACTGCTGCCCAATGTGAAATCACAATGCTCTGGAATTAAAGTTGGAACATTTCTTGTCTGTTCAGTTTAGTGTCAGGCAAAGTGCACTTACCATTGAGCCATCGGCAGGGCTGCATGGAGAGTCATTTCATTCCCACATTGATTCTAATATGTTGGTGGTGATACCATCCTTATGCTTCAAATGCAACAAAAGCAACTTTTGAAACAACTCCCAGTATTTTTCTATAAGACTCATGCATTTTCTTTTCCAGTACATTAAACTAAGCTAATGGGCTGTCAGTTCTGCTAAGTAAAGCACCTAGTTATGTTTTGGGTGCAGACCAGAAATGTGGTTGTGATTCTACCTTAAGGAGAAAAGAAACATAAGGAAAAGCAAAAAAAAAGCTTTATGGTAATAACATTGTTAAACCACATATTTAATTTGTTCTGCTCTTCAAATGTATCCAGGCATATTTTTCTTGCATTGGCACAAAAATAATTTCCATTTTAATTTTCTTTTATGCTTAACTAAAATGCCGTTTTTACTCTGGATATTCCTTCACTTCAATTAATTGCTAGCATAAACATCATAATACAACATCATTATCTTGATTTGCATATTCCTGCTCTTACTTTCTCCATTTTGTATGGGGCCTCTTTATCTCACAATTTTTCCCAGTTGAGCATCCAACTGATTTGAACTAGCTGTTAGAAGCATGCAGTGGATTTTAGAACCTATGATGCTTCTTCCCTCCCATTCTAGGAAATTCTCCTTCTTGAACTGGTGTAGTCTATCTGGTGCACACAGTGCCAAAGTACTGTTAGAAAGTGAGACCAAAGATTTTGGGTAGCAATGGTGAATAAGCCATGATAGTGTGTGGCTTGAAGGTGAACTTGAAAGTGGTGATGTTCCCTTGCATCTTTTACACTTCTCATTCTATAACATTGACATTGCTAGAGTGGAAGGTGTTATAAAAGAAGGCTTTGCATGTTTTTGCAATGTATCTTGTTTATAATACATTTTCTACCACTGTGCGTTGGTGGTGGAGGGAGTAAATGCAGTAGACATGGTTACTGATCAAGTTGAGTGTTTTATCTTGGATGCTGCTGAGCTTCTTATATGTGTTTTGAGCTGCACTCATCAGTCAAATGGACGGAATTCCATTTCACTCCTGACCGCCGCTGACTTGATAGTGGTCAAGTTTGGAAAGAGAGGGGGTCAGTCACTGGCTGCAGACTCCCTAGTCTCTGCCACGCTCTTGTGGCTACAATATTTTGTTTTCTTTATTCCAGACGGGTTTTTTCCGACAATCGACAATGGATTCCTGGTCATCATTAGATTCTTAATTCCTGATATTTTATTGCATTCGAATTCCACCATCCGCTGTGGTGGGATTCAAACCTGGGCCCTCAGAACATTATCTGGGTCTCTGGATTAACATTCCAGTGATAATACCACTAGGCTGTTGCCTCTCCAACTAATATTTATAAGGTTAGTCCAATTCAGTTTCTTATCAATGGTAACACCCAGGATGTTAATACTGGAGGCTGCAGCCATGGAAATGCCATTGAATGTCAAGAAGAGATGGTTAGATTCTCTCTTGTTTCAGATGTTTACCACCTTGTGTGGTGTAAATCTTCCTTACCCTTCTAGCCCAAGTTTAAATGTTGTGTAGCTGTCACTGTACTCAAATAAAAGCAGCTTCAGTGTCTAAAACGATTGTAAATCTGAACTGGGACCAAAATCCTTGGCTTCCAATAACCATAACAATCTCCCTTTGGTCCAACCAGCAGACAATTTTCCCCAATTCCCATTGATTCCATTTTTACTTGCATTTTTTGATGTCACTCTCGGTCAAATGTGGCTTTTATGTCAAGGGAACTCAGAACTCCTGTCTTGAATTCAGCTCTTTTCTCCACGTTTGGACCAAAACTGTAAGGAGGTCTAGACCTGAGAACCTCTGTCGGAATGAAAACTGGGCATTGAGGAACAGATTACTGCAGTTAGTTTGCTCAATAGAACTATCAACATAGCAATCCATGATGTTTTAATTCACTTTACTGAACACTTCTGCATTCCTCAATGGAACACAAGAGTCAGACACAAATAAATAAATACTTTTAACTCTTATGGTCAGCTGAATGTTAGAATCTACCCCTCCCTGCTATGTGTCAACAATGGTGAGGAAGTTAAGAAACTAAGAAGAGGATAAAAAGTATTACAATCTCAACATAGAGAAAAATGTTTGAGACTATCACTCCAAGCCTAAAAAAGTAACTTCAGTATCTTACCATTGAATCTAAGTTATTTATATGGCTTCCAATTCTCTCCTTTTCCAAAATGTAAGCAGATTTTGGGAAAGGCAAATGAGCTGTTGGGCTTTATTTCAAAGTGAATGAAGTACAATAATAGGGAATCTTGCTAATACTATATAAAGCATGAGTCAAACAATGCCTAGAATATTATGAACAGTTTTTATTCTCGTATTTAAGAAGAGATATACTGTGACTGGAAATAGTTCAGAGAAGGTTCACTAGGTTAATTCCAAGTATGAAGAAGGCTTTGCATGAAGAGCGGTTGGGCTTATACTCAGTGAAGTTTAGAAGAATGGAAGGAGGCTTTAATGAAACATCTAAGATTCTCAGGAAACTTGACAGGACGGATGTCTTTGTGGGGTAGTCCAGGACTACCAGGAGCATAATCTCAAAGTAAGGGGTCTCCCATTTAAGTCAGAGATGAGGAGAAATTTCATCTCTCATAGGATAGTGAATTTGTAGAATGCATCATTGCAGAGGACTGTTGAGACTCAACCATTTATTATATTCAAAGCTGAGATAGAGAGATTTTTAATCAGTGAAGGAATCAAGCATTGTGGGGATAAGGCAGGTAAGTGGAGTTGATGATTATCAGATTTCATGATTCATTGAATTGTGGAGCAGACTCATTGGGCTGAATGGCCTACCCCTACTTTTGCTCTTGCATCTTATGATAAGACAGAGCACATCCCTGGTGTTTGCAGCTTACTGAATAGTTGGTCCAGTCATATTCAACTGCTTCTTTGCAACAATGTCATTGCTATATGATCTTAGGTGCATTTAACCTTAATTATAAGATATGCATGAAGACAATGGGAGTGGTTGAAGTCCTTAATAAGTACTTTGCATCAGTATTCACCAAGTAGGAAGACATGGATAATGATAAGGTGAGGGAGAGGTATGATGATAATATTGATATTATGGGGCATATTGATATTAAGAAGGAGGAGGGGTTGGGTTTGTGGAAAAATATTAAGGGCATGATGGAACTTATCTCATGCTACTAGGGAGGCAAAGGAGGAAATTGCTAGGGCCTTGGCAAAGGGTGAATTTGGGGGCATTAGTGTGGAGGGCAATGGGGTTGGGGAGGGGTGAAGCTTCTGGAGACAGATGAAATGGGGACTCAATTGTAATGTTCTGACCACAAGGATCAGGACATTAACCATCCAAGAGAACATGACACAGCAACGGAGTGTCAAGCCTGAGAAGCCAGAGACAACTGCAACCCATTGCCAAGATGAATGTACAGTGCTTGGACTTTGTTTATTTGTTTACCTTTCTGTTGATAATCTGACAAGAAACCCCTGCTTAGTGTAAAAGATAAGTGGAGCTTAATGTTTTGGCAGTCTTTGACCCTTCTTGTTGCTCAATAAATGTTTGTTATTCATCTAACTGTACACTTGATACCTTCCACTGATCCTGCTTACACATATCTGCATATTATATGCCCTAATGAATATTAGGGAAAGACCAACAGTCAGAGAGACAGTGAACCAACACCAAATGGGACTCAAGTTAGGTAGCTCTTAAGGCTTCAATCTGCAAATCATACCCAAGTATGGTACGGTGAAATCTCTCAGGATAGCCAGCAAGTTGAGTGGTGTATTGAGACATCTTCTTTTGACCCTTCCATCAATGGTAGCCCTTCAATGTTTGAGAGTTTGTGTAGATAAATTACCCTTTGAAATGATTGAACATCTCTAGGATAGTATTGAACCTGCAAGAGGCAGTGCTTATGGTAGCTTTTCTCAGCAGACCGCTATGTTATGGTTATACTTCTCTTTTCTTGAATGCCTGTGCATTCCCTTGAAAAGCTGATACACAGGGTGAATTTTTCCCTTCAGAGATGTGTGGAATGATCATTGATTCCATATTCACACTCACTACGTAAATGTGGATTGATGTGTGGTGGCTGACGTCTAGCACAACCTCTGCACATTGTGTTTAGATTCAGGGTTGTCCGCATTACAACACAGTACCTTGGCTGCAGTCATCAATGTTATGGTTCAAGGATTCCTGATACCTGAGGCCACCTGCAATTGTTTTAGCAAGATGAGCAATGCTTGACCACAGGGCAGCCCAGTGGCTCAGTGGTTAGCCATGCTGCCTCATAGCACCAGGGACCTGGGTTCAATTCTACCCTCAGGCAACTGTCTGTGGGGAGTTTGCACATTCTCCCGGTGTCTGCGTGGGTTTCCTCTGGGTGATCTGGTTTCCATAATGATGAGCACCTATGGCCAGAGCAATGAAATGTAGATCCGAGCACATATTTAGCTGAATATGCTGAACTTGGTTCTTCATAACAGTCACCAATTTGTCCACGAGGACTGCTAGATACAAACATGCCAGAGTCAGCAGGGTCCTGGTAATGTTGGTGTATTCCTCCATCTTTTGACTTTTGATGCAGCTCACCACGTATCTCTGACAGACCTACCTACGCTTCGTGGTCCTGATGCTGCCTGTGCATTTTGACAAAATCATTAACAGCCAAGACTATGGCATCGTCTTCTGTCTAGGGATGAGCAGGAGCTGCAGTCCTCTGAGATCCAAACGCCTGGTGCATTTTTTTCCATAACCAGCTCTGTAGATGTGTTAGCAATGATCTGCAGGTCTGCAACAGAAATGTCAGCCAGGGTACATGGTAATGTGTTGAAGTAGCAGGCGACTGGAAGTTCGGGGTCATTTTTGTGTCAGAACATGCGTCCAGCAAAACAGTCACCCAGTCTGCATTTTAACTCCCCAGTTCACGGCAGACAATAATGTGAACAGTGAATACTGTGGACTACAATGCAAGAAATGCAGGCAAATCACTGCTTGACCTGCAGTGTTCCAGCAAAACTCAGCAGAACCTTGAAGAACAATGTCTCATTTTCCACTTGGAGACCCTGTAGCTTCTAGGACTCAATATTGAGTTTGTAGTGCTTGTAACAAGGTCAGCGAGGTGGACATCATAGAATATGAGTTCCCTGATTGGGGCTGTTAGCCTGGTCCAATCAAGGAGCCCTGGCTGACAGACATAAACAGGAGGTCAGAGGTTTTGTTCCCTCTGAGAGCTGGGTCTGACGAATCTGAGGATGTGTACTCCATGTGTAAATGTGGATTTGTGTCAGTAGCAACAGGAGAAAAACATGTTCCTGATGAAATTCACTCGCAGCAGTCATCTTTAACTGGGTAAGCATTTCTGGCATCATGCTATTATTTGGGAAGTGTGTCTAGTTCAATCCTGCTGTCAAAGAGTAGGCCCAATATGTGGAAAGAATGCATTATTTTTCTGAGCAAATGGCATTGGGGCAGATGAAAAGCAATGAGTAATTTTCCTGACAGTGTGTGGATCCTCAGCTTTTTTCGTTATTAGGAGCCTAACTTTCCCTGAAGCACCAGATACAAAAACCTTCAAAGAACTGATTAATTTAGTTCAGGAATATTACGACCCCAAGCCTCCTCTAATTCTGATACACTATGAGCTTTATTTGGCAATTTGAGAATGAGCAGAATCCGTATCAGGATTTTTGACTAGACTAAGGGGACTGGCTGAGGCATGTGACTTTGGTTTAACCAGTAATGACATACTGAGAGACCTGTTAGCTGAAGCCTGACTGGACTACAACTGGCTTTATTATTGGAAAATGCAACAAGCGGAGTGTGAAAAACCTCACCAGTAGAGTGTAGGGAACACCACCTGAGTGAAGCCAACTGCACAGCCTCATTCAACATATATCCTGAATAGAGGGGCTCCAGGTCAGACCACAACACACCCTCAAATCAAAGCCAAACTTCAGACAAACAGTTAACATTCTATTCAAGATCCAGACAGCAAGCCATTTTAGTTGCTGCCAGCATGTGGACTTGTGACAGTAAGAGAATCCCACTCGATCTAAATTGAATAAGGAAACTCATAGGCTGGCATCCAAGAAAGTCTGCACCTTGGAAAGTCCACCTACATCTAACTTGAAACAGTTAAATAGCTTAGCAATATCCAATTCAGAACCAATCAAAATAAATGTTTGGTTAAATAGTCACCCAATTGTAATAGAGGTTGATACCAGCACAGCTGTTTCAGTAATCTCAGAATCAGATTTTAACAAATTTCACTCTGGATTCCAACCCTTATGTTTGCACAAGACCTTGACTAGACTGAGAACCTGCGCTGGTGAACTTTTACAGATTAAGTCTTTAGCTTTGCTTCCAGTCTCTAATAAGAAGCAGCTGGTTCAATTATCACTGATTGTAGTAAAAGGCTCAGGCCCAAGCTTTTTGGGGCAAAATTAGTTGAGAAAGACTCACCTAGATTGGCTCAACATTTTTCGATTAGAAAATGGCAGTCTAAGCTAATTAAATCCCTGCACGTTTTTCAGGAAGGTCTAGGGGCTATGAGAGGGGCCAAGGCAACCCTGCATGTTGACCAGGCAGCAATTCCACAATTCTGTAGAGCCCACCCAGTGCCATTTGCCTTACGGGCAAAAGTAGAGGCAGAAATCAGGAGGCTGGACAGTGAAGGAATCATCAAACCAGTCCAGTTTTCAAAATTGACAGCATTGGTTATGCAGACTGTGAAGCCCAACAGATCATTTTGCCTTTGTGAGGATTTTAAACAAACAGTTGACCACTTTTCACAGCTGGATAAATACCCAATCGTTTGCATCGAGAATTTAAATGCAAAGCTGGCAGAGAAGCTACTCTTCATGAAGCTGGACATGTACTTGCAATTGCAGTTAAATCTGCATTCCCAGATGCATGCTTCAACGAATACCCATAAGGGTTTGTGCCACAATACGAGACTACCATTTGGGGTACCATCAGCCTGTGTCATTTTTCAGCAGAACATTTTACAAGGGCTACCTCAGGTTGCTATTCATCTGGATGATGTGCTAGATACAAACATGCCAGAGTCAGCAGGGTCCTGGTAATGAATAAAGAGCACTTAGAGAACTCGGACATAGTCCTTAGATGTTTCTCCCAGGCAGGCATATGCCTTATAAGGGAAAAATGTGTGTTCCAGGCATCCCAAGTGACCTACTTGGGCTACAGAGTCAACATGGCCAGGATACACCCATTAGAAGGTAAAGCTAGGGTGATCAAATGCTGCCCAACTTCCATGTCTATATCAGAGCTTAGGTCTTGGGTTAAATAGTTATTATAAGAAGTTCATTCATAACCTGGCCTCTATCCTGGCACCTTTGCATCAACTCTTAAAAAAAGGGTCAGCCTCAGAAATGGTCAAGTAGCTAAGCCATAGTTTTCAGTGAAGCAAAGAAACAGAGATCATTCTCGAAGGTGTTGGCATACTATGTTCCCAAGTGAGATCTCATGTTGACATACTACTGATGGAGGCATTGACGTGCTTCCTCATTAGACATCAGGATAGTATTAGCTCATCAGTGGCCCACTAGAGAGAAACATCCATTAGTATATGCATCCAGGCAAATGCAGAGAGTAAATATGCCCAGATAGAGAAGGAAGGTTTGGTGGTCATATTTGGAGTCAAGAAGTTCCACCAACACAAGATCCCATTAGGTGAGACAGACAGTTTACTTCAAAAGATGTAGTTTGGTGTAGGATCCAAGGGAATAGCCCAGCACAGATATGAGGCACGGTCAACACAAGGTCAGGTCCAGTGACATATGAAGTTTGTGTAGGTGCAACGGTCCTGTACAAGCATGTACACCATATGAAAGCTGCAAACTTGCAAACGGTGTGGAAGCAAAATGTGCCCAGCTCCTTGACTGCCTTTCTGATTTTTCTGGAACCTGTGGGTTATCTCCTTCTGTCAAGCATTGAAGATTCCTTGGAATCTGAGATGGACATGGTGGGTTTTGCTACCTCGATGCCTTTGCCACCTGAAAAGGAGAATAAATTTCTTCTGAGATAATCTGGGTGCAACCGGCAAGCTACAGTACATTACATGCTGTCCACATCACAGACAGAGATGGAGAAACCTGACCCAGTGCTAAAATACTAGGACCAGCTACAAAAATAAAATTGGCCAATGTCCTCAGGCTCAGAGGGGGAGGGATGTAGTGATTGTAATGAGGTCAGCCAGCTTTTGTGCTCCTGAGATGCTGCTTGGCCTGCTGTGTTCATCCAGCTCCACACTTTGTTATCTTGGACCTCATAGAATATGTGTTCGCTGGCTGGGGCTGTTAGCCTGGTCCAGTCAGGGAGCCCTGACTGACAAATAAGAACAGAAGTGTCAGACATTGTGTTCACTCTGAGAGCTGTATCTGACGGAGCAGCATCAGTGGCAAGGATTCCCTACATATAAATAAAGGATGACGTAGTGAAGGGATACTGGTCTCTGCAGAGTTGTTTCAGAATTCAAACACTTTAGAGCCTGATTTTATCCTTCCATATTTTTTACCCATCCACCACCTGGTCCTGTTCTGACATGATTTTTTTTGCACAGGTACCCATCCTCACATACTGCTAGGCCTATCATCACATTGTATAGAGATAATGGGAACTGCAGATGCTGGAGAATTCCAAGATAATAAAATGTGAGGCTGGATGAACACAGCAGGCCAAGCAGCATCTCAGGAGCACAACAGGTTGCTTTCAGTACAGATCGGCCATTCTCTCCTCCTCTTAGATCTTATAATCACTTATTCACTTATTGTTTTGTCTACTGGCTTGCTATCCATAATCTCCTTGTTTACCTACCCTTTTCATACCCACCTCTTTCTTGGGCTCCATCTCCCCATCCACTCACTTCTCAAATTCTTGTCCCCTCCTCCAGCCTTGTCTTCTGGATAAATATCACTTTTTCCAAGCTGCTAACAGCTCTGAAGAAAGGTCACTGAACCCAAAACATTGACTCTGCTTCTCTCCACAGATGCTACCAGAGCTGCTAAGCAATTTTGCCAGCAATTTCTGATTTTGTTTCCAGCATCCACAGTTCTTTGTTTTACCATTGACCTCTCCCTGTAGCAACGAGTGTCCCATTTCACCCAGCACACAGCTCTGACCCGAGTTGCTGTTCCTGCATGGTCTGGTCTGGTCCGGTGGCGTAGCCTCCTGTTGATAGCAGTCAACATCAGGTCGCTGTTTGTGAATTGAGGAGATAGTTTTCCCTTCCTCTGAGCTATAACGGTTGAGCAGCAAACTGCAAGGGGCAGTTCCTGGCTCGCAATGTCTGAAGAATAGTGTGCAGTTGGGTTTTAAATGTGAACATCAGAAAGTCCCAGTTGTGGAAAGTATTTTCACCCCTCCTGCCTCGACACTCCTTGAAAAGGACGTTAAACAGCCTGTTCGCCAATTAGTGAGTGGAGAGCACAAGATTGCATAAGAAAAATTGCTCTGAGCCATGATGGACACGGCACCATGAATCTCATGTTTTAATTGCAAATGGGAAAGTTCTGCCCAAACAGTAAATATTCCAACAGGGAGGAGAAGGACAACACAGTAAAATTATGACATCCATTCCTATGCAGCCTCGTGGATTCTAATGAAAGATCATCAATCTAAAACTTTGAACGTCGTTTTTCTCTTCCCAGATGCTGCTTGAGCATTTCCAGCATTTTCTGTTATTATTTCACATAACTTTACAGATCAACCATGAAACAGTCAGCAGATTTTGCATCCTGACATAAATTTACAGCAAAAAAGAAATATTAAGTTTGTAGAGAAATGGCAGAACACATGCATTTCATACTGAGATTCAAGAGGAATTGACGATTGGGTTCAAGTATACCAGATGCACAACACCTACCCTCTCCACCACCTTCTAAAACACAGGATATTTTACTCAGCACTAAGCTTAGCTAAAAGCCAAGAACTCTGGAGTGAATTTATTTGAGTTTACATCGGTAAAGTCACAACACTAAGTGAAGTCTGTCCAATTTTACAAAGCGTACTGCTGCAAAGACATACAATGAAGAATTACTTTCATTTCTGTAGCATCTTTCATGACTTCAGGATATTCCAAAGTCTTTTATCAGCCACTGATTGAACAGTACTTTGTAAGTGTAGTCACTATAGCATTATTCGAAAAGGGCCAGACAACTTGCATGCACAAAGTGCCAGAAATGTGCAATGAGCTGAGTGACCAGATAATCTGTAGAACTCTCCTGTTTTTCTTTGAAATTGTGCAGTGGGATCTTTACAGCCATCTGCTAGGGGCAGAAGACTTTGAACATCTGATCTGAAACAGTATTGCACCAGGGCACTGCCTTAAGTTTTGTGCTGAGCTCTCCAGAGTGGAACATGAACCTACACTGGAGGGGATAAAAAGGAGATTCACCAGATGTTGCCTGGGATGGAGCATTTCAGCTATGAAGAGAGGCTGGATAAGGTTGCGTTGTTTTCTTTGGAGGAGAGAAGGTTGAGTGGGGACCTGATCGAAGTGTATAGAATTATGAGGGGCACGGACAGGATAGATAAGGCAGCATATGTTCTCCTTAGTTGAAGGGTCAAGAACAAGTGGGAAGAATTTTAAAGTGAAAGGCAGGAAGTTTAAAGGGAATTTGTGGAAAAATATTTTCACCCAGAGGACGGTGGGCTCTGGATTGCACTGCCTGGGTCTGGTTGTTGAGGTGGGAAACCTCACAGTTTTAAAAAAGTACTTAGATGAGTATTTGAAGTGTCATATATTTCAAGGCAATAGACCTACTGTGGGAAAGTGGTACTATTGGTGGTATATTTTTGGTAGTACAAATTTGATGGACCAAAGGGCCTCTTCTGTACATTATGAAACAATGATTCTGTAAACACACAATTTATAATTCAGAAGCTAGAGTGCTTCCAGTGAAACACAGTTGACAAAATGTGACTCAGGTTATGCTTTACAAAGTGTACAAAGTATGAAAAGTATCTCCATCACTTAAAATAGATCTAAGATTGCCTTGCTAAGGTTTTTAAAATTGATTTTTCTAGTTAAGTACAAGATGGTATTCAACACACAAGGATTCAATTGTCAGCATACATTTACCTTATTATATGCATATCCCATACTTTAACTTGTTAGTGCTTTATTGTGATTTTCAGCAGCCCTTCTTTATCTTTAGCTGCGTCTATTTGTTTTTATTTTAAAAACTGCCTCAGACAGAATACTTTAGATCGTATTCAGGGTTTTGATGTACAAGCCAAAAAAAGCAGTGCTCACATGCCAACTTCCACATGTTGTAAGCTGTTCTTCAATACTCAGTGGGCTGACCTAAAATAATGCCATTCTATTACATATGGCCAGGAACAATATCAACAGGCATATGGTATTTTTACCAGAAGGGTATTAAAAAAAATCAGGAAACAATCTACATTGTGGACTGTCTTTATTTTCACTGGTGTAAAAAAAGGGTCATGACCTTTCAAATTTGTATTGAAATGATCAGACAGAAATGTGGTCACAAGTGACCTTGCTTAGTAGAAGGAAGGTGGTGGTATCATGGTAATGTCACTGAACAAGTGACACAGAATGTCAGGATAATGTTCTGGGTACATGAGCTTGACGTGAGTTAAATGGTGAAATTTGGACTCAATGAAAATCTGGGATTAAGAAGTTGGTCTCATGATAACCATTGCTGATTGTTCTAAAAATCCATCTGGGCCACTAATGCTTCTTAGGGAAGGGAATCTGCTTTACTTACTTCATTTGGCCTCCATGTATCTCTAAACCCATAACAACGTGAATGACTCTTAACTCCTCTCCTAGCCAACAAGACATACATCCCACGAATGAATTTTAAAGAGTCCAGAAATTAGCTTGCAACTGTAGATTCTTATGGACTGTAGCAGATCAAGAAGACACTACCACCTTCTTGATGACAATTAGGGATGAGCAATAAATGCTGGTCAAGCTGGTGGGGCCCATATCTCATTAATATTATATCATATTAATCGCACTAGCAAAAGGATTCCATATTATTACGTAGTTACAAATAATTATCTTTATCCAGATCTTGTCTGAACCTGCTACAGCCCTGTCTAGCACATCCTATGTCAATTCCTGTTCCTTTGGCTCCATTCCCCCTTAACATCAAACTGCCTATATTTGATCTTGACAAGCCTGCTCTGAGTGAATATTCCAATCTGTGATCTCTACCAACTGGAAGAACAAGGCAGCAGATACATGGGAACACCACCGTCTGCAAGCTACACACCATCATGGCTTGGAACAACATCACTGTTCTTCCACTGTCACTACATCAAGCTCCTGAAGCTCTCTCCATCACAGCACTGTGGGTGTGCCTACATCACGCAGACTGCAGCGGTTCAGGAAGACATCTTACTAATACCTTCTCAAAGGCAATGTGCATTGGGCAAAAAACAATGACACATCTCATGGAAGAATTTAAGAAGCCATGGCCAAACTAGTAGGGAAAGGGATATTTAAGTATTATACACATTGCACAATGTGGACAGGTAACTTACTTATGGGTAAGACTTGAAAGATTGATAATAAATCTTACATCCCCACAGCAAATTTGGAAAGCAGTATTCTTTAGGTGATCTTTCAAGGCTTTCAGGGCTCCAGATCAGAGCTATTTGTTTTATTTTTATTTTTGCTATCTGTACATCACTGGCAAAGCCAGAATTTACCCCCAGCCCCATTTACTTGTTTGAAGGATGTTGTGCCACTTTCTTAAGCCACTGTAGTTTGTTGGTATATAGCATTAATCGTTAAAACACTATTTCTGCGTACATAGACTTGGAAAGAAAACAATGTGTTGCGGGTGGAGGGAAAGACTGGGAAAGCAGTTCAATGATCCATGTTCATAGGATCTGCTGAGATGGTTCGTACGCTAATCAGAAGCTGTTTGTAATTCTTCCTTCTCCAGATGTTTCCAATTGTTTGCCAAGGCACAGAGTAACGTTTCATACTTATAAAGGTTCCTGATTTATAATTAAAAGTCACAGCTTACAGCAACTGCTGAAGAAAGAAGTAAACTGGGTTTCTTTAGGTCTAAGGTGTTTTCATTCTCTGCCGAGAACAGTGACAGTTTCTGAGCTTGCAGAGGCCTGACGGCTTCTCACTGTTTTGTTCACATCCCTAATCAAATCAGCTGCATGTGAATCAGTCATATAGTTTTTGGAACACAGAAGGCCTTTGTCAATGATAACTGGTTACTAATCAAAAGTCCTATCAGTTAAGTGTTGCTCACTAAATTCCCATTTAATCATAGCTCATCTGTAATCTTTCCATCAGTTCTTTCAAAAGGGTTACTGGGCCTGAAATATTAACTCTGTTTTCTCTCCACAGATGCTATCAGACCTGCTGAGTTTTTCCAGCAATTTCTGTTTTTATTTCAGATTTCCAGCATCTGCAGCTTGTTGTTTTATCTTCCCACTACTGCTCGAATTAGCAGCTGGGTAAGCAGCATTTGCATTAAATGTTGAATCACTTGCTTCCAAAAAGTGCAGCAATCCCTCAAAATCCTCTGTTTCTAAAACAGCTTTTTACCCATTTTATTCCACAAAGAAAAATACAGCAAAATAGGAAACATGGACTTTATAGCATTATATCTATGTGCACATCACATAAGAAGAAAGAGTTTGGGCATGTAGTGATTAAGGGAATTGTGAATGAAGCTTCACTGATGTGTGAGCATGATTTTTATCAGAGGTTTCAATGGTCAAGCAAACTTTTGTAGTGGTGCTCTTGTCCTTTTAAGCCTTCGGTGAGAAGTTATTCGATGTGTAAGTTATTCTAATCATGAGGAAAAATGAGTGAGCTGTAGGTGGGTGAGATGTTGCTGGGTGAATTGTTGAATGCTGTAGATCCTTATTCTGTTTGAATTGTGAACTTTGGCTGCTGTGTGAGCTGTGATATGTTTGTTCGTTCAACATGGGTAGGTACAATGAAGTGAAAGGCACAAGTTAGACTCAAGGCTTGTAATGCAGAAGTCTGCCACCCAGGATCCGTAGGGTGACAAGATTACTACGGTAGAACATATCTATAGAGTTATGAAGGACAGGGTAGACAGTGGTAAATCATCTGGCAGAACACAAGAGACAATTCATCCTCTTACAGCATTGCATCCTGTCACGCCTTCAGATTGTTTATGCACTAACCACATAGCCAGCTCCATTCACACTGCCTTCATTGAGTGGAATAGCCTTTCATTGTGATCTCTGGAGAAAAGAATGTCCCTACACTCAGACATGCCTTGCAGGAGCAACTCAAGAGACTGGTCCCTAAACATTAGGACAGCTTCCAGCCTTTTACTTGCCATCTCTAGGACTGGATGGGAGTAGGATGCAAACCACTGCAACATTTAACTTTTAACTTTGTTCTTTCTTTCTACCTTGTTCTTAAGATTCTGTACTAAAATGACGCCTTGTGTGACTACATTATACACTTTCACTGTACTCCGTACTTTTGTTGTTGAGTACACATGACAACAAAAATCAAATCAAAATCATAAACACTTTGATGGCCCTGAAGTTACAAAGAAAGAAGTGTTGCCTGGGTGCCTTTCAGATATGATGTTGGAATACTGATCTCTTTGGAGACCATAACATCCTGCCTGCCTGTCAGTAAAATTTGGAGAGCTTTCTGCAAATCAAATCCAATAAGATTTAACATATGTAATCATGCAAGAAAATTCACCCACCCCCAAAAGGAGGTCCCTTCTGTTTCCAATCCTGCCTTGATGCTTAGCTTCAGAGAAAAAACTGTAGCCCACAGGTTTTGCTGAAGAAACCATGTGAATGCCTGCAATACATCTTACAGATAGCCACCCAGTGCATTCACAGTACACTGACACTGGGGGGAGTGGATACTTAACCTGGTGGATGGGACAGTGATCATGGCGTTGAGTACAGAACTGTTCCAACAACAAAAAAGAATAAGTCTAGCTTTAATACTAATAATAAACTTATTTTCTAATAAAGATGGGTGTGCACTGTTCTTGTGTTACAACTATAGAACATAAATTGATGTATTAAAATGTTATAAATGATATTCATTATATTCTGATGGTTAGGAATACATAATAAATAGATTGAAAGTTTTTGAAGATTTGTTTATATTAGTAATTTAGATTTGGAAGTAGTTAACCAGTCAATTAGGTTTATCAGATTCTAGCATGTATGAACAGATTGGGCTAGGGTTTAATAGTTGAGATGGGAATTGGGAGGAGGGAATTTTCCAGGAGGTGCCTATCTGCCTTATTGTCATGTCAAAGGCACAGGTATGGGCTAGAGTTGGGCCTGCTGCTTCTGGAGGCAAGAAAGAGGCAACAATGGGTCTCCAAAAGAGAAAAAGGTGGACCAATGCTGATGTGGCACTGTTTTAAGGTCCATCATCATGGACGAAAACATTGTTGCTACACCTACCCTTTTCACAACTCGTCAAACATTCACCTCTCTCATGTACTCATCCAAGTTTCATTTTTGACCCTATTATACTTTGTAATCCCTTCCAATATCCATAAAGTGAAATAAAAACAAAACAGTAACCGAATAAGTCATTGGAAAAAAAGCTTCCCATTCAAAGTTCTGCCAGTTCTGACCAAGGACAACACACTTTCACTTCAGATTGCAGCATTTCCTGGTTCACTGTAAAGCAGGAGGCACTCTTCCTACTTTCAAATCAGCATTCATGACTTCAATCATCAGGAGGCCCTCCTAATAGCGGACATGATCTGAGCTGGCCATCCTTTAAAACAGTATCAACAACTTTAAACAACAGATGGGGTGGTGCCACAACATGTCCCCAAACATGATGATGAAAATAGCCATAGCCAGGATTGGAGTTGAGAATTCTGGATCTGGGATGTGGCCCCCAACATTTCCCTGCCTTGCCTTCATTTCTGTCCCATCGGGGACAAAGACATTCCGAGCTAATGAATCTCGCATCAATAGGCACAATTAATTAGCAGTCATATAGAAACTACAGTCCTATCTTTTGCAGGATAATTTTACTGAACCTGGTTGATGTAGTATGCTAAGCCTGCTGTGTTCATCCAGCTTCACACTTTGTTATCTCAGATTCTCCAGCATCTGCAGTTCCCATTATCTCTGATGTGGTATGCTGCACAGTCCCGAATGCACAAATAATGTAATATGCTGCAAACACTCAAACTCAATGGGCAAATGATAGCTTCTAAATAGTATCCCACACTTTTAATCCCATTGTATTAAAGTGAACCCACTGAACATTTTTACAGTTAAGACATATTAAATTCTAACAACATTTTACTTTTCTTCCAAGACTTTCTATTTCTCCCCACATTAACTGTTCTTCCAATTAAACACCTTCGCCCAGCTAATAAATTGGTCCACAGTATATAGTTTGAGGACTCATATTCAGGCATATGGCCATAGCTGCAGTTTTTGTGAAGCTTCATATTAGTATGGATGCTTATCCTTCCAATTCAGAAGTATTTCCTTCTAAAATGGGTGCACTCCCTAACACAAAACTTGTTTTTAAAGAAAGATATTTTGATTATGGCTCAAGTAATGGCCCTGTCGAAACAGCAGACCATTGGAATTTTATACGGTTTCATAGATTATATGCCTGGCATTACTTGTGCAGCATAATTTGAGGATCATAAACACTTAAACATGTGTTACAACTAAAACATCAATTGGATTGCCTCTGCTTATTGTTTGTGTATGTTTCTCACTAAACCAATGCACTCCAGGATCCCGTCCAGCTAAAATTTCTTTTGTCTAGACATACATGGTTCTGTTGGTATTGTTAGCGGTACCTGGGAACAAAAGATCCACAGAAATGCTGTAAATTCAACGACAAATCAACCCTGCAAGTATGAGAAAGACAACAGGGATACGAAGGCTACTGTGCCTCAACATACAAAAGAAACTTTCTGCAATATTAGGTAATATACAAGTACAGATATCTTCTAAGGTCAAGACCTTAATGTTTCACCTAAATTCCTGTATCTCAATAAAATCCACAGCTTCATAAGAGAAATATAACCAGAACCTGAAGCAGAACCAGGCACTGCCATGAATGCAATTAATATGAAAACAAATTACAAGAATAAATAGCAATAATCAAACAATACATTGATGATTTATTTATCATATTGAATACAGTATTTTGTGCTGGTTCATATATGTTTTAATAGATGTTTAAAAATAAATAATCAATTTTAACCAATGCAAGTTATATTTGCTGACACGAACCTCAAGAAGACATTTTTATAATCTATATGTAGTATTGTGCTCTTCAACACTTTTAATGGATCCAATTGCAGTGCATATTGTCCTATTCAAGACTCTATTAAAAATCTTACTATTTTTGACTTGAAGAAGCAGTGCTATTCGCTTGTCAAACCCAAGGGGGTACAGGTATCCAGTGTAAAAATGAGGATGCAGTCTGAAAGACCAACTATACATATTCATGGCCTGACAAAAACCAGATCACTCCATTTGATCACGTTTCAAATAACAAAATTAGGTGCCCCTTCAATAAAACTCCACTTAAATTAGAGCTATTATTTCCTTCTGTTTATTACAGGTATTGTAAAGCTGTCAAACGCCATACCGAAGCAATTACTAAATCACATCCAAAATGTACTTTTAACTACAAAATTTAAAATAAAGTTTTAAAAAATGGACACACACATGCAATCATACAAAACATTGAAATTGAACTCTTCTTAATTAGATCTGGTTGTGTAAGTTTCTCACAGTAAAGTTATGAAAAGTTATTTTCTGCAGAATGAATGCTCTGTACTGTTTAACCTTGGGAGTGCGTACAAACAGTTGTCTTTAATGTCTAGTGTTCATCCTAAAGAGGCTGGTTCTTAAATGGGACCAGACGTTAAGGGACCTTTTACTCACTTGATACTGTCCATGAGAGTTTAAATGAACAGTTTCGGCTACTTAGCAAAATGGTGAAAGATGACAAAGGCTTCCTCCCACTGGTGGTAATACTGACCACAATCAAGAACAATCATGGTTAATCATTGTCCTGAGAGTTACAGTACTCTGACAGTAGAATTATGAAGTTACATGTGTAACCCTTGGGGTAGAGTTTATCATCTATATCCAGAAAGATCCAGTAACAATATTGTTTCATTTATAACCTTTGTCTTTTGTATTAGGTTAAAACACTTTCTTTCTGTTTTGGCCAGCCTATTTCTTGATGTATTACTGTAGCTTGCAATCATTTACTGAAGATTATTGCTCACTGATGTCAGTTGGCAAGGAACTGAGCCATGTTTCACATTTAAGAGCTTTCAGTGTAAGATTTTCAGAATTATAGTAGATGAGCTCTGGTAGTCTTGTCTGTGTACATCATGGGTATATATTCAGTACTGTAAATTGGCTTAGGACTAGCAGCTTGTCTAGTTAGTATCTCAGTGCAGCAGGAGATTGAAGGTTGAAACTGAACCCGATTTATATTAACTATGTAGGGACAAAGTATTATTTAGCTAATTCTTACATCAATAACTGAGAAGTATTGTCTTGTTTATGACAATCATTATTTTTAAGCAAATATTCACACACTTATTTCTCCTTTGGGGAGTGGTGAGAAAGTGATGGATTATCAGCCTGTTGAACATGCCATGAACCTTCCTTCTATGGCCAACAAGTTTGGGTGTGGACCTGACTTCTGGCCAAGAAATAGGAGGCTACTACTTCATCACAAGATCTCCTGGCATTCAGTTCACTTAGAAGTACCAACAGTATACAAGTACTATTAGAGATGCACTCAACTTTTAGCACTGTCTAGCTACCTTTCTAAAAGAATCAGAGAAAGATATATCCAGTGCAATCTAAGCTTATAGTAACTGGAAATAGCCATACTGGTAAGTTCTCTCAAGCTCATGTGGGAATCATTGCATTTTTTTGTGTTAAGAGCATTATAACCACAGTTTAATAGACACTTATAAAGATTTTTGAAAAGAATAGCTTGTCGATAGGGGGATTTCTTTTCATTGCTCGGACAATGTAGGACAAATGAACATAACAAAAACTCAGAGCCAGGCTATTCATAAGGAAAGTTATGAAATATTTCTACACACGAAAGATTGCGTGCAGTTATACTCAACTAGTAGATGTTCATCTCAAATTATGTTGCTATTTTAGTACAAGTACTATCATTTTCAAATAATTGAGTTAATGTTTCCAATAGAAAAAAGCTGTAGGTGCTGGCTGAATTACTAGCCTTAAATCTGCAATTGATAGACTTTGTTAGCTCAGGGTAATATGGGGTATGGAGACAATAGTGGGTGGATGAAGCTAGAATACAGATCCACCGTGATCTCATTGAATGACAGAACACATTCAATGGATTGAATAGCCTTCTCTTGTTCTGATATTCTGTTTGGAAAATATGCTTTTTTTTGCACCTAGCATAGCTAGAGTGCCATGGGATTTTATTTTCCTAGTACTAAGAATAATACATGTGTTCCACATTATGTTACACCCATAAATTCACTAATCATGGTGAAAGCAGACACCATTGTGCTAGGGTGTGCTGGGACAAGCCTATCTCCCCAGTGTGTACCACTGCAATCCAGTACTGAGTAATGACGTACGTTTCACTATTATGATGACATATCCAGTGATTACTGAAAATTTATTATACTCATAAAATATAAAATTGCCAATCCTCAGTTTGTTGCACATATAAGATTGAACTGGAATCCTCCAACTCAAGGCAACAATTCAACAGCTGAGCAGTTGTCTGTTGCCAGAAGAATCTATATTCTTCTTGAAATGATACATTTCAGTTAAATATTCAAAAGACCAGGGATTGATCATTAATATTTCCTTCAAAATAATTTATTTATTCAATGCTTAAGTGTTGTGAACAAGTGTTGAGTGTTACTCCACAGTTCACCACTGCACTGGGGACTAATATACAATTGTTTTGAATTTTGGTCTACATTTTGAGCTATCAGTTATGTTCATTCGATTTTGCTCAAATTATTTTGAAGACTGGAAAAGTGTAACAAAATACTTAAAAAATATAAAAAATTCTTTGGCACTAACAGTAGTGTCCAAATAGTAGAACGGACTAAGTAATTTTGGGAGAAGTATAAGAATAATTTAAGCAGAAATAAATTTTAGCATACATATCTCTGTCATTGATAGTGAAGAGAATACTTCACACTATAAGCTATGTTGACTGATTCTGTAGTGTTTTAATTTTATCTTTTAGATATATTGTTTGTCCACAGTGCTTAAGATTTGGGCTCTAATATAATGAGTCAGAAGATTGGGCGTAGTTATGTTCATCTGGTACATGTTCATTTCAAATTACATTGCTATTTTAGCACAAGTATTATCGTTTTCAAATAATTGAGTTAATGCTTCCACTAAAATGAAGAGAAATTACAAATGAATTTGTTAAGTGCTTTTCTAATAGCTTCCCATAGCCTAATTTCAGACATACATTTAGGTTGGGGTCAAAGAAATAGAACACACCCCACAGCCATCGATAATAACCTAAAATTGAGTAGCCACTTTGCAACAATTTTGCAATTTGTTGTGAAAAATGGACTAAATACACATTTTTTCAGTGGAGTGATGCCTAATCCTACTGAGTACCCCGGTGCTATTTAGCTGCTCATTTTTCATAATTATTTAGATCAAAGATTGTTGATGATGGCCATTTGAGCTGCATCCTGAGAGCTGCTTTAAGTCTGTGAGTGAACAGTCCTTTCATTACCATAGGCTCAAATTTCAACACAAGAAATGAAAGTTTCTCATTTTGCTGTTTATTAAGGACTCCACATGAAATGGTATTGGATCACAAAAATGTTCATAATCAGCCTTGAAATTTTCAACGTGAATTACAGCCGCTTTAGGATTGCTGTCATCTTTACAGCTTTTATAAACTACTTGGAATTGTTACAAATTCAGGCCTGTAGACAATATCTTCTTGGGTACAGTGCTGTCACCAATTTCCTTCAGTGGTCTAATCATCTGCTCCCTATAGATGGTGACTCCCACTGCTCTCTATAGCATAGTAGCAAAATGCAACAGCATAACAAAGAAACTCCTTTTTGACAAGGGTTGAATCTCTGGGCTTGTAACAGAAATGAACTGTTTTGATTTCATTGCAATGACTCCGGCAATGCAGTATTTGATTGTATTTATAAAGCATGTTTTTCCACAGAAGGCAGCCATGCAGACCATTAATTTGGTAGGTACAAATATGTGTAACTGAGGAATAAAAGTGCACTCGTCTGTTTCAGTAGAATATTTAATTTACGCTCACTGACTAATAGAGGGTAACAAACATGTGGAACTAACAACTGGCAAGGATGCTGGAATAAGAAACTCAAACAGGTTTCTAGAAGGAAACCCCCAAGGCCTGTTGCTGTCAACAAACAAGATTCAGTTATTGAAATACATTTTGTGTGAGCTTTCTCCTCCAAGGCACCTTGTGATATCTATTCTTTTGGATGGAGAATTCCTCGCTTTGTCATTGTAACTGTCACAATTTTCCCCAAAACTACTTAATGGTTTCTGAGATAGATAGTTTCTGCCGATGCTGCAGTCTGGGATAACAGTGTGAAACTGGAGGAACACCACAGGCCAGGCAGCATCAGAGGAGCAGGAAAGCTGACGTTTCAGGATCAGGACCGTTCTTCAAAAAATTCTGAAGTTTCTGACACATTATTTAAATGAGAGTAAGCACCAGTTGGGGTTGGTTCACTGTTAAATACAGAAACATAAAGCTGAATTTGACCAAAACTCAATTAAGTGTCAATTTCGGTGAATTTCATGAAGGGTTTTTCCCATAAATTCTAGTAAGTTAGCATGTAAAATTGTCTGCTGAATTACATGTCTACACTGCTGCTGTCATGCTACCTTGCTCTCACTAGTGGCAGATATACCTGCCACTTTGGGGCCTCAGGATTCCTGTTACCAAAATAATTTTTAAAATCCAGAAGTGTGCCGATAGTCTTTCACAATACACGTGGTGGAAAGAGACTGAGAAAGAAAAGCTTCTGAGGAGACACGGTGGTGCAGGTGACACCAACACAAGTAGAATATCATGTTCATAAACATATTGCCGCTTTACATCTTCACGTCTGATTGACTGCCATAATAAACTGCAGCTGCAAGTTTCAAGACAACACATTCTTAATGCTCTACCATGTTTTGACCTTTTTTCTCTTATGCTCAGCACAGCAAAACATCTCATCATTGCTTAGGATTAACCATGGTCCATTCCCCAACACCCCCACCAGCACCAACTTGGAAGGATAGCCCCAGATAAGTGACCAGACTCCTGACTGACTTATCATTAATCCCTTGCCCATTTGCTCTGGACCTGAAAGACTGCTCATGGCCCACGACCTAGGCCTTAATTGTATGCAACTGTTGACCAGCACTTGACTGACACATTCAAGCCCATGGACTGATATCAGGCTATGCTCTTGATTTAATGTGCTGGTATCCACTGACTGATAACAGTCCCATGACTTGACTGAGGTCTTCCTACACCTTAAGACTTTGAGACAGCCATTTGGTTGAAACACATTCAGTGGGTTTGCTGTGTTAGCTGTTGCTGTATTGGTGTGACAATAACATAGCACAATGCTGTACAGCAACTGACACTTCCTTGACTGATCACTGCTGGAAACAATTACAAGCTGTCTGGCTTCCTCTCTGCACTAAAAGGCAAAGCAAGACTGAAGTACAGACCAACAATATCAAAACATTTACAATCAGTGAAAAAAGATTTCATGCAACCCAGTTCCATTGCTCGAGTCCTGTCTGCATTGTTTTGGCAACTCTTCCACAATTTAGGTTGTTGAGATTGCTATTCTGTCTGAAGAACATCCTCATATTCTTAATAAAAAATAACAGCAGAAAGTAGAAGTCAGAAACAAAAATAGAAATTGCTGGAAAAGCTCAGCAGATCTGACAGCATCTGAAGAGAGAAATCAGAGTATCATGTCCCATGACCCTTCCTCAGACTGGATGGTAGCTCAGGAAAAGTTTTTTTTTATGAAGAAGGTAGGGTATGGGGAGGTGGTAAGGAGTAACTGATAGGTGGAGATAGAGCCCAAAGAGAGAAAAGGACAGTTGGACAAAGGAGTGGATGGCAATCAGCCTGGGGGAAGGAATAGCTACTAATGGAGGCTATTAGTGGCTAACAACGGGTTGTGTAATAGCAGACTATATAATAACAAAGCCTGGTGTCTGGGGGTTGGGGCAAAACATGGGAGAAGTTGCCTCAAGCCCGAAAATTGTTAAACTCGATACTGAATCCAGATGGCTGAAGACTTACCAAATGGAAAATGAGAGCAAACCGATGTAAACAGGTATGGTGATGGGGGAACAAAAATCCAAGATAGTGTTCATGGTCTGAAATTTTGAACTCAATGTTGAGACCAGATGGGATTAAAATGTTTTGGACCAGCTTGCATTGGGCTTTGCTGGAACATTGTCGTGGGCCCAGGACAGAAATGTTGGCAAAATGGCGCATTGAAATGGCAAGCAACTGCAAGGCTGGAGCCATTCTTACAAGCATAGCATAGATATCCCACATGGAGACAGTTAAGGAGGTTTCTTATGACCTGCTTTCTGTGAGGAATCCACTCATCCAGTTTCTCAACCTCTGCCACAGTACCACACCTCTGTCTCTTTCTCTCTCACACGCACGCACATACACGCACGCACACACACACACCTCTTCTGCATCTCTGGGCACCCTCACCATCTTTTCCACTTGCTCCTCCTCTCTATTCGTTAACAACACAAAAATTCATCATTTTCTCACCCCCTTCACTTCTCTTGCCACAGATGTTGCCTGAGCTACAGAGTTTCTGTAACAATTTCTAGTTTTATTTTAGATCTCCAGCATCACAGGATTTTGCTTGTGATACTCAGATGTTTGAGGCCAGATTATTTGAAGAATTGTCTTTGATTGGGGCTAGAAGTATCATTAGATGGAGTAAATTCAGAATACACCTCCTCCCACCCACCCTCCTACAAAAATTCCATCCCCTATTCCCAATTCCTCCGCCTCCGCCGCATCTGCTCCCACGATGAGGCATTCCACTCCCGCACATCCCAGATGTCCACGTTCTTCAAGGACCGCAACATTGCCCCCACAGTGGTCGAGAACGCCCTTGACCGCGTCTCCCGCATTTCCCGCAACACATCCCTCACACCCCGCTCCTGCCACAACCGCCCCAAGAGGATCCCCCTTGTTCTCACACACCACCCCACCAACCTCCGGATACAACGCATCATCCTCCGACACTTCCGCCATCTACAATCCGACCCCACCACCCAAGCCATTTTTCCATCCCCACCCTTGCCTGCCTTCCGGAGAGACCACTCTCTCCGTGACTCCCTTGTTCGCTCCACACTCCCCTCCAACCCCACCACACCCAGCACCTTCCCCTGCAACCGCAGGAAGTACTACACTTGCCCCCACGCCTCCTCCCTCACCCCCATCCCAGGCCCCAAGATGACCTTCCACATTAAGCAGAGGTTCACCTGCACATCTGCCAATGTGGTATACGGTATCCATTGTACCCGGTGTGGCTTCCTCTACATCGGGGAAACCAAGCAGAGTCTTGGGGACCGCTTTGCAGAACACCTCCACTCGGTTCACAATAAACAACTGCACCTCCCAGTCGCGAGCCATTTCAACTCCCCCTCCCATTCTTTAGATGACATGTCTGTCATGGGCCTCCTGCAGTGCCACAATGATGCCACCCGAAGGTCGCAGGAACAGCAACTCATATTCCGCTTGGGAACCCTGCAGCCCAATAGTGTCAATGTGGACTTCCCCAGCTTCAATATCTACTCTTCCCCCACTGCATCCCAAAAACAGCCCAGCTCATCCCCTTCCCCCACTGCATCCCAAAACCAGCCCAGCCTGTCTCTGCCTCCCTAACTGGTTTTTCCTCTCACCCATCCTTTCCTCCCACCTCAAGCCGCACCTCTATTTCCTACCTACTAAGCTCATCCCACCTCCTTGACCTGTCCATCTTCCCTGGACTGACCTATCCCCTCCCTACCTCCCCACCTATACTCTCCTCTCCACCTATCTTCTTTTCTCTCCATCTTCGGTCCGCCTCCCCCTCTCTCCCTATTTATTCCAGAACCCTCTCCCCATCCCCCTCTCTGATGAAGGGTCTAGGCCCAAAACGTCAGCTTTTGTGCTCCTGAGATGCTGCTTGGCCTGCTGTGTTCATCCAGCTTCAGACTTTATTATCTTGGGTTCTCCAGCATCTGCAGTTCTCATTATCTCTAAATTCAGTAATTCATACTGCTATTTTCTTGAAAATGTCATTGTATTGAATCTACAGAAGGCTGAACAAAATGAACAGCCAGTTCAATTAAGAACTATGAAAAAAAATCACGGCTTTGGGGTAGTTCAGAAGCTGCATTCATCTTTAAATAATACTTGACCTAGGATTACTCTGGGCATTGACATATCCAACTTTATAATCACAAAAAGATGAGAATAAAGCATCAATTGCATGAAGGGACGGCTACCTGAGCTGACTCCAACCTATCACTGGGGAGAAAACCAGAAAGAAAGTAAGTACAAGAATAATGTTTATAATCCAGCAACAAATCTGATGTCAACAATCTTACTAAAGGCAAGCACTTTGCAACAAAGAGTTCCATGTTTTACTTTTTATAAAATTTTAGGGCTTAATTATTAAACTGTTTTCGAAATGAAAATTTCAGTCCACATTTTCACGGCTATATTACAATTTTGCTTCTTGCTAGATTTCATGCAGCCAAAGGGGAATGTTAAATGTATTATGTTGGAAAAAAAAGTGGTGAAAATGTCAGCAATGAAGGAGCATTGATAAATGGCGAACTGGGTGGTGCAGTTAGTTACAAAACTGAACTTCCACATGGCATGGCAACAGAAGAATCCCAGTACGGGGCTGGCTTTAAAAGAGACTGCTGTGTTGATCAGGGCTGCAGGAATGACAAGCATGACAGGATGTTACTTCTCTTTTGATATTTGAAAACACAGAGCAAATGATCTGACTTTAAGTTACATGGCAATCATTACTATATATTTACAGGGAAACACAGGACGCAGGGCAACACTCTGTGGTGGTGGCCATTTTAAAAGCAATTAGATAAGGACTGAATTCTGTGCCTGATGTTACATTTTCCATCAACTTCATGTTTTAAACCAGTACAGCAGACAACAAAAATAATCCACTCAGATCTACCGGATATGTGAAAATAAACAATTACATTAGTTACCACTAAAATGGCAATAGAATTGAGTTGAAAGAATAAGTCAAGAACCATCACTGACGCCCCAATCACTTTAAGTAAGACAGGGAGTCAGAGATACCATATATAGATTACTTGGAATGGGGATGCATTCGTCATGTTTAGATTTAGCAGGACAACTATTGCCTTTGATCAAAACATCAAAGACTGACCTGAGATCTAATAAACCATCTTATTTACTGACAGTCATTATAAGTTAAGACTTAATTAATTCAAGCTTGAATTTCAGCCTTACTCGAACGTGTTCAAGCAAACCTCAATACCACTTGCAATGCCAAACATAGTCATATCCGTTTATAAACAAACTTAATAAAAGGAAATCTGTAAAATTGTTGCTTCTTGTTTAGGTACAGGTATACAATGTAACAGTATGAGAGCCTGTTAATAAATAAAGTTTTCTTCTCCCAACCAGACTTACTCGTTGTGGCAAGATTTAGTAACACTGCATAATCTCCTGTAGTTTTCTTTTCCATACTGATAATAGTTAAAAACTTTAGGCTTTAAATTCTGGTGTATAAATAAACACTAGCTGCAACCTTTGATTTCTACAACTGCAAAATATATGAGAAAGCCCTTTAAAGAAAATATATGCTTTCTTTTAAACAGATGGAACAAATGTCTCAGCAAAAATCTTTGAATACCTCATGTCAAGATCAAGATCCTCATGGATTATAGTTTATTAGACACCATGCCAAGTTTATAAACTAGGGTAATAAATCTTACTTTATGTTAGAGTAAATGTGTGTTCAGTACCCACAAGCCAGGACACAACATACGTAATTGTCGGCCTCAATCCGTGTGAGATTTATGAACAAAATATTTGAGAGAGCTGTTGACCTCATCCAAACATACAGGGCACTTAACTTATTTTTATACACAAACATTAAGGACACAAATGTACTACTTTGACATTCAGTGAAAGTTCAAATAAAAATCATGGGCACATTCCAATGATTATATTCCATAATTGTGTAAAAGTATGTGACACTTCAATTTATATAAAGGCCCAGCTATACTTTCAGTTAGTGACAAAAAAAAACTGCAGATGCTGGAATCCAAGGTAGACAAACAGTAGGCTGGAAGAGCACAACAGGCCAGACAGCATCTGGAGCAGTCAACATATTGGGTTTTACCTTTCTTCAGGATTCCTGAAGACACTTAATTATCGATTAATTAAGGTTAATTTCCTCCAGATACTGCCTGGCCTGCTGTGTTCTTACAGTCTCCTGTTTGTCTACCATACTTTCAGCACTGCTTGATACCAGGGCCAGTCTAAAATTGACAAGAAAATCTAAGTTATACCCATGGTGCCACCTTATGCTGTGACCAGGCACAAAAATGCAGATACATGAATATCTATTTAACAGCAGATTTACAACATTCATCATTTTTATAAGTAGTCTCAAAAATTCTGTGAGACAAAAATTATAAAACAGTATAGCCTATGGATTAAGAGCCATTGCACCAAATATAATTATGGGCTAAGAACTGTATTGGTGAAAGTTAAAAAGTTAATTAAATGATTACTAGATGGTGAACTGCAGTCATGCGGGACCAAGCTGTTCAGGAAGCTTGTTTACCACATTTTACTGAACACAGAATACAAGTTAGCTTTTAATCACTCCACAACAAGAGTAAACAGTAATCCTTTTCTGGATAACATTATGTGATTTTGCCACCAACTTTTTCCATAGAAAACAGCAGGGTGTGAAACAGATTCCAGTGGAATACTCTGCTTATTTTGGCTCATTGCAACACATTTCAATGGTTCTCCAGTGAAAGTGTCTGGTATGCATTCTGGAGCATGTTTTATTTCCATAATTTAAACTAAAAGCCTAAAATAAATATCATTAATGGCATTTCTCATTCTTAAAAATTATCTTGAAACATTAATAGTAAAACCCTGTCAAAACACAATTTCACACACTGCAATTCTATATTGTTATAAATAATTTCAGATACACTGCAATCATCTCCCGTCCTCAGCATCAGGAGTTTCAATTAAGTTGCTACAGTCATCAATCTATCAAGGTTTGATCTTTCAACCTGGAATTTACATGAGGAATGATTCAAATGTTCATGGTAGTTCAGCAAGCATTAAGTTGCCTCCGCCTGACTGGAAGACCATGATTTGAATCCCAAAGTGATAATTTAAATCCAAATGGATAGATTTGGTGAGTTTTGTTCATTCTCTGTTGGCTGGCTTGTTTGAGTACTCAAAGCATTCCACTTTACCCAGCGGGTGTTAGAAAATTTACATTGTTTGACTTGACCCGAGTTCACTGATGCGGAACTTGACAGATAATCTTGTAGTTTTCACCCATTGTTCAAATAAATGCCTAGGTAACACTAAACACATGAACACAGCAAAAAAAATGAAGTCAATTGTTCTTCCTATAATACTTTGATTCAGAATTAAATGTACAAGTAACACTAAGACCACAGCTGCAAATTCAATCAAATATCTGAAGTACACATAATACCGGGAATGTGCTAGAATGGGAATGAGCAAGAAATAGTGTATGGTATTTGAGTTAGAGCTTGAGGTCAGACGGGAAGAGAGTGACTATCAAATCTGCAGACTGTCATTTATTTAATCATTCAAGTAGATCACTCGGGATCGAATAGTGACTCTTATTTTTAAATGTCAATCTGTTATTAGATGTAACAAAGTGTAGAGCTGGATGAACACAGGCCAAGCAGCATCTTAGGAGCAGGTGTCTGGGCCCGAAACGTCAACTTTTGTGCTCCTAAGATGCTGCTTGGCCTGCTGTGTTCATCCAGCCCTACACTTAGTTATCTCGGATTCTCCAGCATCTGCAGTTCCTATTATCTCTGTTATTAGATGAATTGCATTTACTCTTTAGCTTTTATTGCCTAGTCTTGCCCATGTAATGCCATGAACTATACACTTCCAAAACCACGTTTCAACATCACAGCATTGATCAACAATAGTGGAGGAAGACTTGGAAATATTCACAGAACAAACTTATTGCCTTTCTTGCTGAAGGAGATTATGTTGTGGCCAAGCAGCCCGGAAACGGAGGAATACAATAAAAAGCTTGAAGGAACTGAAAACCATTCTCAATGATGTGTAAGAACACATACTGCTATTAAGAATATTGGATTAATGGGAGCTGTTTCCTGCTTCAATTTAATGGCAGCAACAGTGGACACAGACTTTAACACAGGTGGAAACAGTGAAATAAGCTGAAACTTCCTGCATTTTCTTTTGTACCCAGTGCCATTTTCCATTTGAATGGAGTGAAATTTGAAATAAGAATGCTTTTGGAAAAATCTGTTGCTGCTTCAGGATTGTTATTACTTTGTTACTTTCAGAAGAAAAGGTGCTGACAGTTATCTGCTGCAGAAAATCCATTCAACTGGCTAGGAATTAGTTCATCTAATAAGCCGTAGCTAATTCTGCAATGAATCACTTAAAACTGTTTGGCTGAATATCAGTTCATTGTAGATATTTTTGCAATCACGCCACAATGGTTATTAATAGGAGAGGGATTCCCATGGGTATAGGCCTCACAGGAGATTATAAAAGATTTGACTCCACCAACTTACAGTACCCTCAAATCACTTTAATCTACTGACTTGTGTTTTGCCAATAGGCTCTTTTCAACAGTTCACTTTAAACTAAATGTGTTGCTCAACTGATTTCTTAATTCTCATAAAACCCGGATTTGTTAAATATTGAAGAATCAGAGCCTGAACACTATTTCAAAACTTAATGGCAGTTCAAGTGAATTTGTTACACACACATAAAAGGTCAGAACTAATCAAGAAATCAAATTAAATATAATTTTAATGACAATCTTTAAGAGATGAATTACTGTTAAGTTCGTGTACTTAAAATGTGAAGCTTGATTGAGCAAAAATGTTCTGATATGCTCGCCCTTTAAGGGGAGGTGATGGTCTCATTCTATTGTTGCTGAACTGTTAATCCATAGACCCAGATAACATTCTGGGGAACTGGGTTTGAACCCCACCACAGCAGATGGTGGAATCTGAATTCAATAAAAACAATCCAGAATTAAGAATCTAATGATGGCCATGAATCCAGTCGATTGTCGGAAAAACCTATCTGGTTCACTCATGACCTTTAGGAAACTGCCATCCTTGTTCTGGCCTACATGTGACTCCAGACCAACAGCAATGTGGTTGACTCTGAACTGCTCTCTGGGCAATTAGGGATGGGCAATAAATGCTGCCTAGCCAGTGATGCCCTCACCCAAATAATGAATTTAAAAAAAGTTAATTTTTCAAAATATGAAAAAGGCACAACTAATTTCCTGTTTCTTATTCTCCAAAGATGGATTTACAACATTCGTCATTACCAATAACTGTTAAATTGCTTGATGATTACTCAACGTGAGTCCAAGTGAATGGAAACAAATTGAATAAATTCACCCTACTGAAATTTCAAGCAATATGTGTTTCTCTATTAGACATTAAATTTTAGTGCAAGGATTGATTAATTGTCACATATACTGAAGTACAATGAAAAGATCAGTTTACAAACTGTACATCACAAGCAAATATGTACGGATCCAAGGTTGTTAAAAAAAACTTAGGTAGAGGCAAACAGGCTGCATTACACAAGTTGTATACTAGGTGAGATCAATGTCAGAAAGATCAGCATTATTTGAGGCTCCAGATTCCATTCATCAGTCTAATAATGGCTGGGATGGAGCTGTTTCTGAACCTGCTGGTACTAGTGTTCAAGCTTCTGTATCTTCAGCTTGACGGACGAGGTAGCAGGAGATTATTACCAGGGTACAAGGAGTCTTTGATGATGTTGGCAGCATTTCCGTCACAACGAGCTGTGTAAGTGGAGTACATGGATGGAAGGTTGGCTTCCATGATGGTCTGGGCAGCACACCCCACCTTCTGTAGTTCCTTACAATCCTGGGCAAAGCAGTTGCAATACATCCGTTATGCAACCCAACAGTATGCTTTCAATGATGCATCTATAGAAGCTTGTGAGGGTCCCTGTGGATGTGCCAAATTTCCTGAGCCACCTGAGGAAGAAGAGATATTGTTGTGCCATCTTGCCCGACACATCTACCTGGGAAGTCCAAGACAGGTTGTTGGTTATTGCATAATCATCGCATTTAAAATCCTTTCAAAATTTTGAAAATTATCTAATTGTTTGCTCTTAACAATTGAGGGATAATGGTGAAAACGTTGACAATTAATCTGTCTCAATTCAGTGCCATCTGCTGAAAAATCGTAAGGAATAAGGAGTGCAAGTTAGTGAGCAAGGATTCTAAAACTGATCATGTCTAACGGAGGTTACTACAATGGACTGTTTGATGGAAACTGTGGTCCTCATAGAGACATGTTAGCTCGAACATGAAGCAGTTTTCTTTGATTTAGCTAAAACGAATAAATTTCAACTGAAATTGAATCACTTTGCATTCTTTGCCAGAGCAACACGTGGCAACCTAACCACTAGTTTCTTTGATATTTTTCACTATGCCAACAGTACTCAATATTTGGTCTTTTTAAGAATGTTGCTAAGAAATGGGTAACAGTATACTTTTTTCAAAAAAGGCCTTCTGGAGCCTGTAACACCAAATGAATATAATTCCTCAGTGCCTGTAATAATAATCAGCATAATTTCTGTATCATGACAATCTTTACTGTGATATAAATTACTAATAGTTCTATAAGGAAAATGAAACTTATTTTAGGGTGGAATTTAACAAAAAACTGGTAGCCAAATCCTCTAAAAATATTACAGTATTTCACTATTGCTGATTGGGGAGCTCTTGTTCATTATACTTTTTGGTTATATAAGTTACATTCAGAATATCTAATATAGATTATGCTCACTTCTAGTTCAAGACTGAAATCATGTGAACTGATGTGTGACAATTCAGAGGAAAATCTGAAATCATTTTATTTGCCAGAGAACTTGAACTTCTATGGGGCAGAACTGTTTCCATTGTGTTAGAATTGGTGTGCAACTTTTCTTCTGTCTTCCTGTTCCATTCCATTCCATTCCACATCAGGATGTGGTTACAAAATAAGAATACTGTACAATAAAGTATCTGAATTTTTGGAATATTTATGATTCCTTCCATACAATGCAAAATTTATACTAAGGGTTTTTCCACTGAGCTAAATCTAAGTTTCACTCACTGAAATAATACAAAGACTAACTGTAAAAATAATCAGTTATGCAGAATCATTTTTCCATTAAAACTGCAATAGTGAAAATGCTTTTACAGAAACACTCCTACTTGTGGCCACCCAACTGACATTGCCTCCTCATTCCAAAATTATCCCATCTTTAATAATTTCCTTGTAATGCTCACTAATCTCATTTACCTTCTGAATCATCCAGAGTTAAATACTCTACTTTGAGATACAACAAAATTTTTTTGAGAACTTCCAACAATGTCTAGCCTTGGTCTTCTATTCACTATGGCATTCTAATTGTGTTGATCTCCCTAATCAGACTTTCATATCAACCTTTGATTCCAAACATCCAAGTGAAACTGCTTACTGGCTCCCACATTAGTTCCTGTCTCTGTATAGGAACCATCTTCACTCTCTTAAATCCAAGTTGTTGGGATTTCAGCCCGAACAGTGTGGATCTACCTAAAGCACACGAATTGCAGCAGTTCAAGGTGGCAGTTCACCACCACTTTGTCAAGGGCAACTAGGATCGGTAAAAAATGTTGGCTCTGCCAGAGACATTCACGTCCCACAAGTGAATAGAAAAAGGAACGGATCCGAATGTTTATAGCTTACAAATAATTTAGCTATTCATCAGCAACTCTGGCTATAGCATATCAAGTATTGCATAAAACTGCTTACTACTCCAGGTCACCCTGGAATGTGACGATAATCCTGACTTCTTTACAACACTAACAATCCCTCTCCCCTTCAACAACAAGAAAAGAACTTTGTCAATAAGATTGAGACTATCAAGGCAGTTGCCTTTTCCCTCCTTTAACCCTACCTGTCAAACCAAGCTACCCCAAAGATTTTCCTTCCCCTAGCTCTAAACATAGACTAGAATCTCTCCTATTTTGGTTAATGCCTTCTTGGAGCACATTTTACCGAAGAGATTCACCTCCTGCTTCTCTTGACCCTTTTTCCACTAAACTGCTGGTCACCTACTTTACCATCTTGCCTTCCAAGCTGAAATGAAAATCAACTCTCTCTTGTCGGGTACTGGTCCCTCTCTTTTAAATCTACCATTATCATTCCACTTGAAATGAAAACCCTTGCACATCCTCCCCTCCTTTTCTTTCAACATTCTTTCCCTAAAAGCAATAGAGCCTTCCAAATATATTTATTTTCCTGCCTCCTAGCAGTTACATTGGACTTCCAAAAGAATTATTTGTACTGTTGAACTGATGTGGCACAAATGGGGCCCATTCAGTCCATCTTGTCCATGTCGTACCAAAGACATCCAGATACCCTTTCTAATATTATCTTCCTGCACATGGCCCATAGTCCTGCAGCTTACAACAGTTAAGGTGCAGATCCAGGTATGTTTATAAAGACCTTACAGTCTCTGCCTCCACCACCAACTCAGGCAGTGAATTCCAGGCACCCACCAATCTTTGCATAAACATGTTTTTCCTCATCTCCTCTAATCTTTCTGCCACTTATCTTGAATCTACTGCCCCTGGTTTTTGAACTACCTGGCAAGGTAAACAGGCTCTTCTGTTTACTCTATTGCTACCCCTGACAATTTTATAGACTTCTCTGCATTCTGGAGAGGATGTGGGATGTGACCAAGATGATAGATGTAGGCAAATTGTACATGTTGTTTACATGGACTTTAGTAAGGTCTTTAACAAAAAATCTACAATGCAGAACCTTGTCGAAGTTAGATCACATGGAATTCAGGGAGAATTTGCCAACTAGATATAAATTGGCTTGATGGCTGGAGACAGAAGGTGGTGGTGTTGTATTTCAGACTGGAGACCTGTGACAAGCAGCATTCCGCAGTGATTGGCGCTAGGTCCACTGCTGTCATTTACATACATGATTTGGGTGAAAATATAGGAAGCATGGTCAGTAAGTTTGCAGATAACTCCAAAATTGGTGGTATAGTAGACAGTAAAGGTTATCTAAAATTACCAAGGGATATTGATTAATTGGGCCAAGGAATGGCAGGTAGGTTAATTTAGATAAATGCAAGGCAGGACTTAAATAGTTAATGGCAGGGTCCTGAGGAGTGTTGTCAAACAGGGAGACCTAGGGTTCAAGTACATAGTTCCTTGAAAAGGACAGCATGCACACACAGGGCATTTGGCATGCTTGCCTTCATTGCTCACAGCATGGAGTATAGGAGTTGGGATGCCATGTTGCAGCTATTCAGGACATTAATAAGGCCACTTTTGGAGTACGGTGTACAGTTCCTGTCATCTTGTTATAGGAAACATATTAATAAATTGGTGAAGGTACAGAAAAGATTTACAAGGGTGTTACTGGGACCAGAGGGTTCGAGTTATCATCAGGAGAGACTGCATAGACTGGGACCTTTTTCACTGGAGCATGGGTGGTTTTAGGATCACCTTATAGAGGTGTATAAAATCACAAGTAGCATACAGAAAGTGAATAGCCAAGGTCAGGTAGTTCAAAACTATAGGGCATAACTTTACGGCAAGAGGCCAACAAGGGACCCAAGAGGCAGCTTTTTCCACACATATGTGGAATGAACTGCCAGAGGAAGTGGTAGACGCAGGTATAGTTACAACATTTAAAAACACATTTGGACAGTTACATGAATAGTAAAGGTTTAGAGGAATATGGACCAAAGTCACGAAGCAACTTAAGATTAAGGGAACTGGCTCATACCTTATTTTACCAGACAACCTGGAAGACAAACTATCACATAAAAGGTTGTTGCACAAAGTAGAAGCTCATCCTACTGGTAGAAAACAGTAGTCGTAAACAGGATCTTTTTCCGATTGGCAGGATGTGACAAGTATTGTCCATGGTGCTGTGCTAGGGTCTCAGTATTTTCCAATTTATAGACATTTTTAATCATTATGTTCAGAGATGCTGACATTGCTCTGGAGCAAATGTAACTTGAATATAGGCCTTCTGGCTCAGAGGTACTGTACTACCACTGTGTCAAAAGCATCCTTACAATTAATTTCAATGATTTAGATAAGGGGAGCAAAGACGTGGCAGTTATCTTTCATAATATTGGCAAATTTAAGTAGTAAAGTATGTTACTCCCTGTTTGCCCCTAAGGTGGTGGTTGAACACTACCTGGAATGTGGATTGTCTTAAAAGGAAAGGTTGGACAGATTGGGCTTGTTTTAACCAGAGTTTAGAAGAACACAGAGTGACTTGACTGAAGCATGTAAGATGTTGAACAGTTTTGACAATGTGGATGTGGGAAGGATGTTTCTTCTAACAGGTGAGTCTAGAACTAGGAGATACCGTTTAAAAAATTAAGGATCATCCTTTCAGAACAAAGACGGAGCAGGGGGGTTAGACAGATTATTGATAGATTATATTTCCCTTGCCTATGTGTGGACAATAAAGTGGAGCTCAAAATACAAACAGATCTCATAAAATGGGGAGTAGACTCAGGCACAACTTCAGTTCCTAATTTCCAGGTTTGTATGAACTAGCATCATGAATGATTGAACCTATCCAGTATATCTCAAAATATTAATATTTCCTTATTTCATTAGGGAATACTTTGCCCTTAGAATCAAAACCTTTATAATCTTCGATGACTTGATTTTCAACATCAGAACAGAAAGAAGAATCTCTCCAAATACCTTGAACAATTACATCCACCACTACAGTAGACTGACTGAACACTGCGCAACTGCACTAATGAAATGGTTTTATTAGGCGATAGAAGGGAATTTGGCACTGATTCATTATTTCAATTAGGGTGACTTCAGATAAATTCCTGACTATTAAAATAAACGAACAGGCAAGTTTATACAACACATTGTTTTATACACTGTTTTCAAAGAAAAGTAACATTCAAAAATGCTAACAAATATCTTGGAAGGTGAATCATGAAGAATTTTTGTTCATACACTATGTATGTTCTAACACTTTACGCTATCATAATTGTGAAATAGCGAATTGTGTCAGAAATCCTCTGACTCTTTTAGCAATAGAATACAAATAGGTTTATTAACAGTAAAAGACAGTTCTTTATAGTGTTGAAACAGTTACAATGGGACAAATAATTTAACTTTTTAACTGTTAACTGAACTGAACTGATAAATCAGTATCCTACGTTGTTGCAGGATATTGTAGGATTTCTTGCATTTTGCGGCAGCTCGCTCCCGAATCCTTTATCACTCCTTGCTGAGGCAGGTACCATATTAGTTAGTTTCAGTACCTCAGAGGCAGTCATTGATTATATTGGAAGCTCAACTCAACACAGAAGTGACAGTAAAATCTCACTGTGCATTGGATGTACATGCAGATACCCAGTAGAAGCAGCCGCATTTAGTTCAAGAAAGTGCTGTTACACATAATGACACCCTGGGCAGTTCACTCAACACCAAAGATTGAACTTGGGATATTCCAGGTTAACACAGTTAATCACATAAAATTGTCTGAGCTATTTGATGAGCTTGATCGAGTAGAAGATTGGCACCAATTTTTTTAAAAAATAAAATTACAGACTCTTCCAGAATAAATAAAGAAATGCATGTTAGGATAACAAAATATTCAGTAGAATAAAACTCAGCTGCTACAGTTGATTCTATATCATGTAAATTATGTTTATGTTATTTCTAGAAACAGGATACATCACGACAAAAGGATTGCCAGAAAATATGCCATCTAATAAGAAAATTGAATTACAAAACTGCTAATGGTTTGGAGCCATTTGGCAGTTCCTTCAAAACAAAAACTCAATGAAACATAGGATTAGGTATAGATATTTTCTAATCAACCTGTTCACACTTTATTACATTCTACAAAACAGGCCACAGTGACTATATTGAAAAATGTATCGTGTACGAATCTTTGATCAATTAAAGTACAAAGTTCAAATGAAATAACATTGAAGCATCTAACATTTTGTATTTACTAAATGCAACTTTAAAAAAGCACACAATTTTAATGTTACCATCAATACAGTTGCATGCTCTGAAATCTAACTTGATGAAAACTTTGCAGTAGTATTCATTTACAGAAATAAAATCTCAACAGTGTTGATTTCAAGAAGATTAAGTGAATGGGTCGGTACGTAGTTGATTCCATGGTGCTGCCCAATAACAATCACCTAAACTTACAGTTTTCAATCTACCCAACTCAAAGCTTTTAGTATTTTCTGAACAAATATTTGGGTTATTCAAAGATCTGTAGCAAAAATGCATCTACATATTAGTTCAGAATAAAATTTAATAGTACAGGGATTATTTACTTAAATCTCATTTATGATAATACACTTCCAAATTTGGATTTTCTATTTTCAGTAAGTGTACAGTGCAACAAACAACTACTGGAAGTGAACCACACACTTAACAACAGATATCTTACAATTACTAACCAACCTTCAATTTGCATTTCTTAAAAACACTCAATGATTAAAGAAAATATTGTAGTTTTTCTGTACAATACTTACAAAGTGTCATCAATAATGTACTTTTATAATAACGGTCTCAGATGTATACCCATACATTGAAGATTAAAAAAAACAGTAAGTGCAGTTTAGCATTTAGCTAACTGAAAAAGTCATAAATGTTTCCAAATTATTTTTCCAAATGCTTCCACCATTTGGTTAGCATAGAATGGCGTCTAATTTGAAAACAGTTCTAATTTTCATTGTTTTATGGTATGGATGCTATAAAAGTTGTGCAGTCCTATCATTTTAGGAGTTACAATTTGTGTGTGTATTGGAATACATTTGTTTAGCACAACTATTAAAGTGATAGCTTTTTAAAAACTCAGCAAGATTTTATTAGAACAGTCTTAATTACCAGTTTATGAATGAAAGAATGTTATTTTAACATCTGATACAAGCTTACTGTTCTCCTGCATTTATAAGATGTTTATTCAGCTAGACTAACAGCAATGAAAATTCAGTTATATTGAAGCATTTTAACACCAAAGTGTTCCCAACACATACCACATACACTCCAAAATTCGCAAACCATATGAAACATTTCTGAGGTTGGGGGCTGGAGAAAGGCCTAAGTAGTTCACAGAGAAGTGTGAAAAAAACATGAACAAAGGATGAAAATATATCGCATCTACAATGGGCAGATTGTTTCTCGATGAAACTAGACCATATGAACGCGTACAGATGAACCCCTGACCCTCACTGATGAAAATAGTTGCAGAGAGTTCTGACATGTAACTGCTTCAAATTACGAGGAGATTTTGACATTACAAGCAAAATGTTTTATGAATACTAACTCTAGATTGCATGCCTAACACTAATCTGGCCTAAGGCAAATTATTGGGGATTATTTCACATGATGTGAGCAAAGTGTGCAAACTGCAATGTCAACTCTAGAATTTATACAAATAGCTAACCAATTGTTTAAAATTGGCAAGAAATAATTTCATCACAAGTCTTACAGTTTACAGCATGGAGCAATATCCACCACAAGAGCCTCCACTGTCGGCATCAGGCAAATCAGATAACCTAAGTCTACTGTTCTGACTTTCACTTTCCCATAAGCCAGGAGTCTGAATAATTTTTTCAACAAGTTCTTCAAACGCACACTGCACACCATCACGCGTTTTTGCGCTTGATTCTGGAAAATAAATGTTTGATAAAGATCTTTAGTGTTCAGCAAGTTACTTATTTTTAAATGTGAAGCACAAGTGTATAGATGCACAATAACATGCAATAATTGATTAACTGCAAATGAATAAAACTAACCACAGTCAATGGTTGTTATGCATTTTAAACAAAATAAATACAGCATACATGAAAACAAAAATAGAAAATGGGCAAAACTATCAAGCAGTTCCAGCAACACCCAAAGGATAAGTAAATTGTATCTTCCTCAGATACCAACTAGCCCGCAGCACATTACTGCAATTTTAGTTGATTTTCAGCATTGACCTTTTTTCTAGCAGAAACAGAAGTTAAACCACAAGTACATGCTGTAAAAATTGTTGAAATCCCTACTACACTACTCAAACCACTTTTTCCTCACTTTCACCCATTTCAAAAACAAATTCAGCAGTTACTTCTGTGAACCTACCTATAAATAACATAGAATGTTTCCTTGCAAACTTGAGGCCTTCATTCCGGTCTACTTCACGGTTTTCCTTCAACAGAATATCTTTGCATTAATAAATAAACAGCTTTGTACATGCGTTAGATAAACATCACTGTAACTTTAAATTCTATTGTGATTAAAAAAGATACTTTGTAGAGTTATTAAACTATTTAAATGTTTAACATTAAAAGAAATCCGTAAAAAGGATGCTAAGCCCAGAAGAGAGTCTGAAAGGAAAGTGGGGTGCATGTCATCATAGCAGTTACAGTCCTGGTGGGGCAAGGAAACAGCTATGTAGACCTGAACTACAGACGAACTATCGAAGATTCTTACTCTGAGAAATACAATGATCAGAAATACTGACTCTCAAATTGATCATCAATAGTTGTAGAAAATCCATAAACATAGGCCAAAGTGATGCCTTAAAAGGATACCCACAATAGGAAAGGACTACCTGATGCAGTGGGTACAGATTTCTTACCCTCAGGCACTCCTTATTACCCCAGAAGCAATGAGTATATTCAACGGTTCTTGCAGCACAGTGATAGTGTCCCTACTTCTGTGCCAGGAAGCCTCAGCTCAAGCACCACCTGCTTCAGGAGGTATATCAATAACATGGAACAAAAACAAAGTTGATGGAGAAGCTCAGTGTGGCCAGCAGCATCTGTGAAGGAAAAAACAGAGTTAACGTTTCAGGTCCAGTGACCTTTCCTCAGAACTCAGAACAGCATTCTGAGGAAGGGTCGCCAGACCTGAAACGTTAACTCTTTTTTCCTTCACAGATGCTGCTGGCCACACTGAGCTTCTCCATCAACTTTGTTTTTGTTCCTGATTTACAGCATCCACAGTTCTTTCAGGTTTTATATTGTATATCATAACGTCTCTGAACAGGTTGATTAGGAAAATACTTAGAACACAGTCAGGAAATGCTACAGGGATAGTTTATAAAGAGACATCCTTGAAATCAGCCTCTGATTGCTAGCATACAAGCACTTGATCCATGTCTTTTGCTATTTTGAAGAGTAAAATGGATTAACAATTCAAAAGGCATTTCACATATTAAAACAGGTGTACAAGAATGTAATCTTAATAGATGCCTAATTTGGTATGAATTTGCATGGTTTAGTAGACACTTGAAAGAAAACAAGAGAACAAAGTGCGAAATTATCTTGAGTTCCAACATAAGACACAGAAGTTAATGATTGCCACATAAAATGAAATATTTTGGAGTAATATTACACTGAATAAGACAAATCACACTTCCTAATAACTTCTGATGAACACGCATATGAAAGTGATCACAAGAAATTTTGTGGAAGATCTTAAGCAGGAGCATTTATTTATACAATGCTCAATAGCTTCAAAGTTGATCTCCAAAGTGTTAATATTCCTTGCATTAGCAGTTTAAAAATCACTGTTTTGTTCACAGATTCACAACATTAACAAACTCAATGGAAGAGGTGTTTAGCTACAATGCAGAAACAATTAAATTCCAAGTGCAGTGGTCAGCTTGGGCTATCACAATACAGAAGATACTTCCATGAATCAGTGTACCTGTTCTGGCAGGCTGTAAAAGTCCAACAGTACAAATCTATTGAATTAAAATAAAAATGAAATGCAGGAAAACTGACTAAAATTTTGGAAATAAACTGTTCCTCATAAAAATATAAGTCTCTTTCTCCTGTCAGCTGCTGCTGCATATTTCTAGCATTTTGATCTTAGTTCAACATTAAAGAATCATCTATTAGTAATTTTAGGTTTTTCAAACTAAAGACAACAATAAGCAGCCATTTAAAATTTGGAGGGAGGAGCACAATTTATATGGTTTATATAAATCAATAATAGCATACTTTAAAACACTGTACATATTTTTTCAATACTGGAGAGATTTTGCTCATTAAGTCTGAACTCGAACCTGATTAGAGCGTCTGAGTAAAAGATCACTGGATAATATTCTGAACTAAGACTGTGCAAATTGAAGCAATGTTCTTTGCAATAATTCAATTACATTCTAGTTTTCAACGACAAATGCCAATATGTAGACATTTAAAATTATTAAGATTAATTTGAAGGCAATTGAAACAAACAATATTTCAAAAGAACACAATGTGATTAGGATAATGAAATGGGAGGCTGGATGAACACAGCAGGTCCAGCAGCATCTCAGGAGCACAAAAGCTGACGTTTCAGGCCTAGACCCTTCATCAGAGAAGGGGATGGGTTGAGGGTTCTGTAATAAATAGGGAGAGAGGGGGAGGCGGACCGAAGATGGAGAGAAAAGAAGATAGGTGGAGAGGAGAGTATAGGTAGGGAGATAGGGAGGGGATAGGTCAGTCCAGGGAAGACGGACAGGTCAAGGAGGTGGGATGAGGTTAGTAGGTAGGAGGTGGAGGTGTGGCTTGGGGTGGGAGGAAGGGATGGGTGAGAGGAAGAACAGGTTAGGGAGGTAGAGACAGGTTGGACTGGTTTTGGGATGCAGTGGGTGGAGGGGAAGAGCTGGGCTGGTTGTGTGGTGCAGTGGGGGGAGGGGACGAACTGGGCTGGTTTTGGGATGCGGTGGGGGAAAGGGGAGATTTTGAAGCTGGTGAAGTCCACATTGATACCATTGGGCTGCAGGGTTCCCAAGGAGAATATGAGTTGCTGTTCCTGCAACCTTCGGGTGGCATCATTGTGGCACTGCAGGAGGCCCATGATGGACATGTCATCTAAAGAATGGGAGGGGGAGTGGAAATAGTTTGCGACTGGGAGGTGCAAATGTTCATTGCGAACCAAGCGGAGGTGTTCTGCAAAGCGGTCCCCAAGCCTCCGCTTGGTTTCCCCAATGTTGAGGAAGCCACACCGGGTACAGTGGATGCAGTATACCACATTGGCAGATGTGCAGGTGAACCTCTGCTTAATGTGGAAAGTCATCTTGGTTCACAATGAACAACTGCATCTCCCAGTCACGAACCATTTCCACTCCCCCTCCCATTCTTTAGATGACATGTCCATCATGGGCCTCCTGCAGTGCCACAATGATGCCACCCGAAGGTTGCAGGAACAGCAACTCATATTCCGCTTGGGAACCCTGCAGCCCAATGGTACCAATGTGGACTTCACCAGCTTCAAAATCTCCCCTTTCCCCCACCGCATCCCAAAACCAGGCCAGTTCGTCCCCTCCCCCCACTGCACCACACAACCAGTCCAGCTCTTCCCCTCCACCCACTGCATCCCAAAGCCAGTCCAACCTGTCACTGCCTCCCTAACCTGTCCTTCCTCTCACCCATCCCTTCCTCCTACCCCAAGCCGCACCTCCATCTTCTACCGACCAACCTCATCCCACCTCCTTGACCTGTCAGTCTTCCCTGGACTGACCTATCCCCTCCCTACCTCCCCACCTATACTCTCCTCTCCACCTATCTTCTTTTCTCTCCATCTTCGGTCCGCCTCCCCCTCTCTCCCTATTTATTCCAGAACCCTCACCCCCATCCCCCTCTCTGATGAAGGATCTAGGCCCGAAACGTCAGCTTTTGTGCTGAGATGCTGCTGGGCCTGCTATGTTCATCCAGCCTCACATTTCATTATCTTGGATTCTCCAGCATCTGCAGTTCCCATTATCACTGATACAATGTGATTAGGATGTAGCTAATTACCGTTAATGAAGATAATGGATACCTGTATTGTGAAAGTGCTCTTATTTTTAAGACTATTAAGCAACACCATAAACATTTTAACTGGAGTAGGAGAATTCAAAAGATTAAAAGAATTGCTGATCTGCAAGGATTAAACTGTCCCAGCACAATGATCAATAGTACAAGAAACTATTACACAAAGTTTGATATAGCATCGTTGGAAGGAAACTTTAAAATATCTATACAGGTTATCAGCAAGCAATAAGACAAGGCACTGCCTTGGGACAGAGCATAAATGAAGGATGAAGAGACCATGCACATACATAAAAGTCCCAATTGCAGTCAGTCTCCCAACTATCAGGCTAGTCTGGGCTATGGATATTCCCTGCACGCAACAACAAATTCCGAACTGCAGAGAAAAACATCATACTTTTACCTTTTTCTCTTTTATATTGCAAACATTATACTGCATATTGCTCCATCTACTGGCTTAGCCTTGCAGCATGCTGGAAAAGGCATGATGTGATTAGGCATGGTCAAACAGCCAAAAATTAAATTGAAGTTCTATTCTGTTTTAAATACAAAGTACTCAGCTGCTAATGCTACAAAATTGCCTGGAAATATTTAGGGACAAAGGCCAGGCACTTTAAGAAACAAATCCCAATTCTACCAATGAAAAGGGTATTTCAGAAACAGGTATCTTATAAATAATATGTTGGAGAGGCAGAACGTTTGTAGTACAACAGACTAAAAACTAAAAGTCAACAAAATCTAAACTGTATCACTTACTTTATCAATTTTGTTTCCAACTAACATTTTCACAATATCATTTCTTGTGCAATATGTCTCCAGTTCATTCAACCAATTTTCTAATTTTATGAAGGTGTCTCTTCTGGTCACATCATACACTGGAAGAAAAACATTTCCAAATTTATTAAATGCAAATAGTTTCATCTTGGGGACAAAGCAATATTCAATGTGATTGCGAATATGACTGCAATGTATTTGGTGCCTCATGCCTAAAGCTCCTTTACAGTAGAGAAGTTATATTGCTAAAAAAATTTAAAAGTATTTTGTACATGGTGTGTATTAAATCAGACATTTGATACTTAAAATAACTTTACCTAGTATAACACCTTGTGCCCCTCGGTAGTAACTAGGAGTCAAGGTCCTGAACCGCTCCTGGCCAGCAGTGTCCTGAAATTATAAAACAATGACATCTAATGACAGGCAGTAGGGCCAGGTGGAGTGGAGAGAAAAAAGTCTGATACTCGTGTTTAGTTGCCTTGATACTTTTCATAGTTGGTTTATGGTATTAGCATTTGGCTAAAGCAGAATAAGCATTGATTATGTACACAGCGTATTATGTACTTGGAAAAGGTAACACAATAGTAAATTTAGGTACAGATGATAGTAAGAACTGCTGATGCTGGAGATTCTGAGATAAAACAGTGGAGAGCTGGATGAACACAGCAGGCCAAGCAGCATCAGAGGAGCAGGAAAGCTGACGTTTTGGGTTGAGACCTTTCTTCAGAAATGTCAGCTTTCCTGCTCCTCTGATGCTGCTTGGCCTGCTGTGTTCATCCACCTCTACATCATGTTATCACTAAATTTAGGTGCTCGATATTGTATCTTCTGTGAGAGAGAAATATACAATCGTATTTCATCCACTGAACTGTTTGTAACAAATGACAGCTGGCACCTCTATATGCTTGAAATCCAATTTGATGTTTGGAATTGTAGGTTTAAACAAGGACTGAAGATAGATCACGGATTGCTCAACAGAACACTTCTGTTAGCTTCAATTTTTAACTACTGGGAGATTTGTCTAAAATACAAAAATCAGTCTCGCTCACTTCATTTATTTTTCATTTAACATATATGTATTTTGATCCCATTATCACTACCTGAATACATTTGTTATGCTCAAACAGCTGCTCCTTAGTAATCCTGAGCATTCTATTTCAGCCAATTTAAAAATTTTCATGCAAAGTGTGCCAATTTTAAGTGTGACTGTGCCAAACAGATGCAATTTTTTAAAAACGCAACTACTGATAACAGTCCCCATAAATCCTAGAAAGTGATGCATTAATGTTGCAACAGTGCTTATAAAGGAAACAGACGGATAACACATACGGGAAGCTTTATTCAGTGGCAAGGATTAAAATGGAGAAGAACAACAAATATCATGTGGAAAATTCTGGCAAGATGAAGTAGATTAAATATGTAAGTGTGCCAATGCTAAACTAATTGTATATGCTTTACCAACTGTAAAGAGTTTTTCAATAACCATTGCTAAATCCAGCATTCTAAAGCCAAGCAGATTCCATTTGTCATGACAATAGCAGCATGAGGGTTTCAGCTAAATGTCAGGGCAACAAAATCCATACTTTGGCTGCAAGCGCCCCCCTATGGCTAAGAACAGCAGTAGCCAAAGTCTTTGGATTTTTTTTGGACAACAATCTTTGTAAAAGTCAAAAATTCTTAAACTATTCCTGAAGGTTAAATGCACCCAAGCAGCCAGTAGCATAATTTCAAACATGCCACAGACTGTGATGCCAGATGATCTTATAAAACGAGCTACACTGGTAAGACGACAGATTTTTAAAAAATGATCTCATGGAATGTTAAGGAGATTAATTGCATAGTGAACGGTCCAAAAGTTTGTCTAAATTGTCAAGAATGAAATGTGAAGTTGAGCCAATCCAAGAATTTTACTTGAAGGATACAGAAGCAATTAAACAGAAAGGATGGGTGGGACAGGTTTTTCCTCAACTCCTTCAATTTTGACAGCGAGAGTTCTGATAGTGATCCATATGTAACATAACTGGTTCCAGAGGGTGAAAAGATTTATAAACAATAAGACATTCTTAGTAGCAAGGAAATCATTACAGCTAAGCTAGTACATATGCCCTTGATTCTAATCATTCCTCAAAATTAGAGCTGAAATCAGAAACTCTATCTAGATTTAGCAATATTCATAGCAGAAGACATGAATACTTGTACAAGCAGAAGGGTGAACAAAAACCAATTTAATCACATGCTAACTCCAGGGCTGTGAAAGGCTATCGCTCATTCTATGAATTATTTGTGGTATACTTGATGACTTTCAAACCTATCTAAGTATACAAAGCTCAAGTTATCAGAATTAAGCAAAGATTTAGCAAAGAGTGGATCGTGACAAGGGGAACTGCTTCAATTGGCTCTCTGAACTTTCGTACTTTCTAATGAATAGTAATATCAAATTTTAACTTTCTCTCCACAGATAATACTTGCCCTGCTGATTATTAACAGCACTTTTTCCTTTTATTTCTAGCTTTCACAGAATTTTATTTTTGTACTTCTAGATATTGTCTTTGATAAGCTTATATCTGAAAGAAATCATTCTGGCAGTTTGTTCAGATCATTTAAAAGGTAGGGAAACTTCTCAGTACACAATTTCAGGTAATGCAAATTCCTTAACTGGCAAGAATTTGTTTGTATTATAAATTAGGTTTACCGCATACTCGCAAAGGCCTTTTATTTTAGGATTTGTACTTTGCTGAATGGTGGCATCAGGATCTCCAATGACGATTTGGTAAATCTAGAACCAACCCATACTAAAGCCTGATCAGGTAGCACCCTGGCACTGGGAGTTAAACACTGGGTTTGCACTAAATTTTGACTCATTCAGACATTACTCATTCGGCACAAACGAACAGATGCAGTTGGTAAGAAGTAGGTATTCACTGGATCTATTAATATCAGAAAACCCAGCTCAGTAAATGTTTTAAAAAGGTGAAGAAAGAAGTTTGAGGTAACTAAAGCATTGCCAAAGACAGGCTAAAATAAACTCTGATGAAGGGTCTAGGCCCGAAACGTCAGCTTTTGTGCTCCTGAGATGCTGCTGGGCCTGCTGTGTTCATTCAGCCTCACATTTTATTGACTTGGCCACTCTAGACTGAATGAATTTTGCATACTCCCACATTTACACTCTTCAACAATCTCCAACAATCTCCCTTTCACATCTTTTTATATTAACACTAAATTCTGCTCACGTGAAAATATAAAAAAAAACTAAGCTGTTCATCCCATCTGACCTATTCTTGCCACATTTATATGGCTATTTCAGTTCAATTTCTGGTCAATGGTAAACCCCAGGATGTCAACAGTGGAGGATTTGGTGATCGTAGTGTCAAATGACTGTCAAAGAGCAATTTCTATACTCTCTGATGTTGGAGATGGCCATTATCTAGCACTTGGGTCATGCAAACACTGCCACTTGACAGCCTAAGCCTGGATATTATTCAGGTCATACACCATATGGACACTTACTGCTTCAGTCTGAGGAACTGAGAATGGTGTTGAACACTGCACAATCAGCAAGTATGATTTTGATGATACGATGCAGGGAAGGCCATTGATGAAACAGCTGAAGGTGGTTGGGCTTAGGGCGCAGCTTTGAGGAACCCCTGCAGTGATATCCTGAATTTGAGATGGCTGACTACCAAAATTCATTTCCTCAATCCAAATTTCATTGGAATGATTAAACTATTGCAAACTTCTTTTCATTGATAAGTGACCATTAGCTGCTAAATTAGTTTTAGTGCTCTCCAATGTACCTGTAGCCCGATCTGCTTCAGAAGAGCATGCATTCTGACAACATGTGTTTAAGGGTCAAATTTGGTGCTAAGCTTTATTACCACACAATAAAAGGCTTAACAAGTTTGTGTCACCTGGTCTAAACCTATTCTTGTACTTATTTCTCATACTATTTATATCTCTCTTCTTAAAAAAAAGAGAAACATTCTTGGGATGTAGGTTTTATCAAAAAAAAAGTTAGTGAGCTTTACTTGTGAAACACCGAGTCAGCATGGTCAGAGTGCTTCCACAATGATGGAAGAATTTCCAAGATTTTGAGCCAGCACTAAAGAGCAGTACATGCCCAAGACAGGATAGTATGCAACTTGGAGGTGAAGGTGTTCCCATGCAGCTTCCCTATCCCACTCTTGTTTTTCGAGTTGCTGTTGGTTCTGAATTCATGAGAGGCTACTGAAGATGTCTAGGCTGCAGTGCATCCTGTAGACATACACAGTGACCAAGACCACTGTGGCCAGTGGTGGGTGGAGGATGTGGTTAGTTAAATTAGTGGACCAGTCACCTATCAAGACACTTGATATATCTGGATGAATTCTTTGAATGTGGTTGAAATTGCACCTGTACCTACAGAAGCAGAGAATGTCTGGTCACACTTTTAATTTGTACCTTGTATGTTGAGTCAGTTTTTTTTGGGGGGATGGCTGGGGTCAGATGCTGAATGATTCCTGCAAAATATCCAGTTCCTGACGCCAATATAGGAGCTATTCCATACATGGGATTGGTCATGTTGAATTTCTGGTCAATAGTAACTCACCAGCATGTTGAAAATGGGTCAGTTTGCAATTATCACTATAAATCAACATAAGCATTCAAGATCTCTCTTGCTGGAAATGGTCATTACCTGGCAGCACAAGTGTTACTTTCCACTTTTCAACCCAGCTTGACGCTGCCCAAAAGTTGCAGGCTGTGGGCACAGACTGCTACATTATCTGTTTAATTGAAAATGATAGCGAACTGTGATCATTAATCAACAGTTCCATTTCAGTCTTTATGATGTACAGAACATTACTGATGAAATAGCAGATGACATTGCTTTGAGGAACCGTGCAGTGATGTCAAGGCACTGAAACTATTGGCCACATCACAACCATCTTTCCTGTGTCCCAGGAATGATTCCAACCACTTCACAGTGTAGGAGAGAGATAATGGGAACTGCAGATGTTGGAGAATTCCAAGATAATAAAATGTGAGGCTGGATGAACACAGCAGGCCAAGCAGCATCTCAGGAGCACAAAAGCTGACGTTTCGGGCCTAGACCCTTCATCAGAGAGGGGGATGGGGAGAGGGAACTGGAATAAATAGGGAGAGAGGGGGAGGCGGACCGAAGATGGAGAGTAAAGAAGATAGGTGGAGAGAGTATAGGTAGGGAGGTAGGGAGGGGATAGGTCAGTCCAGGGAAGACGGACAGGTCAAGGAGGTGGGATGAGGTTAGTAGGTAGCTGGGGGTGCGGCTTGGGGTGGGAGAAAGGGATGGGTGAGAGGAAGAACCGGTTAGGGAGGCAGAGACAGGTTGGACTGGTTTTGGGATGCAGTGGGTGGGGGGGGAAGGGCTGGGCTGGTTGTGTGGTGCAGTCGGGGGAGGGGACGAACTAGGCTGGTTTAGGGATGCAGTAGGGAAAGGGGAGATTTTGAAACTGGTGAAGTCCACATTGATACCATATGGCTGCAGGATTCCCAGGCGGAATATGAGTTGCTGTTCCTGCAACCTTCGGGTGGCATCATTGTGGCAGTGCAGGAGGCCCATGATGGACATGTCATCTGGAGAATGGGAGGAGGAGTGGAAATGGTTTCATAGTGTAACCTCAATTTACACCATCTTCCGTTTAAAAACTCTTCTCAAAATCACATTTGGTTAAGTGCCTTGATGCAAAGCATCTTGCTTCATCTCTGGAATATGTCTTGCATAATGACTCCCAAATCAAACATTGGTGAGCAAGTGTTATTTATTTTAAAATAATTTATTCATTTTGCTTCAACCTTTTGTGGCAGATAATGTCAAATTCAAATCAGAACTATTTATATTGCAAACATCAGAAGTTATCCCTTAACCTCACTGGCTGTATGAAAAACAAATTTGATTCACAAATACAATTTTTCCTATTTATTCTATATCTTTTTTTTATTATTAGTTTCCTATAATAGGACACAAGAATCACATAACCATGGCACAAAGGTCTTTTATATATTTAGGCTTCCTGTGCCTCTGACCACAAAACGAGGCAAGCAGAGACTAGTCTGACATCCTACTGCAGTACTAACTATGCTGAACAGTCCAAATTAAATGTTAAACAGAAGCCTCGTCTACTCTCTCAGATGCACAAAAAAGATTTCATTATGCTACTGTGAGCAGTGAGTTCTCCCAGTCCCCTGACCAAAATTTATCCCTCGCTTATAAGACAAAATCAAATTATCAGGTGTCATGCTGCTGTTTGAGACTGAGAAAATTTGCCAACATTGCCTGTACATTTCTTCAAAAGTAATTTTTGAGCAATACAGACCTGAACTGTTTATATTACAAACAGTAGCCAAGCCATGATTTACAAAATGATTTTTCATACATTCCATTCTGCATTGGAGCACAAGGCCAATTCAACTCTCATTCAATAAATAGGCTCCTTTGCCAGAATGAGATATTTTCATCCTTGCAATGGTCTAAAAGACGTATGGCATGGGAGCAGAATCAGGGTATTCATACCCTGCAGTGTGTTCAATTTTTAGTGAAATCATGACTGACATGATAATCCTCAATTCCACTTTCCTATCTCTTCCTGTTAATTCCTTACTGGTTAAAAAGGAATACAAGCCTTGAATATTCTTAAGCACCCAGCTGCTACAGTCCTTTACAGCGAGGAATTCCACAGGTTTGTTACCTTCTAAAAAGGAAGTCTTCCATATCTGTGTCTTTAACAGTTTGATCCCTTACCAAGATCATGTCCTTCCACAAAGGGAAAACAACCTCTCCACATCTACCCTGTCAAACCATCTAAAATCCCAATATATTTCAATAAATTTGCCTCTCACACCTCAAAAATTCAATGACGATAGGCCCAACCTATTCAACTTCTCCTCAGCAGATAATCCACCAAAGTACGGAAATCGACCTGGTGAACTGCTTCCAATGGGCAAGAGGATAAAAATTACTCTTTATCCTAGATGTGGCCTGACCAGTGGCTTCTACGCTAGTGTCAAGACTAACCGGTTTTATATCTCATTCCTATTGAATTAAGGTTCACCATTCTATTCGACTTTCCTACTACCTGCTGATCTGAACACTAGCTTTTTGAGATTTATATACAAGGACTCCAAATCCCTCTGTACTGTAGCTTTCTGCGGTCTTTTTCTATTTAAATAACATTCAGCTGTTCTTTTCTTCATGTCAAAGAGTATAATCTCATTTTTTTTCACCAAATATTCTATCTGCCAAGTTTCTGCCCACTCACTTAGCAGGTCTGTATACGGTGTCATCCACATCCCTTGCCTTCCCACCCATTTTACATGTCATCCTCAAATGTGGCAATAGTGGCTCTATTTCCCTCACGATTAATACAGTGTGATGCAAGGTAAGAGATATCCTTTACTTTGTGTTTGGATTTTGAACAAATGTAATAGAGTTTTGGACTATGTCTGAAGGGGTTTAAATGATTAACTTGTAAGTATTTCCGTAGCTGTGGTGATTTCTAAAAACAAAATTATCAGTCAACAAAAGAGAGCTGGAGGAGACCGACAGAAATTTGTCTATGTGGGGATAGTTGACAAGTAAAGTGAACAGCGTTGCATTCAAATAAAAGATCCCGGAATTCTTTTGGAATTAGGGGAAACACCCATTGCTTAGAAAAATGCTTCTGGGTTTCTGTTTAGCAGCTTTGCAGAAGTATTCGCTGAAATTGGATGTGTTATTCAGTCGTTCTTTACCAAAGGAGATGTTTTTGAACTGTTAAGAAATAAATTACCTCAGTGTAAGCAGTTTAAATAGTTCCAGACCAGACATATTTGGTTACAAGCAAGGAGGAATTATTTGAAGCTGAGAATGTCTGAACTCAGTTGCATCAAGGCTCTAGGAAAAGGCCATCAACTTCTCACAACTGGGAATTGAAGCCGAAGTTAAATTAAGCCTTAAAAATTGTGAAAAACATGGGAATTTTCTCTGGTGTGCAGTGTTTTTGAGATCAACAGGATTATATTTTACCATGTGCTTCAAAATCTTAACAGCATTACATGTAAACAGTTTGATTTATTATACTTCTGCATAATAAATTTGTTCTCTTAAAACCAAATCTGTAGCATTACAGGCTTGTGTTCAAGTAAAACCAAGCAAAGTAACAAAATATTATCTATCAAGCCAAATTCCACTTCAGGATCTATTTGTTCAGTAACAAGCAAGTGGGGATCACAACAATATATCATAAATAACTGTGGCCCCAGCACTGATTCCCTTGGCACTCTACTAGTTATAAAAAACCATTTTGCAAACACCCCTTTTATCATAACTCTGTTTGCTAATAGCTAATTTTCTATCCATGCTAGTATACTATCCCCAAAACTGTGGGGTCTTATTTTGTTTAGCAGTCTTACGCACACTACCTTATCCATTGATTTTTAGAAATCCCAACATATTACAGCTGATTCCCTTTTATCTACCTTTCATGGTGGTACTTCAACAAAATGTCAATAAATGTCAATAATCACCACGCTGCACATGAAAAACATCGTGAAGATTCAGATTGTCAAAAATTAACAAAGTAACTTGAACATAATTTTCTTGCACTAAAATAATAGCCTCAAAGACAAATTCTACTCACGTAGTCAAACATAGATAAAATATCACTGCAGAGAATTTTTTCCCCTATTCATTTGAAGTTCCAATAGCCTGCATGATATTACGTTTGCTCAATTGTTAAATATCACATACATATGTAGACGTATGCATCTCCACGCAAGCATGCACACATGTATATAAATAACTATCGCCATAAATTCTTAACCTCAATCAGGACACATTACATTTCCCACTAAGCTATGAAAATCACTTCCATTTGTGAGGCTTTTTATTTAATCATTTTTGTATCAGACAATATGGTGCATAGAATCACTCTTTAGCCTCCGGACATTGTTAAAATATATTTCACACGCTGCATTGTGAGGCTCCAAAAATAATTCACAAATCTATGAAACATTGAAGTAACTAGGTTCTGGGGGCCATTATTTACTATGCGATTGATGCAACTTTTGCAATGTTGTTAAACAGTCCAAATATAAAACTATTCATGAGAAATTGAATATTTTAATTACAATATTCAAATGAACAGATATTGATGTTAGCAAAATAGTGATATTCAGTGTTTATTGATAACATCTAAACTGTACTGTAAACTGCGCAAAAGATTTCCACTTGGTATTTCAAAAATACATTTGCAGCATAAGGATCAATCGCTTTTTTAAATTTTACAGTCATAGCATACAACGTTTACAGATGTGAACATTTACTGCTGAATACAAAACATTTTGTATGGACTTGTCAGACTAAACAAAAGGTATTAGCAAAATCTCAAGTCAAGAAACAGTCACAATTTGTGCCTAAAAAACTGAAATGTCATAAATAGATATATGCTTGTTCAGTCAATTAAGTTAGAAGGTTCCATTCTGAGGAAGGGTCACTGGAACAGAAACGCTGACTCTGATTTTTTTCTCTTCACAGACGCTGCCAGACCTGCTGAGCTTTTCCAGCAACTTCTGTTTTTGTTCCTGATTTAGAGCATCTACAGTTCTTTCAGTTTTTATTAAGCTTAGATTTTTATGTTTGCATACTGAACTGATTCCAAACTTCACAACAGACCACACTGAGCATTAAAATTCTTTCAGTTTAGCATGCAAAGTTTACGAATGAACTAAGGTGTTCACAGTTTAAGGACAAAATATTATTGTCTGTGGAATTATAAAAGGCCATAACTTCAGAGAAATGGGGAACAAAAAAAATTGGCAGAAAATTGGTAAACCAATCATGCATTTTGCTACATATTTAGCCAGAGTCATATCCAAACCAAAAAAATTTAGGAATGATAATTTTTCTATGTTTACAAACAAAATATTTATGAAGAAAAACTACAACGGCAGGTCAAACCAAGACACCCTAACCTCTGAGATAACAAGGTTAGAGCTGGATGAACACAGTAGGCCAAGCAGCATCAGAGGAGCTGGACGGCTGACGTTTCGGGCCTAAACCCTTCTTCAGAAATAGAGGAGGGGAAGGGGGTTCTGAAATAAATAGGGAGAGAGGGGGAAGCAGATAGAAGATGGATAGAGGAGAAGATACGTGGAGAGGAGACAGACAGGTCAAAGAGGTGGGGATGGAGCCAGTAAAAGGTGAGTGTAGGTGGGGAATTAGAGAGGGGATAGGTCAGTCCAGGGAGGACGGACAGAATGGCAGCAGCATGAGGTTAGTAGGTAGGAGATGGCAGTGGGGCTTGAGGTGGGAGGAGGGGATAGGTGGGAAGAAGGACAGGTTAGGGAGGCCGGAACGAGCTGGGCTGGCTGTGGAATGCAGTAAGGGGAGGGGAGATTTTGAAGTTCACATTGATACCATTGGGCTGCAAGGTTCCCAAGCAGAATATCAGATGCTGTTCCTGCAACCTTCGGGTAGCATCGTTGTCGCACTGCAGGTGGCCCAGGATGGACATGTCATCTGAGGATTGGGAGGGGGAGTTGAAATTGTTCGCGACTGGGAGGTGCAGTTGTTTAGTACGAACCAAGCGTAGGTGTTCTGCAAAACAGTCCCCAAGCCTCTGCTTGGTATCCCCGTTGTAGAGGAGGCCACAACGGGAACACCGGATGCAGCATATTACATAAGCATACGTGCAGGTGAACATCTGCTTGATGTAGAAAGTCTTCTTGGGGCCTGGGATAGGGGCGGGGTGTACAGGCAGGTGCTGCACTTCCTGCAGTTGCAGGTAAAAGTGCCAGGTGTGGTGGGGCTAGGGGAGAGTGTGGAGCGGATAAGGGATTCACCGAGAGAGTGGTCCCTCTGGAAAGCCGGTAAGGGTGGGGAGGAAAAAATGTCTTTGGTGTTGGGGTCGGATTGAACATAGTGGAAGTGTCAGAGAATGTTGCATTGAATCCAGAAGTTGGTGGGGTGGCACATGAGGACAAACAGGATTCTGTTTTGGTTGTTATTGTGGGGAGGGGGTGTGAGGGATGAGTTGCCAGGAAATTGGGAGACACAGTCAAGGGTGTTGTCGATCACAGAGGGAAGGGAAGTTGCGGTCCTTGAAGAACGAGGACATCTGAGATGTACGGGAGTGGAATGCCTCATCCTGCGAGCAGATGCGGCAGAGGGGAAAGAATTGGGAATAGGAGATGGCATTTTTGCAGGAAGGCGGGTGGGAGGAGGTGTATTCTAGGTAGCTGTGGGAGTCAGTGAGTTTGAAATGGATAATAAAATGTGAGAGATAATGGGAACTGCAGATGCTGGAGATTCCAAGATAATAAAATGTGAGGCTGGATGAACACAGCAGGCCAAGCAGCATCTCAGGAGCACAAAAGCTGACGTTTCGGGCCTAGACCCTTCATCAGAGAGGGGGATGGGGGGAGGGAACTGGAATAAATAGGGAGAGAGGGGGAGGCGGACCGAAGATGGAGAGTAAAGAAGATAGGTGGAGAAGGTGTGGGTGGGGAGGTAGGGAGGGGATAGGTCAGTCCAGGGAAGACGGACAGGTCAAGGAGGTGGGATGAGGTTAGTAGGTAGCTGGGGGTGCGGCTTGGGGTGGGAGGAAGGGATGGGTGAGAGGAAGAACCGGTTAGGGAGGCAGAGACAGGTTGGACTGGTTTTGGGATGCAGTGGGTGGGGGGGAAGAGCTGGGCTGGTTGTGTGGTGCAGTGGGGGGAGGGGATGAACTGGGCTGGTTTAGGGATGCAGTGGGGGAAGGGGAGATTTTGAAACTGGTGAAGTCCACATTGATACCATATGGCTGCAGGGTTCCCAGGCGGAATATGAGTTGCTGTTCCTGCAACCTTCGGGTGGCATCATTGTGGCAGTGCAGGAGGCCCATGATGGACATGTCATCAAGAGAATGGGAGGGGGAGTGGAAATGGTTTGCGACTGGGAGGTGCAGTTGTTTGTTTTTGTGCTCCTGAGATGCTGCTTGGCCTGCTGTGTTCATCCAGCCTCACATTTTATTATCTTGGAATCTCCAGCATCTGCAGTTCCCATTATCTCTGATACTAGTTTGAAATGGATGTTGGTTTCCAAGTGGTTGCCCGAGATGGAGACAGGTGTGTCCAGGAAGGAGAGAAAGGTATTAGAGATGGTCCAGGTGAACTGAAGGTTGAGGTGGAAGATGTTGGTGAAGTGTATGAACTGTTCAAGCTCCTCGTGGGAGCACAACGCAGCACCGATACAGTCATCAACGTAATAAAGGAAGAGATAGGGTTTAGGGTCAGTGTAGGTACGGAAGAGGGATTGTTCCACGTAACCTACAAAGAGGCAGGTATAGCTTGGGCCCATGCAAGTACCCATGGCCACCCCCTGTGTCTGTAGAAAGTGGGAGGAATTGGAAGAGAAGTTGTTGAGGGTGAAGCCGAGTTTGGCTAAGCACCTACCTAGTTTCTGGTGGTCAACTGAGGTTAAAGTTTTTTTTTTCCAAGAAACATCAGAATAGATTTATCAAACGTAATGAGGTGTTAAAAGTCAAGTCTCAGAATTCACTTCAATGGTGAAATTGATAATGAACACCATACTTAAATTGCTGTACTTCCTGGCCCTATAATGGTGAATTGATGTCATAATTTTCTGGTAAGCGTAAAGACAGCGAGCAAGTTGGAAAAGGTGAGCCAATGTCTATTTCTGCTCCGTAGGTCTGTAATTGCGGCTGCTTTTGCAAACAAGTTTAAAACTTGCATTGTCTGTATATAATGTGAAAAGTTGCTTGCACTTTTTGACATTGTTACCAGTGGTCAAAATTCACTTTCAATTCTCCACAGATTGCCACCACTCAAACCACAATTTTAAATGCACCAAAAAAAAACTGGACAAACACACAAAGAATGTGCAGTTAACTTCAGTTTCTAATAGCACTTCCTGCATTATTTTAGATCTTGTCAATGTCACTATTTGTCAATTGTAAATACATGTTGGGGTTACTGTTCATAATTCAGAACATTTCTCCATGGCTTATGATAAGCAAGCCTCTGGAACGGAACTGTCTGAATAGGGCTTCTGCTATAAGAGAAGCTGATCAATCGAGTTGCTAGTAGTTATGTTCAAACATTAAATTTTTAGCAGAGATCTTTTCTTTTCTGGCATTAAACCATATACTTGCAAGACATTTTACAGCATTCTCAATCCTGCAGTGAATCATTTACTAAACTGTGTGCATGCAATATTTGCAAAAAGTACACGACCTTTAACACAGCTGCCCAGATGCAAGTCTTGCACTTATGATGTATGTGTACAATCTGACAACCCTGATTTTTGACTCTGTTCTAACTCATGTTTCTGAATCAACAACTCCCCAGTCCCAATATATCCACATTCCCTAGTTTGTCATTATCAAAGATGCGAAACTGGGTCAACTGTGAGATAGAACACTGTGCCCTTTACCCTTTCCATAGGTGTTCTGCCAGAGAACTTAAGTCATGATTCAATAGCTCCCTGTTGGATGACCAGATTCTTGTTTCACGTTACAAATCAAATTGCCATGTTCTTGGAGAATAACCACAAGAAGGGACTTTTGCCAATTCTCTCATGAGAAGGAGCCAAGGTAGTTGTTAGAGACAATATTACATCTCCAGAAAGAAATTGAAAGCCTTGGCCTCCTGAAAAATTCTGGAGGAAAGGACTCAAACAGCTGGAGTCATCAAGAGTTCATATTACTGAATTCAAGGCTCAAATGAAGTGATACTCTCCTGATCATACAGGGTATTCATTCGGTTCACAATATTGATTGTTACGAACACACAGACAAGGCAAAATATTTTCTAGCAGATACAGTGTAAAAAATGAGTTGGGCGACTTCCCTGATGCACTATTATGAAGATCAATCTACTTCTAAATCCAAGGCAATCTCTCTGGAATTTTAGTAATTCGATTTTGATCTCAGCTAATCTATATCAGGTGCTACAATAGTCATAAATTATTATTGTTAAGTAATTTGAAAAAATGCTGATTGATGCTCTTTGATTTTTTTTCACTGGACAAAGTCCAAAGACTTAAAGCAGACCGGGCAAGCCCCGGATCCAGAAATATTCCCCATAGTTTATTGTAAGTATGTGCTCCTGAACTGGCCGAGGTACGTGAAAATAGTGATCCAAAATAGCAGCACTTGCATTTTTTTGACCCCTAGCTGGAGTAGCAATAGCAGCATCCATCAAACTCATGGTGGTTGGTCAGTCAGGATCTCCCCTTCTTGAATAGTCCTAAATTTTATTTTCAAAAGGGCAATCCCCAAGTCCATTTATAATTATTCATTCTACTTATTTATTATTTAGTGTTAAGAATTAAAAAATAAATTGCAAAAGATAATAGCAGATACAAAGTAAAGAATACAAATTGGAAGGATCAGAGGCAACAATCAGAAAAGAGGCTCACTAAAAAACGATCAAGTTGCTTGAGTTTATAAATAGTAAACAACTACTCAAACATTACCACAGTGAAATCAGAATGGATTCAGTGAATGACTGAGGTCTACTCCACTATTCCACTGACATGAACAGAACTTTCAGGTGTTTTCAATAACTAAATCTATGTTCTCCCATGGGGTGTGGCATGGAGATTACCAGGCTCTGCTAATTACCTTACAATCATGGACTGACAAAAAAAATTGATTCTAAATTGTGAATCTAGTTCTGAAAATCATGGAATAAGTTACAACTTGTTCAACAAACTGTCCTCCATTATTACCAATGTCTTACTGACTCTTAAAACCTAATTTCTTATTTGTGGAAATATCTACCATGGTTAACAAAACTGACATTTTAAATAAAAAACCCTTTTGAAAAGTCTCTACTTTTACTTTAACTCTACCTTAACAGAGCTTATATTTATTTTGCTACATTAAAGTTCTATCAAAAATTAAGGATTTTAAGTATTTCTAACTTTGTACCTTGCTTTGAAACAGTATTTCAGATTTGATTAGCTGTTTATTCCTGCTGCTGCACACTAAGACACCTCTGATTTGGTATCAAATTTGTAAACTTTGTTCGAGGTCAATGAGGAGCTTGACAACTGACCACAAAAATCCACATAATTGTGGCATGTAAGATATGGAGTACAATAATGCTATTATAGTGCATTCTTATCTGTAAGCTATTTCTGGTTAGTCAATTGGGGGAAGAATCTTACGGTGGCAAAAGGGATCCATTGGTCAGGTAGACCCTCTCATCACCTTTGTTTGGGGAAGGCCCACCCCAACCTTTGCCACTCAGGCATTCAACAGGTTAATGGCAAGTGTTCTACGGGATGAAGAACTCCAGAGGCAGAAATGCCACCCGGCAGCTGTCAGGCATGAGAGGCTGGCAGCTCTTGGCATTCAGCAGCGTCATTAGGAAGGCAGTGGTTGGTGTTATTATTTACTAGAGTTTGACAGTGATGCCAAAAACCAAGTGAAACTAGGAGCATATAACTGTGTGTTAATTAAGTGGTGAGAACTTGACTGGACATTGACACGGTGAACAAACAATCAACATTATTGGAATTTTTTTTATGCAAGTTGAAATAAAACTCTGTACTACAAAAATAAGTGTCCGGACTCCAGCTCACCAACGTTTAGGCTATGGTTTTAATAGTTGGTGCCAACGACTACATCCAACAAAGCTCCCGGATCAAGGAATTGAGGTGAGGGTCATGGTGAAAGTAGCACGGTCAGGGTGACAGCTGTCAGTATACACCACCATTCCTGATGCCAGTTCCCTCAATTAGGAACCAAATTCTTTTGAACAAAGTCTCCCCCTTCCCAGGAAAATACGTTCCCTGCATTGTGAGCTTCCCATGTATTGCTGGGTCAACATTAAGGACTTCATCTCGTGAAGCCTAAGCAGACACTGATGAGTGAGAAGGAAAGGCTGCAGGATCTCCTAAGGCCACCCGCATGCTTAATTAAAATCTCTCGTTGCCACCAAATGAGCACGAGTGAGAGGAAACAATTTTATCCTATGACTCTGTTGCGACTTGAAAGACATGACTGAGGGATATCTTGGTAGAAGATCTTTAAAACAATGACATAGAGATAATAATTCCAATTGCAGACAGAGACCAGAACTAGGGGTCATTAATGTAATATAGTCACCTGTAAAGAAAGTAGACTGCTTTGTCGAGCGCCTGCACTCGTTTCATGACAAATGACAACACCTTCCTGTCGTGAACCACTTCAACCCCCCTCCCACTTCCTGTACATGTCCATCCCAGGCCTTCTCCAGTGTCACATCACCCGGAAACTGGAGGAACAGCACCTCACATTCTGTCTTGGGAGCCTACAACCCAATAGTCTCAGCACGGACTTTACCAGTTTCAAAATCTCCCCACCCCCAGCCTCATCTCACGACCAACCATCCCTCTCATCCCCACCTCCCTGACTTGTCCATCATCTCTCCCGCCTACTCGCTCCTCCCACCTCATTGATCAATCCCCACCACTGCCTACCTGCACTCGCGTATCACCATCCCACCTATCTTCCCCAGCTCCATCCCGCCTCCCTCTATTTCAGAGCCCCCTTCCCCCTCCCCTATTTCTGAAGAGTCCTGACCCAAAGCATCAGTTTTTCTGTTCCTCTGATGCTGCCTGGCCTGCTGTGTTCCTCCAGCTCCACATTTATCTGACTCCAGCATTGGCAGTTCTTACTATGTCTCAGCTCCAGAGTTAGGTTATAAAGTGAAAAACAAGATCTCAAAATTAGTTACTGCACTGAGGACAAACTTAGGATGTTAGTCATCAACACAGACAGCTCAGATTGAACTGAATAGAGAGATCAATATCTTCAAAAGTTAACCAAATCTACATAAAAACAAAAAAAAAAGAGTTGATTTTACACACCACCTTTCATAATGGCAGCAAGTCCCAGTAGTTTCACAGCCAATAAAGTATTTCCAAGTGCGTGGTTACTGCAGCAACGCAAAAGATTTGCACACAGCAAGCTTCTACAAGAAGCAATGTACTAACAATCAGATCATCGGCTCTTGTGATCTGATTCAGGGTTAAAAATTGGCCTGGACACTAAAATACCTCACCTGCTTTCCTTGAAACAGTGCCATTTTACCTTTTATGTCAAGTGGAGGGTCAACTGGGATTCTGATTTAAAGTCTGACTTGGAGGGCAGTATCTCCAACAAGTGTGTGTGTAATTCTCCAGTCTTTCATGGCATGTGAGCATCACCAGAAAAGGCAGCTTTTGAACTTGTTAGCCCCTTTCAGAAAGCAGTCAAGAGTCAATCACATTGCTACGGTTCTAGAGTCACATGAAGGCTAGTCCAAGTAAGAATGGCAGGTTTCCTTCCCTAAAAAGGAATTAGTCAACCAAACGAGTCTTACAACAATAGATAACTGTCTTGCCATGATCACTGACTCTAGATTTCAATTCCAGAGTTATAACTTAATTCAGGTTCCACCGGTCTGAAAGCATTCTCCCAGAATAGGGCCTTTGGATTACTCATCCAGTGACAATACCACTATTTCTCCATTTCAGCTGAATGTAATATCAGTTGCATGTTGCATTTAAGTCCTGGTTCAGAACTGTAATTATGTTTCCCACTATATGACTGACTCCGGCATTACTTTGGTTTCCTCTCTCTAGCAATTTATACCTCCGTTTGACAGTTCTTCTGACCTAGTGGGAAAAGAGCCACCAACTGAACCACAACAGAGAACACAGAGCTGAATGCTGCCAAAAACTAGCTAAGTATCACTTTTGGGGAGTTTCACAAAATATTTCCCTTCATCATGGGAACTAATTCAGCTTCATGAGCTTTGAACACATCACCATTATTTCTTTTCTTTATACCAGAGACATCCCTTGCAATTGTACAACATCATTTTGAAGAGATATGCACTCACCTTCTGGTGTCCAAGGCTCATTTGGAATGGATTTTTCAGCTAAGACGTCAGCTAATACTTTCTGAAATTTCTCTCTCCTTGGCCTATCTTGGCAGAGTTGCACTTCTATCTATAGATGCATTGGAAGTTCACGCTTTCTTTTCAAATTAAATAGAACATTTACAACAGACAAGAGTGTGATGAGTTCCAGAGTTGACATAATACTTAGATCTGGAGTGCTGGATGCCTTTCGCATTCTGAAATTGTACCTGCCTATATTTTTAACCCATTCAATGATGCACCTTTGGTGGCTATACTCTAACTGTCCTGCTTGATAATAAAAGACATTAGATATTTTCACTTGTAGTTTCTCATGTTGCTTTAGTTCTACCATAGTATGTTTTTATTTTCATAATAATAAATGAAGTACTGTGAATGCTGAAGATCTGAAATAAAAAATAGAAAGTGCACGAGAAACTGAGCAGGCCTGGCAAGATCTGTGCAGCAAGACACAGTATTAATATCCCCAGTCTGATACGATTCTTCGAGTCCGACAGACCAAACCATTGCGAAAAATTCATTGCTCTCAAAACATTACCTCTATTTCTCTCTCCAAAGATACGGCCAGATGCAAGTTTCTCTAGCACTTTGTCATTATAATGTTGCTGCAAGTAGTCACTGTATGCATAAATCTCTCACTATGTTAAGCCTAAACTATGTTTAAAGTCAAATCAGAAAGAAACGGAAAACGCTGCCGCTAGTGTTGCTTTTTGAAGCAGGTACAGTAGTAAGCGAAATTTCAAAGCACTGCCTTGAATCAACTGAAGATAAATAACGAACAAAATAGGACTGTGTTAAATGAATTACAAATATTGCATAATTGATTTGTTAGAAGTCAAGCAGCTTAAAAAGAAAATAAAGTTACCAGAATACATTCATCGCATTAACAAACAGACTGAAACCAGGAACTGCAGCATTTTTAGGACAGAACTGTTGGCACTGAAAATTAATTTGCAGCAATGCTGCTGCCTTTATGGACAAGTCTATACAATTATATGGCATAATTTTAATCCAGGACTGAGATTCCTCCTTCAGAACTTCAAACTGGGTTAATGTGTAGTCAAAGTGCTAACTGAAGGCATCTCTTTTTAATTTGTTTTGACTCACCCATATTGCAAGTTTTGCTTTATTTCCATCAACTGCAATCGTTTTCACTTTGAAGTCAACACCTGCAAAAAAAAGTATAAATAATTTATCTTAATTCTGAAATTAATATCTATCATGTATCACTCAGTATATATCATGATCAATCCCAGTGTCTTACAGCCAAACATATGAAATCGTATAGAAGTAGAGTTTTAAAATTGGGGCATTATTTAAACTTTAGTCAATGGAAAATTATAAGCATACGGATCATGAACAAATTGATCTTGGTAGGAGTTAGGATACAGGCAGCAACACTAGAACAATCAGGTCCTCAAGCAGTAAAGGTATAGGTTACAAAGTGTAGAGCTGGACGAACACAGAAGGCCAAGCAGCATCTTAGGAGCACAAAAGTCAATGTTTTGGGCCTCATCAGACTTTCTGAAGGGTCTAGGCCCGAAACATCAGCTTTTGTGCTCCTAAGATGCTGCTTGGCCTGCTGTGTTCAGCCAGCTCTACACTTTGTTATCTCGGATTCTCCAGCATCTGCAGTTTCCATTATCTCAGAGGTATAGATTAGAGCTTTTACAGCAGGAGGCAGAACAGGTATAGAGTAATAATAAAAAAGTGGAAACAAGCAGAGAAAGGTGCAAAATCTATGACAGGAAAAGGAGTTTATAGCAAGGAACCAAAGGCAATGGCTTTAGTTTTCTCAATACTTAGGATCAAGATGCTGAGAAAACCCTTTCTTTGCACTTTGTGGAAAATAGTTTTGCACGCTATCCAGGCAAATTATACATTGCGTTAGTACAACATGGCAATAGAACAGAATGCAGAACACAGTGCTATAGCTACAGAGAAGCTGCAGAGAAAGATGAACTCTAATTCATGAGAGGTCTATTCAAAAATCTAATAACAGCAGGGAAGAAGCTGTTTTTCAATCAATTGGTACATATTTTCAAACTTCTGTATCTTCTACTCAATGGAAGAGGGTGAAAGAGAGTATAACCAGGGTAAGAAGGGTCTTCAATTATGTTGGCTGCTTTCCCAAAGCAGTGGGAAGTATTGAGAGTCAATAGTTGGGTTGCTCGACCGATTGGGCATTCATAACTCTAATTTCTTGTGGTCTCGTGGGCACAGCAGTTTCCATACCAAGCAGTCATGCATCTGGATAGGATGATTTCTATGGCACTTCTGTAAAAATTGGTAAGAGTCATTGTGGATATGCCGAATTTCTTTAGCATTTGAGGAAGTACAGGTGTTGTTGTACTTTCTGGACTGTTGTGTCAAGGTGTTTGGACCAGGACAGATTGTTGGTGATATTTACTCCTTGGAACTCGAAATTCTCCACCACCCCCACCTCAGCACTATTGCAAATATATAGATGGGACCATGTCTTCCACTCCACTTCCTGAAGTCGATGACCAGCTTCTTTGTTTAGCTCACATTCAGGGAGCGATTATTGTCTTTACGCTATGCCTCTTCCCTGCAGTCTCACTCATCGATGCTTAAGATCCGAACCAGTGTGGTGGTGTCATCAACAAATTTGTAAATGGAGTTAGAGCTAAATTTAGCAATACCATCGTGAGTGTAAAAGGAGTATAGTAAGGGGCTGAATATGCAGCCTTGAGGGGCACCAGTGTTGAGGATTATTGTGGAGTAAGTGCTGGTGCCTATGCTTACTGATGGTGGTCTATTGGTCAGAGAAGTTGAGGATCCAGTTGCATGGGGGAGCAGAGTCCCAAGTCTCAGATTGTAGAGAGGAATTTTTTCAGGTTTGAGAACAATTTTGCATCCAAATTATCGGAAACAGATTTTTCAGATACAAATGAACAGGCATTCATGCTCCAAGATCACCTCATTATCATAAACTCAAGATGCAGATTTGGATGCCAGAAAAGTACAAGTAGTGGGAACAAAAATTGCCTTTGAAGTTTAGAGATGGAAAGAATTAAAACTGAGCTTCAAGTTATTGAAGAATTAGGTCACAGTAAGTAACCTGGCTTACTATGATCTTTCGGGAAGGTAAGAATGTTAGATTTCCTGGTATGGCCCATACATAACTCCAGACTCACAGCAATGGGAATGATTCTTAACTGTCCCTTGGGTAATAAATGCTGACCTAGACAGCAATGCCCACATCGCATGAACAAATGTCAGGCCACATGTACATGGACCAACAGCAAACTTGCCTCGAAAATCTGAAGGTCCTTATGAACAAAAATTGACACTTCTAAGCGTATACCAAATTTGATAATAAATTTAATAATGACAAAATCAAGTAAAGTTTTAGAGAGAAACAAAAAAATGAATCTGAAAGATTGACAAAGGAGAGGAAGGCTAGCAAAGACAATTAAGAGAATTAATAAATGATCTTATAAATAACAAAATAAATGTTAATCATAATGGGAGAAAAAGCAATATCTCCATGAAGGCTGAAGGAATTTAAAAAAATTGAATAGTTCTCTGAATTTTTTCATAGATGTGGATTCACTGGCAACATCATCATTTATTGCCCGTCAATAAGTCTTTTTGAGAAGGCTACAATGAGTCCAATCAGATGCTCATGGAAATAAAAACGCGCAAAGCAGAAGAAGCCAAGACTTAATAGTTATTTTTGACTGCATAGTTAGTAACTAAAGACATGCATGCCCACATCAGGGCACCATGACAGCCTAGGCGTTACACTAATTCAATGTAAAACAATGCAATTAATTGTCAAGGGCAAATGTGAAAATCATCTGTACAACAATAATCTGATTCACAGCAGTCAGTAATTCATTCAGAGTTGAAAATTGTGCTTAATGGTCATCTCAACTACTCTTGGGTCTGTTACAATCCAAGTGGGCAGACCTTTCGGTTTAGCTCAATTTCCAAATGCATTGTTTTAAAAATAAAGTTCAACCTAGAAATCTACTACAGGGGGAAGTGTAACATTGTGACGTGACTGGATTAGTAATCCAGAGGTCTAGGTTAATGCTTTTGGATCAAGGACTCAAATTCCACCATGTGAATTAATAGAACAAATAAATAAATAGAAATGGCTGTGCACAAGTTTACATCCACGATTTTGAATTCTTAACAAGTAGCTCGATATCAAAATTTGCAGATGATAGCACTGGGGAGTATAAAATAACATAAGAAAATACACAGACTGCGCAGTTAAGTAGCAAATCAAATTTAACGCAGATAAATTAAAGTCATGAGCTCTGGCGGGAATAACAGAAACATTATCTACAATTTAGCAATTAAAAAGTTGAATGGAGTAGAAGGGTAAAGGGACTCGGGGTGTAGATATACAAATTAAGTAATCAGTAATGTTAGAAAAAATCCCTAGCCTGTTTAAGCAAAAACTATGATGTCAAAGTTATAAAGAACTCTGGTCAGACTGCACTTCAAGTACAATGCATATTCTGGACTCTACACTATAAACACGGCATAAAACAGCAGGAGTTAATGCAGAAAACATCTACAAAGATGATACCAGAATTGCGTGTCTATTGTTATCCAGAAAAGTTGGATTGTTTCCTTTTGTGAAGAGAAGATTTAAATATGACATAATAGGGTCATAAATGGTTTGGATAGGGTGCACGTGGAGCAAATGTTTCCATTTATTGCAGAATCATAACTAGGAACCATAAATACAATATAGTTGCTAATAAATGAAACTGAAAAATAAGGAACAAATTATTTACTCTGAGAAAGGCTCCAAATTCTAACCTATCATCACAGGAAGTACTTGATGCAAATAGTTTAGATATTTTAGAAAGGAAACCAAATGACAATAAAAAAGGGAATAGCTAGATATGCTGGGAGGCCAGAAATGGGCAGTGATTCACCAGGGGTTTAAATGCAGAATAGAATTGCGCCAAGAAGCCTGTTTTCATGATGTATATTCTATGTAATTCTTTGTAAACACAAAGCTTTTGGGATGGAACGTATCGCCTAAGAATAGTTAAGAAACTGCACAAGGTACATCTGACAAAGCAAAACGTTTTCTATTCACTGATTCATCTGTCATTAAAGACTATTTACTACTCAAATGCGAGCTACAGTATTATAGCCCTCAAAAGAAAGTTGCACTAAAAGTTAGGGGAGGGTTGACATAGTGGTAATATCACTGGTCTAATAATCCTAAGTTCAAAACATTGGCATGAATTCTGGGGCTTGAATCCCACGGTAGCAAGTTTGAATCCAATAAAAAATGCAGTCTAATGGCAATCACCACAGTCGACTGTACAAGAATACATTTGTCCTTGAAGGAAGGAAATCTACCATTCTTCTGTGGCCCAGGTACGACTCCTGTTCCACTGCAATGTGGTCAACTCTTAATTGCACTGTGAGCATTTAGCATCAATAATAAATGCTGGCCTGGCCAGCAATGCCCAAATTCACTGAAAGAACTAAAATAACAATGACATTTTTCTCAAAATTTAAAAAAAAGTCACAAGAAATTAATTGACAAATTTCTCTTCATAAATTATTTCCTTCTCAAAGCTGTGTATTTGCAATTGGATCATCTCCACAAACTATGAAAACTGATATTCAATGCTTTGAATACAAAACTGATTAGTAAAACACATTCTGCCTGCCGAAAGAACTGGATGAGAACAATGACAAGTCCTCAAGCATTTCAGTAACACAGCCAGTTTTTAAAAAAGTTCTTCAGATAATTACATTATTGGCTAGATGCAGCAACATGGTATTTATGATTCCAAATTAACTACCTATAGGTCATGAATGTTCTTCCACCATGGCAATTTGTGAAATTAATTTCAATAAACGTGGTAATTTGAGGAATAGGATGGTGAATAGAAAAATGTCATGAAAATTGACAGATTATAATAATAGACAATAGGTGGAGGAGTAAGCCATTCGACCCTTCGAGCCAGCACTACCATTCATTATGATCATGGCTGATCATCCACAATCAGTATCCTGTTCCTGCTTTATCCCCATAACCCTTGATTCCACTATCCTTAAGAGCTCTATCCATCTCTTCCTTGAAAGTTTACAATAGATTCACATGTAGAAAGAAACATAATACTGTCTGTGACTACAGACTTACATAGTATGGTTAACTCCAAATGCAACATGGGAAACTAGGAATGGACAATTTAAGGCTGTTTAGCATGGACTCTCCAGAGCCTTAGAACAAATATTTTTTTAAAAATGCATTAAACACAGTTCAGTAAATTTATCATATTTAATAAAGATCACTGCATCGTTGTGCTCAAGTAATCTGGGATGCCAGTAATTGGAAATGAACTATGATGGAACATTTCAATATTAAACATTCCTAGGTTAGATAAGAAAGGTTAAAATAACTGATTCTGCTTGATGCATTTCAAATACAAATTAGAAGACTCTTTCAACTGTATAACTATATTTTTTGGCTTAGCATATCAGCAATTGTCTGAATGAGGTTGACAGTTTGTCTTTCATTGCCAAAGTTATTTAAAGTAAACCTCAAACTCTATGCTCAGAGGTGGGATGAAGCTGCAGACTTTTTCACCTACTATGTCTACAGAGGGAAATTAATTCCTTCAGTCTGGGTCAAAGTTGCAGATAGGGTTGCAATAGATCTGTTGCACTTAGAAGTTCATTGATTCACCTACCCGCCTTGGTATGAGCTGAGCTGTTAGTTTCAAGGCACTTAGCTCATTTTCAAAGGAGAGTAAATGTGACTCCATATGACAATAACATGAACTTAAGTGTTTCACAAAAGGAGATTTACAAAACAGATAAGGGAAGAAAAAGGATGCTAAACGGGAACTGAGAGGAGGGGAGGGAAGATCAACGTGAAATTGTAGGTTTTGAAGATGAGAGATGTAGCAACGTGCAGCGTAACTGAAAATAGACTGTACACTCTTTTTAAGAGTGAGACGGTATAGGAAAAGGAAGGGTCTAGGCCCGAAATGTCAGCTTTTGTGCTCCTAAGGTGATACTTGGCCTGCTGTGTTCATCCAGCTCCACACTTTGTTATCACAGCTTTCGATTCATCCTGCATACTTCTCAAATCCTATCCATACCAATACCACTTGACCAAATAATACTGCAACATGATAGCAAGGTACAAATCCAGAAGTTTCCAATCTGTCACCACTGTTGAAGTGCTTTTTCTGATGAAGGGTCTGGGCCCAAAACGTCAGCTTTTGTGCTCTTAAGACGTTGCTTGGCCTGCTGTGCTCATCCAGCTCCACATTTTGTTATCTCCGATTGTCCAGCATCTGCAGTTCCCATTATCTCTGAATCAAAAGCTGTGACGGGTGAAGCTCATGGGAGAACTTCAGCCTAGCAGATTGATGATGATTTTAAGCCAAGATTAGTACCGCAGAAGTTAGAAAACTGAATTATCCAGTAAATTAATATGCCACTCTTTCTCCTTTGTGAAAATAAAGTTTGAGGCAAAGAATAAAAATGTAACAAAGCTATGCTAGCCATTTATACATTATGCCTCAGCTGTAGTATCATGCGTAATTCTGAACAGCATACTTTTGGGAAAAACATCTAGGACTTAGAGGGTTAAAAGCAGCACCAGGGACGAGGGCCTTCAGGTTGACAGGTTGGAGAAATAGGGATCTTTTTTTGTTAAAAGCAAAGAAACTCAAATGGAATAGTTCATAAACTGGCACAGGCACATGTGCTGAATGGCCTTCTTCTATGCTGTAGAATTCTATTATATATTTCAACCATCAATACAGTTTTCAGTGGTCTGTTGTCCACATGACCAGGCTAATCATTAACTGAATATTTTTCCTTGGCATCAGTGAAATTCTAAAAAAAGGCCAGTTCAGGAAATATACTCAAGGGAGAGTGTTTTCTTCAGTCTCGTATATAGTTGGAGCATTATTCTGAACTCTCTTTAAGCTCTAGAACTTTCACGGTGCGCTGAAAGTGGAGAAGTATTTCATTCCTTCAGTACTGACTGCAGCTAGATCAGTGTGACAGAAACAGCAAGAAATTGGAAATAATTATACAATAAAATGCTATATGCCTTGCAGCTATCATCTTAATTACAAGATGGATTCATTCACATTTTACCAATAAGTTAAAGATGATCTGAGCAAATTCATTAAACAGCACTGGCTTTCTATAAGACCTCAAATACTTTCTCCATACAAAATGATTTCGAAACTTTAATTCACAAAAAACAGTATCATCATTAATCAACTAAGGGTGAAACTTACCAATTGTTGCAGCAAGTTCTGGGTCAAAGGTATCATCTGTGAACCGTAGTAGCAAACTGAAAATATTAAAGGAATTGTCAATCACAAGACAAGCCAAACTCAAGATTTTACAAAGGCTTCAAAAACAAAGCTTTCAAAAGTTAACCTTTTCCCTGTTTTTTTTAAATAAAAAGTAATTTTATTAATATAATTGCTAGGATTTAACAGGAACATTTTTTCTTCATAATTGTAACAAAAATAGTGATATGATGACACACTAAAGCATTTATTCTAAGCCACCCAGAGTATAATAAGTCTGACTACAAACATAAATGGGAAATGCTGGAGAAACTCAGCAGTTATAAATTAGAAACATAGAATCATAGAATCCCTATAGTGTGAAAACAGGTCCTTCAGCCCAACAAGCTCACACTGACCCACAGCACATCCCACCCAGACATCCCCCAATAACCGATCTAATCTGCACATCCCTGGACACTACAGGCAATTTAGCATTGCCAAACCGCTTAGCCTGCATACTTCTGGACTGTGGGAGGAAATCAGAGCAGCTGGAGAAAACCCATTTTTGGCAGCATTTTTCTTATTCATTCACAGGATGAGGGCATAGTTGGTGAGGCAGCATTTATTCCCATCCCTAATTGCCGAACCACACCTCTCTGGATCTGGAGTCACACATAGGCCAGATCAGGTAAGGATGGCAGTTTGCTTACCTAAAGGACATGAGTGAACTAGATGGTTTTTTTTAAATCATTGACAATGGATTCGTGATCATCATTAGACCCTTAATTCCAGATATTTATGGAATTGAAATTTCACCATTTGCCATGGAGGATTCAAACCTGGGTGCCCAGAACATTGTCTGGGTCTCTGGTTATCAGTGCAGCAATAATATCACTGGGCCATCGCCTCCCCTTAGCACCTGTGGACAGGAAGCAGAATCAACATTTCAAGTGTGGTAACAAAGTGTGGAGCGGGATGAACACAGCAAGCCAAGCAGTATCTCAGGAGCACAAAAGCTGACTGATGAAGGGCCTAGGCCCTTCATCAGAGAGGGGATGGGGAGAGGGAACTGGAATAAATAGGGAGAGAGGGGGAGGCGGACCGAAGATGGAGAGAAAAGATGATAAGTAGAGAGGAGAGTACAGGTGAGGAGGTAGGGAGGGGACAGGGAACTGTTCGAGCTCCTCTGGGGAGCAAGTGGCAGTGCCGATACAGTCATCAATGTAACGGAGGAAGAGTTGGGGTTTGGAGCCTGTGCAGGTGCGGAAGAGGGACTGTTCCACCTAACCTACAAAGAGACAGGCATAGCTTGGGCCCATGCAGGTAACAGTTCATCCACTTCACCCAGAGGAGCTCGAACAGTTCATCCACTTCACCATCACCTTCCACCCCAACCTCAAGTTCACCTGGGCCATCTCCAACACATATCTCACCTTCCTGGACCTCTCAGTCTCCATCTCCGGTAACCAGCTAGAAACTGATGTCCATTTCAAGCCCACTGACTCCCACGGCTACCTAGAATACACCTCCTCCCACCCATCCTCCTGCAAAAATTCCATCCCCTATTCCCAATTCCTCTGCCTCCGCCGCATCTGCTCCCAGAATGAGGCATTTCACTCCCGCACATCCCAGATGTCCACGTTCTTCAAGGACCGCAACTTTCCCCCCCGCAGTGGTCGAGAACGCCCTTGACCGCGTCTCCCGCAGCACATCCCTCACACCCCGCCCCTGCCACAACCGCCCCCAGAGGATCCCCCTCATTCACACATACCACCCCACCAACCTCCGGATACAATGCATCATCCTCCGACACTTCCGCCATCTACAATCTGACCCCACCACCCAAGACATTTTTCCATCCCCACCCTTGTCCGCTTTCTGGAGAGGCCACTCTCTCCACAACTCCCTTGTCCGCTCCACACTCCCCTCCAACCCCACCACACCCGGCACCTTCCCCGCAACCGCAAGAAGTGCTACACCTGCCCCCACACCTCCTACCTCACCCCCATCCCAGGCCGCAAGATGACCTTCCATGTCAAGCAGATGTTCACCTCCACATCTGCCAATGTGGTATATTGTATCCATTGTACCAGTGTGGCTTCCTCTACATGGGGGAAACCAAGCGGAGGCTTGGGGACCGCTTTGCAGAACACCTCCGCTCGGTTCGCAACAAACAACTGCACCTCCCAGTTGCGAACCATTTTAACTCCCCCTCCCATTCCTCAGACGACATGTCCATCATGGGCCTCGTGCAGTACCACAATGAAGGTTGCAAGAACAGCAACTCATATTGCACTTGGGAACCTTGCAGCCCAATGGTATCAATGTGGACTTCACAAGCTTCAAAATCTCCCCTTCCACCACTGCATCCCAAAACCAACCCAGTTCTTCCCCTCCCCCCACTGCATCTCACAACCAGCCCAGCTCTTCCGCTCCTCCCACTGCATCCCAAAACCAGCCCAGCCTGTCTCTGCCTCCCTAACCTGTTCTTCCTCTCACCCATCCCTTCCTCTCACCTCAAGCTGCAGCTCCATTTCCTACCTACTAACCTCATCCCACCTCCTTGACCTGTCAGTCTTCCCCGGACTGACCTATCCCCTCCCTACCTACCCACCTATATTCTCTTCTCCACCTACCTTCTTTTCTCTCCATCTTCGTTCCGCCTCCTGCTCTCTCCCTATTTATTCCAGTTCCCTCTCCTCATCCCCCTCTCTGATGAAGGGTCTAGGCCCAAAACGTCAGCTTTTGTGCTCCTGAGATGCTGCTTGGCCTGCTGTGTTCATCCAGCTCCACACTTTGTTATCTTGGATTCTCCAGCATCTGCAGTTCCCATTATCACTGATACAATTTCAAGTGTGGTGACTCTTTGTCAGAATTCAAGCCCTGCCACAGTTGCATCAGTATTGGTGAAAACAAACCTGACGCATTCTGTCATTCTGGTTTCTATACTTAAAGGATAAGTAGCAAACTTTGTTTTAACTGGCACCTGATGAACTAGCATTCTCGGTAAACCGGCAAAAATTATACACCTCAAATATCATGAAATTTGCTACATTATTCTCTGGTTTTTAAAATTTATTTTCCTCAATTTAAGTGCATTTGTTGTTCAATTGAGCAGCCAAACATAATATCAACCATTGACTCAAAATTGAGTCAATTTCTCCTCAAATATCGCAATCTACTGCGATATATACATAGTCAGTTGAGTATTTAAGTGAGAAGACTCTCTTCCAGTAAGTTTCGTTTAAGCCAAAGTTGCATTATTTATGTTGTAAATAAAGTATAACAGTGATACTGTATACACCTGCATTATGTTTCGAATACTTAATGTGTGTTTTTACGTGGATTAACGTGGACCACTTGATTATCCGGAATATTGATCAACTGTACACACACTCCTGATCCCACAGGTGTCAGTTAGTAAAACGTTTGCTGTATTTGCACTGGAGGCAGGACACTGAATATTGAATAGATTGACTCCCGGCATGAGAAGCTGAATAAATGAGAATGAATAAATTGGGCCTGTGCTCCGATGTTTTAATGAATGATAGGTGATCTCATTAAAATGCATACAAGATTGTGATGGGGCAGATGGTGCAGGGTAAACTTAAGAGGATGTTTGCCCTGCCTGGGCAATGAAGAACACAGGTTTAGAGTGTCAGGGTAACGGGCCAACCATTTATGGCTGAGTTGAAATTTTTGTGCCCTCAAATGACTATGAACCTTGAAACCGTCTACTCCAGTGTTGTGGATGATGCAGCACGGAATACATTCTGTCCTCTCAAGCAATCTGGGGATATGCTGAAAGGGAGTGAGAGCACAAACACGAAAGGACCAGAGCCACAGTGTGACGAGAGCGCAAGCGCGCAAGTTGAGTGAGTGAGAGTGTGTGTGGGGGGGTGGGGGGTGTGGAAAGAGAGAGAGAAAGCGGAGAGAAAGTGAGAAAAAGAGAGACACATCACTTATCCATCTTTCTCGTCAGTTCTGAAGAGATTCATATTGGACTTGAAATGTTAACACCACTTGTCTTTGCAGATCAGGCTGGCTGGGTTTCTCCAGCATTTTGTGCTCTACAAGTAAAATTTGTCTCTCTCTTTCAAAGCATACTTGAAATACCAAAACTGCTCTCATTTGCTCTGTACAGAATTAGTTAGATCTTATGTACTCCAGTCAAATGTAAGATTCAATTATTGGAACAATGGCTTGTGTTTGTCCACCAATGGGGGTGGAGCATTTGTCCTAATAGCTAAAAAATCAAAAGGTTCAATTACATAAACATTGAATTCAAAATTCCTAGATGCACCTATGGAAGACAGTCAAAGCATGGAGCTCCTACCACCAGTTCAATGCAGGAATAAAGACGACTTAATCACATACGCAGCTGGTCCAATTTCTAATCCTAAGATATTGTTAATGGGGAATTTAGTGATGTAATTGAATGCAAAGGAAAATAGTTATATTGCCTAGAACTTGGATGAAATGTCACTTCTCAGCCCAAACGCAAATGTCCATGTCTTGTTGGGCAGTTTCAATATCTGAGAACTAACTTGCTTAGAATGCTGGCAGGACAGCTCAACATGTTGTCTTATAATGGCAAATGGAGTACAATGTGGGAAAGTGTGAGGTCATGCACTTTGGTAAGTAGAATAAAAGCAATGACCATTTTCTAAACGGGGAAAAAATTCAGAAGTCTGAAGTGCAAAGAGACTTGGGAGTTCTAGTCCACGATTCTCTCAAGGTAAACTTACAGGTTGAATCAGTAGTCAGGAAGGCAAATGCAAGGTTGGCATTTATTTTGAGACGACTTGAATATAAAAGCAGGGATGTACTACTGAGGCTTTGTAAGACTCTGGTCATGCCACATGTGGAGTACTGTGTACATTTCTGGGCCCAATATCTCAGGAAGGATGTACTGGCCCTTGAGCAGGTTCAGAGGAGGTTCACGAGAATGGTCCCAGGAATAGAAAGCTTAACATATGAGGAATATTTGAGGACTCTGGGACTGTACTCATTGGTGTTTTTTTTTGGGGTGGGGGGGGAAGAAGAAGAGATCTAATTGAAACTTACAGAATAGTGAATGGCCTGGACAGAGTAGACGTTGGGAAGATGCTTCCATTGGTAAGAGAAACTAGGATCCGAGGACACAGCTTTAAAGTAAAGGAAAGCGCTTTTAGAACAGAGATAAAGAGAAACTTCTTCAGCCATACAGTGGCGAATCTATGGAATTCACTGCCACAGAAGGCTGTGAAGGCCAGGTCAGAGTACATTTAAGACTGAGATAGTTAAGTTCTTGCTTATCAAGGGGATCAAGGGTTACGGGGAGAAAGTGGGAGAACAGGGTTGAAAAACTTATCAGCCATGACTGAATGGCAGAGAAGATGCGACGGGCCGAATGGCCTAATTTTTGTTCCGATGTCTTATGGATAGAGTGCTGGTCATAAAACAAATGATTGCTGCCACGGTACTGGCAGCAGCTACTCATTTTGGTCCTTCCCCTCAAATATGTCATAAACACAGACTGGGACAAAAAGCAACACTTGGTCACTGCTGAGGTACTGAGTGCCCTGCATTTTTTTTTTGGGGGGGGGGGGGGGGGGGGGAGGGGGACTGTGCAGGGTAGGGTCAGATGTTCGTGCACCTCTGCATCCAGACAGCAACTTTCCACCTTCAGGCCCCACAGCAACATCTTGATCTTGATCTTCCAAAGCAGTCTGCCCCAATAGAAGATATCTTCTGTCAGGTACATGGGCTCAACAACGACATGCTGTTCCTAAATCTAAAGTCCTTGGACTGTCTACTGAGAATCGCCTGACTTCTTTTTGGACCAGATTAAGGTTTGGGACATGGTCATCACCTTCAGGGACCGGCAACTTCACAAGGAAGCCACTGCTTAGGTGTGGGTTGCTCCAAAGTTTTTAGCAGTTGGTAGAGGAGGGAGCTTGAAATGCAGGTTTAACCAGCCTAGGAGACAAAGCAGTGGACTAGATGTCATCAGCATAACTGGCTGTTAGGATGTCAGTTAACACCCAGTACATTACAAGAGTCATCCAGATAGTCCTGACTATACTACTTAACCAAGAATACACAGGGAGTGGAAGTGACTCAGGTATTGCCATGAACTTACAGATGAACTGACAGTGATCTCTCGAGAACATGACTCTACCCCTGGATACCAATCCTCCCACAGTATGTGATGTCACACAATCTCAGGAAAACGCTTCATGTCTTTCAAAACAGCAAAGAGGGGGTTTCCTGAATGGACTGCTGCTGCACACTCTCCGCTTCCTCATCTTTGTCTCTCGTTTAGGTACACCTTGGCATAATATTTTACCTACTGGTGGTGAAGCTTGCCAGTGGAACACCCTCTAAAGGGGTCGTTTCATATTCAATCAGGAACCCAAGATGGAGAATGTTGTGTACAGTAGTCCCACGCTATGGGAAGTTAAGGAAGTTCACTGGGTGCCTAGCCACACAGTTTTTGTGGCCTCCAGGAAAAGGTATTAATGGCTCTTAATGGCCTGTTCAATGATTGACTGCACCTTAGCCCCTCACTCCTAATCAATGGGCATTCTGCACAGAGGGACCTCCTCAATGGACTGGACAAAATGGCCATCAACAGGTCCAAACAGCAGGCTATAGCATGAGTCATATAACAATATTAGAGGGGCAGACAGTTGGGTACTATCTGTGCTTAGGTGCCCATTGAGAGAGAGCACACAGTGTCATTAGAACAATTTACGTGCCAGTGGTCTCCAAAGGGCCTGAAACACATCATCATCGCTGGAGACAACATTAAATCTAATTTTAATAATTTTCTGTTACTCATTTTACATTTGGTTTTGTTGCAATGCTCTACAAAGAGCCAACCTGAATGAAGTTTTTATTAGAAAAGTGGAAAATTGATTCATCAGACTGTACTTTTAGAATGCTGGGTTCAGTTACAGTCTTCCTGCTATAGGGAAGTTGTTATTAAAACTGGTAGGGCTCAAAATAGATTTGTATGGATGTTGCCAGGATTGCACGTTGTAAGCAAGTAGGGAGAGGCTGAATAAGCCGGGGCTTTCTTCCCTAGAGTGTCAGAGGCTGAGAGGTGACCTTAGAGAGGTTGATAAAATCATGAGTAGTACGGATAGGCTGAACAGCCAAAATCCTTTTTTCTTCCCAAGGTGGAGGAGTCCAAAACTAGAGGGCATAGATTTAAGGTGAGAGGGGAAAGTTTTTCCACAGAAGGTGGTATTTGTATGGAATAAGCTGACAGAGGTAATGGTGGAGACTGATGCAATTGCAAGACTTAAAAGGCACTTGAATACATGAATGAACAGAAGGGTTTAACAGGGGCATAGGCCAAATGCTGGCAAATGGTACAAGATCAGATTAGGCTGGCATGGCTAAGTTGGATCAAAGGGTCTGTTTCCATGCTATATAACTCTATGACTCTATTGGAGTTACAGGGCATAACCAGAAATATTCCACATTGTCAGGTGGATGCATTTGTTGTAGTTTACCAGAACAGTTTGGATGGAGTGCAGCAATCTGGAGCCCATTTTCATGACAACTGCCAGAATCTTGTCAGGGGCCATAGCCTTTGCAGTTTCCAATGCCTTCAGCCATTCCGTGACATTGTGTGTAGTGAATAAAATCGACAATATAGATTTCAGGTTGCAGTACATTAAGATTATGGGGCTAGGGGGTTTGTCGTGTTGCATTTTAAGTGGCTAGAATTAGAAACATGAGCTAAGGAGTTTTTAGAGATATGAGGATTGTCACTGTCATGCTAGGATAGGGGTAGATTAGGGTCAAGGGGTTAGAATGTGCAGATATGTCAAGATATGAACTGCCAATATTGTGTTCGGGTTTAATGTTGTGACAAAGACTGGGATAGTTTCAGATTGGGAGGTTGGGGTCAAGTCTAGAGTTTAGGAGATACGAAGACTATCATCGTTATGGATTGTGCATGATAGCTTCAATGTTACATCAGCTGCAGAAACAGAATACTATTGTTGAAATGAAGCACCTGAAGAGGTGACATTTACACACCAATGGGCCGGGATACTGGACGCTGATGTGCTGCGTCAGGAAAGCTGGGGCCTACAGTTCAGCTCCGGAAGACGGGGTCCGAGAACCACCGGGTCGAACCAGCAGGGAACTCGGCACCACCTCACCTGGACTTGCCGACGCCGCTCTCGCCGATGATTAGGATCTTGAGGGTGGTCAGGATATCCTCGTCCATAGCTCTCAAACAAAACGCGTCGTCAAACCAACCCCCACACTGCTTTACGGCGCTTCCCTCTGACTTACAAAACCTCACAATTTACGGCACGTTTAGCGCCTTCCCCGCCCGCCAGGGCCAAAGACCCGCCCTGGTGACGTCACCGCGCATTGCGCAATGATTAACACAGACGCTAACTAATCAGAGGGAGGTCCTGGCTTTATGCAAGTACATTATGGAAAGGATTGTTTGAAGCAACTAACGAATTTGCACAAGTATATTTCACTAATGCTTCTTCACGTTTAATTCCTGACGGAAAACTAGAGATAGCATAGCCAACTATTCTCACATGAAAGTGGAAATAGCAACAAGTTGTTATTGTCTAGTTCACCAATCACCCTTGTTCTCATTTTTGTTTTCAAATTTCCCATGTCCTCATTATCCTTGTTAACGCTGTGTGGAGCTGGATGAACTCAGCAGGCCAAGCAGCATCATAGGGACATAAAAGCTGACGTTTCGAGCCTGGACCCTTCATAAGAGGCCCGAAATGTAAGCTTTTGTGCTCCTAAGATGCTGCTTGGCCTGCTGAGTTCATCCAGCTCCACACTTTGTTATCTTGGATTCTCCAGCATCTGCAGTTCCCATTATCTGTCACAATTCTTGTAATCTCTTCCAAAGATATATCAGTGCTCCCCTAATTCTGGCAGCTTGTATTACTCCAACACTGGTGATCCCACCTTTAGCTGTCGAGGCTTAAAGCTGTTAAGAATTTCCTTTCAAAATCCCTCCACTTTACTGTCTTTTTCCTCTTGAATCCTGTTTCTTGAAACAAGACTTTGGCCATTGGCCATCTGCCATAATATGCCCTGATTAACTTTTAATGGTCCTATGAAATGTTTTATTCAGTTAAAAATGTTATAACAAACATAAATTGGCAGCCACATTAAGCAGAGGTTCACCTGCACATCTGCCAATGTGGTATACTGCATCCACTGTACCCGGTGCGGCTTTCTCTACATTGGGGAAACCAAGCGGAGGCTTGGGGACCGCTTTGCAGAACACCTCCGCTCAGTTCGCAACAAACAACTGCACCTCCCAGTCGCAAACCATTTCCACTCCCCCTCCCATTCTCTTGATGACATGTCCATCATGGGCCTCCTGCACTGCCACAATGATGCCACCCGAAGGTTGCAGGAACAGCAACTCATATTCCGCCTGGGAACCCTGCAGCCATATGGTATCAATGTGGACTTCACCAGTTTCAAAATCTCCCCTTCCCCCACTGCATCCCTAAACCAGCCCAGTTCATCCCCTCCCCCCACTGCACCACACAACCAGCCCAGCTCTTCCCCCCCACCCACTGCATCCCAAAACCAGTCCAACCTGTCTCTGCCTCCCTAACCGGTTCTTCCTCTCACCCATCCCTTCCTCCCACCCCAAGCCGCACCCCCAGCTACCTACTAACCTCATCCCACCTCCTTGACCTGTCCGTCTTCCCTGGACTGACCTATCCCCTCCCTACCTCCCCACCCACACCTTCTCCACCTATCTTCTTTACTCTCCATCTTCGGTCCGCCTCCCCCTCTCTCCCTATTTATTCCAGTTCCCTCCCCCCATCCCCCTCTCTGATGAAGGGTCTAGGCCCGAAACGTCAGCTTTTGTGCTCCTGAGATGCTGCTTGGCCTGCTGTGTTCATCCAGCCTCACATTTTATTACCATAAATTGGCAGCCTTATTGGTTTCCCATTGCTGACTGAGAAGTGAAGAAACTAATTAGATAGTGCATTTTTAGTACACACTGTCTGAATCAGAAAAATCACTTGAGTTCAGCACATCTCTAGTCCTTGATTATTTTGTTGCTTCGCCTTGACTTTTGGAAGATCTATCCTTGAGGCAAAAATGTGAACTGGTTATGCCGGACATGTTAGAACATGAGGAAGATGCTTGTTTGAAAGGAACCAATAGTAGCAAAGTCCCATTCCGTTTTGATATGCCTTACTGAAATGTTTTATTGTTCATCTTTCCATAACATTGCCAAATCTCCAGAATCCTCAAGAATCATTGAGTCATAAGTGATACAGCATGGAAACAGACCCTTCGGTCCAACTCGTCCGCATCAACCAGACATCCCAATTTGACCTAGTCCCATTTGCCAGTACTTGGTCCGTATCCCTGTAAACACTTTCTATTCATATACCAAATCAGATGCCTTTTGTATGTGGTCATTGTGCCCACCTCCACCAGAATGGTTCAAAACTCTTGAATCTTGCAGCCCCATTACTGAATGGATGTTTCATTTTGAAAAGTTTACATAGAAAGGTTTCATAATAAATCCAGACATAGCACCATGATTTTATATGCAGGAAATACAAAAATAAAAGGCATTGAATTACACGTACATGGCATTTTCCAATTATCTCTGTCCTTATGCACTTTCTAACCAAATCTCGCTTCGTATTCAGTCCCTGGGTAGAAATTAATTATTTTGTTTGTGTAACATATTGATTTGGGAATTTATTTGGAGTTGAAATTAAGGGAATTTTGGACAGAAGTGAAATCAGAGCGAGCATAACAAATTTAAATTGTGGTAGGAATCAACAAAGATGAGAACTGCAGAGACAATTTGTTGATGGAGGAAAGTGGTGAATTAGAATTAGAATTAGAATTTGCTTTATGGTCAAGTGTACTCAAGTACAGAGATAGAAGTGTTTTGAAGAGTTGTGATGGATTATCCACTGGGGTAGTTCAAAGGTTCAACTGAAAGACACAAGTTAGAAAAGGAGGAAATTGGCAAGGTTAATCTTCTGTGCCTTGCTAATATATATTTGGGCAGTTGGGTTTGGGGTTGCTGACACGAAGAGTGATGGAATTCCAAATATTCAGCCGCAAAAGGCTGTTTAAAAAGTATTCATTGTAAATTTCAAACATGAAGTTAATAGCTTCTTTGTTACATAAGTGAATAAAAGAAGGGTGAAATTAAGACATAATCAATACAGTGTGGAGTTGGAGGAACACAGCAGGTCAGGCAGCATCAGAGGAGCAGAAAGCTCTATGTTTCAGGTTTACACCCGTCATCAGGACTGGGGAGAGGAAAGGGAACTCAGAAATAAATAGAGGGAGAGGGGTGTGGCTGTGGGAAGATAGATCTTGATAGATGGTGATAAGTGGTAGTGGTGATTAGTCAGTGGGAAGGGTGGGGCTGATAGGTGAGAAAGCAGGTGGACAGGTTGTGTCAGGTTAAGGAATCAGGGATGAGGGGGATGGTTGGACGTAGAATGACGACGGGGTGGGGAGATTTTGAAACTGGTGAATTCTATGTTGAGGCCATCAGGCTGTAAGCTCCCAAGGCAGAATATGACGTAGATAACAAAGTGTGAAGCTGGATGAACACAGCAGGTCAAGCAGCATCTCAGGAGCACAAAAGCTGACGTTTCGGGCCTAGAACCTTCATCAGAGAGGGTCTAGGCCCGAAACGTCAGCTTTTGTGCTCCTGAGATGCTGCTTGGCCTGCTGTGTTCATCCAGCTTCACACTTTGTTATCTTGGATTCTCCAGCATCTGCAGTTCCCATTATCGCAGAATATGACGTGTTGTTTTTCCAATTTGAGTGTGGCATCATTGTGACACTGGAGGAGGCCCAGGATGGGCATGTCACGGAGGGACTGGGACGGGGAGTTGGCAAATGGTTGGCAACCAGAAGGTGTTGTTGATTATAGTGTACAGAGCGCAGATGCTCCATGAATCGGCCATGGCGTCCACGCTTGATCTCACCGATGTAGAGGAGACCAAATTGGGAGCAACGGACATGCCACATCTGCTCCCAAGATGGAGCATTCCACTCCTGGACATCCCAGATATTCTCTAACTTCAATTCCTGTAAATTCCAACATCCATGATTCACAATGCCCTCAACTGCATTTCTTGCACTTCCTACATTTCTGCCCTCAAAACCCATCCCTCCCACAAAAGTAAGGACAGAACACCCTTGGCCCTCACACATGACCCCCAACCCACTGCACCCTCCACCACCTACAATCTGACCCCTCCACCACAGAGATTCCCCTCCCAACCCCTATCTGCCTTTCATACAGATCAATCACTCCATGATTCCTTCATCCACTCTACATGCCCCACTATCCCCACCACCCAGGCAGCTTTCCCTGCAACCGCAGGAGATGCAACTCCTTCCCCTACCCCTCCCATCTCACCTCCAAGGCCCCAGACAATCTTTACAAATCCGAAAGGGATTCACCTTAACCTGGTCTACTGTATCCATTGGTCCGGATGTGGTGTTGTCTACAGAAGTGAGACCGAGCGCAGATTCCGTGACTGATTCATGGACCATCTGTGCTTTGTACATAACAAATGACAACACCTTCCGGTTGCTAACCTTTTCAACTCTGTCTCCCACTCCCTGAGTGGCATATCCATTCTGGGCCTCCTCCAGTGTCATAATGACGCCACCCACGAACAACACATCATATTCCACCTCAGGAGCTTACAGCCTGATGGCCTCAACATAGAATTCACCAGGTTCAAAATCTCTCCAACCCTGGCATCATTCCATGTCCAACCCTCATTCTCATGCCTGCATCCTTGACCTGATACAACCTGTCCATCATCTGTCTCACCTACCCACCCCACCCTTCCCACTGACCAATCTCCACTATCACCTACCTGCCTCCACCTATCACCTACCTTCCCCCAGCACCAACCTCTTCCCTCTTTTTATTTCCAAGCTCCCTTAACCCTCCCCAATCCTGATGAAGCATGTAAACCCAAACATCAATTTCCCTGCTTTTGTGAAGTGGTCTGGTCTGCTGTGTTCCTCCAGCTCCACACTGTATTGACACTGACTCCAACATTCATAGTTCTTGCTATTTCCAAAATTAAGACACATGTCATCTATGGTTTAATTGAATACTGCACCAAGCTTGAGGGGTTGAATGTGTTGTTTGTGTTTCTACATCTCTGTTACATCAATTGAGATCAAAGTAGAAGGGTTCAGACCTGAAACGTCAGCTTTCCTGCTCCTCTGATGCTGCTTGACCCGCTGTGTTCATCCAGATCTACACCTTGTTATCTCTTATGACGGCTATTAAATATTTCTACAAAGCTTTGTCATTATAGTTATGCAGGAAACAATGCAATGGATTGGCTCACAATAAAACTGGACAAACTGCAGCATGATACTGTAATTAATTTCATTCTTGTTGGTTGAGGATAAATGTTGTCCAGAAACATACTGTCCACGTGCATGTGATAATGGGAACTGCAGATGCTGGAGAATCCAAGATAACAAAGTGTGGAGCTGGATGAACACAGCAGGCCAAGCAGCATCTCAGGAGCACAAAAGCTGACGATTCGGGCCTAGACCCGTGCATGATGGCCTGGTACAGCAACTGCTCTGCCAGGACTGGAAGAAATTACAGAAGGTTGTGTGCACAGGCCAAACCATCACGGAAGCCTACCCCATATCCATTTCTTTGCTGCAGAAAAGCTGCCAACATCATCAAAGATCTCTCCCACCCTGGTATTGCTCTCCTACAACCTCTTCCACCAGGCAGAAGATGCAGAATCTTGAACATATGTACAAAAGTTTCAAGAACAACTTCTTCCTTGCCATTATTAGATTGCTGAACGGACTCTCTAACTTCCAAAAATGTTGATCTTGCTACTGTTGATCTTGCCTAGTGCACCTCCTGTTAGTGTAAATTTGTATGCCAATATCTGTCGAAGCTTCCTATGAACTGTGTGCCTTGTTTTCTATGACCTGCTTGTACTGCTCGCAAAGCAAAGCTTTTCACAGCACATAGGTACATATGACTTCAATAAATCAAATCAAATCAAAGAATGTCCTAGAAAGTACCAGTTCTTCTTTGAAATATTGCAATAAGATTTTTTATGACCACCAGATGAGGAAGAAAATTCTTTACTTTAATGTAACATCCAAAAGATGGTACATCTAATAGTGAAGGATTTTCAGTGCTGCGCTGAAGTGTCAGTCTAGATTTGCGCTCAAGTCAATGTCATTTACTAGGGGGTCATAGGTTTATGGTGAAAGGTGCTAAGTACCTGGAATGTGCTTCCAGAGAAGATGGTGGAGGCAGATACAATAGCAACATTTAAGAGACATCTTGACAGATATAGCCAGGGAATAGAGTGATATGGACTGTGTAGAGGCAAAAAGTTTTTAATTTAGAAAGATGTCATGCATCAGCATGTGCCAAAGGACCTGTATCTGTGCTTATACATTATTTTTTGTTTCTAAATCCCTGCAGGTTGAATTAAATACACATTCCTCTGACTCAGAGGTGAGTATGACTACTGAGCTGCAGATTACATAGTAGTAGAGTATGCAATGGGAACAGAAACTCACAGATGTGAATCAAGGTAGAACTAAGGTAAAGCTCTTAAAGCAATGTATCTTTTACCTGACAAGTAATTGAGAGGTCCAGGCTAACGATCAAGGGACACTGATTCGAAGCACTCCGAGCTGTTGGTTGAATTTAACTCAATTAATAAATCAGGAATATAAAGCCAATCTCAAGTAAAGCAACTGTAGTCCCAACAGGCTGCTCTCTCTGCTCTCTCATTAGAGAGAGACTGCTGGTGATTAGTTAACGAGGATCACCACACCTCAGGTAAGGCAAAGTTTGAGATGCAAGAATTTTCATGGTAACCTCAGCTGCTAGAGGAATTGAATGCATGCTGTTGGCATCTCTGTGCATTACTGCTAGAATTCTTTGAGGGGGTAATGAGCAAAGTAGACCAAGGAGAGCCAATGGATGTGTTCTACCTGGGCTTCAAGAAGGCCTTTGATAAGGTGCCACACAGGAAGCTGTTGAGTAAGATAAGGGCCCACGGTGTTAGAGGCAAGGCACTAGCATGGATAGAAGATTGGCTGGCTGGCTGGCAGAAAGCAGAGTAGGGATCAAGGGGTCTTTCGCGGGATGGCAGCTGGTGACAAATGGTGTTCCACAAGGGTCAGTGCTGGCAGCACAACTCTTTACTTTGTGCATTAATGATCTAGATGAAGGAATTGTGGGCATTCTGGCTACGTTTGCAGATGATACAAAGATAGGTGGAGGGACAGGTAGTATTGAGGAGGTGGAGAGACTGCAGAAGGATTTGGATAGGTTAGGAAAGTGGGCAAAGAAGTGGCAGATGGCGTACAACGTGGGAAAGTGTAAGGTCATGCACTTTGGTAAGAAAAACAAAAGCATGGACAATTTTCTAATTGGGGAAAAAAATTCAGAAGTCTGAAGCGCAAAGAGACTTGGAATTCTAATCCAGGATTCTCTCAAGGTAAAAATGCAAGTTGGGTCAGTAGTGAGGAAGGCAAATGCAATGTTGGCATTTATTTAGAGAGGACTTGAATATAAAAGCAGGGGTGGACTACTAAGGCTTCACTATCATTTCTCCTGCAATTCCCTTCTTAGGAAGGTGTCTATTCAATCCCAAGATGTAGAACTCTGCTCTAAGTATCACCTTCAGGGCTTTATATGAAAAACATCTTCCTTCTTCTCTGAGCATTTGTCATCTCGTGTAATATCCTCAAATCTTTAACTATAAACAAGAGACAAATTGTGGTTTTACCCATTGCAATTTATTTTCTTTATTTATTCATGTGATAAGAGCATTGCTGGGTAGGCAGCATTTATTGCCCATTCCTAATTGCCCAAAGAGAGGTCAGTTAAGGGTCAACCACATTGCTATGGGCTTGGAGTCAGACATAGGCCTAACCAGGTAAGGATGGCAGTTTTCTTCCTTAAAGGACTTAAGTGAACCAAGATGAAGACCAGGACTGTCTTTAAGCAATGCGTATGTGATAGATTTGAGGTCTGTTTTGACTCTGATTGCAGATGTGTGCTATAATCAAGCCTCACCATTCTAAAAATATGCAGATTAGTTGGATTAGCCATGCTAAATTGTCTAATAGTGTCCAGGGATATGCACACTAGGTGGGTTAGATATTGAAAATGCAGGGCTACGGGTTTAGGCTGAGGGCCTGGGTTTGATGGGATGTTCTTCAAAGGTCAGTGGGCCAAATGGCCTCTTTCCTCACTGCCAGGATTCTATGGTCCTACTCCAGCAGCTCTACCAAAAGTTGGAATGTTTTATTTATTCTCCAAAATCATCAATTGGTCTTTCTTTGTATTACTGTCAGAATATCCATCAGGTTCAGTGATTAACATGAAAACAACTAGTTTACTATAAGCAACCTCTCTGATGAAGGGTCTAGGCCCGAAACATCAGCTTTTGTGCTCCTGAGATGCTGCTTGGCCTGCTGTGTTCATCCAGCTCCAAACTTTGTTATCTTGGATTCTCCAGCATCTGCAGTTTCCATTATCACTAGTTTATTATAAGCAGCCCTGTTCCTACCACAAATGTAAAAATTGACTAACAACTAAGGTGTAATAATCAATTAAACTGTATGCCATTAAGCCTAGATATGAGCATTCACATGACTGACAAAACTGTACATTTCAGCAGAGAGGATTTGAAAAAAAATGGAAAAGCAAAATAACAAAGCACCAGAGTGGACCAAGAGTTCAAACAAGGATAAAAATTAGAAAACAATTTCCTGACAAATTTTAGATGCTGACATCCATGGATCTTTACAATCTGAAAAGCAGATTTGAGTTCAGGCAAGGGTCGGTTAGAAATCCTGATATTTGACCTTAACAGGTTCATACAATATTTCAGCCAACTGCTAGGCCTTCGAATCTGGCTCTGTGTTCTGGTTTTCTGCTACTTATTCAGGGGAGACAAGATTTGTTGTTTCCAAAGAAACTTGGATGAGTTGCTCATAGATTCGTTGACATTTACAGCACAGAAGGAAATCATTAGGTTCATTGTATCTCTTTGATCAACAAAAATCTAACTGTAGAAATTCACTTTTCCAGCTCTTGGCCCATAATCTCGGAGCTATGGCAACACAAGTGACGATTATAGAATTATAAAAGTTACACGAGTTTCTGACTCAACCACATCTTCAGGCAGTTTGTCCAATCCTGTAGACATTTGAGCACCTAGTTCCTTCAGCCATTTCTTAATTCTAGCAGATTGGAGAGTGGCAAAAAAAAGGATGGGGACGGGGGCAGACTGAATCAGAGACCAAATAAAAACCTAAAGAACCACGCATGCTATAAATCAGAAACAGAAAAATGCTGGAAAATCTCAGCAACATCAGAGGAGCAGGAAAGCTGATGTTTCTAGGCCTGAAACATCAGCTTTCCTGCTCCTCTGATGCTGCTTGGCCTGCTGTGTTCATCCAGCTCTACACCTTGTTATCTCAGATGCTCCAGCATCTGCAGCTCCTACTATGTCTTTTATGGAGAGAAATCAGAATTAACATTTCAGGTCAAGTGACCCTTCCTCTGATCTTATGTAAGAGGTTAGTATGCAATATTAAAAGACATGGACTTGGAGGTAATATGTGGGTGTGGATTGAGAATTGCTTGAAGATAGGAAATGGAGAATAGGAATGGGTCTTTTTCAGAGTGGAATGTGGTGACTCGTGGAGTGCCAGAATGATCAGTTTTTGGACATGAGCTATTCATAGTATATGTCAATGATTTGGATGAGGGGATCAAAAGTAATGTTTCCTAGTTGACTGAACAAAACTAGGAAAATATGTCAGTAGCAGGGAAGAAGTAAAGAGGCTTTAAGGCATTTTGGAGAAGTTGAATGAATGGGAAAAACATGGTTGATGTAGTCTAATTTGCATAAGTGTGATGGTATCCACTACTGCATGAAAAACAAAAGGCAGATTATTAAAATAGTCATAGATTGGGAAATGTTAATGTTCAAAGGGATCTGGGTGTGCTATACAACGATCACTACAAGTATTCAGGTGCAGCAAACAAAGCTATGTGGTATGTTGGCGATCATTGCAAATGGATACAAGTAGAGGAGCAAGGATATCATGCTGCATCTTTGCAGGGCTTTGATAAGACCACACCTAAGAATGGATACACTTACCATTGAGGGAGCACAGCAAAGATTTACTAGACTGATTCCTGGGAAAGCATGTTTGTCATATGAGGAGATTTTGCAATGATAGGGGCTGTATTCACTAGAGCTTAGAAGAATGAAAGGGGTTCTCATCATAACACATACAATTCTGACATGGATAGGCAAAGGGATAATGTTGCCTATGGCTGTGGTCCAGAACAAGTGACCATAGGATAAGACTCAGATGAATTGATTCAGGTCAGTTGGTTGGACAGCTGGTTTTGCAAAGTAGGTTGATACCACCAATGCAGATTCAATTCCTGTGCTGACTGAGATTACTATGAAGGATAAACGTTTGCAATCCCTTATCTGAGGCATAATAACCCTTAGGTCAAAGCTACCACCAGCCATATCACTTTGTCTAATGAGAGAATTGCCCTGTAGTCTGATTGGACTAAGTGGCAAATTTACCTTTTTTCTGGCTGATGTTGGGTGCAAAATTTATCACTACACAGAATCCAGCAGGTGGCAGAAGTGTAGCAGTACTGCAAATAAAAATCATTAAAGACTGAAAATGTAAATTTTGAAAATGTACGTATTTCTTTGCTGTGAATCTAGTATAAAAATATAGAAGAAAATCAGTAGAAAACATGGACAAAATCAAACTCCAATTAATGTGGAGAAAATCAATATCTATCTTTAATGTTTCAAAACTGAATGATATCAATTATTGGTTCAGGTGTCATAACATGCAAGGTGGCTCAGTGGTTAGCACCACTGCCTCGCTGTGCCAGGGATCTGGGTTTGATTCCAGCATCAGGTGACTGTCTGTGTGGAGTTTGCATGTTCTCCCTATATCTGCATCAGTTTTCTCCAGTCTCTCTGGTTTCCTCCCACAATCCAAAGATGTGCAGGTTAGCTGGATTGGACATGCTAAATTACTCATAGTGTTCAGGGGTGAGCAAGCTAGGTGGGTTTAAATGCAGGGTCATAGGGATAGGGATAGGGATAGGGAAGAGGTGCAGATGGGACGCTGTTTGGAGGGTCGGCGTGGACTCAATGGGCTGAATGGTCTACTTCCACACTGTAGGGATTCTATGATTTATAGCTGTGAGACTTGTGTAAGTGGTAGTATATTGTTGGCATTACAGACTTGATGGGCTGAAGGGGCTCTTCTGTACTCTTATGATTCTATGAAAAAAAAGTAAACAATGATGAATAGTTACTTATACACCTTACAAAGAGAGATTTTACTGGTCTCAGCATGCTCAACTACCTCTTAATATCTTTGCTATGTTTAATTCAAATTTTAACAACTAGGGCTTACAATTATGCAGACTATCTGATAGGATTTCAATGCAACACTAGTAGCATGTGGGAGAAATTTTGGAAAACATTTGGACACCTAGTTACGCTAGTTACTTCATCAAACATTTTAAATGCTGGTACCCAATTAGGTATCAACATAATGGCTCAGGGTTAGGTACAAACCAGTGCTGAAAGTTCATTTTCATTAGGTCAACGTGAGAGTCTGAAACTTGGATACAGCCTAGGCTAGGATATGGAGGCTCATGACCTGCACCTGTGTAACTGGTTGCAGCTAGGAGCAACTGCCTGATGAATGCTCTTGGTAACTTAGATGGCAACAAGATGGCTTCTCGATGCAAGTTAGCACAACAAAAATGGCTTTCAGCCTGGGAACTGTAAATTCTGCTAGAGCTGCATAAATAACTAACCTCAGGCTGTTGCAAAGAAAGATTTGCAGACAACGTGCCCTTTAGAAAACAGAGGTAACTTGATACGATAATGCAGTACTAACCGACATTTGGTTGCAAATGTTGCGGCACTATGTGGTGAGAGAAAAATAACCTAAGCGTTGTGACATAAGTTGTTTACCAGTTAATGTCATTGGATTAAGTAACTGTCAATGAAGCAATATCACTTATTGATTGGTAATTGTTTGAATGTACTATGCCATCATGCCATGTACCCTGCTTTAAGAAAAGTATAGAAATGTCTTTGTATTAAGTTGTGCGTACAGCTCCTCCGAGAAATACAGAAGTGCTCAACTTCTGTGTCTCTGGATGCTCTGTACCCGGCCGTATGAAGAAATAAAGAGTAAAGTCTTAAACAGCCAGACCAATTGCGAGTGCTCATTGACTGATCACGGATTCGAGAGACCCCGCCATTGGTCAAAATTTTCAAACAGTTCTTGAAACAGTACTGGCTGGAGTGGTTTCACAGCTGCTGACTCCACAGAATTACATGGAAATTCAAACTTCTGATCAACAACCATCCAGAATCCTGTGAAAAATACCTCAAATCTGAACTGGAGTTGGAGACTTCAGAAAATTCTACCTTATTTATCTGGACAGTTGGCCAGGAAGAGGTAAAGGAATTAAAACCTGCTTGATATAAAATTGGCTGCCACCACTCCCAACTCAGCTCAGATCCCTGCCAACTACCACACTGACCACCTACTCCAGATCTGATGTTAACTTCCCTCAGCACCCATGGACCTAAACCTTTCCACCCTCTGAACACCTACCTATTAAACATCCTCACCCTCTGTGTTCTTTTTCCCACCCCTACAATACCCGACTCCCTAAAGTCCCTGACTCTTCCATACCCTGACATGATACCAGCTATGCTCCAACAGCTCCCAAATTTCCCCCAATCCAACAACCCTTACCCACTTACTTGCCTCCCATTTCCACAGGCCCCAATTCACCATCATCACACTTCCTTATTTACTTACCTCCTCTCAGTAGCTGCCAGATGAAGAGTGTCAATGAAGAATCCCGAAGGCCATGCTAGAAGCTATGCCAGGCATATGAAAATATAAGGTGTCAACCTGTTGAACAATAACACAGAGCTGCATGCATGGCAAATGGCTAAAATAGAATGGTAAGCATTCCTCACACAAATGGATCAGATCTAATCTCTGCAGTTCTGCCATAGCAAGTCATTAATGGTGATGGACAAGGGTCCACAAATATCCAAAAGTCTCAATATAAGTTGACATTCAAAAGACACCATATTTACCTCACACACCTCAACTACGCCCCTCCCCCCCAGACAGCTAACAACACCGAGACCCTGACTGGAGAGTCCTCCAACTCCCATGGGTGAGAATTAGGTCCAGTGGTAGTCTGACAGCAGGGCAGTGTGACAATGGATGCTGTTTCAGGCTGGGTCAAGTGTGGTGGGGGTGGAGGCAGAAGGGGGCTCAGGTTTGGTGGGAGTTGGAGGGCTGTAAGGTTCAGGGTCTAGTTGGTGTTAGTGGTCAGGGGGAGATGTAGTTGGAGGTGCAGGAGGTAAAATGTTGCCTTTTGAATGTACACAGCAGTATAACTTTTCTTGCGTAACTATTTATTTAATTTCATCAGATCCCACCAAAATCACCAATTTAAATTGAAACTTTTGAAAGGATTCAGGAACAAAGGACTTGCCTAGTGGAACTTCAATTTGCCAAATAATTCATTTGAATGTGTGGATATTCTACAGGGACCCCATGCACAACCCTACCTACACTGGCATAATTCTGGTCATTGTAAAGTCTGGAACATTTTTTATACAAATGTCGCAACTATTAATTGAGGCTTAAAGTTGTATTACCGATGTTCTGCTGTGGAAGACTGACTTTTTTCTGACATAGAATTCAAAACAAACATTTATGTAGCATCAACCACAGGATACAAGAGTGACAGCCCAATTATTCATGTTCTTTAATCAAATTACTTTTTTAAAAATTACCTGTTTCCATATCTGTAATTCTGCCTGACAATGTCATTACCCAAACTGGTTGAATTCTAAAGGACATAATGGACAGGGCTGTGGCAGATGGTAAGAGAATCAGAAAGAGGGAAAAACATGCTTGAACTCATTCTCAGCCATCTGCCTACTGCAGATATATCTTTCCATGAAACTATCATTAGGAGTGACTACCGCACAGTGTCTCCATTGTGCTGTATGGCATTATCACAGAGTTTAATGTGATAGCCTTTGAACAGATCCAACAACTCAAGTCTGAGCATCTATGAGGTGCTGTGGACCATGAAAAGCAGCAGAATCATACTCAAACACAATCTGAAACCTTACAACCTTCATATTCCCTCACTCTACCATTATTTTCAAACCAGGGAATCAGACCTGGTTCAGAAAAGAGTGCAGGAGGGCATGTCCGGAGAAGCACTAGGCATACCTGAAAATGAGATGCCAACCTGATGAAGATGCATAAGAGCTGCATACCAAAAAGTACAAGCAACAAGTGAAAGACAGAACTAAACTACTCCACAACCAATAGTTCAGATCTAAACTCTGTATTCCTGCAACTACCAGTTGTGAATGATGTGTACAATTAAACAAATCACTGGAGGAGTAGCCTTCACAAATGTCTATATCCTCAATCGCAGGTGAGCCCAGCACATCAGTACAAAAGATAAGGATGAAGCATTTGCAATAATCTGCTTCAGGAAATGGGTCCCAACCTGAAACATCAGCTTTCTGTTCCTCTGATGTTACCTGGCCTGCTGTGTTCGTCCACCTTCCACACTGTGTTATCTTATTTAAGTGGATGATCCATCTCATCTCCTCCAGAAGTCACAAGCAACACAGCCTTCAGCCAATTTGATTAATTCCATTTGATATTGAGAATTAATTTGCAGCAACTAGATAATTCAAAGTCTATGGGCCCTGAAAACATTCAGGCGATAGTACAGAAGGCATGTGCTCCAGAACTTGCCACTCCCATAGCCAGGCTGTTCCAGCTACCACACTGGCATCTACTCAATAATGTAGACAATTGCCCAGGTTTGCTCTGCGCACAAAAAGCAGGAAAAATCCTAGCTGGCCAATTATCGCCCCATCAGGGTACACTCCATCACCAGCAACCAGATGATGGAAGGTGTTAACAACAATGCTATCAAGCAGCACTTGTAGTCATAGAGCTGTACAGCATGGAAACAGACCCTTCTATCTAACTCATCAATGCTGACCAGGTAGCCTGAATAAATCTAGTCTATTTGCCAGCATTTAGCCCTTATCCCTCTAAACCCTTCCTATTCATATATCCATACAGATGACTTTTAAAGTTATAATTGTACTGCTCGGCAATAACCTGCTCCGTAATGCCCAGTTTGGATTTTGCCAACACTCGTGACCTCATTACAGCCTTGATTCAAACATGGACAAAAGATCTGAATTCCAGAGGTGAGATAAGAGTGATGGCCCCTGACATCACAGTACATTTGATTAAGAGTGGCATCAAGGAGTTCTAACAAAACTGTAGTCGATGTGAATCAAAGGAAAACACTGCTGAGCTTTTCCAGCAACTTTGCTTTTTTTCCTGGCTTACACCATCCGCAGTTCTTTTGGTTTTTATTTTGAAAACACTCCAGTGGTTGAATTCATACCTAGCACATAGGAAGATAGTGGTGCAGGAGTTCCACAGGGTAGTGTCCTAAGCCCAACAATCTTCAGTGCTTCATTAATGACCTTCCCTTCATATAAAATTAGAAATGAGGATGTTTGCCAATGACTGCACAATGTTCAGCACCACATACTGAAGCTGTCCAAATCCAAACGCAGCAACACCTGGACAATATTCAGATTTCAGCTAACAAAGGGCAAATAACACTTGCACCAGGCAATGACCACCACCAGCAAAAGAAATAAATTAAGATCATCCTAGACATTCAAAGGATGAGCATCACTGCATCCCCCCTAATTAACATCCTGGAGATTATAATTGATTAATCACTGAACTGGACCATACAGACAAATAGCGCAGCCGCAATAGCAGACCACAGGCTGTGAATTCTGCAGTGAGAAATTTTCTTCCTGTTAACCCAGTGCCTATCCACTTTCTCCAATGACTCATCAACACTCTTTCAACAACACCTTCCGAACCCTCAGATTCTAGCATTATAGATAGATGCAGACATCAGATACATGGGAACACTACAACCTGCAAGTTTGCTTCCAAGTCACTCACCATCTTGACTTGGATTGAAACCACCATTCCTTCTTTGTCTCTGGGTCAAAATCCCAAAAATCCCTTCTGAATAGCAGTAGGGTGTTCCTTCAGCATCGCAAGAAGGTGGGTCACCACCAACTTGCCCAGGGCAATTAGAGACAGGTAAAACTGTTGACCTCACTAGTAATGCCCAAGTTCCATTGACAAAGTAAAATAAAAGGAAATTTTGCTTTCATGTTTAATTTATTTCTAAAGAGCATGATGCTGGATTTCAATAATGTTGGGTGGGGGCACAACAAGAAACACAGGCCGAGTAGCATCAGAGGAGCAGGAAAGCTAACATTTTCGGTCTGGACACTTCTCCAGAAATGGTGGAGGGGAAGGGATCTCTGAAATAAATAGAGAGAGGGGTGGCGGTGATAGGTGGATAGTGGACCGGATAGGTGGGAGAGAAAATGGGCAGTCAAGGAGGCAGGGATGACAGGGGGACTGGTCTTGGGATGAGGTCAGAGGTGGGGCTTCAAAATATCCCCAACCTCAATCTCATCCCAAGACGGGCAACCCCCTCACATCCCTGTCTCCTTGACATGTCTGTCTTCTCTCCCACCTATCCATTCTACCATCATCTTCCATCACCGCCACCCCCACCCCGCCATTTATTTCAGAGCCCCATTCCCCTCTCCCATCTCTGGAGAAGGGTCCAGACCCAAAACATCAGCTTTCCTGCTCCTCCGATGCTGCCTAGCCTGCTGTGTTCCTCCAACTCCACACCTTGTTAATCTCAGACTCCAGCATCAGCAGTTCCTACTATCTCTGGGGAAACACAGGTCCATTCTTCTGGATTCTGCAAATGAGCTAGAAGGTATAACTTAAAACAAATATGACATGAGTCAACAAAACCTTATAAAATTCCAAAATCCTGGTATTTATAAATAATTCAGAAAAAAAGGAAATCAAAGCAATGGTGAGCAAAGATATTGAGTTAGAAATTCATGAGGTGGGATCCCTATGGGGAGATAAGAAACAACAAGGATCAAAAAAAATAACAAAGTGTGTAGCAGGATGAACACAGCAGGCCAAGCAGCATCTCAGGGGCACAAAAGCTGACGTTTCGGGCCTAGAGACTTCAGCTTTTGTGCTCCTGAGATGCTGCTTGGCCTGCTGTGTTCATCCAGCTTCACACTTTGTTATCTGGGAAATAGAGGCATTCAGTTATAAGGGAAGGCTGGACTGGCTGAGACTTCTTCTTTCTCTGGAGTGTAGGAGGTGACCTTTACAGGTTTCTGAAATTATGCGGGATATAGTTAAGATGAATGGTAGAAGTCCTTTCCATCAAGTGGTAGATTTCAAGACTAGGGGCATATTTTTAAGGTGATAGGGGAAATATTTATGGAAGATATGAGATGCAATTTTTTTAATATCAACAGTGGTTCGTGTGTGGAATGAACTTCCAGAGGATGCGTTGAATTCGGGTCATAGTTACAATGTTTAAGCGACATTTGGGTATGTACTTGAAGAAGAAATATTTGGAGGGGCATGAGTCAAATGCACGCAGGTGGGAAGGGTTTAGTTTGGGATATGGTTGGCATGGTGTGGTTGGACTGAAGGGTCTGTTGCTGTGCTGTATGAATCTATGAATCTATGAACAATTCTCTTTTTCGCAATTTTAACCAATCCATAAACATAACTTTTGCTAAGCTAAAACTGGTTCCTTTGCATTTCAAAGTCTATGTGAATGAATAGTTTCTCTGACTAATATTCATTCAGTATTTCTCCATTCTCGCCATCTTCGCTCAAAGTTGAATTATGACAAATGCAAATAAGCACTTGGAAATTTCAGTTCCACCATTTTGACCTTTGAAGGTGTGATGGATTTCCCAGTTATCAGACTTCCTTGTTTTTAATGCACTAAAAATTTCTATATATCTTCATCACTTTACTTCTGGAAAGGTGCTTTGCATTTTTAGTTAATAATAAATGAAACTGTACACAGCTGATTTACTCTCAGGACATAGCAACTAATCTTTACACAGTGGTAACTGTGTCGCTCTGTTATTCCTTAACATAGAAGAGTGTCAGGGAAACAAAAGTTTTTTTTGCAAAATAAGTAGCTGTTTTTGAGGGAAATATAACCTTTGAAAGGGAACAAAAACGTAAAGGTATGGCAGAAGGGCAGGGAGTGTGACTAAATAGTACTTCTTTGAGAACTGACAAAGGCAACCTGGACTGAATGGCCTGTTAAATGGGCAGTGCAGCTGACTCCAAGATAACAAAGTGTGTAGCAGGATGAACACAGCAGGCCAAGCAGCATCTCAGGGGCACAAAAGCTGACGTTTCGGGCCTAGAGACTTCAGCTTTTGTGCTCCTGAGATGCTGCTTGGCCTGCTGTGTTCATCCAGCTTCACACTTTGTTATCTGGGAAATAGAGGCATTCAGTTATAAGGGAAGGCTGGACTGGCTGAGACTTCTTCTTTCTCTGGAGTGTAGGAAGTGACCTTTACAGGTTTCTGAAATTATGCAGAGTATAGTTAAGATGAATGGTAGAAGTCCTTTCCATCAAGTGGTAGATTTCAAGACTAGGGGCATATTTTTAAGGTGATAGGGGAAATATTTATGCAAGATATGAGAAGCAATTTTTTAAATATCAACAGTGGTTCGTGTGTGGAATGAACTTCCAGAGGAAGCGTTGAATTTGGGTCATAGTTACAATGTTTAAGCGACATTTGGGTATGTACTTGAAGAAGAAATATTTGGAGGGGCATGAGTCAAATGCACGCAGGTGGGAAGGGTTTAGTTTGGGATATGGTTGGCATGGTGTGGTTGGACTGAAGGGTCTGTTGCTGTGCTGTATGAATCTATGAATCTCTGAACAATTCTCTTTTTCGCAATTTTAACCAGTCCATAAACATAACTTTTGCTAAGCTAAAACTGGTTCCTTTGCATTTCAAAGTCTATGTGAATGAATAGTTTCTCTGACTAATATTCATTCAGTATTTCTCCATTCTCGCCAACTTCACTCAACGTTGAATTATGACAAATGCAAATAAGCACTTGGAAATTTCAGTTCCACCATTTTGACCTTTGAAGGTGTGATGGATTTTCCAGTTATCAGACTTCCTTGTTTTTAATGCACTAAAAATTTCTATATATCTTCATCACTTTACTTCTGGAAAGGTGCTTTGCATTTTTAGTTAATAATAAATGAAACTGTACACAGCTGATTTACTCTCAGGACATGGCAACTAATCTTTACACAGTGGTAACTGTGTCGCTCTGTTATTCCTTAACATAGAAGAGTGTCAGGGAAACAAAAGTTTTTTTTGCAAAATAAGTAGCTGTTTTTGAGGGAACTATAACCTTTGAAAGGGAAAAAAAAATAAAGGTATGGCAGAAGGGCAGGGAGTGTGACTAAATAGTACTTCTTTGAGAACTGACAAAGGCAACCTGGACTGAATGGCCTGTTAAATGGACAGTGCAGCTGACTCCAAGATAACAAAGTGTGTAGCAGGATGAACACAGCAGGCCAAGCAGCATCTCAGGGGCACAAAAGCTGACGTTTCGGGCCTAGAGACTTCAGCTTTTGTGCTCCTGAGATGCTGCTTGGCCTGCTGTGTTCATCCAGCTTCACACTTTGTTATCTGGGAAATAGAGGCATTCAGTTATAAGGGAAGGCTGGACTGGCTGAGACTTCTTCTTTCTCTGGAGTGTAGGAGGTGACCTTTACAGGTTTCTGAAATTATGCGGGATATAGTTAAGATGAATGGTAGAAGTCCTTTCCATCAAGTGGTAGATTTCAAGACTAGGGGCATATTTTTAAGGTGATAGGGGAAATATTTATGGAAGATATGAGATGCAATTTTTTTAATATCAACAGTGGTTCGTGTGTGGAATGAACTTCCAGAGGATGTGTTGAATTCGGGTCATAGTTACAATGTTTAAGCGACATTTGGGTATGTACTTGAAGAAGAAATATTTGGAGGGGCATGAGTCAAATGCACGCAGGTGGGAGGGTTTAGTTTGGGATTATGGTTGGCATGGTGTGGTTGGACTGAAGGGTCTGTAGCTGTGCTGTATGAATCTATGAATCTATGAACAATTCTCTTTTTCGCAATTTTAACCAGTCCATAAACATAACTTTTGCTAAGCTAAAACTGGTTCCTTTGCATTTCAAAGTCTATGTGAATGAATAGTTTCTCTGACTAATATTCATTCAGTATTTCTCCATTCTCGCCAACTTCACTCAACGTTGAATTATGACAAATGCAAATAAGCACTTGGAAATTTCAGTTCCACCATTTTGACCTTTGAAGGTGTGATGGATTTTCCAGTTATCAGACTTCCTTGTTTTTAATGCACTAAAAATTTCTATATATCTTCATCACTTTACTTCTGGAAAGGTGCTTTGCATTTTTAGTTAATAATAAATGAAACTGTACACAGCTGATTTACTCTCAGGACATAGCAACTAATCTTTACACAGTGGTAACTGTGTCGCTCTGTTATTCCTTAACATAGAAGAGTGTCAGGGAAACAAAAGTTTTTTTTGCAAAATAAGTAGCTGTTTTTGAGGGAACTATAACCTTTGAAAGGGAAAAAAAATGTAAAGGTATGGCAGAAGGGCAGGGAGTGTGACTAAATAGTACTTCTTTGAGAACTGACAAAGGCAACCTGGACTGAATGGCCCGTTAAATGGGCAATGCAGCTGACTCCAAGATAACAAAGTGTGTAGCAGGATGAACACAGCAGGCCAAGCAGCATCATAGGAGCACAAAAGCTGACGTTTTGGGCCTAGACCCTTCACCAGAAAAAGAGGATGGGGAGGGGATTCTGAAATAAATAGGGAGAGAGGGGGAGGCGGACTGAAGATAGATAGAGGAGAATATAAGTGCAGTGTATTGTATGGGTGGGGAGGTAGGGAAGGGATAGATCAGTCCAGGGAGGACAGACAGGTCAAGGGGACGGGATGAGGTGAGTAGGTAGGAAATGGAGGTGCTGCGTGAGGTGAAACTAGGGGATAGATTAGAGGAAGAACAAGTTAGGGAGGCGGGGACGAGCTCGGCTGGTTTTGGGATGCAGTAGGGGGAGGGGAGATTTAGAAGCTGGTGAAATTCACATTGATGCCATTGGGCTGCAGGGTTCCCAAGCGGAGTATGAGTTGCCTTTCCTGCAACCTATGGGTGGCATCATTGTGGAACTGCAGGTGGCCCAGGATGGACATGTCGTCTAAGGAATGGGAGGGTGAGTTGAACTGGTACGCGACTGGGAGGTGCAGTTGTTTATAGCGAACCGAGCGTAGGTGTTCTGCAAAGCGGTCCCCAAGCCTCCACTTGGTTTCCCCAATGTAGGGGAAGCCACACCGTGTACAGCGGATGCAGTATACCATATTGATGGATGTGCAGGTGAACATCTGCTTGATGTGGAAAGTCATCTTGGGGCCTGGGGTTTGCAGGAATGTGTATTCCAGGTAGCTGTGGGAGTTGATGGGCTTGACCCATCTTCTTGCAAAAATTTCATCCCCTATTCACAATTCCTTCACCTCCGCCACATCTACTCCCAGGATGGGGTATTTCACTCCCATACATCCCAGATGCCCTCGTTCTTCAAGGGCCGCAACATCACCACGGCAGTGGTCGAGAAGGCCCTCGACCGTGTCTCCCGCATTTCCCGCACCTCATCCGTCGCACCCCGCAATAACGGCCCAAAGAGAATCCCCATAGTCCTCACATACCACCACCAATCTCCGGATACAGCGCATCATCCTCCGACACTTCCGTCATCTACAATCCGACCCCACCACCCAAGACATTTTTCAATCCCCACCCTTGTCTGCCTTCCGGAGAGACCACTCTCTCCGTGACTCCCTTGTTTGCTCCACACACTCCTCCAACCCCATCACACCCGGCACTTTCCCCTGCAACCACAAGAAGTGCTACACCTGCCCCCACACCTCCTCCCTCACCCCCATCCCAGGCCCCAAGATGACTTTCCACATCAAGCAGATGTTCACCTGCACATCTGCCAATGTGGTATACTGCATCTGCTGTACACGGTGTGGCCTTCTCTACGTTGGGGAAACCAAGCGGAGGCTTGGGGACCGCTTTGCAGAACACCTAGGTTCGGTTCGCAATAAACAACTGCACCTCCTAGTCGCGAACCATTTCCACTCCCCCTCCCATTCCCTAGATGACATGTCGATCCTGGGCCTCCTGCAGTGCCACAATGATGCCATCCGTGGGTTGTAGGAAAGGCAACTCATATTCCGCTTGGGAACCCTGCAGTCCAATGGCATCAATGTGGATTTCACCAGCTTCTAAATCTCCCCTCTCCCTACTGCATCCCAAAACCAGCCCAGCTCGTCCCTGCCTCCCTAACCTGTTCTTCCTCTCACCTATTCCCTCCTCCCACCTAAAGCCACACCTATTCCATCCCTACCTCCCCACCCATACACTCCTCTGCACCTATCTTCTCCTCTATCTATCTTCAGTCTGCCTCCCCCCTCTCCCTATTTATTTCAGAATCCCCTCCCCCTCTCTGCTGAAGAGTCTAGGCCCGAAACGTCAGCTTTTGTGCTCCTAAGATGCTGCTTGGCCTGCTGTGTTCATCCAGCCCCACACTTTGTTATCTTGGATTCTCCAGCATCTGCAGTTCCCATTACCTCTGATTGCAGCTGACTCTTCTGGATGAGCTGCTGCTCTTATTGAAGTCTGAGGTCACCATTCTCTGAGGAGACTAAGGGCCTGCTTGTTCTAGTGTGGCAGAGGAAAACAATTTCCTGCACTAACTAGAAGAGTCTCTTGCAGTTAACAAAATATAACTTAATGCATACAAAAACAGAAATTGCTGGAAAAACTCAGCAGGTCTGGCAACATCTGTGAAGAGAAAGCACAGTCTATGTTTCGGACCAAGTGACCTTTGTTCAGAACTGGTTATTTAATGCATGTTATTAATTGGTTACATCTTACATTGATATGCAGGTGAACATCTGCTTGATGTGGAGGTCGAGGGCGTTCTCGACCACTGCCGTGGTGATGTTGCGGCCCTTGAAGAACGAGGACATCTGGGATGTATGGGAGTGAAATACCCCATCCTGGGAGTAGATGTGCTGGAGGTGAAGGAATTGGGAATAGGGGATGAAATTTTTGCAAGAAGATGGGTCAAGCCCACCAACTCCCACAGCTACCTGGAATACACCTCCTCCCACCAACATTCCTGCAAACCCCAGCCCCCAAGATGACTTTCCACATCAAGCAGATGTTCACCTGCATATCAATGTAAGATGTAACCAATTAATATATGATAGGCATTGTCACTGGGACTTTGTGGAAGAATAGCTGTTAAAACTCATTCCTTTAAGATCCTAGATAACAAAGTGTGAAGCTGGATGAACACAGCAGGCCAAGCAGCATCTCAGGAGCACAAAAGCTGACATTTCAGTCCCAGACCCTTCATCAGACCAACCTTTAAGATCCTACACTGCTTTATTTAGAGGTTCACATGATATCATCATGTAAAGTCATTGTTTTAGCTGTCGTTTGGTGGTAGTTCCTCAATAGTAACCCTGTCAGATCCTTTCAGGGTCATGTACACTATCGTGCCCCCACCAACTAGTTTTCTCTTTTATTATTAGTATGATATATAGTGCAGATATATTGCATTTATTGGTACTTCAACTCTTTGCAGTTTTCCAAGTTTACAAATCCAGATGACCTGGAGGTTTCATTATCCTCCCCAACATAATTCTCTGGAACTGGAAGTTGGATAGTTTGCTGGGTGGGAGATCATTGTCTTTGATTCTTTTTTGACTGTTCCTGAAGATCATTTTAAATTGTAGGATTTTTAATCTTTTGAATTTCCTGAGTGGAGGATGTCTTCCTGCTGAAATCACAATTTCTTCTTTGCATGATCCAGAATCTCTGAGACAGCCACTTTCTTTCTTGCAGTATCTTTTATTGTTAGAAATTGATCTTCCTTTTTCATGTCTTTCATAGTGTTGGGGCACCACTCTTGGTAAAACCGGTATATTCTCTCCTCAAGTTCTACAGTTTGTGGATTGCTTCTAGCTTGGTATGATCACTGCCACAGTTACTGAGGATTCTTCCTGGGAAGAAGGTCAATTATTCTGCTTCAATTTGTCACTTCCACATGTCATTTGCATCGTGTACCAGACTTGAATCTATCTTAGCTGTGTGTCCACCGAGCTGTGTTGCACTTAAAATTCCTTCATTTGTACATTTGTCAGTTAGCTTGTGTGGGATAAGCTAGTCATTGATTGTTTTACTGCTTGTTTTTCTTCCAAACCTTGCTCACTCTCGCACTCTGAATGCTTACTAATGTTAATAGTAATGGAAAGCATTTGTGTAATTTCAATAGTCACATGCTTCCAGCTTATTGACAGCATGAAATTTTTTTTTACCAACGTAACTGACCTGGTTCAGTTTTAGTTTAGATTATACAATGACTCGAATGATCCCTGTAAAATCTTCTGACAGCTGTCGTGTGAATGTTTTCTCCTCAACTTGTTGTTTCTTGACTGGTAGTTCCTTGATTTGCTGTTCATTGACTTTAACTCCTTCTGCTATTTGAAGGTGATTGTGTTCAACAAATGCCTTCTTACCCAAGATTCTTGATGGTAAAATATTTGTAGTGTTTCTATTACTTGGCATCACATAAGTTGGAGAGTTGATGTTAGCATAGTTTGAAGTTTGCATGCTGACCTTCCCAAACCGTGTAGATGTTTTGTCACTTTCTTAACCACGGATCACAGTCTGAAATTGGTGTGACAATCACTACTAATGTCTAACTGAAAATTTGTGAGATGACCACTGTTATAAATTTCAGTTTACCAACATGTAATATCTGGATGGATCATGGATTTCTCCCAGGAATACTTGTTAAGTTTTTCCGTGTTGTAGTCTATGCTACTACATGAATGTCATTAAGTGGGTAGCTATTGGATTTCATGCTTTTCTGAGACTGTGTCCACACCCTTTAAGAAAAAGATCCATTGTGTGACAGATAAAGCATTCACTTCTGATAGCTGAACACTGTGCTCGTGAGATTTCTTTGCACCACAGTGCTTTCAGTGCTTTTTGCCTGACCTACATGCTGAGTTGGTTTTTCGCATTATGCCTTTTTTTAACCTTAAGAATGGAATGCAATTTTCTGCTCTCCTGTAATATCACCAGCTATACTCCCAAGTGAGTACAATGGTGCATGTTTTTTTTGATCAATTTCTGATTTAGTGGATAATTTGGATCATATCTTAAAAAGTATTTTCTCCAACATGTCCAATTTCATAAGAACCAAAAGAACTGCGGATGCTGTAAATCAGGAAAAAAAAAACAAAATTGCTGGAAAAGCTCAGCAGGTCTGGCAGCATCTGTGGAAGAGAAAAAAGAGTTAACGTTTTAGGTCCGGTGACCCTTCCTCAGAACTGCCAAACCTGATGAGCTTTTCCAGCAAGTTTGTTTTTTTAATGTCCAATTTCATGTTATATTTGAAGTGGTTTTGAACACACATGTGGAGACAATTGTTAAGAAGGATGTTGATAGCTAGTGCCCTAAAAAATGCCAACGAAGTGAATAATGACCAGAAGCATGAAAAGAGATTTTAAATGATGCTTTTTCTTAAAAAAAAACAATTCTCTTGTCTATCGTTTTCAAATGGGCATGTTTTGCTTTGGATTCTTGAATTGAAACTGCACTCATTCAGGGAAGTGGGGAGTGTTCCATGTTCTATGACTCTATAAATTCCAGTGAAAACAAGTCCAGCCTGTCCAATCCTTCCTCAGAAGTCTACACGTGGAATTTTGGTGAGCTTTCATCAATATTCTCCATCACTTCTTCAAAAATCTCAATCAAATTAAAGTTCTAAATTGGGGGTAGACTAATTTTGACAGCATTAGGCAATAACTTTAAAAAGTTGATTGGAGGCAAATATTCACAGGTAAAGGGATGACTAGAAAGTGAGATGACTTCAAAATTGAGATAACGAGAATCCAGACACAGCACATTCCTGTTAGGGTGAAGGGCAAGGCTGGTAGGTGTAGGGAATGCTGGATGACTGGAGAAATTTAGGCTTTGGTCAAGAAAAAAGAAGCACACACCAGGCATAGACAGCAGGGATTGAGTAAATCCAAAGAAGAGTATAGAGGCAGTAGCAGTATTCTTAAGAGCGAAATAAGGAGATAGTTTTGGCAAATAGGGTGAGGAAAATCCAAAGGGATTCTACAATAACATTAGGGACTAAAGAGTAATGAGGGAGAGAATAGGGCCTTAATACTTAACCGAAGAATAACATCATGGATTCATGTTATCATTAGACTCTTACTTCTAGATTTTTTTCACAGAAATTCAAATGCCACCATTTGAAATGGCAGGATTCAAACCCAACTCCAAACCCAAATCCAAACCCAACAGAATATTACCTGGGTCTCTGGATTAACAGCCCAATGATAATACCATTAGGGCATTATCTCCCATATGCCACGCAGTATTAAAACATACCCAGGTGTTTCATGAGAGGAGTATGTAACAGAATCTGATAATGGGCCACATAAAGCGTTATTAGAACTGTTGAGTTTTAAGGAGTTTTCAAAGGAGTTTCAAGTAAGAAATTGAGATAGACAGGCAGAGAGGTCTGGGGAGAGAATTTCAGAATTTAGGACAAAGGCAGCGAAATTCAGGCATATTGATGGTGGAGCAGACGAATTAGGGATGTTCTTAAGGTCAGTAATTAAGGAGTGGAGATAACTTGGAGGGTTGTGGGACTAGACGAGCATACACAGGGGCAAGACAATGCAAGGATTTGAATAAAAGGACATTGGTTAGAACAATTTTCCCTCTAAGCTGCGTGGCAGCATGTTTGATGCTCTGCGCACTGCCATCTGCACGCCAGTTGTAGCATTAACTTCTGGGTCTGGAAATAGCTGCTGTGCACTGGCCTTGGAGGATTACGCAGCCAATGAGCAAATTAGAGGGAACGTGAGTTCAAACCAGGGTGCAATCACTATTTAAATGTAAATTACTGAATATTGTGTGATATGTAAATACAATGGTCACGGACACTGGAAATTTTGCTGACCTCAAGTTTGTAAAGTATACAATGTAGAAGGTGCACATCAGAATAGTTAACACTAGACAAAAAACAAAAGCATCAATACAGATTTTAGTGAGCTAAGCCAGCAACAGATTTACAGTATGTTACTGAGACTGGAGGCTTTGAGTTAAAAGGAGAGGCGAGCTCAACCGGGAATTCTTTCCCTGTAACAAGGGGTGACCTTATTGATGTTTATAAAATCGTGAGCGGCACATATAAGGTGAATAGCCAAGGCCTTTTCTTCAGGATAGGGCAGTCCAAAACTAGAGGGCATAGATTTAAGGTGAGCGGGAAAAGATTTAAAAGGGACCTAAGGAACAACATTTTCAGACAGAGAGTGGTGCGTATATGGAATAAGCTGCCAGAGGACAAAAACAGTAATTACTGGGAATGCTCAGCAGGTCTGGCAGCATCTGTGAAGTAAAAATCAGATCTAATGTTTTGTATCCCGTGACCCTTCCTCAGAACAGCGAACCTGAAACGTTAACTCCTGATTTTTTTCTTCATAGATTCTGCCAGACCTGCTGAACTTTTCCAGCAACTCCTGATTTATAGCATCCACAGTTCTTTCAGTTTTTTATTTAGCTGCCAAAGGAAGTGGTAGAGACAAGTGAAATTACAAACTTTAGAAGAGATTTGGACATAGATAGGAAAGGTTTAGAGGGATATAGGCCAAATGCAGGCAAATGGGACTAGTTCACTTCAGAAAACCTGGTCAACACGGACAAGTTGAACTGAAGGGTCAGTTCCCATGCTGTAATATTCTATGGACATATGACAGAGTCAGACAATGTTATAGAGGTGAAAATAGGAAGTTTTAAGGGCACAAATACATTATCAGAAGCCAAACCCCAGGTCAAATATGACACCAGAATTGTGGACAGTCTGCCTTAACATAATGCATCTGCCAGAGAAATGCATCGAGTCAGAGTTTATTGGTTAGAGATTGTGGTGGGGCCCAAAGATAGTGTCTTCCGTCTTCCTAATACTTAGCTGGATAAAATTTCAACTCATCCAATATGCAAGTTAGTCAAGCAGACTTAGAATTCAGAGAAACTGTTGGAATGCCGCTGATGTAGAACTACCTGTGACCAGTGTGCACGTGAAAATTATTAACTATACAAACAGATCAGCACTTCAGTTGCACAACTGGCATTAATATTTATGCTCAAAGTGCAGTAAGTCCACTAACTTTATTGTGATGTTACCATTCTACTATTCTTTTGCCAAGCTCAGATTAAGTCCTTTGCAATTCTACGGTGATGCAAAGTATTATTTGGTATTCTTCCCTTGTCAACTTCACTCAAAGCTGAATTATGACAGTTGATGAGAATTGTGTTGGAAAGGACTTATTGCCCTTTGAAAGCACAGTAGATTTCCCCATTTTCTAACTTCCTTGTTTTAATGGGCTATAGATTTGCATTTTTCAAAATCAATTTCCTTATGAACAAATGTTTTACTTACGAATAAACCAAAGAACTTCAGATGCAGGTGACCTGAAATAAAAACAGAAATTGAAAATTGATAAGCAGAACATCAAATAAAGAGTCATCAGACTCAAATTTGAATTCTATTTTCCTCCCTCAGATTCTGCCACACCTGCTCTGTTTCTCAAGCAATTTCTGTTTTTTTATTAAGTTAATTTATGGAAAAACATAGTAAGTGTACAACTAAGAGTTCACTAATTTATTCCTCAGTGTTCCTAGTTTATAAATTAATTGTCAAAAAAGCCAGAAGTAAGTACTAGAATCATACAGTATAGACAAGGCCCTTCAGCCCATCAAGTCTGTACTGCCAAAGATACACAAAATCTACACTAGTCCCTCGAGATTATTTGTTCAAAATTCGGAAGGTTATGACCTGGAAACAAAATTCGACATTTATTTTTCAGAAATTTCAGGCCCTTTCCAACCTCGTTAGTAGCCCACTCTGAAGATCGAGAGCAATTTTTTTGAGAGACCACACATGATCAGCAACACATTATGATGGAGGAGGTGGTGACAGTGCTAGGAGTGTTCAGCAACATTGAGTAGAGACACAAATGGCAACATGAAAGACTGCAAGGTGGATCTTGAGTGCCATAGCACAGGAATTAGAAAGTTTGCAGCAGCAACACATTCCACTGGATCATTGGAGAGGGAGGACACAGTATTAGCTCAGAAAAGGGGCAGGGAGTTATGATCTAATGCTGTCAAATCTTTAAGAATAGTCAAAGTGAGAGAACAGGCTGGCACTTAAAAGTTAAGACACCTTTTTATTATCTACTCTTTTCTAAAGGTCATTTCTAAACATACCACTGAGAAGGATGTCTCTCCACCACAAAGAGTTGCACATTTGTAACCATTTATAACTCTTTTGCCTCTGTGGATCAGGAGTTGAAAGGTTCAGCTGCCTTTCCCCTTTGGGTGATTGCATCAAGCCTTCTCCTAACATATTCTCTTACCATTGTAATGTTCTTTCTTGTAATCCCTGATGTCATCTCACCAAGTTGTGTATCATTCACTGATAAGATATTTCCCACAAAATCAATTTCTAGTGACAAGGGTGTTTATTGAAAGGAAATGCAGCCTTTGGCTAATGCACAATCCATTGGTAATAACAGAGCAGCACTTCAGTAAATTTTCTCAAGCCCCAGAATCTAGGCCCAGCAGAAGCAAATTTATTGGACACTGGAAAAGGTGTTCTCTTCCCGGATGTATCCAGAGGAAGTTGTACCACCTGAACCTGCCAGACTCTTCTCTTTGGAGAAAAGAAGGTTTGATGGGGACTTAATAGAGGTATTCAAATCATGATGGGCTTGGAGGCGATAATTAGTAAGAAACCATTCCCATTAAGGAAAGGATAAGGAAACAGTGGACACTGATTTTAAATGATTTGGCAAAAAAAAATGGAGTGGTGACAAGGAAAAGTTTTTATGCATTGAACAGTGATCTGGAATGCACTTCCTGACAACAATGTGACAGAAGAATTGATCATGGCACTTCACAAAATAGTAAATTACAAGAAATGATAAAGATGAATGACAAATGGCAGTATGGTTGATTTTATATATGTGAATTTTCAAAAGGTGTTTGGTAGGTTCCATAGAGTAGATTGTTGAGAAAAATAGTGGCTGTGGCAAAGTGGAAACGGAAATGGGCTATTTGACAGAAAACAGATGATGGTGATAAAGAATGTAAGAACATAAGAAATAGGAGCAGGAGTAGGCCATCTAGTCATCAAGCCTGCTCCATCATTCAATAAGATCATTTCGTGGACTGAGCTCCACTTACCTGCCCTGTCCTTAGTAACTTTAAACTTTAATTTCTTTACTGTTCAAAAATCTATCTATCTTTGCCTTGAACACATTTAAAAAGGTAGCCTCAACTGGGCAGGGAATTCCATAGATTCACAACCCTTTGGTGAAGAACTTCCTCCTCAACTCTGTCCTAAATCTACTCTATTATTTTGAGGCTATGCCCCTGGTTCTAGTCTCACTTGCCAGTGGAAACAACCTCCTTGTTTCTTTCTTATCTATTCCCTTCATCATTTTACATGTTTCAATAAGATCCCCCTTCATTCTTCTAAATTCCAATGAGTATAGTCCCAGTCTACTCAATCTCTCCTCATAAGCCAGCCCTCTCAACTCTGGAATCAAACTAGTGAAATTCCTCTGCACGCACCCCAGTACCATAACATCTTTTCTCAAGTAAGGTGACCAATAAGGAGACCAAAACTATACACAGTACTCCAGGTGTGGCCCTCCCAGCAGCCTACGCAGCTGCAGCATAACCTCCCTGTTTTCAAACTCCATCCATCTAGCAATAAAGGACAATATTCCATTCACCTTCTTAATTACCTATTGCACCTGCAAACTATTTTTTTGTGATTCATGCACAAGGACAAACTATCGCAGATATATTCTATGGACTTCTTGACTGTTGACTGACTTGGTTTGACCAATCAACATGTAAATTAAACGCCCCCCCCCCCCGATAATTAACATACTATTCTTACATGCATTTGTTATTTCTTTGTTTATTGCCCACCCCACTGTGGTGTTATAATTTGGTGGCCTATAGATTATGCCTATCAGTGACATTTTCCCCTTTCTATTTCTAATTTTCACCCACACTGATTCAACTTTTTTCTCCATAGAACCCATATCATTTCTCACTACCCCGCTGATGCCATCCTTAAATATCTTCCAAATCGTCTGATACCTCTGGATATTTAACACCTGGTCATGATCACCCTGCAACCATGTCTCTATCATGACCGCTAAATCATGCCCATTCACAATGATTTGTGCTGACAATTCATTTACCTAGTTTCAAAAGCTGCAAGCATTCAGGTAGAGTGCCCTTCTGCAAGTTTTTATACCTTTTTGAATCCTAACACCTCCATCAGAAGAACCTTTGTTTGAAAGTGGGGTACAGGAACAAAGAGACATGGAAAACTAATATTTACAAAGTTTTTAAAAGCCAAACTCATAAAGCTATTTAATAAAAAAAAGCACATAGAATCATTAGAATAGAGAAATGAAGTATAAAACCAAGAAATTTATGCTAAACTTTTTTCTCTCACTAGCAAGGCTTTAATTCAACTATCATGTCCTAACCTGGGAAGAACATTTTTAGAAAGGAAAACGAGACCTTGTAGAGCATGCAAGTCAGATTTGGTAAAATGTTATCAGGAATGACAGAGAAATTGGGATTGTTCTTAGAGCAGAGTAAGTTAACAGAAGATTGAATACTGTGGGTCAAAATAGTCAGAAAATAGTGCAAAACTCTCTATTGACAGGAAGGTTGGTAACCAAAGGGCACAATTATAAGATCAAGAGAATTAAGAACACATATTTAGGCGGTCATTTATTATGATCTGGGATGAGATAACTGAAAGGATGGTGTAGCAAATTCATTGGTGACTTTTAAAGTGACTTTTGAGTGACTTCCAAATAATTGAAGAGAAAATAAAGACTTTCAGCTTTGGCCAGGTACTTTAGCCTTTGGTACACCCAACTGTGTGCCTAATGTTTCCATGGTTGCATTGTACCTGAACCCTTTAGTTGTAATGGGACTTTGAAAGGGTACTATGGAGATGGCGATGTTGTGGTGCTGCCAATGTGCTAGTAATTCAGAGGCTATGAGGACATATGTTCAAATCCCCCCATGGCAGCTGGTGGATTATTCATGATTTAATGATTAAGTCTGAAATATAGCTAATTGTAATAATGACAACCATGTAGATTGTTGTAAAAACCCAGTTGTTTCACTGACATCCTTTCAGGAAAGAAATGTGTTGTCCATACCTGGTCTGGTCTATATGTGACTTCAGATCCAATGTGACTGACTTTTAACTACCATCTGAAATGGTCCAGCAAGCCATTCATTCAGGGGCAATAATAGATAAGCAATAAATGCTGGTTTTGCCAGCAATGTTATGATAAAAAAAAGCCATCAGCTATGTGTGCAGCAACCTTGGCCCCAAACTGGTATTCTATGAAAGAGTTGGGAAGTGATAGAAGTGAGTGCTGCAGGAAACCTGTCAAACTAGCCCAGATATTTGCGATCCTTCTTCAACTGGATTTTGATTGGATGGCAAAAGCTTCTGGCTCATTTGTTCGCCTTCCTGCTCCTCTGAAGCTGCTTGGCCTGCTATCTTCATCCAGCTCTACACCTTGTTATCTCAGATTCTCCAGCATCTACTGTCTACTATCGTACTCTCTGGCTGATTTGTTGGTGCTTAAATGGATACAAGAATGATATCTGCAAACACTATTCCTGTCAATCTCACACCTGATTTTTTAGTGTTCTCATCATGTCAAAGGTGATACTTTGTCTCCATCCCAGTATCCCCTTGATGTTGCTCTGTATTGCTGACCTGGAAATGCAGGCAGAACTGCATATAACAGCCTGGAAGGCATCTGAGTTACTCATTGGCACAGTACTGCTATCTATTTCATTAACGAATAGCAACTGGTTCAGGAAGCTGTATAGCCTATCTGGTGACTTGAAATATTCCACTTCAGAAATATTTGGAAATTGTTTCATGACCTATATTGACCAAATTCAGGCTTCTTCAGGCACTTGCCTCACCTGCAATCTTCTCATTGCTCTGCATACTGACTGCTGTAGCTGCTGCTGTTATAGCTACTTAAACTCTTCCAAAGTAATGAAACAAAAATGATTCGAATTCTGTGACAGCTTAACCCTGGGGTGGGGGGAAGTGTGTGTGTGTGTGTGTGTGTGTGTGTGTGTGTGTGTGTGAACATTGGGAATCCACTAAGCAAAATGGCGTAATGAGCCAAGAACCTTTTAAATAGCATTTCCTGTCAAACAGTCAGGGTCTCTGACACCTGGTCGTTCTTTTCACTCATGCAGTACATATGTCATTAACAAGGCCAGCATTTATTAGTCATTCCCGATTACCCTTGAGAGAGTGGTGTTGAGCTGCCTACTTGAGCCATTGTAGTTCATGTTAGTCTGTACTGTGATGGGCTGATTGAGAACAATCTATCACAAGTCTTACCTGAAAATATAGTTGTCATTTGCTTAACATGATGGTGCACAAGTTGGCACAGGGACATAGGACTTTGGAGTCCTGTGGCCTTTCAAACTTGCTCCGCCATTCAATGAGATCATGGCTGATTTGATTGTGGTTTCAACTCAATTATGAGAAAAGACAGGCAACTAACAAAAAAGGGAATCCCAAAGTGTTCTGCAGGCTTACAAATAGTAAAAGAGTGGTTATAGGAAGAGTAGGGCTGAATAGAGACCAAGAAGGTGTTTTAAACATGGAGACAGAGGCATTGAAAAGGTATAAGTTCCCAGGCCGTGATGACAGAGGAGGAAACTCGGTCACTAGAACAGTTCAAGCTTAATAAGGAAGAACTATTGGATAGACAGGTAGTATTTAAATTTGATAAAGCATTGGAAACAAATAAGATACATAAAGGATTTTAAATCAACATGAACAACCTGCTTACTGACATCCAGTTTGGGTTCCACCAGGGTCTTTCAACTCCTGATACAAAGATAGGTGGATAAGTGGACAGGCAGGTAGTACTGAGGGGATGGGGAAGCTGCAGAAAGATTTAGACAGTTTAGGAGAGTGGTCCAGAAAATGGCTGATGAAATTCAATGTGAGTAAATGTGAGATTTTACACTTTGGAAAAAAGAATACAAGCATGGACTATTTTCTAAATGGTGAGAAAATTCGCAAAGCAGAAGTACAAAGGGATCTGGGAGTGTTAGTCCAGGATTCTCTAAAAGTTAACTTGCAGGTAGAGTCCGTGATTAAGAAAGCGAATGTAATGTTGTCGTTTATCTCAAGAGGGTTGGAATATAAAAGCAGCAATGTGCTTCTTAGACTTTATAAAGCTCTAGTTAGGGTCCATTTAGAATACTGTGTCCAATTTTGGGCCCCACACCTCAGGAAGGACATACTAGCCCTGGAGCATGTCCAGCAGAGATTCACACGGATGATACCCGGAATGTAGGTTTAACGTACGATGAATGGCTAAGGATCCTGGGATTGTACTCATTAGAGTTTAGAAGGTTGAGGGGAGATCTAATAGAAACTTACAAGATAATGTATGGTTTAGAAGGGGTGGACGCTAGGAAGTTGTTTCCATTAGGCGGGGAGACTAGGACCCGTGGGCACAGACTTAAAATTAGAGGGGGTAAATTTAAAATGGAAATAAGGAGACATTTCTTCAGCCAGAGAGTGGTGGGCTTTTGGAATTCATTGCCACGGAGTGCAGTGGAGGCCGGGACGTTAGATGCCTTCAAGGCTGAGATCAACAAGTTCTTGATGTCAGAAGGAATCAAGGGCTACGGGGAGAGTGCAGGGAAGTGGAGTTGAAATGCCCATCAGCCATGATTTAAATGGCGGAGTGGACTTGATGGGCCGAATGGCCTTACTTCCACTCCTATGTCTTATGGTCTTATTACAGCCTTGGTTCAAACATGGACGAAAGAGCTGAATTCAAGAGATGAGGTGAGAGTGACATCCCTTGACACCAAGGCTGCACTCAAGGGAATATGGCATCAACTCGCCCTAGCAAAGCTGGAATCAATGGGAAACAGGGAGCAAACTCTCTGTTGGTCGGAGTCAAACCTGGCACATAAGAAGATGGTTGTGGTTATTGAAAATTAATCATCTCAGCTCCAGGTCATCCCTTCAGGAGTTCATCAAGGTAATGTCCAAAGCCCAACCATCTTCAACAGCTTCATTAATGAACTCAAGGTCATTCAGGTCATTGTGCAATCTTTAGCAAACATTCCCACTATGTTCAGCATCATTTGCAACCCCTCAGATAGTGAAGCAGTCCAGGTTCATGTGCAACGAAATCTGGACAATATCCAGGCTTAGGCTGACAACTGGCAAGTGTTAATTGTGCCATGCATTGCCAGGCTGTGACCATCTTCAGTTCGAGACATGTAACAATCCACTCCTTGACATCAATAGTGTTATCATCACTAAAACCCCACTATCAACATCCTTGGGACCTCCATTGACCAGAAACTGAACTAGACTTGCCACATAAACACAGTGGCTGCAACAGCAGGTCACAGCGTAGGAATACTGCAGTGAGTAACTCACCTCCTGACTCCCCAAAGCCTGACAGGAGGTGAGACTTCAAAGCCCGTCCACCATCTATATGTCAGCAGTGTGATGGAATACTCCCCATTTATCTAGAACAGTGCAGCCTAACAACACCCAAGAAACATGACAACATCCAGGACAAAGTCTCCGCTGGATTGGCAACACATCCACAAGCCTCCACTCCTTCCACCACCAATGACCCATAGCTGCAGTGTGTGCTATCTTCACTGCAGATATTCACCCAAGCTCCTGAGACAGCATCTTCCAAACCATGACCACTTCCATCTAGAATGACAAGGGCAGAAGATAAATGGCAATACTATCAACTGAAAGTTCCCCTCCAAGCCACTCACCATCCTGACTTGGAAATATATCACTGTTCCTTCATTGTCGCTGATTAAAAATCTGGAATTCCCTCTCGAAGACATTGTGGTCAACTTACAGCACGTGGTCTACAGCAATTCAAGAAGGTAGCCCATCAGTACCTTGTCAAGGATTACTAGGGATGGGATGGGCAATAAATACTGGTCCAGCCAGTGAGGCAAATGCCATACGAGAATAAAAAAATGGACGTTAATCGATTTAATGAATAGACAAAATGCGGCATAAGAGATAACAAAGTGTGAAGCTGGATGAACACAGCAGGCCAAGCAGCATCTCAGGAGTACAAAAACTGACGTTTCGGGCCTAGAAGGCTCTAGGCCCGAAACGTCAGCTTTTGTGCTCCTGAGATGCTGCTGGGCCTGCTGTGTTCATTCAGCTTCACTCTTTGTTATCTTCGATTCTCCAGCATCTGCAGTTCCCATTATCACACAAAATGTGGCAGATGGATTTCAAGGCAACCTATTGTGAAAACATCCACTTTGGACCGCAAGATATATCAGAATACTTACTAAACTATGTAAAGCTAGAAGCAGTGGTGGTCCAAAGATACTTAGAGGCCCTGATAAATAAATAATTAAAATATCACAAATAGGTACAACAATAATCACAAAGGCTAATGGATTATTGACTTTTGTATCCAAATGACTAAAATGCAAAGATTTAGAAGTCAAGTTGCTACTCTATAAAAGCTGGAATACTGTGAGCACTCCTGGACACCAAAATAGTGTTGGAGGGAGTGTTGCATAGATCTTTTACATTAACAGCTGGATTAATGCTGAATTGAATTCATATTACCATGCAACATAATTGTAAAAGATAGCAATGAAAACCTTTGAATTATATAAAGTTAGACAACAAATAAATATATATTGCAGTATTGGTGAGTATAACGTGTTTTCATTTGGTAAATTACGTTATTTAAAAAGTTGTAACACAATAAATTGTAAAACTCAGAAATAAGTATTCAACGAGTGGAATGACTATTTTAAGCATTTCTATAAAATTATTCTGTGCACTCTAACATGAACAAAACTGATTTTTGCTTATTAGAAATCATAAAAGCCCCATGATGCCCAGGTTTTCACTTTATTGTAAATTATTTAAAAAAAGAACACATCATCTGGTAGAAATTATAAGTGAAATATCTTCTCTGATAAAAATTATGTTGTAAAATGTTTTGAAGTATTCAACAAAGTGTTTTTCAAAAGCTGTAACATTCCAGTGCAACATTAAAAGATGTGTGCCCAAGGTATAATGTGCTAATTTCACTACCCCAGCAAGAAAAGAGTCTCACTGATATCAGGCAAATATCTAATTGAGTCTACTGATAGATGACGTTCTACTCAAATGTAAAGTAGGAGAATTATTCCTTGTTACTTGACACAGACAGCTTCTAGAATTCTATAAATCATCACATAAAATTTATAAAGATATTTTGCTTTGACATCCGACAACGCAATAAATGTCTCCATGCTCAACACTTGTTGATTAATTGTGTTGTAGGATGAATAATTTCATCACACATCTTAAGGTGTTGACAAATAAATATTAATATTTTCATCTGAAGTTCAATTTCTGGTCGCTTAACCACATCAGTATGCTATTACTTTGTCAAGGATCCATAACTGCATGGCAGATACATCCAGGGAAAAAAACAACTTGTATTTGAATACTGCCATACCACATGCTCAATACAGCCATTGAATTGCACTTGAACTTATGCTGTTGTCATGAAAGCCGACAATCCTATGTGGATAAATGATGTTCCAAATTGACTTTTCTGCCCCTGAATTTTAATGTTTTGATAAATTCACCTCATCAAGAAGAAGAAAAATATAAGAATAAAAACAAAGAACAGAGAGAAAGAACATTAATAAGGAAAGAGAAATGAAACAGAAAAGGGACAAAATAAACATATTTCACAGCAAAACTCAAAGTACCACAAATAAACATTGCATTTAATTATTGGAATGTGTCTGCTAAAACCATGGAGAGAAACTCTTTACAAGTTCCCGGTATGGTCCTATCCATTATTGCATGGCATTTCTGGTTAAAATGTCATCAAAACATCCTAGAGAACTATGGAAAATCTGGAATAAAAACAGAAAGTGCTGGAACAGCCAATAAGGTCAGGCAATATCTGTGGAGACAGAACAGTGTTTCACATGTAATATGGCTCTTCTTTGGAGGTGAACAGTGGAAGAAATGTGATGGATTTTATCCTGGAGAAAAGTGGGCAGGGTCAGGTAGAATGAAAGGGAAGGTCAGTGATTGTATACAGGGCGTGGGAGAAATTAAACAACAAAGATGTCAAGGGTCAGAAGGTTCAGAGAGTACTAATGGTTCTAGTGAATAAAGATTGATCCAGGGCGGGACAGAAATGTCTGTGTGAGAAAAAGGGGGTGAATTAGAATGACAGGCCGCTGAAGGTTGGGGTCATGCTCATGAACTGCCCAGTGGTGTTCTGCAAAGTACTCACCAAGTTCATGTTTGATCTCCCCGGTGTTGAGGAACTCACATTGTGTGCAGCAAATACAGTCAGCTAAATTGAAAGAAGTTTAGGAAGATTGTTGCTTCAAACGGAAGGGATGTTGGGGGCCTTGGGAAGTCAGGACAGGTGATCCAAAAGGGTGGGTGTTACATTCACGCGATTACAAGGGACGGTGCGAGGAAGGGGAAAGCTGTTGGAGGCATTTGAAACAAAGAAACCAGGACAATCGCGACTCAGCTCTCCTGAAATGCTTTTAAGTGGATTTGTATAACTTGTCTCATTCTGTTCAATTGCCTTATTGGAATGGATATGGTTGCCCGGCAGGTGAGACATCTTATCTGATTTTGCACTGCTTGACTTTTCACAGCTTGCACTAAATGTCAGAAACACAGGCAGAAATATAAGACCATGAACAGCCCCAAATGTTATGACAAGAAACATGATTTTAAAAAATGTCCTAAATATGTAACTTGCTGCAGCAGCCAATACAACCACACCCAGTATGGTTGAAAGGGCTCCCTGGATGATGGGATATCCAAGGCTATATAATGCATCAACACTTCGCTCATTTGCACTTTTGCTGTCACTGGACACAAATGCATACGAAATATGAGCTGAAAAGTCCACAGAAAAACCAATACAAATGACCAGATTAATCATTGATATAGAATCTAAATTGACACTCCAAAAAGCCATAAAACCAGCAACACCCACTAAAACTGATGCAGTGGAAAGTGTTACCCATACAGAGCAAATTAGGTTAGGTATTAAAAATAGTGCAACGATCAGCATTACACCAGCAGCGACAACTACATTCTGTATTGTGTTGGATACTATAACAAGATATTGATCAAAATAGATAAATGCAGGATGATACACCGACAGAGGGATTTCACATTCCTCTGCAAGCTTTCTTAATTCATTCAGCATGTTTTTCTCAGCAACTGAAGTATTTATATTAATGGTCTGAATGAAAAAGCGAGAAGCATTAATTTGTTGCTTACTTTCTGAAAACCTAATGTCTTGTTTAAATAAAGGAACAACTTGAAACAATATAGATAAATTTCCCATGAATGCAGTTTTCTCCTGTATGTCTATTGACATCTTTTTAGATAGATCAATGTAAACACGAAGCCAAGACTCTGACAAATCAGGATCGACATACGAGCTGTTTTCCAATCTGCCCATGCAGGTTTCAATTTCATCCTGAGCAGTGGAATCCCAATATTCCACGGGTTCAGTGACAGCAACCATAACACGTGGTCCATGTTTTGAGAAATAAGCACTTTGATCATCATAGAATTTAATCACATATGAACCATCAAAGGCAAGATTTCTCAGATCAATTCCCTCTTTGATATTTAAACAGCCATAAATACTGATGGACAAATAACCAATGTATAGGACAACCACAATTGCCTTGGCCCAAATGTTTGTAAGGCATGGACCGTAATATTTCTTAAAGAAGAAATAAATTGGATGTTCTATTTCTGTACCAGTCTCACTATCGTAAGCTCCCCCTACACAACACATTGCATAACATTTAGATTCTTCTGATTTATTATCACTTTCAACTTTTCTAAACGTCAGCCAATGCCTGTTACTGGCTTCTCTCCTCCCATTAAGTGCAAGAACAGCTCCAAAAAATGTAATGTTATAAATGAAGCAAAACAGAACTGTTGTGCCAGTGTAAACACAGAATGACTGCACAGATCGAAAAGGTGTCATAATGCCAATATAAAAGGCCAAAACATCAGTTAGAGTGGTGATTGTAACAGAGACAGCTGCTTCAGCATATGTGTCCGCAAGGCGATCTTCAACTTTATCTGTGACCTTGGTCTTTTGCCAGCTGGCAAGCATAACAAACATATCATCTACGCCAATACCTAGAGAAATGAGAGAAGGTGAATTAGTATACCATTGATTATCAGTCAATAACTACAAATATAGGTGTTTAAAATTCAACATTCTCATCAGCATGATGAAGAATCATTACTTATTATCAAACTTTTTAAATTCATTCCATGGGATATGGGCATTGTTTACTAGTTTTAAAAAGACCTACCTCCTTTTGTACTTCATTCCCTTTGAAATAAAAGCCAACTTTCCTACTACCTGCCTTCCCAACTACCTGCTGAACTTGCAAGCTAACATTTTGTAATTTTTTTGTTCATTCACAGAATGTGAGCCTCACTGGCTAGGCCACCATTTCTTGCCTATCCCTCATTGTCCAGAGGGCAGTTGAGCATCATTCCCATTGCTGAGTGTCTAAAGTCATATATAGGCCCAGACCAGAAATGAATGACAGATTCCTTCCCCAAAAGATATTTGTGAAACATATGGTGTTCTGAAACAATTAACAATTGTTTCATCATTGGATCATCATTAGACTCTTACTTCCAGATTTTTATCAAATTCCATTTCACTATTTGAACCCATGCCTCCAAAACTTTACCTGAGTGTTCGGATTAATCGTCTCATGATAATACCACAAAGGCCTTGCCTTGAATTTTTAAATTACATTTCAACAATTCAAAAGAAATTAAAATCCAAATGCTGCAAATAAATGGAGACAGTATGCCAAAGTTGCTATTGTAATTATATTTTCTACCTGATTACAGGGCTAACCTGCAATTTTTCCAATGAATACAGACATAATTCTGCATTATAGTTATAGTCTGTGCCATACAGGAGTGTGATACAAAATGGTTAGCTCATTTGGCTGGCAGATGGTGAATGGTGCCAATTGTGTAAGTTCAATTCCTTCATCAGCTGAAGTTACCATAAAGATCCTGTCTTCTCAAGCCCTTTCGTAGCTTGAAGCATTGTGACACCCAGATTACACTCACCACCAGCTGTCTCTCTGTAATGAAAGAGCAGCCTTGGGTCTATGTGATGTTATCTTTACAGTTAGAACCAGAATAATATCTGTTCAACTTCGATGGTTCCTGCAAGCCTGCCTGATCACATCAAGAGAGTACAGAGCAAGGACATTGTGCAATATACTTCACTACAGACTTAAGAACTTCAACAACTGTTACCAACAGCAAGACTTTCACTCCTCTAAAATATAATGACAGACATGTATGTTTACAGCAGAACACAGAACTGCAGAATAGAATAATGAACGCCTACAGCACAGAAGAACATCATTTGGCCTGACGTGTATGTTCCGGCTCTTGACAAGCATATCTCATGGGGATCCACTTTTTGAATCTGCCTTCACCTCTATAAGCCAGTGTGTTCTAGCAGTGCTGAATTTAGACATAAGCTTAGAACGCTACCTCGCAAGAATTTTTCTTACTATTTCATGTGATGTGAGTGCCATAGGTTTGGCCAGTATTTATTGTCCATCCCTAATTGCACTGGAGACTCCAAATCCAATCGTTATGCTAAACATGACATGTCTTTCACTAAGCCATGCTGACTCTTCCCTTTAATTTTTCAAAGTACACAGCGAAAATCTCTTTATTGATTGATTCTAACATGTTACCCACAACAGACATCAAGCTAACCGGGTTACATTTTCCTGTTTACTGCCTCCTTCCCTTTTTGAATCATATGGTATTTGTTGTTTTCCAATTGGATGAAACATTTTACTAAATTTAGGGAATTTTGGAAAAGGAAGTACAACATCAGATAGTACCTAGTTACCACCCCATTAGCCACAGCTTTTAAGACTCTGTGAAGAAATCCATCTGAACCCAGAGACATGTCGGCCCACAGCTCCATCAGTCTATACCACTTCACTTGCGATTGTAATTTCTTTAAGTTCCTCACTCCCTCCTCCTCCTGATGTACATGTACATGCCTTTTCCTTACGTTTGTTGCTTTCCTTTCCTTCTTTAGTTAACCACTACTGGTGGGGCCTTTCTTAAGAACTTTCCCTTATAGTAGCAGTATGCCTATCCTCAGTATTCTGAAATACCGTTTACAATACATATTAATGACTTGGATAAGTAAAGTGAATGTAATATGGTCAAGTTTGCAAATGACTCAAAAATAGGAGGGATGGCAAGTGGCAAGTCTGCAGATTGATATAGCCAGGGTAAGTGAGTGGGCAAAAGCTTGGCAGATGGAATTGAATGTTGGAAAATGTGAGGATATGCACTATGCCAGGAAGAATAGAGTAGTTGAATATTATTGAAATGGAAAAAGACTGCAGAAAGCTACAGAACAGTGGATTTGTGACTCTTGGTCAATGTATCACAAAAATCTAGCAGCAAAGTTCAATGGGTAATAGTGAAGGCAAATGTTTTGTTGGTCTTCATTTCAAAAGGAATCAAGTATGTAAGTTGAATGTCCTGGCAGAAGTAAACAAAACACTAGTCAGACCACAACTGGAATAATATGAACAGATTTGATCCCCTTATCTAAGGAACGATATACTAGCACTGAAGTCACTCCAGACACTGTTAACCTCATCAGATGAAGGGTCTAGGCCCGAAACATCAGCTTTTGTGCTCCTGAGATGCTGCTTGGCCTGCTGTGTTCATCCAGCTTCACGCTGTGTTATCTCGGATTCTCCAGCATCTTCAGTTCCCATTATCTCCCATCTGACCCAGGCCCATTTGCCAGCATTTGGCCATATCCCTCTAAACCCTTCCAACTTATGTACCCATTCAGATGCCTTCTCCACCACTTCCTCTGGCAGCTTATTCCAAACATGCATCACCCTCTATGTGAAAAAGTTGTCCCTTAGGTCCCTTTTAAGTCTTAACCCTCTCACCTTAAATCTAAACCCCCGAGTTTTGGATTCCCGCACTCTCAGAAAAAGACCTTGACTGTTCACTCTATTAATGTCCCTCATGATTTTATAAACCTCTACAAAATCACCCCTCAGTCTTCAACACTGCGAAGAGCCCCAGCCTGTTCAGCCTCTCCTTACAGCTCAAACCCTCCAGTCCCAGCAACTTTCCTGTAAATCTTTTCTGCACCCTCTCACGTTTAACAACTTCCTTCTGATAAAATAGTGACCAGAGCTGAAGACTGTATTCCACCTGTGGTGGGAAAATTGTTGGAGTTTATATTCAAGCGTCGGATAACTGAATATCTTGAATTTTTTTTCATTAATCAGGGATAATCAGCATGAATTTATAACAGGTAGGATGTTCCTGAGAAAATTCATTGCTTTTTCGGAAGCGGTGACTAAATTAGTCAAGGGGAGTGTCTATAAATGTTGTTCATATGGAATTCCTGAAGACATTTGATAAAGGCACACATAAGAGACTGTTAACTAAAGTAAAACCCCATGGAATTGATGGCAAATTACAGACATGGTTTGAAATTGGTTGACTGGCAAGCAACAAAAGTGAAGCATAATGGGTAGGAACTCAAATTGGCAGGATGTGGCCTGCAGTGTCTACAGCGATCGGTATTAGGGCCTCAATCGTTCATTAACATTACTTATGAATGACTTGGACAATGGCCTGGAAAGTTACATATCCAAATTTGCCAATGACATAATGTTAGGCTGCATTGTAGCCTGTGAGGATGATAGCACAAAATTACAAAGATACAAACTAGAATAGGTGGATGGACAAACCTTTGGCAAATGGAATTCAATTTGAGGAGGTGTGATGTTGTCAATTTTGGACCAAAGGAAAGATCAGGGTGCTTTCTCAATGATATGAAGTTAAATACAGTGGATGCCCAAGAGACTTGAGCATTCAGATATATCAATTTTTAAAATGTCACAAACAGGTGCAGAAAATAATCCAGAAAGTGAAGGGAATGCTGGCCTTTACATCTAGAGATCTGGAGCACACACATACAAAAGTTATGCTGCAGTTATACACAACTCCCTGTTTAGAACCTATTTGGAGTACTGTGTGCAGATCTAGGTACCACACCTAATGAAGGATATTGGATTTGGAGTAAGTACAATGTAGGTTTACAAGAATGATAGTTGGACATCAGGGGTTAGGTTAAGAGATCAGATTATATAAATTAGGCCTGTTTTCTCTAGAATTTAGAAGGTTAAGACCCAACCTAATTGAAGTCCTCAAGATATTAACAAGAAAAGATAGGGTGGATAAAATTAGACTATTTCCACTAGTTAAGGGTTTGAGTGCTAAGGGATATCATCTGAGAATTACAGCCAGGATGTTCAGGCAAGATGGTAGGCAACACTTCTATACAGAAAAGGTGATACATGTTTGAAACTCCCATCTACAAACAGCAATGGATGTGGGATCAGTTCTTAATTTAGAGTCTCACATGAATGTTTGTTAAGCAAAGGTATTAAGGGATATGGGCCAAAGGCAAATATATGGAATTTTGCCACAGACTAGCCATGATCTCATTGAATGGCAGAACAAGCTCACAGGGTTGAATGGCCTGTTCCTGTTCCTATGGTCCTCTGTAAAATCGTTTGAAATTTGATCAAACTTGTATTTGTAAAGTAAGTATTACTGACCCAGAATCAGAAAAGGTGCGTTGGCGGTATTGATGGCAAATTTCATCCCACAGTATAACAGCAGTCCAAATCCTGATAGTACAGCTAATCCAGCCGATATAACGCCAAGAGCTGCAACCCATACCTTATTTCTGACAGAGTCCAACCTGTAAATAGAGTTAAGAATCTTCTAATACACAACTGATTTTTTCTGTGATGTATTCTATAAAAGCATGTTATAAATAATTATGAAAAAATAAATGTTACCTCATACACGATATGACAGAAAAGAATATTGAAAGAAAATATGTGAAAGAGAACAAAGGAATAATTTTCTTCGAAGTGCCTTCAAATTCTTCTTGTCTTGATATTGATGTGAAATAGGAAACCTGTAATTCAGGAACAAAAGTTAGGAATGATCAGAAACACTGTCATGTTATTTTCAGAAAACAATATCCTGAGCAGCTGCGGTATGTGGGAGCTAGTGGAAGCTGGAACAATCTATGGTAACCACATCTGTAACAAATACTGGCTGTTCAAGGAAATCGGCTCAAAGCTAATGCGCTGGAGTCCGAGCTGCAGACACTGCGACTCATCAGGGAGTGGGAGACATATGGGACACATCATGGTCAGGGACAGTAGGGTGTCACTGTGGATGAGATGGCTACACCAATTCACAATTTAGCTTTGGAGGGTCCTCAACTAGCACTTTTCTCCTGTAGCTAGGCGGTCCTTGCTCCCAGTGAGGTCAAGGGCACAAGCTGCAGGCAGGATGAGTAAATTAACGCTGCACTGTGGTTCAGAGCACCATTCAAATAGGGGGAGAAAAGAGAAATAGAGTAGCAGGAGGAGGTAGCTTTGTTCAGAGAACAGATACTGTTCTCTAGAAACAAAGTCAGAGGGTGCTGAACACTGTGTTCGCGACCTGCTACCATGTTCAAGACATCTCTTTTGGGATGGGGAAGGACATGGAGTGGAAAGGGAAGGATCCACTTGTTGTGTTTGAGGTAGGCATTGATCACAAAGGTTGGCCTTGGAAAAAGGTTCAGCCGTGGGATCATGAGCAGTTTGGGGACAAAATTTCAAAGAAAGTACAAAGATAATAATCTCATGATTATTACTTGATCCAGGTGAACTAGTGGGCTAGGCAAAAAGAGGTGGAGAAGTAACACTGGCAGCGGAATAGAATGATTACAGTTTAGTGATTACAAAGTCAATGAGCTGCTTATAGAATGCAGGCAGTATGGAAAATTGGGTTAATCAGATGGAGAGGAGTGGATATAATTAACTGGAGATTAATTTTGTATTTAACACTGATTCTGCAACTGCCAGGAATTTTTACAGAGAAAAACACACAGTACTGGATTATGTGGTCCAGGCAAATCTGACAAATGATGAATGGCTAAGCCAATTGTTTACCGTAAATATTCACCCACATTCCATGAAATGAAGTGATTGGAGATGACCAGCACAACAAAGTGTGAAGCTGGATGAACACAGCAGGCCAAGCAGCATCTCAGGAGCACAAAAGCTGACGTTTTGGGTCTAGGCCCTTCATCAGAGAGGAGGATGGGGAGAGGGAACTGGAATAAATAGGGAGAGAGGGGGAGGTGGACCAAAGATGGAGAGAAAAGAAGATAGGTGGAGAGGAGAGTATAGGTGGGGAGATAGGGAGGGGATAAGTCAGTCCGGGGAAGACGGATAGGTCAAGGAGGTGGGATGAGGTTAGTAGGTAGGAAATGGAGGTGCGGCTTGAGGTGGGAGGAAGGGGTGGGTGAGAGGAAGAACAGATTAGGGAAGCGGAGACAGGCTGGGCTGGTTTTGGGATGCAGTGGGTGGAGGGGACGAGCTGGGCTGGTTTTGTGATGCAGTGAGGGGAGGGGAAGAACTGGGCTGGTTTTGGGATGCGGTGGGGGAAGGGGAGATTTTGAAGCTTGTGAAGTCCACATTGATACCATTGGGCTGCAGGGTTCCAAAGCGGAATATGAGTTGCTGTTCTTGCAACTTTCGGGTGGCATCATTGTGTCACTGCAGGAGGCCCATGATGGACATGTCGTCAAAAGAATGGGAGGGGGAGTTAAAATGGTTCGTGACTGGGAGGTGCAGTTGTTTATTGCGAACTGAGTGGAGGTGTTCTGCAAAGCGGCCCCCAAGCCTCTGCTTGGTTTCCCTAATGTAGAGGAAGCCACACCGGGTACAATGGATACAGTATACCACATTGGCAAATGTGCAGGTGAACATCTGCTTAATGTGGAAGGTCATCTTGGGCCTGGGATGGGGGTGAGGGAGGAGGTGTGGGGGCAAGTGTAGCACTTCCTGCGGTTGCAGGGGAAGGTGCCGGGTGTGGTGGGGTTGGAGGGGATTGTGGAGAGGACAAGGGAGTCATGGAGAGAGTGGTCTCTCCAGAAGGCAAACAAGGGTGGGGATGGAAAAATGGCTTGGGTGGTGGGGTTGGATTGTAGATGGCGGAAGTGTCGGAGGATGATGCGTTGTATCCGGAGGTTGGTGGGGTGGTATGTGATCATCGGAGATGACCAGCATTTTCAGTTTTCTCCCATTCTGAAGAAGAGTCATACTGGACTCAAAGTGTTAAGTTTGTTACTCTCTCCACAGATACTGCTAAACCTGCTGATTCTCTCAAATACTTGCTACTTTTATTTTAGATTTGTAGCATCAGCAGTAATTCGCTTATATTTGAGATGACCACAGTACCAGGGTGATATACAGTAATGGGGACAAAAGTTTAAAGTTGGAGATGAACTCACATTCACTGGAAGCTCACCAATCAGGGAAATCACGTTGAGAAATCAAATAGCTAAATTGCAAGTCGTGAATTGAACTGATGAAAGCATTCTGGGAAGATACCGTCACCTGTGGTGAGGGAAACATGAATACCCGTCCTTGCTTCATCATTTGAAAAACTTGCCCGGGGCCTTTACAGTCATGCCTTCAGTAATCCTTGGACAGTCTACTGAATGCACCTTCCTGGTACTCCATACAATGAATGGAGCGAACCTGAAAACTTTCTCAGTTTAAGAATTCTCATACTTCTATTTAAATTCGTCAATGGTCTCTTCCTTCTCTGTGTCTGTAACCTCCTCCAGCCCTACAACTCTCTCTCAATCAGCACTTCTAATTCCGGCTGGTCCAGCGTCCCTGAAAATAAATTACTCCTGCATTGCGCGCAGTGTTTTCAGCTGTCCAGCCTCCAAACTGTGGATTTCCTCATTCCCCTTTATTACACTTTTCAAAATTTATCATTGATAGAGTTCCTGGTCAGCCCTCTAATTGCTTCTCATCTTCATCATGTTATTTTTGCTTTATAATGTTTCTGAAAACACTTCCAGAAATAGATGCAGGTGAAAAACTCACCATAATGCTTCTCCCATTCTTCAGTTCGTTTGGAAAAACTTGAAGGAAATTCTTGAGCCACAACAAACTGAGATTTTTATTGTTATCGTTGTCTTCTTGCAAATAATAATCCAGTCTAATCGCCTTTGCTTTTTTGATATAATTTCCATCTAGGTCGACACCTCCAACAGCCAAACCAATAAAAGTCTGATTCATTGTAGGGTAAGAAATCCTTGTGTTGGCTTCTAGACTGTGATTTATAATATTTAAAATTTCATTTCCAAAACACGAGTTTGCCATCCGTGTACAAAGACAAGAATAGCTGCATGTGATACCTTGACTATTGTTGATGCTGAGCTGCTTTACATCGTCATCAAGTGATAAAATCTCTTCAAATGCAGCCGTTGTCAAGATATTGTCACCTTTCGATACAGCAATGAAAGAAGCAAACGTCCCCTCTGTGTAAAGCCTCTGACCGGAGAAGGTTTCTGAATCAGTGGTTGGAAAATGTTTTTTAATGAACTCTCTCTCAGATTTTGCTGGTCCATATATGGGTGTGAATTGCTCCTCGATATCATTGCTTTCATTTGTCGGTAAGAAGTAAAAGCCCGAACCCAGAGCAGCAGAAAGTATCAGAGGAAACGTGAGAAAGTACCAGGCATATTTACTCACGAGGATTCCAAGTTTACGGAAAGCCCGGCAGAGAGGCTTCTCGACGCAATCTGTCTGGCACCGAGTCATGGTTAGAGATACAGCGTGAACCAAACCTGATCCTAAAACTTTCACCTCTGTAAAGTCCAGTGTTTACTAGAAAAAAGGCAACTTTCTAGACATCAGCTGGACGCTGCCGTTTCACTGAGCTGCTGAAATGAAATCACACAGTAAGAACTGCTTATGGGTGCTTCTGATACGTTTGTTTCCGGAACAATTATTACAGATTGCTTTCCGTCCGTTACTTGGAGACGCTCCTGTTTTAGTTGTTAGATGGTCTCGGCTGTTCAGTCAGGGATCAGTAGTTTAATAATTAAGCAAGTCTGTCTCATTACTATTGACGTCTGAAACATTAGGGGAAGGATTCGGTCATGCTATCATGGAATCAAAGGTAGAGGAGGTAAAGTGTGATAGGCTAAGGCTGCAGGGATGGTGAGATGTTAGGCTGATTTTTCAGACTTTGCCAAGGGCGTTGGCTCAAAAATACCATTCATGGGGGAAGTCCAGAACTGTGGCTGAGCAACAGCCCAGAAACAGCCATACACTCCCAGATCAGTACCTACACAGGCCCTAAACCCAACCTCTTCCTCCGTTACATTGACGACTGTATCAGTGCCACCTCGTGCTCCCAAGAGGAGCTCAACCACTTGTTCCATTTCACCAACACCTTCCACCCCAACCTTAACTTCACTTGGACCATCTTTGATACCTCTCTCTGCTTCCTGGACCTCTGTTTCCGTCTCTGGTAACCACCTGGAAATCGGTATCCATTTCAAGCCCATGGACTCTCACAGCCACCTAGAATACATCTCCTCCCACCCACCTTCCTGCAAAAATGCCATTCCCTATTCACAATTCCTTTGCCTCTGCTGCATCTATTCCCAGGATGAGGGAATCCACTCCCAAACATCTCAGTTGTCCTCGTTCTTCAAGGACAGTAACTTCGCCCCCTCAGTGGTCGCGAATGCCCTTGACCGTGTCTCCTGCATTTCCTGCAACTCATCTCTCACGCACCTTCCCCGCAATAACTGCCAAAAGAGAATCCCCCTCATCCTCACATGCCACGCCACCAACCTCTGGATCCAACGCATCATCCTCCAACACTTCCGCCATCTGCAATCCAACCTGTGAAGCCAAAGACATTTTTCTCTCCCCACCCTTATCTGCTTTCCGGAGGGACCACTCTCTCTGGGACTCCCTTGTCCACTCCACATTCCCCTCCAGCCCCACCACACCCGATGCTTTTCCCTGCAACTGCAGAAAGTGCTACACCTGCCCCTTCACCTCCCCCTCACAGCCATCCCAGGTCCCAAGAAGACTTTCCACATCAAGCAGATGTTCACCTGCACATCTGTTAATGTGGTATCCTGTATGCGCTGCTCCCTTTGTGGCCTGCTCTACATCAGGGAAACCAAGTGGAGGCTTGGGGACCGTTCTGCAGAACACCTCTGCTCGGTTCGCACGAAACAACTGCACCTTCCAGTCGCCAATGATTTCAAATCTCTCTCCTATTTGTCAGGCGATATGTCCACACTGGGCCTCTTGCAGTGCCACGACAATGCCACCTGAAGGTTGCAGGAACAGCAAGTCATATTCCACTTGGGAACCCTGCAGCCTAATGGTATCAATGCGGACTTCACAAGCTTCAAAGTCTCCCCTCCCCCTACCGCAACCCAAAACCAGCCCAACTTGTCCCTGCCTCCCTAACCTGTCCTCCCTCCCACCCATCCCCTCCTCCCACCTCAAGCCCCAACCCCATCCCCTACCTACTTACTTCATCCCGCACCTGTCCATCCTGTCTGGACTGACCTATCCCTTCCCTAACTCCCCACCTACACTCACCTTTACTGGCTCCATCCCCGCTTCTTTGACCTGTCTGTCTCCTCTCCACTTATCTTCTCCTCTATCCATCTTCTATCCGCCTCCCGCTCTCTCCCTATTAATTTCAGAGCCCCCTTCCTCTCTCCCATTTCTGAAGAAGGGTCTAGGCCTGAAACATCAGCATTCCTCCTCTCCTGATGCTGCTTAGCCTGCTGTGTTCATCCAGCTCTATACCTTGTTATCTCAGTCCCAGATCATGATGGTATGTGGCTTGGAGAGGAATTTACAGGCTGATAAGTCCTCATTCATCCACAGGCCTTTATCTCCCTGATGGTAGAGGGCATGAATTTGAAGGATCTGCCTAAATCGGCCTTGTGAGTTGGTGCAGTACATGTTGTAAATCGTGCTCATACCTGCCAGCGTGCATCATTGGTGGACGGCGTGAATGTTGAAGGTGTCAGATGGTGCACGAGTCAAATGAGCTGCTTTGTACTGGATGGTGTGGAGACCGTAGAATCGTAGAGCCTCTGTGTGGAGACTCTTCAGTGGAACTCACTAGTCCAGGCAATTAGAATGTATTTAATCACACTCCTGACTGTGCTTTGTGGTTTGTGGGCAGGGTGCAAGTAGCTAGGATGTGAATTACTCACAACAGAATTCCCAGCCTCTGGCCTGTTCCTATAGCAGTAGCATATATATTGCTGTCCCACTTCAGTTTCTAATCAATGGTGATTCCCAGTACATTGCAAGTGTGGGAAGGAGGGGTGGGGTTAGTGATGGTAATTCCATTGAATGTCAAGGTGTTAGGTGATTGGATTCTCTGTTGCTTGAGATATTTATTGCATGGCACTTTAGATGATGTGACTGCTATTTCCTAGCAGTAAACCCAAAACTGAATATTATTGATTTATTTGATTTGATATATATATATAGTCAAGTTACTCTTGTAGTCCAAAATGAATGAAAAGTGTTGTTTGATTTCATCTCTACTGACACCTTCGCCACGACGATTCCTTGCTGGACTTCACTAGTGCTGATGCCAACAATGGGTACTGCATTGATCCAAACTCGATACCGCTGCCACCATGGGTCTGCTTCGGGCCCACCTCACCAATGCAGCTGCTGCCGATACCGCAGGGTCTCATACTGGGCCTAAAATCACCTCCATCAATCTGTGTTGGACACGAGCGCCATCAACAACCGAAAACTGACTCCGCTGAGGGCAGACATGTGTCGGCACTAGGACCGCCCCGTCATTGCAGAAGGCAGCGGGAACCAAAACCCGCCTCCGATGCCGTCACCATGAGTCCGTCCTGCTGGGCCGACTGGAGTCCTCGTTGGGTTCACATGCTGCTGCTGCTGTTGTTGCTGCTGCAAACCAGCTCTTCACCAAGAGGTAATTAAAATGAAGTAGAAGAGAGAAAACAAAATAAATGAAAAGTAAAGCAAACAGAACGAATGCTGGAAATCTGAAACAAAAATCAGAAAATGTTGGAGGAGCTCAACAGGCCTGGCAGCATCTATGCAGAAAAAAAAGCAGAGGTAATGTTTCAAATCCAGTGACCCTTCATCAAAACTTGACTCTAGCTACCTCTGCCTTAAAAACATTTAAACTTTCAGATCCCACTGAGTTTTGAGGAAGGGAACTCCAAAGACTTCCTCTGAGAGAGAAAAAGATATTTCTTCATCAGTGTCTTAAATGGGCAAACCCTTACTTTGAAACTATAATTAATATAGACAGCTTGCTGGCAGCCAGGAAACGAAGAGTAGGAATAAACAGGTCATTTTCTGAATGGTAGTCAGTAACCAGTCTGATATATAATAGGTATCAGTGCTTACACCCAGCTATTCACAATATATGTTAATGATTTAGGTAATTATACCAATGGTATTATCTCCAAATTTACAGAAGACATGAAGCTGAGTGAGAGAGTAAGTTGTGAGAAAGATGCAGTGATGCAGAGCACATTTTGATGAAGTCAATGAGGGGGCAAATGCATGACAGTGGCAATGGCCTAGTGGTACTATCACTGGACTGTTTATCTAGAGACTAGGAAAATGCTCTGAAGACCTGGGTTCGAATCTCGCCACAGCAGATGGTGGAACTTGAATTCAATAAAAATATCTGAAATTAAGAATCTAATGATGACCATGAATCTATTGTTGATTATCAGGAAAAACCCACCTGGTTCCTAATGTTCTTTAGGGAAGGAAACTGCTATCCATCCTCGTTCTGGCCTACGTGTGACTCCAGACCCACAACAATGTGGTTGACTCTGAACTACCCTCTGGGCAATAAATGCTGCCAGTGATGTCTTCACTCCATTAATGAATAAAGGAAAAAAAAATAAAGTGTAATGTGGATAAACGTGGGGCTGTTCACTGTTATAAAAAAAAAGAGGCAGATTGTTATCTGAATGGTATTGGTTTGGGAAAGAGACTTGAATGTCCTTGCACACTGGTCACTGCAAGTAAGCATGTAGATACAATAAGCGGTATAGAAGTAAGATGGTATGTTGGCCTTCATAACAAGAGGATTTGAGTACAGGAGCAAGAATGTCTTGCAGCAATTGTACAGGCCCTTGGTGTGACCACATCTGAAGTACTGTATGCAGCTTCATTTTCCTTATCTGAGGTAGGATGCTTTGTTATGGAGGGGTGGCAAAAAAGGTTTACCAGACTGATTCCTGGAATGGTAGGACTCACAAATGAAGAATGTGGATCAAATTAGACCATGTTTGTTCCAGTTTAGAAGAATGAGAGGTGCCTCAGAGAAACCTATAGCATTCTAACAGGACTAGATCTGTAACACAGGTGAGTTCCCATCCAACTTTCCCAGACAGGAGATGGGAAATCCAACATCCAAAAACCTCTGCACAAAGCATCCATCAGTGGATGTGTCTTTTGCAGTTGGATCGATATTATCTGGTATCAATACTCATTCCCTAGACAGATCTCATAAACAAATGTTCAATGTAATTCTGGAAGGTTTCAGCTGCGACTGAAGCCTCTTCTGACTGAGTGAAAAGATATAGTTTTGATTGATTATAATCTAAATTTCAAAGCATGTTCTCTGAGTAAAGGCTGTCAAGTATCCAGCTCCTTCTATTTTTGAAGAGATAAGTAATATATTGGGTGAAGTCTGTGGATGTTATTGAAATGAATTTTCAGAAGACACTTGACAAATTCCCTCATAAGATACTGTTAACTAAAGTCAAACTGACAGAATTGAGGGCCAGTCATTGAGCAGCCAGAAATAAGGCATTGAAATAAAGGGCAAGAACTCAAATTGGCAGGAAATAACAAAGTGGTGTTCCACAAATATTTGTGTTGGCTGAGACCCTGATCATTTGTTATATTCATAAATGATTTAAATGCTGTGATATAGAGCCATATATTCAAATTAACAGAGGACAAAAAGAAAGGGCAGCATTAAAAGCATATGAACACAAAAATGTTAATCAGTTTAATGAATGGACAAAACTGTGGCAGCTGAATTTCAAGGTAAACTAGCCTGAAATCATTCACTTTAGACCTCATAATATATCAGAATACTTACTGAATTAAGATGGAAACAGTGGAGGTCCAAAAAACATTGAGAGGACCTGATAAGTAAATCATGAAAATGTCACAGACAGGTACAACAATAATCACAAAGATGAATGGAATGCTGACTTTTGTATCCAAAGGAATAGATTGCAAAGATTTAGAAGTCATGCTGCAGCTCTGTAAAAGCTGAAATACTATGGGCAGCACATCTAATGAAAATTAAAAATAATGTCAGAGGGTGTGCGACATTGATCTTTTATATTGACACCTTCAATACTGCTGTATTGGACTCACATTATGATGTAACATAATTCAAATACAGATTGAAAGAGTGAAGACAGAGTCACAAATAAGAGTTTACAGGTGGGGTAATTATGCAGGACTAAGAACGGAGTTGGCCAAAATGGACTGAATGGATTTGTACAGATTTAAACAGACTTGGGGATTAGTGTCCGAGGTGTGAAAAATCTGTTTGATTTCGGTGGTTGGCTAAATGAAAAGTGGGAAAAAAAAATCGCTTTTAACATTGCTAAAGAGGTCCTGGAGGTTGAGGATGCTTCCCAAATTTGCCAAGAAAGTTGAGGAAAACAGTGAAAGGATATACTTTTAGAATTAGCAAACAGACTAGAATTGGGTTTAACTAGGGACAAGAGGAAAGCTGAAATTGTCAAGGAATTAATTAATTAACATATACCAGAGAAATAGGAAACTGCAGGGAGCTAGAAAAAAAGGTTGCAAATAAGACATCTGGAGTTAGAGAATGAAAGGGAATTGAAACAATTTGATTTGCAGTTAAAATCAGAGGAAAATCAAAAACAACCGACAAGGATGAGGTGAGGTGTGACCCCTTCAAAGTAAGGTTTAGTGGTCCTTATCTGACTGAGCAGAAGTTGAGTGACTTTTTGGGACTGAGTGGATTCTGTCAGAGCTTACAAGGTGTAGAGCTGGATGAACACAGCAGGCCAAACAGCATCAGAGGAGCAGGAAGGCTGACGTTTCAGGCCTAGACCCTTCATCGAAATGGAGGAGGGGAAGGGGAATAAATAGGGAGAGAGGGGGAGGTGGATAGAAGATGGATAGAGGAGAAGATAGGTGGAGAGGAAACAGACAGTTCAAAGAGGCGGGGATGGAGCCAGTAAAGGTGAGTGTAGGTGGGGAGTTAAAGAGGAGATAGGCCAACCCACTCCTGACCACCAAACCATCATTTCCCAAAATATCCTCAACTTCATCACATCTGGTGACTTCCCACTTCATCGTTCCCCGACCCTGCACTGCCCGTATCTATCTCCTTCCCAAAATCCACAAACCCGCCTGCCCTGGTCGACCTATTGTTTCTGCCTGCTCCTGCCCCACCGAACTTATTTCCACCTATCCCGACTCCATTTTCTCCCCCTTGGTCCAGGAACTCCCTACCTAAGTCCATGACATCAACCACACTAGCGAGTTTTGAGAAGATTTGTAGCTCAGTTTGAGGTTCTGGATGTGAGTTTGCTCGCTGAGCTGGAAGGTTAGTTTTCAGACGTTTCATCACTTTTTTTATTTGAAAAAATATACTTTATTCATAGAATGTACAAAAAATAAAACATTTATACACCTACCCAGTCATGCAAGCCACTCCGGGTTACCCAGGGGGTACGTACACCAACTGAAGGAAAAAACAAAACAGAGAAAAAAAAACAAAGCAAAGAAACCGCCCCAGCAGTCGTCACCCCGCACAGTCCCAGTTGGCCCCCTGACCAGTTGGGAAAGGCGCCAGCTGGGCCCAGTTACCAGATAGGGTTCTTTTTCCTATTCTGGACGAGGGGTTTCATATGGTGGTCTTTCCCCACCACGCCTTGGCGGCGGCTGCCCCAAGCTTTAGCGCGTCCCTCAGCACGTAGTCCTGGACCTTGGAGTGCGCCAGTCTGCAACACTCGCTCGGGGTCAGTTCTTTCAGCTGGCAGACCAGCAAGTTGCGGGCAGACCAAATAGCGTCTTTCACCGCATTGATGCTCCTCCAGGCGCAGTTGATGTTGGTCTCGGTGTGCGTCCCCGGAAACAGCCCGTAGAGCACGGAGTCCCGCGTCACGGAGCTGCTCGGGACGAACCTCGACAAATCCCACTTCATCCACCTCCAGACCTCCTACACATAGGCACACTCCAGAAGGAGGTGATCGACAGTCTTGTCCCCCCCGCAGCCACCTCGAGGGCAGCGTGCGGTGGCGCAGAGATTCCAGGCATGCATAAAGGATCTCACTGGCAGAGCCCCTCTCACTGCCAGCCAAGCAATGTCCTTGTGCTTGTTTGAAAGTTCTGGCGATGAGGCATTCTGCCAAACGACTTCTTCAGTCTGCGTGGGGAACCACACGACGGGATCCACCCTCTCCTTTTCCCGAAGGGTCCTGAGGATACTACGTGCTGACCACTGCCTGACGGCCTTGTGGTCAAAGGTGTTCCCTGTCAAAAATTTCTCCACGAAGGACAGGTGGTACGGGACGGTCCAACTACTCGGAGCATTCCACGGCAACGAGGCCAGGCCCATCCTTCGCAACACCGGGGACAGGTAGAACCTCAGTAAGTAGTGACACTTGGTGTTTGCGTACTGAGGATCTACGCACAGCTTGATGCAGCCGCACACAAAGGTAGCTGTCAGGGCAAGGGTGGCGTTCGGTACGCCCTTTCCCCCATTTTCCAGGTCTTTGTACATGGTGTCCCTGCAGACCCGGTCCATCCTCGACCCCCAAATGAAGTGGAAGATGGCCCGGGTGACTGCAGCGGTGCAGGTCCAGGGAATAGGCCAGGCCTGCGCCACATACAACAGTACCGAAAGCCCCTCGCACCTGACAACCAGGTTCTTACCTGCGATGGAGAGGGACCGGAGCGTCCACCTGCCCAGCTTCTGCTTCAATTTGGTGATACGCTCCTCCCAAGTCTTAGTGCACGCCCCAGCTCCACCAAACCAAACACCCAACACCTTCAGGTAGTCTGTCCTGATGGTGAAGGGGATGAAGAAGCGGTCGTCCCAGTTCCCGAAGAACATGACCTCGCTCTTACCCCTATTGACTTTGGCACCCGAGGCCAGTTCAAACTGGCCGCAGATGTCCAATAGTCTACTCACCGACCGACAATCGGTGCAGAAGACGGCGACATCGTCCATGTACAGGGAGGTCTTGACCTGAAGGCCTCCGCTGCCTGGGATAGTCACGCCCTTCAGGCTCATGTCCTTCCTGTTGGAGGCGGTGAAGGGCTCCACACAGCACATGAACAAGGCAGGAGAGAGCGGGCAGCCCTGCCTGACTCCAGATCTAACAGGAAAACTGTCTGATTCCCACCCGTTGATATAGACTGCACTAATGATGTTGGCGTAGAGCAGCCGGTTCCAATTGCGGATGCCCTCCCCGAACCCCAATTTGGAGAGGACGTCCCTCATGTAAGCATGAGAGACCCTGTCGAAGGCCTTCTCCTGGTCCAGGCTGACGAGACAGGTGTCCACCCGCCTGTCCTGTACGTAGGCGATCGTATCCCTGATGAGCGCGAGGCTCTCAGCGATCTTCCTGCCCGGCACAGCACAGGTTTGGTCAGGGTGAATTACTGACTCCAGGACAGACCTGACCCGGTTGGCTATGACCTTGGCCAGGATTTTGTAGTACACGTTCAAAAGTGAAATGGGACGCCAATTCTTAATTTCTTCCCTCTCCCCCTTCCTCTTGTAAATGAGGGTGATGGTGCCCTTCCTCATGGACTTGCACATTTCCCCTGCCCGAAGCGCACTATCCTGCACCTCCAGCAGGTCCTGGCCGACCAGCGGAATACAGCTCGGAATACAGCTCGACCGGTAAGCCATCGCTTCCGGGAGTCCTATTCCTCTCCAAGGACTTGAGGGCTCTGGTCAGCTCGTCCAGGGATATCGTCGTGTCGTACACTCGGCCGTGTCACTTGCATTTCCCACAACTCATCCCTCACACCCCCTCCCCACAAAAACAACCAAAACAGAATCCCCCTCATCCTCACAGACCAGCCCACCAACCTCCGGATCCAACGCAACATCCTCCAACATTTCCGCCATCTGCAATCTGACCCCATCACCAAAGACATTTTTTCCTCCTACCCCTATCTGCTTTCCAGAGGGACCAGTCTCTCCGGGACTCCGTTGTCCGCTCCACATTCCCCTCCAGCCCCACCACACCCGGCACTTTTCCCTGCAACCACAGGAAGTGCTACACCTGCCCCTACACCTCTCCCCTCACCCCCATCCCAGTCCCCAAGAAGACTTTCCATATCAAGCAGATGTTCACCCGCACATCTGCTAATGTGGTATACTGCATCCGCCGTTCCCGTTGTGGCCTCCTGTACATCGGGAAAACCAAGCGGAGGCTTGGGGACCGCTTTGCAGAACACCTCCGCTCGGTTTGCAATGAACAACTGCACCTCCCAGTCATAAACCATTTCAACTTCCCATCCTATTCCTCAGACGACATTTCCATCCTGGGCCTCCTGCGGTGCCACAACAATGCCACCCAAAAGCTGCAGGAACAGCAACTCATATTCCGCTTGGAAACCCTGCAGCCCAATCATATCAATGAGGACTTCACAAGTTTCAAAATCTCCCCTCCCCCAACTGCACCCCAAAACCAGCCCAGCTCGTCCCCGCCTCCCTAACCTGTTCTTCCTCTCACCTATCCCCTCCTCCCACTTTAAGCCCCACCCCCATTTCCTACCTACTCACCTCATCTCACCCCCTTGTCCTGTCCGTCCTCCGTGGACTGACCTATCTCCTCCCTACCTCCCCACCCACATTCACCTTAACTGGCTCCATGCCGGCCTCTTTGACCTGTCTGTCTCCTCTCCACCTATCTTCTCCTCTATCCATCTTCTATCCGCCTCCCCCTCTCTCCCTATTTATTTCGGAATCCCCTTCCCCTCCCCCCTTTCTGAAGAAGGGTCTAGATCCGAAACATCAGCTTTCCTGCTCCTCTCATGCTGCTTGGCCTGCTGCGTTCATCCAGCTGTACGCCTTGTTATTTCAGGTTCTCCAGCATCTGCAGTTCCTACTATGTCTGAATTCTATCAGACATTTGCACCAAACTTTAGTAGCATGATGGCAGTGCTGACAGATTTGCTCAAGAAAAACAGAAAATTTTGATGGACAGTACAATGCCAGCTGGCATTTGAGAACTTAAAAGCTGTGTTAACCCCTGCACCAATTTTACCACACCACACTAAGTTGCTTGAAACCCTTTAAAGTTATTGTGAATGCCAGCACTGTCGAGGTTGGAGCTGTGTTGATGCAGGAAAATGATGGCGGAATTGAAAGCCAATAGATTATTTTTCAACAAAACTCAATATCCATCAGAAAAAACACTCCACCATTGAAAGAGAGTTATTGAATTTTGTACTGGCCTTAAAACATTTTAACGTTTGTGTACCTTTTTGTAGCTGAAGATGTACAGCAGTTGTGAAATTGAAACGTGTATCAATTGGCTGTATGATAAGAAATCACACACACACACACCACACACACACACACACACACACACACACACACACACACACACACACACACACACACACACACACACACACACAGAGATGGTACACAGTCACTCTCAATCCGGATCGCACATTTTTAGAAGTCTTAACATCATTATCATGTGATATATAGGACAGTAATCTAAAGTTACACCCTGTATACTAATTCTGCATACAAGTGAAAAACATTGGACCACACCGGTTCTGTCTTATCTACACATTTTCTTTTAAAGCCATGATAATGCAATTGCAATAACAAATTTATAACCACAACATGTACAATCTGTAAATCTGATGGTTTATTCTTTTATAAACTTAGAGATTTACACAAAGAAAAAAAAGTCTGTATGCAGCTGAAGATGTATAGCCAGTTCTGAAATTGCAACATATATCAATCGGTTGTGTGATTGGAAATCTTAGGCTTGCTTCGATGTTTTCACAACTAGCTGAAATCAATCACTTAATTTAAACTAAGCACTTAATGATTGGAAACCAATTGAATTTAAATCTGATATAAGGTGAGGATTTCTGAAAATTGCTGAGAGAACGAACCGCCATCTGAGAAATAAACATTTAGCTCTCACAAGAAATTGCTAAGCACTCTAAGAAAGCACCACCATCCATCCATAAAAGGTACTTCACCACTTCTCGATAAGAGTCCTCAGAGAAGACTTCACAGAGAAAATATCCCTGACTGCCGGATCAACAGAAGAAAAGCGTTTATAACTTGAGAACAGCAGAAGAAAGGCATGTAGACTTTGAGAGACGAAGTTTTAATTTATTTTCTTATTATTTGAGTTTATATAAGTGGGGCTTATGTTTATTGGAGCAGGATACCAATAGAATTTAGTTCATTTAGGGAATAGTTAGTAGTTAAGGGGGTTGGTTTGTTAGTAATTCTGTTAATTTGTTCAGTGTTAGTGTTAAATAAATAAATTGTTAGTTGTTACATATACAGTGAATATCAGGGATTTTCTTTCATTTAACCTCCCCTTCTCCATAACAGTTTAACAGATTAAGCAAGGTGAGGCGAACTTCTCTGGGTGTTTTGGGTTTAATTATTAGAAGGGATCCTCTACTCCTGCTGAAACAGATTGGGAGCTTGTGTTTGATTTTAATTATCAGAGGGTTCAATCTCCCCTTCCTAACATCATACTACAAAGTTAGTGCCATTCTGGAAGATTGGGAGAACTTGAAACGTCAGAAAACGATCACTGAAAACAAAATCGAAAGAGCTAAGGTGAACTATGAAAGGACACTAGCAGATAACATCAGCGACATCAAAAAGCTTCTGTAAATTTATCAAAAAGAGAATAGTAAAAGTAAATTTTGGCTTTTTAGAGGATAAAAATGGTGAGGTAATAATGGGAATCTGAGAAATGGCTGAGGCACTAAACCAATATTTTGTCTCTATTTTCACAGTCAAAGATAATAATTTCTTCCCAGGAACTGAAGTTATGACAGAGGGATGAAATTATTGTAATTAGGAAGAAGGAATGAAAGCAACTAAAGGGATAAAAGGCAAATAAGTCCACAGGGCCTGAGGGTCTGCATCCTAGGGTAATAAAGGAGGTGGCAAAATTTAGAGAATGCATCAGTTATGGTTTTCCAAACTTCCCTAGATTCTGGAACGATAGCAATGTATTGGAAACATGCTAACGTGACGCCCTTATTCAAAAAAGGACATAGGCAAAATGTGGAAAACTATAGACCAGTTAGTTTGACCTCCATGGTGGGAAGTTGCTGGAGTTAATCCATACAAGTTTTCTGCAAGCAAGCACAGAGTGCAACATAGCAGAGTTCGTGGATGATAATAAAATAGCTGGGAAAGCAGATTGAGGAGATAAAATGTTTACAGATGGATATTGAAAGGATAGGAGAATGGGCCAGAATCTGGCAGATGGAGTTTAATGATGATAAGTGCAAGGTTTTTGCCAGAAAAATAAAAAGGCAAATTAGCACTTAAATGGAAAGCAGATTGGAAGTGTATCAGAGCAGAGGGATCGGTGTGTCATTGTGCATGATTCACTAAAAATGGGCATGTAGGTGCAGTAAGGCAAACGGAACCTTGGCATTTATTGGAAAATGACTAGTCTATAAAAGTAAAGCTTTTGTGCTCCTAAGATGCTGCTTGGCCTGCTGTGTTCATCCAGCCCCACACTTTGTTATCTTGGATTCTTCAGCATCTGCAGTTCCCATTATCTCTATAAAAGTGAAGTTTTGTTACAATTATATAAGGTGTTGGTGAGACCGCATCTGGAATATTGTGTCTAGTCTTGGTCTCCTTTCTTGAGAAAGAGTGTCGTGGCACTGGAGTCAGTTCAGAGAAGGTTCACCAGATTGATTCCAGGGATGGAAGAGCGTTTGAATAGATTGGGTTTGTACTCGCTAGAATTCAGAAGAATGAGGGGGATCTGACTGAGGCATATAAAATGCTAAAAGAAATTGATAAGTTGGATGTTGAACAGATAGCCCCCCTTGTGGGGCTGTCTCGAACAAGAGATCACAGACAAAGAGTGAGAGGAGGTACGTTCAAAACTGAGATGAAGAGAAACTATTCTTCCCAACAGGTTTTGAATCTGTGGAAGTCACTGTCCCAGAGTGCATTGAAGGCAGAATCAATCAAAAGATTCAAGAAAGAAAAGATACATTTCTGATTGGGGTAGTCTGTTTGCAGGAAAAGGCACGACTGGCAAGTGGAGGCTTTCAAAAGTGAGATAATCAGAGGCATTATATTTCTGTTAGAGTAAAGGGTAAGGCTGGTAAAGTAGGGAACAATGGATGAATAAAGAGATTGAAGCTCTGGTCAACAATAAGAAGGCATTTGTTAGGTATAGACAATTGGGATGAAGTGAATCTGTTGAAGAGTATAAGGGGTGTGGGGACTTACTTGAGAGCGAAATCAAGAAGGCAAAAAGAAGATATAAGATTACCTTGGCACATAAGATTAAGGATAATCCAAAGAGATTCTACAAGTACATTAAGAGCAAAAGAGCTGGTGGGGAGAGGATAGGGCCCCTTAAAGGTCAACAAGATCATCTATGTGTGAAACCACAGGAGATGGGACAGATACTAAACAAATATTTTGCATCAAACTTTACTGTGGAGAAAGATATGGAGGCTAGTAAACTCAGCAAAATAAATATTGATTTCTTGAAAATAGTCCACGTGACAAAAGAAAAGTACTGGAGGTCTTAAAAAACATGAAGGCGGATAAATCTCTGGGACCTGATCAGATGTATCCCAGGATGTTGCAAGAAGTTTCAGAAGAAATTGTGGGACCCCTAGTAGAGATATTTGTATCATCTATAGCCACAGGTGCGGCGCCGGAGAACTGGAGGCTGACCAATATTGTGTTTTTATTTACAAAAAGCTATTTGGAGAAACCTGGGAACTATAGGCTGTTGGGACTGATATCAGTGATAGGTACGTTGTTGGAGGGGATTCTGAGAAACAGGTTTTACATGCATTTGGGGAGGTAGGAACTGATTGGGATTTTTTGCATGGCTTTATGCATGGGAAATCATGTCTCCCAAACTTGTTTGAGTTTTTTGAGGACGTAGCCGAAAAAATTGATGAGGGCAGAGCAATAGACATTATCTACATGGACTTTACTAAAGTCTTTGACAAGGTTCCACATGGTAGATTGATTAGTAAAGTTGGATCACATGGGACTCAGGGAGACCTCGTCAATTGGATACAAAATTGGCTTGACAGAGGGTGGTTGTGGAGGATTGATTTTTGTACTAGAGGCCTGTGAGCAGCAGTGTTCTGTGGGGATCGGTGCTGGATCCACTTCTGTTTGTCATTTCTATAAATGATTTGGATGAGGATTTAGAAGGCATGATCAGTAAGTTTGTGGACAACTCAAAAATTGTTAGTATCGTGGACTGTGAAGACAGTTATCTAAGATGACAAAGGGCTCTTGATCAATTGGGTTGATGGGTGGAGGAGTGACAGATGGATTTTAATTTGGATAAATGTGAGGTGTTGCATTTTGGTAAAGCAAACAAGGGCAGGACTTATAACAGTTAATGGCAGGGCCCTGGGTACTGTTGTCAAATAGAGACCTAGGGGCTCAGATACATAATTCTTTGAAAGTTGCATCACAGGTAAACAGGGTGGTTAAGAAGTCGGTTAGCACATTTGCCTTCATTGCTCATACCTTTGAAAATTAGAGGTGGGAAAACTGTACAGTTCTGGTCCCCCTGCTATAGGAAGGATATTATTAAATTAAAGAGAGTTCAGAAAAGATTTACCAAGACGTAGCTGAGACTGGACAATTTGTGTTATAAAGATAGGCTGGATAGGCTGGGACATTTTTCGATGGAGTGTAAGAGGTTGAGTGATGACCTTATAGAGGTTTATGAAATCATGCGGGACATAAATAAGGTGAAAAGCAAAAGCCTTTTCCCAAGGATGTGATTGTTCAAAGCTAGGGGACATTTTTTTTTAGGTGAGAAGAGAAAGGGACCTGAAGAATAACTTTTTCACACAGAGGGTGTTTCATATGTAGAATGAACTGCCGAAGGAAATGGTAGAGGCAGGTACAGTTGCAACATTTAAGAGAGTATGAAGGTAAGCTTGCAGGGAACATAAACACTGACGCCAAGAGTTTCTACAGGTATGTGAAGAGAAAGAGGTTGGTAAAGACAAATGTAGGTCCCCTACAGACAGAAATGGGGGAATGTATAATACGGGGCAAAAGAAATGGCTGAGGAACTGAATGCATACTTTGGCTCTGTCTTCACAAAACAGGACACAAATCAGATACCAGAAATGTTGGAAAATGCAAGATTCAGTGAGAGAGAAGAACTGAGTGAGGTCAATATAAGTAGAGTAATAGTGCTGGGAAAATTGTTGGGATTGTAGGCCAATATAACCACAGGGCCTGAAAATCTTCAACTTAGAGTACTGAAGGAAGTAGCTCTAGAAATAGTAAATGGTGGCCATCTTCTAGGATTCTGTAGACTCTGGAACTATTGCTGCAGATTGGAGAGTGGCTAATGTCATTCCAGTATCCAAAAAGAGAGGTAGAGAGAAAACAGGAAATCTTCAGCCAGTGAGCCTAACATTGGTAGTAGGGAAAGTTCGCAAATCCATTATTAGGGATTTTATCACAGAGTATTTAGAAAGCAGTGGCAGGATTAGACAGAGTCAGCATGAAGGGGAAATCTTGTGAAACAAGTCTGTTGGAAATATATGAAGTTGTAACTGGTCGAGTTGACAGGGGGTGCCAGTCGATGTAGTATATTTGGACTCTCAGAAAGAATTTGACAGAGTCCCACGTAAGAGATTAATGTGCAAGATTAAAGCATATGGGATTGGGGAAGTGTATTGAGATGGAAAGGAAACTGGTTGGCAGAGAAGAAACAAAGAGTAGGAATTAAAGGTCCTTTTCAAATTAGTGGGGTGCCACAGAGATCAGTGCTGGGATCCCAGGTATTCACAATATACATTAATGAATTGGATGACGGAACAAAATATAACATCTCCAAGTTTGCAAATGATACCAAGTTGGAGGAGAGGGGAAACAATTACAACGATGCAGAGATCCTTCAGCATGATCTTGACAGGTTAGATGAGTGGGCAAGTCAACAGCAGATGCAGTATAATTTGGATAAATGTAAGATTATTCACATCGGAAGCAAAAGCAAGAAGGCAGATTGCTACCTGAATGGCTGTGAAATAGGAGAGGGGAGTGTGCACTGGAATCTTGATGTCTTTGTGCAACAGTCGCTGAAAGTAAGCATGCAGGTGCAACATGCAGTAAAAAAGGCAAATGGTTTGCTGCTCTTCATTATGAGATGATGTGAGTACAGGATCGGGGATATACTGTTGCAGTTGTACAGGGCCTTGGTGAGACCACACCTGGAATATTGTGTGCAAGTTTGGTCTCCTTTTCTGAGGAAGAATGCTCTTGCTCTCAAGGTAGTGCAACAAAGGTTTACCAGGCTGATTCCAGGGAAGGCGGGATTGACGTATGAGGAGAGATTGACTAGGTTGGGATTGTTTTTGCTGGAGTTCAGATGAATGAGGGAGGATCTCATAGAGACTTATAAAGTTCTGACAGGACTGGGCAGGGAGGATCTGAGGAAGGGTCACCAGACCCAAAACATTAATTTTTTTTCTTCACAGATGCTGCCAGACCTCCTGAGCTTTTCCAGCAACTTTGTTTTTGTTCGTGATTTACAGCATCCACAGTTCTTTCAGTTTTTATCTGGATGTTTCCAATAGTGGGTTTGTCCAGAACTAGGGGTCACAGTATGAGGATTCAGGGTAGACAATTTAGGACAGAAATGAGGAGACATTTCTCACCCAGAGAGTGGCGAGCCTGCGGAATTCATTACCAGAGGAAGTAGTTGATGCCAAAACATTGAATGTATTCAAGAGGTGACTAGATATAGCACTTGGGGCAAACGTGATCAAAGGTTATGGGGAGAAAACAGGATTAGGCTATTGAGTTGGACGATCAGCCATGATCGCAAAGAATTGTGGACCAGACTTGAAGGGCTGAATGGCCTACTCCTGCTCCGATCTCCTATGCTTCTATGTAAGGCATGTGGACAGGTACATGAATAAGAAAGGCTTAGAAGGATATGGCCAAACACAGAGAAGTGGGACTACTTTAGTCTGGGAAACTTGGTCAGCATGAATGAGTTGGACTAATGGTTGATTCCTGTGCTGAATGACTCTATGAAAAGCAGGATAAAGAGCTAGAGGGATCAGGCAGAAGATTGAAGTAGTGACCAGGAAAACATCATCCATGGTCATGTTAAATGGCAGAGTGGACTCAAAGGGGTGAATTGTCTGCTTCCTCTCCTAACTTCCATGTTCCTATGTTGTTCGTTAGAACTGAGAGGAAATGGAATTTCATCAGCCAGAGGGTGGCGAATCTGTGGAACTCATTGCTGGAGAAGGCTGTGGAAGCCAAGTCATTGAATGCATTTTAGATGGAGATAGATAGGTTCTTGATTGATAAAGGACTAAGGGTTACTTAGGAGAAGGCAGCAGAATGGGGCTCAGAGACATACCAACCAAAATTGACTGCTGGAGCAGACTTGATGGGCTGAATGGCCTAATTCTGCTCCTAAATCTTATACCTGTAAAATATAACATTTTAAAACTTTGAAATATGTATAGATAGATAAATCTATAGCACATCTTTGGTTCCATAATGTGTTTTATTTTTGGGTAAAATTGTGTTTTTACAACAAACTGTACCAGCATAAAATGTAAAACTCAGAAGTAAATATTCAATGAATGAAACACTTTCTTAATAATTTTTATAAAAATAGTCAGCACACTCTATGTTTGCAGCTCCTGGCAGAGCCAATTGTGGTCACCGACTCTTATCTTGAACACCAGTCTACGAGTCATATAGGATTCATTCATTGACTGCGCCCTGGCCTGCAGATTGTATGTTCAACACCCTGTGTTCAGAGTAAATGTTAATGGTAAGAAAATTGAGAGCTCTGTCTGAAAGCATGCTCGTGAACTGTTCAGGGCAGTCATCAAGTTCACGTTTGGTCTCCCCAGTGTTGATGAAGCCACATTGGTGCATTGAATATAGACTAGATTACAATAAATTTAAGTAAATCACTGCTTCACTGAGAAGGAATGTTTTGGGACCATGGACAGTATGGGAAGAGGAGGCACATGGGTGGATGTTCAATGTCGTGCACTTGGATAGGAAAGTGCTTGTGCAGTTTTGGCCCCTTATCTGGACAAAGATGCTGTTCCTGAATAGGGAGTGCAGAAAAGGTTTATCAAATTAATTCTAAGGATAGCCGTACTTGGTTATAAGGACTGGCGTATAAGGAGAAACTGAAAAAGTTAGGATTGTATTCATTGGACTTTGGAAGAATTTGGGGCATCTCACAGAAACCTATAAAATTCTATAAGGGCTGGGCAGATTAGATGCAGGAAGGATGTTCCCAACAGTAGGGGAGTCCAGAAACAGGGGTTATAATTTAAACACTTTATGACTAAAATGAGGACATTTCTTAACTCGCAGAGTGGGGAGTGCGGGGAATTCATGCTCAAAGAAAATTGTTGAAGTCAAAACGTTAGGTGTTTTGACAACGGAGATCAATATTATTATTTTGGCTAAAGGGACTAGGAAATATGAGAGGGAAAGTGGGATTAGGGTGTTACGTTCCACGATCTGCTGTGAACATATTGAATACTGGAGCAGGCTACTCCAGCTACTATCTTCTGTGTTTTCATGTTTCAATATGGTTGAGATGTTGGGAATATTTGGAATAGGGAAACTGGGGCAATCGAGATCTTGTCTACCTAAAACGCCCCAATCAATGCTTATTGAGCCCAATAGCCTAATCCTGAACTCCTTGTTACTTTTAGAAAACTGTATTTGAATCACTTCTCATCTTTTGTGCCAATGCCTCATCAGAAGAGACATGGATTTTCGAAAGGCTCATTGTCTTATCTGATTTTGCACTGTTTGATTTTCTGCAGCTTGCACTCAATGTTAAAAACACAGGCAGAAGTATAAGACCATGAACGGCCCCAAATGTTATGACAAGAAACATGATTTTAAAAAATGTCCTAAATATGTAACTTGCTGCAGCAGCCAATACAATCACACCCAGTATGGTTGAAAGGGCTCCCTGGATGATGGGATATCCAAGGCTATATAATGCATCAACACTTCGCTCATTTGCACTTTCGCTGTCACTGGACACAAATGCATACGAAATATGAGCTGAGAAGTCCACAGAAAAACCAATACAAATGACCAGATTAATCATTGATATAGAATCTAAATTGACACTCCAAAAAGCCATAAAACCAGCAACACCCACTAAAACTGATGCAGTGGAAAGTGTTACCCATACAGAGCACATTAGGTTAGGTATTAAAAATAGCGCAACGATCAGCATTACACTAGCAGCGACAACTACATTCTGTATTGTGTTGGATACTATAACAAGATATTGATCAAAATAGATAAATGCAGGATGATACACCAACAGAGGGATTTCACATTCCTCTGCAAGCTTTCTTAATTCATTCAGCATGTTTTTCTCAGCAACTGAAGTATTTATATTAATGGTCTGAATGAAAAAGCGAGAAGCATTAATTTGTTGCTTACTTTCTGAAAACCTAATGTCTTGTTTAAATAAAGGAACAATTTGAAACAATGTAGATAAATTTCCCATGAATGCATTTTTCTCATGTATGTCCATTGACATCTTTTTAGATAGATCAATGTACACACGAAGCCAAGACTCTGACAACTCAGGATCGACATACGAGCTGTTTTCCAATCTGCCCATGCAAGTTTCAATTTCATCCTGAGCAGTGGAATCCCAATATTCCACGGGTTCAGTGACAGCAACCATAACACGTGGTCCATGTTTTGAGAAATAAGCACTTTGATCATCATAGAATTTAATCACATATGAACCATCAAAGGCAAGATTTCTCAGATCAATTCCCTCTTTGATATTTAAACAGCCATAAATACTGATGGACAAATAACCAATGTATAGGACAACCACAATTGCCTTGGCCCAAATGTTTGTAAGGCATGGACCGTAATATTTCTTAAAGAAGAAATAAATTGGATGTTCTATTTCTGTACCAGTCTCACTATCGTAAGCTCCCCCTACACAACACATTGCATAGCATTTAGATTCTTCTGATTCATGATCGCTTTCAACTTTTCTAAACGTCAGCCAATGCCTGTTACTGGCTTCTCTCCTCCCATTAAGTGCAAGAACAGCTCCAAAAAATGTAATGTTATAAATGAAGCAAAACAGAACTGTTGTGCCAGTGTAAACACAGAATGACTGCACAGAACGAAAAGGTGTCATAATGCCAATATAAAAGGCCAAAACATCAGTTAGAGTGGTGATTGTAACAGAGACAGCTGCTTCAGCATATGTGTCCGCAAGGCGATCTTCAACTTCATCTGTGACCTTGGTCTTTTGCCAGCTGGCAAGCATAACAAACATATCATCTACGCCAATACCTAGAGAAATGAGAGAAGGTGAATTAGTATACCATTGATTATCAGTCAATGACTGTAAATATAAGCGTTTAAAATTTAACATTCTCATCTGAATGGTGCATGATGAGAAATTAATGATTATCAAACTTCTTTTTTTGTTCCATAGAATGGTTGCATCATTTTCTAGTTTTAAAAAGACCTCCCTACTTTGATACTTCATCCCCTTTGAAGATAAGGTCAATTTTCCATTTGCCTTCCCTATTACCTGCTGAACATGTAAGCTATCATTTTGTAATTTTTTGTTATTCATTAACAGAGTGTGGGTGTTGCTGGCTAAAGCACCATTTATTGCCCATCCCTAATTGCCCAGAGGGCAGTTGAGAGTCATCCCCATTACTGTTGGTCTGAAGGCACATATAGGCTCAGGCCAGAAAAGGGTGGCAGCTTCCTTTCCTAGAGGATATTTGTGATCCAGATGGTTTATTCAACAACCAACAATGTGTTTCATCATTAGACCATCATTAGTTTCTTATTTCCATATTTTTGTCAAATTCACATTTCAAATTTACAATGGTGCCATTTGAACTCTGGTCCCCACTACATTACCTGGGTCTCCGGATTAATAGTCTCATGATAATACCACTAAGCCCTCGCACTCAATTTCTAAATTACATTTCAAAGGTTCAAAAGAAATTAAATCCAAATACTGCAAATAAATGCAGATAGTATTCCAGTGTCCCTAATGTGATTACACTTTCTACTTAGCTACAAGGCTAACCTGCAATGTTTTCAATGAATGCAGACATAATGCTACATTATAACTGTAGTCTGCTCCATATAGGAATGTGGTATAATAAGTTAGCTCAGTTAGCTGGGTGGGTGGTCAGTGACATCAATTGTGCAGGTTTAATTCCTGCATCAGCTGAAGTCACCATAAAGACCTTGTCTTCTCAACCTCACTCTTCTCCTGAAACCTGGCACACAGATTACACTCACCACCAGTTGTCTCTCTCTAATGAGAGAGCATACGTATGGTCCCCTAGGTTATGGTGACATTAACTTCATAGTTACAAGCTTCAATGGCATTTGCAAGCCTGCCTGATAACATCAAGTGAATATTGAGCAGGGACATAATGTAATATACTTTATTCCAGACTTGAGAACTTCAACAATTGATATCAACAGCCAGACTTATGTTCCTCTAAAGGATTATGAGGGACTTGTATGTCTATAACAGGAACACAGAAATGTAGCGTAGAGTGAAGGAATAGTTACAGCACAGAAGGAGACAATTTGGCCTATATATGCACTGGCTCTCAATAGAGTATCTCACAAGATCCAAATGCTGTTAGGAAGATAGTTCCAGGATTTTGACCCAGTGACAGTGAAGGAACAGTGATACAATTCCAAGTCAGGTTGGTGCCTGACTTGAGGGAAACTTACAGGTGACAATGATCCCACCTGCTATCCTTCTCTGTCTGCGTGCCGGAGGTTGCAGTTTTGAAAGGTGCAGTCAGCGTAACCTTGGTGAGTTACTGCACTGCACTTTGTGAATGGTACACACTGCTGCCACTGAGCATTGATGGTGAAGGGAGTGAGTGTTGAAAGATGTTCAAACTTCTGTTGTATCAGTAATCAGTAGTTCAAGACACTCCATACAATCAACTCAAGAATTCTTGGACAACATCAAGAACACTAAAATAGACAAAGAAGTAATGGTCTCGATCAATGTAACAGGATTGTTTACATCAATTGACAGAAACCTAGCCAAAGAAACCCTATCCAACCTACTAGACAAACACAACAGATAACAGAACAAGGAGAGATCAACAAACGCTGTATACTCAAGCTACTGGGCTTACGCCTAACAGCACATTTTACATTCAACGGCAAGATAACAGAGCAGATCAATGGGACTCCCATGGGCTCACCCATCTCCAGACTGATAGCTGAGGCAGTCATGCAAGGACTGGAACAGCCCTCCCACAGATCCAACCCAAGCACTGGATCAAATACACGGACGACACTTTTGTAATTATGAAAAGTACAGAAATTGCGAACACCCACCAACTCATCAACTCACAGGGATCACATTTACAAGACAGGAGGAAAACAACAACAAACTCCCATTCCTGTACATGACGGTGAAGAGAAAGAGGATGGAGACTTCACTACAAAAGTATACAGGAAATCCACACATATGTAAAAAAACATCTCCGAACTGACAGCCTGACTACTCAGACCATGAGGAATCATGACAGCACGCAAACCGGCAGCCGCACTAAGACAGCAACTGACTAGGGTTAAAGACCGAATACTTACCATGGACAGGACAAATGTGGTTCACAAGATACTACACAAAGACTGCACAAAACACTACATGGGACAAACAGGCAGACAACTAGCAACGCGCATCCACGACCACCAGCTAGCAAATAACACGACCAGATGTCCTCGGTTTCAATCACACAGATGAGAAAAGCCACACTTTCAGCAGGGACAACACTACTATCATTGGACAAGTCAAACAGAGGACAGCCAGGAAATTCTTGGAGGTTTGGCATTCATCTGCAGACTCCATCAGCAAACATATTGAATTAGACCCGCTATACCGACCATTACAACACACAGCCGGAACCGATACCTACCAGGAGCATCAAAAACCTGACCATATAAATTTGAACTGGCACAAGACAACTGCACTTTACAGGAGGCTCCACAGCACTCAGGGTGGCACCTAGTAAGGGGATGAAAGTAAGGGGATCTGTTATCAAACTTCCCAGCTCGGCGAACACACCAACATCTACAGCCAGCACCGGAGCTACAAATCTTCATTCAAACTCTGAATACAGTCAATGACTTGGCCTCCACAGCCTCCTGTGGCAATGAGTGCCACGATTTCACCACCCTCTGGCCAAAGAACATAGAACATTACTGCACAGTACAGGCCCTTCGGCCCTCGATGTTGTGCCGACCTGTTACACCGATCTCAAGCCCACCTAACCTACACTATTCCATGTACGTCCATATGCTTATCCAATGATGACTTAAATGTACTTAAAGTTGGCGAATTTACTACCGTTGCAGGCAAAGCGTTCCATTCCCTTAGTACTCTGTGAGTAAAGAAACTACCTCTGACATCTGTCCTATATCTTTCACCCCTCAATTTAAAGCTATGCCCCCTTGTGCTCACCATCACCATCCTAGGAAAAAGGCTCTCCCTATCCACCCTATCTAACCCTCTGATTATTTTATATGTTTCAATTAAGTCACCTCTCAACCTTCTTCTCTCGAATGAAAACAGCCTCAGGTCCCTCAGCCTTTCCTTGTAAGACCTTCCCTCCATACCAGGCAACATCCTAGTAAATCTCCTCTGCACCCTTTCCAACGCTTCCACATCCTTCTTATAATGCGGTGACCAGAACTGTACACAATACTCCGAGTGCGGCTGCACCAGAGTTTTGTACAGCTTCACCATAACCTCTTGGTTCCGGAACTCGATCCCTCTATTAATAAAAGCTGAAACACTGTATGCCTTCTTAACAGCCCTGTCAATCTGGGTGGCAACTTTCAAGGATCTGTGTACATGGACACCGAGATCTCTCTGCTCATCTACACTGCTAAGAATCTTACCATTAGCCCTGTACTTTGCCTTCTGGTTACTAGTACCAAAGTGCATCACCTCACACTTGTCTGCATTAAACTCCATTTGCCACCTCTCAGCCCAGCTCTGCAGCTTATCTATGTCTCTCTGCAACCTACAGCATCCTTCGTCACTATCCACAACTCCACCGACCTTCGTGTCGTCTGCAAATTTACTAACCCATCCTTCTATGCCTTCATCCAGGTCATTTATAAAAATGACAAACAGCAGTGGACCCAACACCAACCATTGCGGTACACCACTAGTAACTGCTCTCCAGGATGAACATTTCCCATCAACTACCACCCTCTGTCTTCTTTCAGCTAGCCAATTTCCAATCCAAACTGCTATATCTCCCATTCTATTCCTCTGCATTTTGTACAATAGCCTATTGTGGGGAACCTTATCGAACGCCTTGCTGAAATCCATATATACCACATCAACCGGTTTACTCTCATCTACCTGTTTGGTCACCTTCTCAAAGAACTCAATGAGGTTTGTGAGGCACGACCTTCACTTCACAAAACCGTGCTGACTAACCCTAATCAATTTATTCTTTTCTAGATGATTATAAATCCTATCCCTTATAACCTTTTCCAACACTTTACCAACAACTGAGGTAAGGCTCACTGGTCTGTAATTACCAGGGTTGTCTCTATTACCCTTCTTGAACAGGGGAACCACATTTGCTATCCTCCAGTCATCTGGCACTATTCCTGTAGACAATGACGAGTTAAAGATCAATGCCAAAGGCTCGGCAATCTCCTCCTTGGCTTCCCATGATCCGAGGATAAATCCCATCCGGTCCAGGGCATTTATCTATCTTCACCTTCTGAAGGATTTCTAACACCTCTTCCGTGTGAACCTCAATCCCAACTAGTCTAGTAGCCTGTATCTCAGTATTCTCCTCGACAACATTGTCGTTTTCTAGAGTGAATACTGTTGAAAAATATTCATTCAGCGCTTCCCCTATCTCATCTGACTCCACACACAACTTACCACTACTATCCTTGATTGGGCCTAATCTTACTTTCGTCATTCTTTTATTCCTTAAATACCTATAGAAAGCCTTAGGGTTTACCCTGATCCTATCCGCCAACAACTTCTCGTGTCTCCTCCTGGCTCTTCTGAGCTCTCTCTTTAGGAAATTCCTTCTCATCTCAATTCTAAATGATGGACCCTTCACTTAAAAGTTCTGCCCTCTAATCCTAGTCTCATTTACTAGTGGAAGCATTCTCTCCATGTCTATTCTATCCGGGCTTCCTGGTATCCTGTAAGTTTGAATCAGAATCCCCTCATCCTTCCAAACTCCGTTCAGTACAGATCCAGATTCCCCAACTGGTCCGTATGCCCGTTCAGTCCTGAGATTATTCTTGTAAACCTCCTCTGGAGCTCCTCCAATGCCAGCACATCGTTCCTTAGATATGGGATACAAAACAGCCCACAATATTCCAAATGCAGTCTGAGCAGAGCCTTGTACAACCTCAGCAGTGCATCTCTGCTCTTGTATTCTAGCCCTCTTGAAATAAATACTGACATTGCATTTGTCTTCCTAACTGCCAAACGAAACTGCATTTTAACAGTGGGAACACAGGGAAGAAATGTGGCATCCCAAGCAGAGATATTTGTATCATTGACAGCCTTGGGTGAGGTGCCAGAAGACAGGAAAGTGGCTAATGTTGTGCCATTATTCAAAAAAGGCTGCATGGGAAAGCCAGAGAACTACAGATTGGTGAGCCTGGCATCGGTGGTAATTTCTGTTTCTGTTTCTGTGTCTGGTTTCCAGTATCCACTAGTTCTTTTATTTTTTTGTTTAGTGTTTATCACACTCCCACCTGTCTTCCAGGTATGCCCACCTTGAAGAAGTTGTGCTCCTCTCTCAGATACGATTTCTGTTCCAATCTCTTGTTCGCCATCATTAAATTCATTGTTACTCCTGCTGTTTGACGAGGTATTTGCTAAAACTCCTTTCCACAGCCACATCACATTTGTCAGTGACTGCCTCTGGCTCAGACTCACTCCACGTGGATTGCAACTCAAGTTTCATCCCTTATGTTTCCAATCCATTCAGGATCACAGGTATCTCCGAGATGTCCAACATTCCACAGACAGCTGTTCTTGCTGCATCCTGAGATCCACACTCAGTGCCATGCAAAGTCATAAGAACACTCTCAACCTCTCTGTCCAACAGCATCGCATCATGCTGGCTCAGGGCTACACCATTCCCCTGTTCCAATTCATCCTGTGGCTCATTTGCTATGAGCCACAGGATGAATTGGAGGAGCAGGAAAGCTGACATTTTGGGTCTGGACCCTGATGCTGCTTGGCCTGCTGTGTTCACCCTGCTCTATACCTTTGTTATTGTACATAAATTAGGCCTGTTTTCTCTAGAATTTAGAAGCTTGAAGGATGATCTGCTTTAAGTCTTCAAAATGTTGGAAAATACAAAGGAGATAAACTTTTCCCACTGGTTGAAAATTCTGGAATGAGGCGCCCAGTTGTGAGAATTAGAGTGAGACCATTCAGGAAAGATGTCAGGAAGCACTGCTATACACAAAGGATAGATCTTTGGAATGTTCTTCCACAAATGGCAGTTATTAAGTTTTAAATCTGAGATATATAAAATTTTCAAAGGTATTAAGGCATATGGGGCAAAGGAATGCCTTTGGAGTTAAGTAACATAGTGGCAAAACATAATGGCTGAATAGTCTACTTCTGTGTTCATATATTTCAATGGTCCTACATAAATGCATTTGAAATTTGATCAGACTTGTACTTTTAAAATAAATATTACTCACCGAGAATCAGAAAAGGTGCATTGGCGGTATTAATGGCAAATTTCATCCCACAGTATAACAGCAGTCCAAACCCTGACAGTACAGCTAATCCAGCTGATATAACACCAAGGGCAGCAACCCAGAACTTATTCCTCACACAGTCCAACCTTTAAAATAAATTTGATAATCTTCTATAACACAACTGATTTTTTCTGTGATGTATTCTGTGAAAACATGTTATAAATAATAATGAAAAAATGAATTTTACCTCACACAAGATAGGATGGAAAAGAATATTGAAAGAAAATATGTGACAGAGAACAAAGGAATAATTTTCTTCGGAGTTTCTTCAAATTCTTCTTGTCTTGTTACTGATGTGAAATAGGAAACCTGTAATTCAGGAACAGAGGCGAGTAATGATCAGAAACACTGTCATATTACTTTCAGAAAGCAACATCCTGAGCAGCTGTGGTATGAGGAAACAGGTGGAAGCTGGAGCAATCCATGGTAACCACATCTGTAACAAATATTGGTTGCTCAAGGATATTGGCTCAGAGCTAATGTGCTTGAGTCCGAGCTGCAGACACTACGACACATGGGAGTGGGAGAGAAAACCTGGACACTGTTACAGGAGGCAATCATAACTGCTTAGATTAATTACATCAGATTTGCTGCATGGTCAGGGACAGTGGGGTGCCACTGTGGATGAGGTGGCTACACAGATTCACAATTTAGCTTTGGAGGAGCCATAGCCAGTGCCTTTCACCAATCGATACGTGGCCCTTGCTCCCAGTGTGCTCAAAAGCCACAGGCTGCAGGGAGAATGAGTAAATTAACCAGAGTACTGTGGTTAAGAGCATTGTTCAGGTCAGGAAAGAAAAAAGAAATTTAGTAGTAATAATGCACTACATAGTTTGGGGTATAATAACATTTTCTGCAGGAAAGACGGAGTGGCCAAAAGGCTGTATTACCTACCTGTACTGCCATGTTAAGGACATCCCTTGGGTTGGGAAGCAACTTGAAATGAAACGGGAAGGATGCAGTCATTGTGGTTGCTGTAAACATTAACAACAAAGGTAGGGCATGGAAAAAGGTTCGGCTGAGGGATTACAAGCAGCTTGGGATCTAAATTGAAAAGAAGCGTATAAAGGTACCAATCTCAGGATTATTTGCATGGATTAAATAAGATTCGAGTGGTTAACGTGCGGCTCAGAGATTAGTGTGGTATATGTGAGTTCTGATTCATGGGGAGCTGGCCCCAGTACTGGGATAGACAGAGCTTCATTTGAATGATGCTGGGATCAGTGTTCTAGGGAATTACGCAACTAGGGTTGTAGGGATGTTTTTAAATAATTAGAGTTGGAGAGGGTTCAATTGAAGGAAGTTTTTAAAAAATCAAAACGATAAAAGAGCAGAGTTGCAGGGTAGTGAAGAGCAGAACAATAATCAGAGTGACAGGAACCGTCAGAAAATATATGCAGAAATTAGAAAATGAATAAGTAATAACAAGTTAAAACTTAAGGCTTTATATTGTGTTCAAGCACCAAGTTCTTTGAAAGTGGCCTCATGCCAAGACATGGTGGTGAGGAAGGTGTTTGGCACACTTGCCCCCATTGGTCAGAGCTTTGAATAGGGTAGTCAGGATGTCGTGTTAACGAGATAACAAAGTGTATGTAGAGCTGGATGAATACAGCAGGCCAAGCAGCATCTTAGGAGCAAAAAAGCTGACGGTTTGGGCCTAGGCCACTTTCAAAGAACTTGGTGCTTGAACACAATATAGAGCCTTAAGTTTTAACTTGTTATTACTTATTCAGTTTCTAATTTCTGCATATATTTTCTGATTGTTCCTGTCACTCTGATTATTGTTCTGCTCTTCACTACCCTGCAACTCTGCTCTTTTATCCAAGATAATAAAATGTGAGGCTGGATGAACACAGCAGGCCCAGCAGCATCTCAGGAGAACAAAAGCTGACGTTTTGGGCCTAGACCCTTCATCTAGGCCCGAAACATCAGCTTTTGTGCTCCTGAGATGCTGCTGGGCCTGCTGTGTTCATCCAGCCTCACATTTTATTATCTTGGATTCTCCAGCATCTGCAGTTCCCGTTATCACTCTGCTATTTTATCGTTCTGATTTTTTAAAAACTTCCTTCAATTGAACCCTCTCCAACTCTAATTATTTAAAAACATCTCTTGTGGCTGGACCAGGACATTGGTGAGGCCACTTTTGGAATACTGCATACAGTTCTGCTCACCCTGCTATAGGAAGGATGTTATTAAATTCGAACAGGTGCAGCAAACATTTACAAGGATGTAAGGTTTGAGTTATAATGAGAGGCTGAATGAGTTGGGGGTCTTTTTCCCTGGAGCGTAGGAAGCTTAGGAGTGATCTTATAGAGGTTTATAAAATCATGTCAGACATAGATAAGGTGAATAGCCAAGGTCTTTTTCCCAGGGTAGAGAGTTCCAAAATTAGAAGGCATAGGTTTAAAATGAGAGGGAAAGATTTGAAAAGGATCTGAAGGGAAAATTTTTCAAACAGAGAGTGGTGGATATATGGAACAAACAGCAAGAGGAAGTGGTCGAGGTGGGTACAATTACAACATTTAACAAACATTTAGACAGGTACATCAATCAGAAAGTTTTAGAGGGACATGTGCCAACTGCAGGCAAATATGACTTCAGTTTAATGAACCTGGTCAGCATTAACAAAAGGGTCTGTTTCTGTGCTGTATGACTCTATGGCTCTATCACTGACGCAGGTGGGACCTGAAACTAGGGCTCCTCACTCAGAGATAGGACACTACCATAGAGCCACAGGAACGAGGTAGATATTTTAATCAACCTGCTCAGATGTGTTATAAAACAGCTCCACTTTATTACACATTTCTTTGGCAGGTGGGACATAATCCCAGACCTCCTGGCTCAAACACAGGGGCACTACCTCTGTGACCAGAACCCCTCAGGTACCATTTGGTTGATATTTTTCGGATGTATTATGACAGACCTCTGGAACAGCTGGGACTTGACCTCAAGGCCTCCTGGCTCAGTGGTAGAAATACTATCCTCTTGTCATAAGAGTTCAAGAACTCTTTACATGAACTCATTTTTTATCAACCTGCTCAAAATATTTTTCACCGTACTGTTGTGTCATGACAGTTCTGCAGCAGATCAGATTTGAACTGAAGCTTTATGGCACAGACATAGAGACACGACCACTTTGCCAGAAGAGCACTCACAGCTCTTTGTTTGAATTAGTCTTCTAAGTAATCTGTTCAGAAATGTTGTTATAGAACTCTCAGGCAGATGCAACTCAGGTGAGTGGCCTCCTTGCTCAAAGACAGGGACATTGCCATTGCACCACCCCTGCCTTTAAGGCTCTTTATTTCAATGTAAACCGCACTCATTAGAATCAGGTAAAACTAATCCTTCCAGCTGGATGACAGGGCAGATGTCTTCCAGATTGCTTGTGCGGCTAACTCTGTGAAAGGCTTAAGATGAGGTTAAGAAGGGCAAGGAGTGAGAGCTTACTATAGTCACTGATACAGAGTGAAATTTGTATCTTTAATAAGGGCCATCGTAATGTTATAATATGGGAGAGAAAAAGGATGTTGGAGATAAGGATATTTACCAAATAGAGAGGTCAAGGGATTTCTTTTCGATGAAGGTGGTGATGATGACAGAGCTGAAGAGGAGGGAGATAGTATTTGCCAGAAGGAATTAGTTAGCAATATTAATTATCATTGGGACCACAGGTTCATTATTTGTTGGTAGAAATATGATGAGGGTCTCATTGCCAAGAGACAGCATGAGGAGAACTAAATTTGCAAATTTAGTGTTGAGTGTGGGGGAATGTTTGAACTAATAGGCTAGGTGAAAAGGGGTGAAGAAGTGACACAGCTAACTGAATAGAGTGATTGCAGTTTAGTGATTAAGAAGTCAATGAGCTGCTTTTAGAATGAAGGCGGTATGGGAAATATGATTAAGCAGTTGGTGAGGAGTAGAAATGATAAACTGGGGATTCATTTTGCATTTAACACCGAATCTGCAACTGTAAGCAATTTTTACAGATAAAAACACCCTACTGGATCATGTGGTCCAGGCAGATCTGATAAATGACAAATGGTTAAGCCAAATGTTTACCATAAATATTCACCCGCATCCCTTGAAGTTAAGGGATTGGAGATTACCAGCAGTTTCAGCTTTTTTTCAATTCTGAAGAAGACTCAAAATGTTAAATCTGTTACTTGCGCCACAAATACTGTCAAATCAGCCAACTTTCTCAGACACAAGATTTTTATTTCAGATTTGCATCTTCAGCAGTATTTTGGGTTATATTTGAGATAGCTGTAGTACCAGGGTGAGATACAGTAATGGTTTCAATGGGAACAATAGTATCAACATTGGAGATAAACTCATATTCACAGGAAGCTCACCAATCAGGGAAATCCAATAGCTAAGAACTTGCCTCCAGAAGTGCCTTCAGTGGTCCTTCAAAGGTGCAATGAATGGGCCTTCATAAGTCTCTAAACAATGAATGGCGTGAACCTGAAACCTTTCTCAGTTTTAGACTTCTCATACTCCTTTTCAATTCCCTCCAGGATCTTTTGATTCTCTGTCTCTGTAACATCCTTCAGCCTGACGACTCAAACATCAGCACTGTTCCAATTCTGGCTTCTTCAGCATCCCGGAATTAAATTGCACCTGCTTTGTACGCAGTATTTTCAGGTGTCTAGGCTCCAAGCTATGGATTTCCCTTCCTAAACCTCAGTACCTCATTCCCCATCATTACACTCATCAGAATTTGTCATTGTTAACAGAGATAGCAGGAACTGCCGAAGCTGAACAATCTGAGATAACAAGGTGTCGAGCTGGATGAACACAGCAGGCCAAACAGCATCAGAGAAGCAGGAAAACTGATATTTTGGGTCTGACCCCTTCTTCAGAAATCCATTTCTGAAGAAGGGTCCAAACCTGAAATACCAGCTTTCCTGCTCCTCTGGTGCTGCTTGGCCTGCTGTGTTCATCCAGCTCGACACCTGGTTATCTCAGAATTTATCATTGATTGAGTTCCTGCTCGGCCCTCTAATTGTTCCTCATCTTCATTTTTGCCTGATTATGGTTCTGTGATGCTCCTGGGACAGCTGACTATATTAAATAAATGCAAGTTACTATTGTTGTATTTCCCATAATCTTTCGTATGATACAAACTGATAACACGCTGGGTCATGGCTGCGGTCCACCACATGGACTGCGAACTGACTAACTTCACAAATAGACACGCATGAAAAACTCACCATAATACTCCTCTGATTTTTCAATTTGTTTGGAAATTCTTGAAGGAAATTCTTGAGCCACAACAAACTGAGATTTTTTATGTCATCGTTGTCTTCTTGCAAATAATAATCCAGTTTAATCGCCTTTGCTTTTTTAATATAATTTCCATCTAGGTCGACACCTCCAACAGCCAAACCAATAAAAGTCTGATTCATTGTAGGGTAAGAAATCCTTGTGTTGGCTTCTAGACTGTGATTTATAATATTTAAAATTTCATTTCCAAAACACGAGTTTGCCATCCGTGTACAAAGAGAAGAATAGCTGTATGTGATACCTTGTCTATTGTTGATGCTGAGCTGCTTTACATCGTCATCAAGTGATAAAATCTCTTTAAATGCAGCCGTTGTCAAGATATTGTCACCTTTCGATACAGCAATGAAAGAAGCAAACGTCCCCTCTGTGTAAAGCCTCTGACCGGAGAAGGTTTCTGAATCAGTGGTTGGAAAATGTTTTTTAATAAATTCTCTCTCAGTTTTTGCTGGTCCATGTATGGGTGTGAATTGCTCCTCGATGTCGTTGCTTTCATTTGTCGGTAAAGAAGAAAAGCCCGAACCCAGAACAGCAGAAAGTATCAGAGGAAACGTGAGAAAGTACCAGGCATAATTACTCACGAGGATTCCAAGTTTACTGAAAGCCCGGCGGAGAGGCCATTCGACGCAATCTGTCTGGCACCGAGGCATGTTAAGAGTTACAGCGGTGAAACAAAATCTCAGTTTAGAAGAACAAAACGGAGATATTCTTGAGACCAGCTGGATGCCGCCACTTCACTGAGCTGTTGAAGTGAGATCACACAATAAGAACTGTTATGGGTTCTTTTGTGTCCGTTTGCTACGTAACAATTAATGCGGATCGTTTTCCATCGGTGGCGTGGAGATGATTCTGTTCAAATTGTCAGATCTTCTTTTCAGCCAGATTTCTTCAGTAAATAAACAAGTCTGTTACATGATGCGGAGGTGCCTCTGTGACTCTGGAATGGCCAAAGTGAAAAATCACACTACACCAGGTTATAATCCATCAGCTTTATTTGAAATCACAAGCTGCTACTGGAATCATTCATACATTCCTGCGTTGTAGAAATTGCAGTAGCAGGATATGGAGAATAGTCCCTCTTCAGTGACTATATTGGCGCCATCCGCTATACTAATTAGATTAGACTAGATTCCCTGCAGTGTGGAAACAGGCCCTTCGGCCCAGCAAGTCCACACCACCCCTTGGAGCATCCCACCCAGACCCAACCCACTATAACCCACACACCCCTGAACACTATGGGCAATTTAGCATAGCCAATCCACCTAGCCTGCACATATTTGGACTGTGGGAGGAAACTGGAGCACCAGGATGAAACCCACACAAACACAGGGAGAATGTGCAAACACCGTTACCGGAGGCTGGAATCGAAACTGGGTCCCTGGCGTTGTGAGGCTGCAGTGCTAACCACTGAGCCACCGTACCAAGATAATAAAGTGTGAAGCTGGATGAACACAGCAGGCCAAGCAACATCTCAGGAGCACAAAAGCTGACGTTTCGGGCCTAAATCTCTGATGAAGGGCCTAGGCCCGAAACATCAGCTTTTGTGCTCCTGAGATGCTGCTTGGCCTGCTGTGTTCATCCAGCTTCACACTTTATTATCTTGGATTCTCCAGCATCTGCAGTTCCCATTATCTCTGAGCCACCGTACCACCCTAGATTACCTGTATCCGTACTGCCTCATCCTCCTGCAAGGAGCTGGAGCAGTTCATCAACTTCATAACACCTACCATCCTGCCCTCAAGTTCACCTGGACCACTTCTGACACCAAGCTCCCTTCTATCTCCAGAAACCGACTCACCACTGACACTCATTTCAAACCCACCAACTCCCACAACTACCTTGACTACACCTCCTCTCAACCACCCTCCTGCAAAAATGCTATCCCGTACTCACAATTCCTCCACCTCCTCCGCATCTACTCCCAGGATGAGGCATTCTAACCTCCTACTTTAGTGACCATAATTTCCCATCCTCTGTAATTAAGGATGCCCTCAAATCCCCCTCCCACCAACTACAATAAGAATAGAGACCCCTTGTATTCACGTACCACCCCCACCATCCTCCGACATTTCTGCTACCTACAGCCAGACCCCACCACCAGAAAGATATTTCCCTCCCCACCCCTGTTCGCTTTCCGCAGAGATCATTCACTCCACGACTCCTTCGTCCGAACCACACTCCCCACAACTTCTCCACCATCCCCAGTACCTTTCCCTGCAACCACAGGAGGTGCAACACCTGCTCCTACACCACCCCTCTCACCTCCATCCCAGGCCCCAAACAATCTTTCCTGATGCAGCAGAGATTTACTTGTGCCTCATGCAACCTGATTTATTGCACCTGTTGCCCCCAATGTGGTCTCCTCTATATTTGGAAGGCCAAAGGCAGACTTGGGGATCAGTTTGTGGAGTATCTGTGCTCTGCACACACTGACTAATCCAACCTTCCAGTTGTTGTCCATTTTAATTCCCCTCCCACTTGCCTGATGACATGTCCATCCTTGGCCTCCTCTGCTGTCAGTGACATCTAATGTAAACTGGAGGAACAACACCTGATGTTTTGCTTTGGGAGCTTACAGCCCAAGGGCCTGAATATTAACTTCACCAGTTTCTAAATCCCGCCACCCCTAGCCTTATCCCATGTCCTGCCTCCCTGACTTGTCCATTTTCCTATCCACTCCACCATTCCCACTGACCAATCACTATAATCCATTATCTCCAAGCACCTATCACTATCCCACCCACCTTTCCCCAAGCCCCAGCTCTTCCCTCCTTTTATGTCTGGGCTCCTTAATGCTGATGAAGGGTTTCAGCCCAAAACGTCGACTTTCCTGTTCCTCCAATACTGTCTGACCTGCTGTCTTTGTTCAGCTCCACGTTTATTGACTCTAGATTCCAGCATCTACAGTTCTTACTATCTCCAAGATGCAAATTCCAGAATCTGTTTCAAGTCACTGCCCTGAGGTAATTAGTTTCATCAGTGACTGTCTAACTTTCCAAACTTCAAACAGGCAGAGCAGTAGGAATATACAAAAAGGTGGCATCTCACGTCAGACACTGAATTGTAGGTGTGAGGCCTTGTTCGGAATCTGTCTCAGAGTTTTAACCTGGAATCAAGCTGGTTTTAAGGCAAAAGCAGGAATTTATAAATACCACACTAACTGACTGTGATTACAAATTGTACAGATTGTACAGTTTTGGATTACTTGTTACAATCACTCACACACACACACACACACACACACACACACACTCAAGCATGCATGCACACACACTTTCTGCCTCACACACACAGACGCAAACATATGGAGGGATTCATTTCATACATTGTATTTTGTTCAAAAAACACACAATTTGTAGTCCCATTCAGTCAATGTGGCATTTTATAAATTCCCACTTTCAAAATAAAACCAGTCTGATACTTCTGCAATTTCTAGAATGCAGGAATGTATGAATGATTAAAGATTTAAAAGGAGGAGGTCAGTCAGTTATTTTAGGTTTGTTCGCTCCACTCGCGCCATCTCTTCATCTCTCTGCCTCTAAACTCTGCGTCTGTGTGCTGTCCTCTCACTGCACCTGACAAAGGGGCTGCGGTCCAAAAGCTTGTGATTTCAAATAAACCTGTTGGACTGTAACTTGGTGTCATGTGAAGTCTGTTCCATTTTACTGACGTATGAAACATCAGGGGGAGGATTAGGTCATCCTATCCAGGAATCAAAGATTGAGCAAGTAAACTGTGTTAGGATAAGGCTGCAGGATTTGAGAGACATAGAACATAGAACATAGTACAGCACAGAACAGGCCCTTCAGCCCACAATGTTGTGCCAACCATTGATCCTCATGTACGCACCCTCAAATTTCTGTGACCATATGCATGTCCAGCAGTCTCTTAAATGTCCCCAATGACCTTGCTTCCACAACTGCTGCTGGCAACGCATTCCATGCTCTCACAACTCCCTGTGTAAAGAACCCGCCTCTGATATCCCCTCTATACTTTCCTCCAACCAGCTTAAAACTATGACCCCACGTGTTAGCCTTTTCTGCCCTAGGAAATAGTCTCTGGCTATCAACTCTATCTATGCCTCTCATTATCTTGTATACCTCAATTAGGTCCCCTCTCCTCCTCCTTTTCTCCAATGAAAAAAGTCCGAGCTCAGTCAACCTCTCTTCATAAGATAAGCCCTCCAGTCCAGGCAGCATCCTGGTAAACCTCCTCTGAACCCTTTCCAAAGCATTCACATTTTTCCTATAATAGGGCGACCAGAACTAGACGCAGTATTCCAAGTGCAGTCTAACCAAAGTTTTATAGAGCTGCAACAAGATCTCACGACTCTTAAACTCAATCCCCCAGTTAATGAAAGACAAAACACATATGCTTTCTTAACAACCCTGTCCACTTGTGTGGCCATTTTACAGGATCTATGTATCTGCACGCCAAGATCCCTCTGTTCCTCCACACTGCCAAGAATCCTATCCTTAATCCTGTACTCAGCTTTCAAATTCGACCTTCCAAAATGCATCACCTCGCATTTATCCAGGTTGAACTCCATCTGCCACCTCTCAGCCCACAGACATAGAACATAGAAAAATACAGGACAGTACAGGCCCTTCGGCCCACGATGTTGTGCCATGGAATAATCCTAATCCAAAAATAAAATAACCTAACCTACATTCCCCTCAATTCACTGCTGTCCATGTGCATGTCCAGCAGTCGCTTAAATGTCACTAATGACTCCGCTTCTACGACTAACAAAAATTGTGGCAGTGAGCCTTTTGGACCTCAGCTTTTCTGTGGTGATTTGAGCCAACCTAGTATCTTACCTAATATCCTTCTCCAGTCCTACAACTCTCTCTGACCTCCCAAACATTCCCAGTTTGAATTGTTCTATCCTTGGCCCCCAAACCTTCAGCTACGGCACCCTAAGTTTTAGGCCTTGCCAAGGACAGGGTCAAAAATACCATTGCTGACAGAATTCCAGGTTGTGACCCAACAGTTCTACAGTCCCAGTTCATGATGTTGTGTGGCTTGGAGGGGAACCTACAGTTATATATGTCCTTGTTTATTCACAGCCCTGATCCGCTTTGGTGGCAGAGGTTATGAATTGGAAGGGTCTGCCTAGAGAGGCTTGGTCAGTTCTTGCAGTATATGAGTTCTGAAGGAAAAAGCTCAGGAGATTGTGGAAGCATTGGCATCTTTCAGGAAACATTGAATTCAGGAAAGGTCCCAGAGGACTGGAAAATGGGTAATATTACACCTGTGATTAAGAAGGGAGGGAGGCAAAAGACAGGAAACCGTAGGCCAGTTAGACTGAACTTGATCATTCGTAAGACTTTAGAGTCTATTATTAAGGATGAGTCTTGGGAGTACTTGCAAGTGTAGGGTAAAATAGGGCTGAGTCAGCACAGCTTTGTCAAGGGGAGGTCATGCCTGACAAATTGTTAAAAGTTTTTTCTCAACATAGACTTCCCACAGTGTGGAAGTAGGCCATTCTACCATGGAGTCCACACCGACCATCTGAAGAGCTTCCCATCTAGACCCACACCCTTACCCTTTCCATGTAACTAATGGAAACTTATCTTATATATAACCATGTAAACTTCCATGGCTAATTAACCTAACCTGCATATCTTTGGACTGAGAGAGGAAACCGGAGCACCCAGAAGAAACCCAATCAGATACAGGGAGAATGTGCAAATTCCACAAAGACAGTAACCTGAGGGTGGAATCAAACCTAGGTCCCTTGCAATGTGAGGCAGCAGTGCTAACTACTGAGCCACTGTGCTGCCCTTTGAGGAGGAAACAAGCAAGTTAATGAAAGGAGAGCCAGTGGCCATCAAAAAGCCATATAGTGCAGAAAAGGCCCTTCGGTCCATTGATTCTGTACTGGCAATAACCATCGCTAAGAGCTCTCTCATTCAAATTTTTTTGATTTGTCCCATATCCTTGAATCACATGATATTTCAAGTGATCATCCAAATATCACTTAAAGTTTGTTTCCGGCTTCCGTTAAATTCCCAGGCAGTGCATTCCAGATTTCTATCACCCTCTGAGTGAAAAAGTTCTTTCTCAAATCCCTTCTGAATCTCCTTATCCTAAAACTGTCCATAACCCTCATACTGTTATACAACTCAATCATGTCCCTCTTCAGTCTTCTCTGCTTTAAAGAAAACAATCCAAGCCTATCTAGTCTCTCCTTATTCCTCAGTTGCTGCATTTGAGGCAGCATTCCGGCGAATATGCTCTGTACCCCCTTCAAATGCTTTCACATCCTTCCTGTGACCTGAACTGCACATAGCACTCCAGCTGTGGCCTAACCAATGCCCTGTACAACTCTAACATTACCTCATTGCTATTATACTCTATACCACGACCGATGGACACAAGTATCCCTTATGCCGACTTAACTATCTTGTTCATGTGTTCTGCCAACTTCAGGGATCTGTGAATAATTACCCCAAGATCCCTCTGTTCCTCTAAGCTACCCAGTGTCCTGCCATCCATTAAATGCTTCCTCATCATCTTTCTTCCAAAGTGCACCACCTCACACATATCGGTGTTAAATACCATCTGCCACAGCTCTGCCAATTTGGCCAACCCATTTATATCTTTCTCTAACCTATAATCACTATTAAACAAAATGCGGAGGAATGGAATTATTGTACAAAATGTGAAGGAATGGAATTATGGGAGATATAGCAGTTTGGATCGGAAATTGGCTTGCTGAAAGAAGACAGAGGGTGGTAGTTGATGGGAAATGTTCATACTGGAGAACAGTTACAAGTGGTGTACCGCAAGGGTCGGTGTTGGGTCCACTGCTGTTTGTCATTTTTATAAATGACCTGGATGAGGGCGTAGAAGGATGGCTTAGTAAATTTGCAGACGACACTAAGGTCGGTGGAGTTGTGGATAGTGACGAAGGATGCTGTAGGTTGCAGAGAGACATAGATAAGCTGCAGAGCTGGGCTGAGAGGTGGCAAATGGAGTTTAATGCAGACAAGTGTGAGGTGATGCACTTTGGTACTAGTAACCAGAAGGCAAAGTACAGGGCTAATGGTAAGATTCTTAGCAGTGTAGATGAGCAGAGAGATCTCGGTGTCCATGTACACAGGTCCTTGAAAGTTGCCACCCAGGTTGACAGAGCTGTTAAGAAGGCATACAGTGTTTTAGCTTTTATTAATAGAGGGATCGAGTTCCGGAACCAAGAGGTTATGGTGAAGCTGTACAAAACTCTGGTGCAGCCGCACTTGGAGTATTGTGTACAGTTCTGGTCACCGCATTATAAGAAGGATGTGGAAGCTTTGGAAAGGGTGCAGAGGAGATTTACTAGGATGTTGCCTGGTATGGAGGGAAGGTCTTATGAGGAAAGGCTGAGGGACTTGAGGTTGTTTTCATTCGAGAGAAGAAGGTTGAGAGGTGACTTAATTGAAACATATAAAATAATCAGAGGGTTAGATAGGGTGGATAGGGAGAGCTTTTTTCCTAGGATGGTGACGGCGAGCACGAGGGGGCATAGCTTTAAATTGAGGGGTGAAAGATTTAGGACAGATGTCAGAGGTAGTTTCTTTACTCAGAGAGTACTAAGGGAAGGGAACGCTTTGCCTGCAACGGTAGTAGATTCGCCAACTTTAGGTACATTTAAGTCGTCATTGGATAAGCATATGGACGTACATCGAATAGTGTAGGTTAGATGGGCTTAAGATCGGTATGACAGGTCGGCACAACATTGAGGGCCAAAGGGTCTGTACTGTGCTGTAATGTTCTATGTTCTAAACACCTTACCAATCTTGGTGTTGTCTGCACACTTGCTTAACGCTTCCCCAATCCCCAACATTTATGTATAGAATAAACAATAAGGGTCCCAGTACTGATCCTTGTGGTATATCTCTGGGCACTGGCCTCCACTCACTCAAACAGCCTTCTACCATTACCCTTTATGTCCTATTACTCAGCCAGTTTCTGATCCATATTGCCAAGTTTCACTGAATTCCATGCACTTCAGCCTTCTCAATCAGATTCCCAAGTGGCACCTCGTCAAAAGCGTTGCTAAAATCTATGTAAACTATAGCAACTGAACTTCCCTCATCCACAGACTTGATTGAAAAGTTTGTATTTTCTAAAAGTTCTAACAAAGTTGTTAGGCATGCCCTCCCTTTGAAAAAGCATGTTGACTATCCCTAATTAACCCAAGCTTTTCCAAATAGATATTAATTCTCTTGTTCAGAATTTTCTCCAACAGTTTCCCTACCACCGACATGAGACTCACCAGTTTGTAACTTCCTGGTTCATCTCTACTACCTTTCTTGAAAAGTGGAACTACATTATCCATTCTCACATCCTATAGTGTGTCCCCTTGGCCAGAAATGATCAATTTTGATTTCCAGAAAACCTTTGACAAAGTGCTACAGCTTGCTAAATAAAACATGAGCCCATGGTGTTAGGGGGTAAGGTACTGACTTGAATAGAGGTTTGGCTGACTGGCAAAAGGCGGAAAGCAGGGATTGAGAAACAGGAAGATCTGCCTACTGAGTCAGTGTGGGTGGAAATTAGGAACAGCAAGGAAGTAGTCACCTCGTTAGGGGTTTACTACAGGCCCCCCAATAGCAGCAGGGAGATTGAAGAAAGCATAGGTCGGCAGATTTTGGAAAAGTGTGGACATAGTAGGGTTGTTGTAATGGGTGACTTTAACTTTCCCAATATTGATTGGAACCTCCTTTGAGCAGAAGATTTGAATAGAGCTGTTTTTGTAAGGTGTGTTCAGGAGGGTTTCCTAACTCAGTACGTTGACAGGCCGACGAGGGGAGAGGCCATTCTAGACTTGGTGCCCGGAAACGAGCCGGGGCAGGTATCAGATCTTGTGGTGGGAGAGCATTCTGGTGATAGTGACCATAACTGCCTCACATTCTACATAGCTATGGAGAAGGAGAGGATTAGGCAAAATGGGAGGATATTTAATTGGGGAAGAGGAAACTATGATGCGATTAGACATGAGTTAGGAAGCATGGACTGGGAGCAATTGTTCCATGGTAAAGGCACAATAGACATGTGGAGACTGTTTAAGGAACAGTTGTTGCGAGTGATGAATAAATATGTCCCTCTGAGACAGGCAAGAAGGGGTAAGATAAAGGAACCTTGGATGACGAGAGCGGTGGAACTTCTCGTCAAAAGGAAGAAGGTAGCTTACATAAGGTGGAGGAAGCTAGGGTCAAGCTCAGCTCTACAGGATTACAGGCAGGCGAGGAAGGAGCTCAAAAATGGTCTGAGGAGAGCCAGGAGGGAACACGAGAAAGGCTTGGCAGAACGGATTAGGGAGAACACAAAGGCATTTTACACTTATGTGAAGAATAAGAGAATGGTCAAAGAAAGAGTAGGGCCGATCAGGGATAGCATAGGGAACTTGTGTGTGGAGTCTGAGGAGGTAGGGGAAGCCCTAAATGAGCTTTTTGCTTCTGTCTTTACGAAGAAACGAACTTTGTAGCGAATGAAACCTTTGAAGAGCCGGTGTGCATGCTGGAATGGATAGAGATAGAGGAAGCTGATGTGCTGAAAATTTTGTCAAACATTAAGATTGACAAGTCGCCAGGCCCGGACCAGATTTGACCTCGGCTGCTTTGGGAAACGAGAAATGCAATTGCTTCACCACTTGCGAAGATCTTTGCATCCTCGCTCTCCACTGGAGTCGTACCTGAGGACTGGAGAGAGGCAAATGTAATTCCTCTCTTCAAGAAAGGAAATAGGGAAATCCCCGGCAATTACAGACCAGTAAGTCTCACGTCTGTCGTCTGCAAGGAGTTAGAAAGGATTCTGAGGGATAGGATTTATGACCATCTGGAAGAGCATGGCTTGATTAAATGCAGTCAACACGGCTTTGTGAGGGGCAGGTCATGCCTCACAAACCTTATCGAGTTCTTTGAGGATGTGACTAGAAAAGTTGATGAGGGTTGAGCTGTGGATGTGGTGTATATGGACTTCAGCAAGGCATTTGATAAGGTTCCCCATGGTAGGGTCATTCAGAAGGTCAGGAGGAATGGGATACAGGGGAACCTAGCTGTCTGGATACAGAATTGGCTGGCCAACAGAAGACAGCGAGTGGTAGTAGAAGGAAAATATTCTGCCTGGAAGTCAGTGGTGAGTGATGTTCCACAGGGCTCTGTCCTTGGGCCGCTACTATTTGTAATTTTTATTAATGACTTGGATGAGGGGATTGAAGGATGGGTCAGCAAGTTTGCAGATGACACAAAGGTTGGAAGTGTCGTTGACAATAGAGAGGGCTGTTGTAGGCTGCAGCGGGACACTGACAGGATGCAGAGATGGGCTGAGAGGTGGCAGATGGAGTTCAACCTGGATAAATGCGAGGTGATGCATTTTGGAAGGTCGAATTTGAAAGCTGAGTACAGGATTAAGGATAGGATTCTTGGCAGTGTGGAGGAACAGAGGGATCTTGGTGTGCAGATACATAGATCCCTTAAAATGGCCACCCAAGTGGACAGGGTTGTTAAGAAAGCATATGGTGTTTTGTCTTTCATTAGCAAGGGGATTGAGTTTAAGAGTCGTGAGATCTTGTTGCAGCTCTATAAAACTTTGGTTAGACTGCACATGGAATACTGCGTCCAGTTCTGGTCGCCCTATTATAGGAAAGATGTGGATGCTTTGGAGAGGGTTCAGAGGAGGTTTACCAGGATGCTGCCTGGACTGGAGGGCTTATCTTATGAAGAGAGGTTGACTGAGCTCGGACTTTTTTCATTGGAGAAAAGGAGGAGGAGAGGGGACCTAATTGAGGTATACAAGATAATGAGAGGCATAGATAGAGTTGATAGCCAGAGACTATTTCCCAGGGCAGAAATGGCTAACAGGAGGGGTCATAGTTTTAAGCTGATTGGAGGAAAGTATAGAGGGGATGTCAGAGGCGGGTTCTTTACACAGGGAGTTATGAGAGCATGGAATGCGTTGCCAGCAGCAGTTGTGGAAGCAAGGTCATTGGGGTCATTTAAGAGACTGCTGAACATGCATATGGTCACAGAAATTTGAGGGTGCATACATGAGGATCAATGGTCGGCACAACATTGTGGGCTGAAGGGCCTGTTCTGTGCTGTACTGTTCTATGTTCTATGTTCTATGTTCTACATCAGTTGTGATTGAATGCAAAACAGACTCGATGGGCCAAAGAGCCCAATTCTGCTTCTGTACCTTATGGACTTAAGGTAAAAAGTGCACACACACCTGCCACTGTATGTCGGTGGGTAGGGAGCTAACGTTAAAGCTGTTAGATGGCTGCTTTCTCCTGGATGGTGTGGAGACTCTTGAATGTTGTTGGAACTCCACTGGTCCAGGTGATTGGAAAGTATTCAGTCACACTCCTGACTTATGCTTTGTAGATGGCGGACAGGTTGCAAGCAGCTGGGATGTGGATGACTCACAACAGAATTCCCTGCCTCTGGCCTGTTCTTGTTGCAGTAGTATGTATATTGCTGTCCCACTTCAGTTTCTGTTCAATGGTAATTCCCAGCATATTGACAGCGTGATGGTGGGGTGGGGGTGGTTCAGTGATGGTAATTCCATTGGGTGGCTGGATTCTTTGTTGCTTGAAATGACCGTTGCCTGGCACTTGTATATTGCGAATGTTAATCCTCACCAGTCAGCCCAGGCCTGAATGTTATGCTGCATTTGGACATGGACTATATCAGTATCTGGGTAGAAATGCACGATGTTGAACATTGTGTGATCATCAGCAATCATTCCCAACTCTCACCTAACAATGGACAGAAGGTCTTTGATAAAGCAGCTATAGGTGTTTTAGCCTCGGACACCATCCTGAGGAAAACCTGCAAGAAGGTGAAGGAAAATCATAAATGTGATAACAAGTATCAAAAGTAAGCCACTTGGCCCTTTAAGCCTGCTCCACCATTCAATAAGATTATGGATGATCTGGCTATAATGGTAACATTACAGTCGATAATCCCTCCACCCCTCCCCTGCTGCTAAAACCAATGATTTGCAGACGCTAGAAATCCGAAACAAAAACAGAAAGTTCCAGAGAAACGTAGCAGGTCTGTCAGCATCTGTACAGAGAAGAGCAGGGTTAATATTTCAAGTCCCATGACTATTCAGCAGAACCCAACTCTATCCACCTCTGAGGTTGCAGACTTGCTCGCCAAGCCGGTCTGTTTGATTGCAGACCCTGCTAAGTAACATCATCGGTGCACCTCCAATTGCTGTTATGTCCCACTTGTTATTTATATGCCTCGGTTTGCTGGGCCAGTTGGCATCACTTCCAGTTCTGCTTTTCAGTGGTTTTCATATCAGGTCCAGTTCAATGTGTTCGTTGTCAGAGTTCCAGTTGGACTGCCAGGTTTCCAGGAATTCCCTGGAATGTCTCTGTTTAGCTTGTGTTATTATGGATATGTTGTCCCAGTCAAATTTGTGTCCTTCTTTGACCACGTGTATTGAGACCAGTGAGAACTGGCCGTGTCTCTTGGGGGTTAGATGGTGTTCACGTGTCCTTATTGTCAGTTTCCTTCCAGTTTGGCCTATGTAATGGTTCTCATAGTCCTTGCATGGTATTTTGTATATTACTTTAATTTTACTGATTGTGGGTATAGGGTCCTTTATGTTCACCATCAATAGCTGTTGCAGGGTGGTTATTGGTTTGTGGGCTGCTCTAATACCTAGTGGTCTGAGAAGTCTTGTGATCATCTCTGATATACGATAGGGTGACTACTGAGTCTGACCATGTTGTGGTCTGTCGCAGAGGTAATGGCAGATTGTGCTTTTTGAGTATCCTTTCCTATCAAAAACTCCTGTTCTTGTTCTGCTTTGTGCAATTCTGGGTTGCTGCAGTGTGTTGTGACTCATTTTATATAATGTCCTGATGCAGCTCTGTTTATGGGTTAACCAGGTGTAGAGCTGAATGAACACAACAGGCCCAGCAGCATCAGAGGAGCAGGAAAGTTGATGTCTCGGGCTTAGACCCTTCGTTAGAAATGGGGGAGGGCAAGAGGAGATTCTGAAATAAGTATGGAGGGAGGGGAAGGCAGATAGAAGAGGATAAAAGGAGAAGATAGGTGGAGAGGAGATAGACACGTCAAAGAGGCAGGGGTGGAGTCAGTAAAGGTGAGTGTATGTGGGGAATTAGGGAGGAGGTAGGTCAGTCCAGGGAGGATGGACACGGAGGAGCCCTGGGGCGGCCCTTGTAAAATGTTCTCCATAGTCCACTGGAAAAAGGCACAGGCTGATGATACTCCAAATGGCAGTCTTATATATTGGTATATACCCTTAAGGACATTAGTTGTAGCATACTTCTTGGACTCTTCATTTATTCACAATTGCAAGTAGGTGTGGCTCATGTCCAGCTTTGAAGGATAGCAACCACCAACAGTTTTGCATACAAGTCCTCTATGTGAGGGATTGGGTATTTATCCATGTGCAAGAAGCAGTTTACCATTTGCGAAATCCTCACAAAGGCAAACCAAGCCATCAAGCTTTACAATCACTCCGACTAGTGCAGACAATTGCATAAACTGAACAGGTTTGATGATTCCTTTGCTTTCCAGCCTCTGGATTTCCACCTCTGCTTTTCATGCAAGGCAAATGGCACTGAGAAGGCCTTGTAAAATCTCTGAATTGCTTCCTGGTCAACATGTAAAATGGCCTTGGTCCCTTTGACAGTCCCCAGACCTTTCTGTGAAACATAGAACATAGAACAGCACAGTACAGGCCCTTCGGCCCTCGATGTTGTGCTGTCCTGTGAAACCAAACTGAAGCCCATCTAACCTACACTATTCCATTATTATCCATATGTTTAACCAATGACTATTTAAATGCCCTTAAACTTGGCAAGTCTACTACTGTTGCAAGCAAGGCATTCCACGCCCTTACTACTAAGTAAAGAACCTACCTCTGACATCTGTCCTATATCTATTACCCCTTAATTTAAAGCTATGTCCCCTCATGCTAGCCGTCTCCATCTGAGGAAAAAGGCTCTCACCATCCACCCTATCTAATCCTCTGATCATCTTGTATATCTCTATTATCCTAATGTCCTATGTCCAGGGTATTTCATCAGGACTTCACTTAGGTTGCAATTTTCTAATCCAAAAATGTTGAACCTGTCCAGGTGAATCTTTCTCTGCCTCCAATAGGCTCATGCCTGAACTTCTTACTATCAGTGGTAACTGCAGCAACTACTTCTCATAGGAGACTTGAACCTAAGTCACACCCTTGATCTGTAATGGGTCCCTGGAGTACATTCTCAGTCTGGCTGAGGTCTTGCACAAAGAGAAGGGTTGGAATCCAGATCGAATCTTGTTAAAGACAGGTCCTGCAACCACTGATACAGCTGCACTGGTATCAACCTCACATGTAGGTGGACTTACCTGGTTACTGACCTACAAACTCTCTTACACAAGTCAGGCCTCATAAGACTCCTTTGCTGTATCAAGTCCACATACCAGCAGAAACTATAATGGCTTGCTGGCCCAGATCCTGAAGAATTTTATTGCCATTTGGCTGAAGCTCTGATTTGTTGTGGAGTTTTACTGTGGGCTGCTCTATGGTCCCTCTGCTCAGGATATGCCCCACATGAGCCTTTGCAATTGCATACACTCAAGTGATGTTCCCCAAGTTCAATCAGATAGGTGAGGGTGTCCACTTCCATTTGGATGCCCTATGGTTCCTATGCTCCACTTGCTGCATTTTCTAATGACAATGCCAGTTGTAGCATCTGCTTGATGACCACTTGGGCTTCAGCTCATGGGTGCTTTTGCAATGGTACCAGAAGTGCTTACCCCAGTTCAAAGACAGCTGTTGGAGTGAATTTACTTCAGGCACATATTGTTTTCTCTTGTCATCATTGAAATAACAGCACAGAGGCTAGTATCAAATCATCCTTCACTTAATGCACACAGTACACTGGCTGTGACCAGCCAGCCCCAAGCCAGACCTTGGACATCTCCTGTTTATATCTGTTAGCCAGGGATCCCTGATTGGCCCAGGTTAACAACCCCCAATCAAGGATCTAACAGGCAGTGATATTAACCTGGCCCTGGTTCCAATCCTTACAGTCACATAGAATGAAAGGGATGATCAGGGAAAACTCACAGGATGGAAGATATAAATAACAAAAATGTCAGGGGACAGAAGTCAAAGGGAGTGTTAATGGTTCTAATAAATGAACATTGATCCAGAGCAAGAGTATGTGACCTTGTCACAGTAGGAGCCTCATTTCAATCTTTTTCCACTCTAGGGAGCCAATGAACAAATTCAGAAAGACAAAGAATGATACATTAAAATGAATTTCAGGAAAACAATTAGGGATGAAGAAAACCTAAACAACTTATTGAACAAAACAAAATGTAAAACAATAAATTCAGAATTGGAAAATTGAGTAGTTAGTAAATAAAAATGTCAAGCAACAGAGCTAACTAATAAAATCTTTTTTCACTTTTTGATTTGTAGAAAGTGGAGCTAGACAGAGAGAGACATACACGGCAACAAATTATAATCATCAGGAAAGAGGGAAGGAACTGCAGCTGAGCTGAGAAATTATGTTGAACTAACAATGACCTTGCATTTGCCAACAATGGCATACTCTTTCTGAACTAACCTCAGCAGAATTCTTAAAATATGTCAGGATTTGGAGCAGGTTGACTTTCAGCCTGGATTTTCCTTTTATCTCAGCCCTGAGTATGTTTTAATTATTGGTATGTGAAAAGGAGACAGGAGTGAGTGGAGAAGAATGTGTATGCATAATTTTGCGTCTGTGTCTATCACAAGAGTAGTCGCTGTCTGTGTGTGACTACATCTGTGTGTCTGACCCACTACCACTCTATCACTCCTCACTCGCTCAGCCACACCTACATCCTTGCACACACAGAGTGAGTTAATGCTGACGTGTGTGGGTGACGGTGAGTGAGTGAGATCCTGGAGAATGAGCAGGGCACACACTTAAACACACTCAAGTTCAGGGAGGTGATGGCCTCGTGGTATTATCACAGGACAATTAATCCAGAGATCCAGGTAATGTCCTGGTGATCGGAGTTCAAATCCTGCCATGGTAGATAGTGGAAATTAAATTCAACAAACATCTGGAATTAAAAGCCTAATGATGACCATGAATCCAATGTCAAATCATGCAGCATGGAAACAGACCCTTTGCTCTCTGATGAAGGGTCTAGGCCCGAAACGTCAGCTTTTGTGCTCCTGAGATGCTGCTGGGCCTGCTGTGTTCATCCAGCCTCACATTTTATTATCTTAGGTTAGTTATCTAATTTTGCGCTGTTTGACGTTTCACAGCTTGCACTAAATGCCAAAAACATAGGCAGAAATATAAGACCATGAACAGCCCCAAAGGTTATGACAAGAAACATGAGTTTAAAAAATGTCCTAAATATGTAACTTGCTGCAGCAGCCAATACAACCACACCCAGTATGGTTGAAAGGGCTCCCTGGATGATGGGATATCCAAGGCTATATAATGCATCAACACTTCGCTCATTTGCACTTTCGCTGTCACTGGACACAAATGCATACGAAATATGAGCTGAGAGGTCCACAGAAAAACCAATACAAATGACCAGATTAATCATTGATATAGAATCTAAATTGACACTCCAAAAAGCCATAAAACCAGCAACACCCACTAAAACTAGATCAGGCCCCAAACCCCACATCTTCCTCCGTTACAGGCCCCAAACCCCACCTCTTCCTCCGTTACTTTGATGACTATATCGGTGCCGCCTCTTGCTCCCCAGAGGAGCTTGAACAGTTCATCCACTTCACCAACACCTTCCACCCCAACCTCAAGTTCACCTGGGCCATCTTCAACACATCCCTCACCTTCCTGGACCTCTCAGTCTCCATCTCAGGCTACCAGCTTGTAACTGATGTCCATTTCAAACCCACTGACTCCCACAGCTACGTGGAATACACCTTCTCCCACCCACCCTCCTGCAAAAATTCTATCCCCTATTCCCAATTCCTCCGCCTCCGCCGCATCTGCTCCCAGAATGAGGCATTCCACTCCCGTACATCCCAGATGTCCAAGATCTTCAAGGACCACAACGTTCCCCACACAGTGGTCGAGAATGCCCTTGACCGCATCTCCCGTATTTCCCGCAACACATCCCTCACACCCCGCCCCCGCCGCAACCGCCCTAAGAGGATCCCCCTCGTTCTCACACACCACCCCACCAACCTCCGGATACAACGCATCATCCTCCGACACTTCCGCCATCTACAATTCGACCCCACCATCCAAGACATTTTTCCATCCCCACCCTTGACTGCCTTCTGGAGAGACCACTCTCTCCGTGACTCCCTTGTTCACTCCACACGGCCCTCCAACCCCATCACACCCGGCACCTTCCCCTGCAACCGCAGGAAATGCTACACTTGCCCCCACACCTCCTCCCTCACTCCTAACCCAGGCCCCAAGATGACATTCCACATTAAGCAGAGGTTCACCTGCACATCTGCCAATGTGGTATACTGCATCCATTGTACCCGGTGTGGCTCCCTCCACATTGGGGAAACCAAGCGGAGGCTTGGAGACCGCTTTGCAGAACACCTCCACTCGGTTCGCAATAAACAACTGCACCTCCCAGTCGCGAACCATTTGAACTCCCCCTCCTGTTCTTTAGATGACATGTCCATCATGGGCCTCCTGCAGTGCCACAATGATGCCACCCGAAGGTTGCAGGAACAGCAACTCATATTCCGCTTGGGAACCCTGCAGCCCAATGGTATCAATGTGGACTTCACAAGCTTCAAAATCTCCCCTTCCCCCACCGCATCCCAAAACCAGCCCAGTATGTCCCCTCCCCCCACTGCATCACACAACCAGCCCAGTTCATCCCCTCCCCCCACTGCATCCCAAAACCAGACCAGCCTGTCTCTGCCTCCCTAACCTGTTCTTCCTCTCACCCATCCCTTCCTCCCACCTCAAGCCGCACCTCCATTTCCTACTTACTAACCTCATCCCACCTCCTTGACCTGTCTGTCTTCCCTGGACTGATCTATCCCCTCCCTACCTCCCCACCTATACTCTCCTCTCCACCTACCTTCTTTTCTCTCCATCTTCGGTCCGCCTCCCCTCTCTCCCTATTTATTCCAGAACCCTCACCCCATCCCCCTCTCTGATGAAGAGTCTCGGCCCGAAACGTCAGCTTTTGTGCTCCTGAGATGCTGTTTGGCCTGCTGTGTTCGTCCAGCTTCACACTTTGTTATCAAGCATTAATTTGTTGCTTACTTTCTGAAAACCCAGTGTCTTGTTTAAATAAAGGAACAATTTGAAACAATGTAGATAAATTTCCCATGAATGCATTTTTCTCATGTATGTCTGTTGACATCTTTTTAGATAGATCAATGTACACTCGAAGCCAAGACTCTGACAAATCAGGATCGACATACGAGCTGTTTTCCAATCTGCCCATGCAGGTTTCAGTTTCATCCTGAGCAGTGGAATCCCAGTATTCCACGGGTTCAGTGACAGCAACCATAACACGTGGTCCATGTTTTGAGAAATAAGCACTTTGATCATCATAGAATTTAATCACATATGTACCATCAAAGGCAAGATTTCTCAGATCAATTCCCTCTTTGATATTTAAACAGCCATAAATACTGATGGACAAATAACCAATGTATAGGACAACCACAATTGCCTTGGCCCAAATGTTTGTAAGGCATGGACCGTAATATTCCTTAAAAAAGAAATAAATTGGATGTTCTATTTCTGTACCAGTCTCACTATCGTAAGCTCCCCCTACACAACACATTGCATAGCATTTAGATTCTTCTGATTCATGATCGCTTTCAACTTTTCTAAACGTCAGCCAATGCCTGTTACTGGCTTCTCTCCTCCCATTTAGTGCAAGAACAGCTCCAAAAAATGTGATGTTATAAATGAAGCAAAACAGAACTGTTGTGCCAGTGTAAACACAGAATGACTGCACAGATTGAAAAGGTGTCATAATGCCAATATAAAAGGTCAAAGCATAAGTCAGAGTGGTGATTGTAACAGAGACAGCTGCTTCAGCATATGTGTCCGCAAGGCGATCTTCAACTTTATCTGTGACCTTGGTCTTTTGCCAGCTAGCAAGCATAACAAACATATCATCTACGCCAATACCTAGAGAAATGAGAGAAGGTGAATTAGTGTACCTGCAATTATCAATCAATGACTGCAAATGTGATTAAAATTTAACTTTCTTATCTGAATGGTGCATGATGAGAAATCAATATTTATTGCCAAGCATTTCTCTTTTAATGTTTCAATTAAATTCCAGATATTGAGAAGAAATTAAAAGCAAAACACTGTGTAAAGACACTATGTGAATGTTTCTGTTGTGTTTATATTTGCTACCTGCTCACTGGACTACTACAAGAACGCTGGATTTAAACATAAGCTTAGTAAGGTGTAGCTCAGGACTTGACATTATAAGGGGCCTCCACAAATGAATTGTTAAAGGACTTAAGCACATTAGTTCATGGCTTGTGGGTGTTGCAGGCTAGACCACAATTTATTGTCCATTTCTAAGTGCTCTGAGAAGGTGGCAGTGAGCTATCTTCTTGTCCCTTGCAGGGACACCCAAGTTCCAAGAGGGAGGGAGTTCCAGGGTTTTGACCCAGTAACAGTGAATGAACTAATATATAATTTCAAATCACAGTGGTGTGTGACTTGGAGGAGAAATCAAAGGTAACAGTGATCCCACCTGCTGCCCCTGTCCTTCTAGGTGCTGGAGACTGTCATCTTGGAAGGTGCTGTTGGAGTAGTAGAGAAGTGATTTAAGTTCTCTCTTTTTTAATATAAAAAAAGTAAGTGTTTTTATATTACTCCTCCAGTTTGCGGGTGGTGTCACTGCAACACTGGAGGAGGCCCAGGATGGGCACTTTGTAAATGGTGCAATGCCACTGAGCATTGGTGGTTAGGGAATGGCTGTTGAAAGTGGTGGTTGCTCCTGAGATGCTGCTTGGCCTGCTGTGTTCATCCAGCCCCACATTTTATTATGTTGGATTCTATCAAGTGCTTTGGATTATGTTGAACTTCTAATTGTTGTTGGAGCATCTTTGTCTCTTTCCCTTAACTCTGACAGTCACAGGATCCATGTAGACACTTTGATCATGATCGCGCCTTATATGGCTTTTTCAAATTTGAAAATGCTTTCAAGTCACACCTTTCTCCAAACTCCAGTGGAAACAGGCTCAGTCTGTTGAACCTTTCCTCATAAGACAAAACATTCATTCCAGGTATCAATCTAGTAAACCTCCATTGAAATACGTCCAATGGATTTACATCCTTCGTTAAATATGGAGACTAAAATTGCACACTGTATTAGAAGTGTGGTGTCACCAGTGCCCTGACTGAGGCATAAGATCCTTACTTTTATGTTCAGTTCCTCTCGTAATAAATGATAGCATCATATTGGCCATCTTAACTATGTGCTGGACTAACAAGTTAACTTTTGGTGACTCGGGTACAGATGATCTAAATTCTTCAGAATCTAAAATTACAAAGTTGTTCTCTGTTTGAGTACTACTTTGCTTTTTTACTCTTTCTGCCAAAGGGAACAACTTCACATCTTCCCACATTATATTCCATGAAAGGGGAGAGGCAATAGCATAGTGGTGTTATGACTGCACTGTTAAAGTAAGGTTCTGGGGATTCAAATTTAACCACAACAGATGGTGCAATTTGAATTCAGTGTAAATCTGAAGCTAAGAATCTAATGATGACCATGAATCCATCGTTGATTGTCAGGAAAAATCCATCTGGTTCAGCAATGTCCTTTAGAGAAGGAAACTGCCATCCTTACCTGGTTTAGTCTACATTTGACTCCAGATCCACGTCAATGTAATTGAATCTTAACCACTACCTCAGCAAATTAGGGATGGACATTAAATGCTAGCCCAGCTGGTGATGTCATCATCCCATGAATGAATAAACAAACAGCCAGAATTTGGCTCAATCAACTTTCCAAATATTGATTGGAAGCTTTTTAGTTGTACTGGTTAAGATGGAGCAGATTTTGTCCAATGCATTCAGGAAGGATTCCCAACACAGTATGTGGATAGACCAACATAAGGAGAGGCCACTTTGGATTTGTGCTTGGCAATGAACCGGGTCAAGTGTTAGATCTGTTGGTACGAGAGCATTTTGGTGGTAGCGATCATAACTCTGTTACTTTTACAATAGTCATGGAAAAGGAGCGGTATATGCAGCAGGGTAAGGTTTATAATTGGGGGAAGGGTAATTACAATTCTGTTCGGCAAGAACTGGGTAACATAAAATGGAAACAAGTGCTTTCAGGCAAGAGCACTATAGAAATGTGGAGATTGTTGAAGGAATGCATACTGCGTGTGCTCCGTATGTTTTCCCCGAGCTGGCAAGGAAGATGCAATCAAGTGAGGGAGCCTTGGTTCTCAAGAGAGGTCGAACGACTGATTAAGAGGAAGAAGGATGTTTATATAAAGTTTAGGAAACAAGGAATGGAAAGTCTCTATGTTATCCGGGAAGGAACGGAAGAAAGGGCTTAGGAGAACTATAAGGGGGCATGAGAAAACCTTGGCAGATAGGATCAAGAAAAACTCCGTGGCTTTTTACATGTACCTGAGGAATAAGAGAATGATCAGAGAAAGCGTAGGACCGATCAAGGATTGTAAAAGGGAATTTGTGCACAGAACCTAAAGAGATAGGAGAGGTCCTTAATGAATATTTTTCTTCAGTACTCACAAATGAGAGGGGCCCAGCTGCAGAGGGGTCAGTGTGAAACAGGCTGCTAGGCTAGGGGAGGTGGGTGTTCGTAAGGAAGATGTACTAGGAATTTTGAGGAACTTGAAGATAGATAAGTACCCCGAGCCTGATGGGATTTATCCAGGATTCTATTGGAAGTGAGGGAAGAGATTGCAGGGCCTTTGGCGATGATCTTTTTGTCCTCACTGTCCATGGGTATAGTGTCGGAAGATTGGAGAGACGCAAACATCATTCCCTTGTTCAAAAAAGGGAATAGGAATAACCCCAGAAATTACAGGCCAGTGAGTCTTACGTCAGTGGTGGGCAAATTATTGGAAAGGGCTCTGAGAGATAGGATTTATGATCACTTGGAAAGGCACAGTTTGATTTGTGACAGTCAGCATGGATTTGTGAGCGGTAGATCATGCCTTGCAAACCTTATTGAATTCTTTGAAGGGGTGACCAAACACATGGATGAAGGTAGAGCAGTGGATGTGGTATTCATGGATTTAAGAAAGGCATTTGATAAGGTTCCCCATGGTAGGCTCATGCAGAAGGTCAGGAAGCATGGGATAGGGGGAAATGTGGCAGATTGGATTCAGAATTGGCTGACCCTTAGAAGACAAAAGGTGGTAGTGGACAGAAAATATTCAACATGGTGCTCAGTTACAAGTGGTGTACCACAAGGATCTGTTCTGGGTTCTGTTCTATTTGTGATTTTTATAAATGATTCAGATGAAGGAGTAGAAGGGTGGTTAGTAAATTCGCAGATGATACGAAGGTGGGTCGAGTTGTGGACAATGCGGAGGGCTGTTCTAGGTTACAAAGGGACATAGATAAGATGCAGAACTGGGCTGAGAAATGGCAGATGGAGTTTAAGCCTGATAAGTGTGAGCTGGTTCATTTTGGAAGGACAAATTTGAAAGCAAAATACCGGGTTAATGGAAAGATTCTTGGCAGTGTGGAGGAGCAGAGGGATCTTGGGATTCATGTCCACAGTTCCCTGAAAGCTGCCACCCAGGTGGATAGAATTGTTAAGAAGGCGTATGGTATGTTAGCTTTCATTAATAGAGGGACTGAGTTCAAGAGCTGTGAAGTTATGCTCCAGCTATACAAAAGTCTGGTTCGGTCACATCTGGAGTATTGTATCCAGCTCTGATTGCCTCATTACAGGAAAGATGTGGAAGCATTGGAAAAGGTGCAAAGGAAATTTACCAGGATGTTGCCTGGAATGGAGGGGAGGTCTTACAGGGAAAGGTTGAGAGAGCAAGGGCTGTTCTCTTTAGAACGACAAAGGATGAGGGTTAGAGGTGTACAAAATGATCAAAGGTATAGAGTGGACAGCCAAAGACTTTTTCCGAGGGTGGAGGTAGCTATTATGAGGGGGCGTAGTTTTAAAGTGAGTGGAGGTAGATATAGGGGAAATGTCAGAGGTAGGTCCTTTACTCAGAGTGTGATCGGGGCGTGGAATGCATTGCCGGAGAGGGTAGTGGAATCAGCCTCATTAGGTGCATTTAAGTGGCTATTAGATAGGCATGTGGATGATAGTTTAAATTCTATGTTCTACGTTCTGATCACACAGCCACCTACATCTTTCTGTAACGTCCTTCTAGCTTCATCACAGCATATTCTTCTACCCCACTTGATGTCAGAAATTTTGCTGTTTTCCTTCACTCCCTTCATCAAAGTCATTAATGTAAGTTGTAAAAAGTTGAAGTCCCAGCACAGAATTCTGCAGGACTTCATTCATTATATCCTGCCATTCAGACAAAGACCCATCAACCCAATTAGTCATATTCCAGTCAACCTTCTATTCACACTAATACGTTACTCCCTACACCATCAGCTTTTATCTTCTGAAATAACATTTGATATGGCACATTATCAAATATCTTTTAGAAATCTAAGTGCCATCTACAGACTTTATTCAAAGCATATGTCATTCCTTCATATAACTCTTAATTATTTGTTAAACATAACAGCTGTTTCACAAAACCATGCTGACTCTTACCTAGAGATAGGAAGAACTGCAGATGCTGGAGTCAGAGATAACACAGTGCAGAGTTGGAGCAGACCAGGCAGCATCAGAGTGGGAAAGTTGACATTTAGGGACAGGACCCATCTTCAGAATTAGGAAGGAGGAGAGGAGGAAAGGGGATGGGCAAGGTAGGTGGGATGGTGATAGGTGAATGCAGGTAGGGAGTGGTGGGGATTGGTCAGTGAGGTGGGAGGGGCAGATAGGTGGGAGAGAAGACAGACTAGTTGAGTCAGATCAAGGAGGCGGGGATGAGAGGGAGGGGTGGTCATGGGATGAGGCTGGAGTGGAGAGATTTTGAAACTGGTAAAATCCATATTTAAGCAACTGGGCTGTAGGCTCCATAGGTGGAACATGAGGTGCTATTTCTCCAGTTTGCAGTGTAATTGTGACAGTGGAGGAGGCCCAGGAATGGGAGGGGGTGTTGAAATGGTTTGTGAACGGAAGGTGTTGTCGTTTGTTGTGAACAGAGTGCAGGTGCTGTACAAAATGGTCTCTCAGCCTCTGATATAGAGGAGGCCACATTGGGTGTAGTGGATGCAGTAGACCAATTTGAACCATGTACAGGTGAAACCCTGTCTAATGTCAAAGACTTGTTTTGTGCCTGGGACGGAGGTGAGGTGGAGTGCTGTAGGGGCTGGTGAAGCACTTCCTGTGGCTGCAGGGAAAGATGCTGGGGGTGGTGGGGCTAGTGGTGAATGTGGAGTGGTTGAGGGAGTTGCAGAGAGAGCAATCCCTATAAAAGGCAGATAGGGGTACAGAGGGAAATATATCTTAGGTTGTGGGGCTGGATTATAGGTGGCAGAAGTGGTGGAGAATGATAGGTTGGTAGAGTCATATGTCTTGTCTTCAATTTTTCTAAGTACTCAGTGTAAATCTCTTTATTGATTGATTTTAACATGTTCCTAATGACAGACATCAAGCTAACTGGCTTACAGTTTCCTTTTCTCTATCTCTTTCTCTTCTTGAATTAAGTAGTTATATTTGCTGCTTTTCAATCCAATGGAAAGTTTTCTGAATTTAGGGAATTATAGAAAATGAAGAACAACATGAATGCCACCTCAGTAGTCAAATTTTTAAGACTCTATGAAGAAGCCCATCTCAACCCAGAGATCTGAGATAATGGGATGCTGCAGAATCCGAGATAACAAAGTGTGGAGCTGGGTGAACACAGGCCAAGCAGCATCTTAGGAGCACAAAAGCTGTTTGGCCTGCTGTGTTCATCCAGCTCCAAACTTTGTTATCTCGACCAAGAGATCTGTCAGCCCACAGCTCCATCACTTTGCTCTGTACCACTTCACTTGTGATTGTAATTTCATTAAATTCCTCACTCCCTTCCACCTGTTGACATACAGCTATTATGGAGATTTTTTTGTTTTCTCTACAATGAAGACAGAAGCAAAATTCATTTCCTTCACCATTTCCTTACTTTATGATTGACAACGTGATGAAGTTTAGTGGGAGGCCAGAGAATTGGAAAGCCTTTAAAAACCAGCACAAGATAATTTTAAAAGCAATAAGGGGTGGTGGGAGGGAGAAAAGATGTAATGGGAGAGTGTGCTAGCCAGTAATTTTTTGAAAAAAGAAGTGGCAGATGGAAAACAATTCAGCAAAGTGTGAGGTTATGCATTTCGGTAGGAAAAATAGAAGTGCAGACTATTTTCTAAATGGGTAAAGGCTTCAGAAATCTGAAGCACAAAGGGACTTGGATGTCCTAGTTCAGGATTCTCTTAAGGTTAACATGCAGTTTCACTTGGCTGTTAGGAAGGCAAATGAAATGTTAGCATTCATTTCAAGTGGACTTGCATACAGGAAGAGAGATTTAATACCAAGACTATATAAGGCTCTGGTCAGACCACATTTGGAATATTGTGAATATTTTTGGGCCACATATTGAACAAAGGATGCATTGGCATTTGAGGGGGTCCAGAGGAGGTTCACAAGAATGATCTTGAGGAGTGGTTGAGGACTGTGAGTCTATACTCATTGGAATTTAGAAGGATGAGGGGGCATCTGATTGAAGTTACCAAAAGCTGAGAGCCCTACATAGAGTGGATGTGGGGAAGACATTTTCGCTAGTAGCAGAGGATAGTACCCGAGGGCAAAGCTTCAGAGTGAAGAGACAACCTTTTAGAACTGAAATGAGGAGGAATCTCTTCAGTCAGAAGGTGGTGAATCTATGTAACTCATTGCTCTGAGGGCTGTGGAGGCCAAGACATTGAGTATATTTAAGACAGAGGTAGATAGGTTCTTGATTAGTAAGGGGAGTAAGCGTTACAGGAGATGGTAGGAGAATGGGTTTGAGAAACACATCATTCATGTTTGAATGGCAAGTCAGTCTTAATGTGCTGAAAGACCTAATTCTGCTCCTATATCTTATGGTCTTATAGTTGTATGACTCACCCTTCTCACTTTCTGGAGAACCAATGCTTATTTTGTCTACTCTTCTTTTTACAATACCTATAAATGCCCTTGCAATCTGTTTTTATATTCTTAGCTAACATTCTAACATACTATAATTTCTTCATCCTGATGAATCTGTTAGACATTTGCTGTCATTCTTTATTTTCTGACCAATCATCCGACCTGCCGCACATCTTTTGTAGTTATATGTCTTTTCCTTCACTTTGATGCATTCCCTAAACTGGTAAAAACTGATGGTGGGTCCTTCTTTCAAAATTTTTCTTTCTGGTCAGAATATACTGAAATATTGTTTACAATATACACCAATGACTTAGAGAGGGAAGTTAATGTACTGTAGCCATGTTTGCAGATAACACACAAGAGGGTGGGGATGTAAATGGTGAGAATGACATAAAGAGTCTGCACAGGAATGTAGACAGGTTAAGTGAGTAAATAAAAAAACTTGGCAGATTTTGAATATTGTGGGAAAATGTAAGGTTATGTACTTTGACAAGAATAATAGAGGAGCTAAATATTATTTAAATGGAGAAAAACTGCAGAAAGCCATAGAACGGGGGGATTTAGGTATCCTTGTCCATGAATCACAGACGTTCATTGGGTAATAGGGGAGGTAGTTGGAATGTTGACCTACATTTCAATGGGAATGGAGAATAAAATTAGGGAAATTTTGCTAAAACTATACAAGGTGCTAGTCAGACCAGAGCTGGAACACTGCGAATAGTTGTGGTAGCCTTATCTACTGAAGGATATTCTAGCATTAGAGGCAGTCAGAAAAGGTTCACCAGGTTGTATCAGGTATGGAGGGATCTTTCTTATAAGGAGAGTTTGGGTATGTTGGATCTGTACTTATTGGAGTTTCGAAGAATGTCAGGTGACCTTATTGAAACATGCAAGATTCTTAGGAGACTTGACAGGGTTGATGCAAAGAGGTTATGCACCCTGATGATCAAAGGGCATAATCCCCAAATAAGGGGTCATTCAGTTAAGACAGAAATAATGAGGAATTTCTATAGCAGAGGGTGGTACATCTGCATAATTCTTTACCACAGAAGGCTCTTGAGGCTGGGTTATTAAGTATATTCAAGGCTGAGACAAATACATCTTAAAGTGTAAGGGAATGAAGGGGATAAGGCAGAAAAATGGAATTGAGGACTATCAGATCATCCATGTGGTGCAGATTTATAGAGTCTTAGAGTTGTACAGCATGGAAACAGACCCTTTGGTCCAAGTTGTCCATGCCAACCAGATATCCTAAATTAATCTGGTCCCATTTTCCAGCATTTGACCCATATCCCTCTAAACTCTTTTTATTCATATACCCACCCAGATGTCTTTTAAACTGCAACAGCCTCCACCGCTTCTCTGGGCATCCTCTGCGTGAAAAGGTTGTCCTTAGGCCCCTTTCAAATCTTTCCCCTCTCACCTTAAACCCATGTCCTCGGTTGAACAATGCTGGGACCTGTGATCTGGTGATGCACATAATATGGTTGTAGATAGGGTTTTAAACAAATAGTGAGGGAAGGTTCAATTGAACGAACCTTACAAATATCAAAAAGAAATGAGGTAGAACGAGATGCAGACTAGTGAGGTGGTGAATAAGAATCAGTGGGTGACAGGATGGATTAGAAAATATATGCAAAAGACTGCAGCAGAGATTACAACTGGGATAAGCAACAAAAAAATCAAAACTTAAGGCTCTAAATTTGAGCCTTAAATAAGGCTTTTTAATTATCCTATTCAGGGTTGTTATGATACAACACTGCAGCAGATAGCACCTGAATCCATGTATCCTGGACCAGAGGTATCACCTCACCGCAGAAGCACTCAATACTCTATATTTAAAACCCTTTTTTTCCTTTTTTTTGTATCCTCCTCACTGTTCATGTTTCCACCCAGCATTGTGTCATCTGCAAACCTGACCTCATCTAAATTATTAATATACAGTGTGAACAACTGGAGTCCAAGCACGGATTCCTGAGGTACCCTACCTGTCACTGACTGCCACTCGGAAAATGACCTTTTCATTCCACTTCGTTGTTTCCTGTCTGACGGTCAGTTCTATATCCATGTCAGGACAACTATCTCCAATCCGTTTTCACTTTAGATGCCAATCTCTTATCTCCATTTATATCAAAGCCTTCTGGAATTCCAAGTTATGTTCTATGTTCTAAACCACATCCATCGGTTCTCTTTTTTCAATTCTACAAGTTATGTCCTTGAAAAATTCCCGTAGATTTGTCAAGCGCGATTTCCCTTTCAAAATTCCATTCTGTCTCTGCCCAATCTCGTCATTGTTTTCCAAATGCTCTGTTATTAAGTCTGTCATAATGGATTCCAGCAATTTCCCTTTTACCAATGTCAGGCTAACTGGCGTATAATTGCCGAATTTTTGCCGATTTTTTTAAATAGTGGAATTATATTAGCTAGTCCTAAATCCATAGGAACTGTTCCAGAGTCAATAGAATCATGAAAGATGACTACCACTGCATTCACTATTTCTAGGGCCGCTTCCATTAGTACTCCAGGATTTAGATCGTCGAGCCCCGGGAATTTATTGACATCTAACCTAATCACTATCTGCAACACCATTTCCCTACTCACAGCGATTACCTTCAGTCACTCCCTCTCACTTGGTCCTGTGTTGCCATTTTTTTTCTGGAAGTTATTTGCATCCTCCTGAGTGAAGACAGACACAAAAGATGTATTAATTTGTCTGACATCTCTTTGTTTTCATTATAACTTTGGAAAGGGTGCAGAGGAGGTTTCCTAGGATGTTGCCTGGTATGGAGGGAAGGTCTTACGAGGAAAGGCTGAGGAACTTGAGGCTGTTTTCATTAGAGAGAAGAAGGTTGAGAGGTGAATTAATTGAAACATATAAAATAATCAGAGGGTTAGATAGGGTGGATAGGGAGATCCTTTTTCCTAGAATGGTGACGGCGAGCACGAGAGGGCACCGCTTTAAATTGAGAGGTGAAAGATATAGGACAGATGTCAGAGGTAGTTTCTTTACTCAGAGAGTAGTAAGGGAATGGAACGCTTTGCCTGCAACGTTAGTGGATTTGCCAACTTTAGGTACATTTAAGTCATCATTGGACAAGCGTATGGACGTACATGGAATAGTGTCGGTTAGATGGGCTTAAGATCGGTATGACTGGTCAGCACAACATCGAGGGCCGAAGGGCCTGTACTGTGCTGTAATGTTCTATGTTCTATGTTCTATAATGTTTCCGATTGTGAGAGATCTACATTTGTCTTCATCAATCTTTCTTGCATCACATACCTATAGAAGCTTTTACAATCAATTTATATGTCCTCCACAGCTTACTCTCATTTGGCCCCTCTTGTCTTTTTTTTGCTGAAATTTATACTGTTCCCAATCCTCAGGTCTGCTGCTTTTTTGGCCAATTTTTGTGCCCTTTCCTTGGATTTACTGCCATCCGTAATTTCCCTTATTAGCCATGGTCAGACCAACTTTTCAATTTCAGCTCAAGGAACAGACTTTCAGAATTATAGATTCATATTAAAACCTCACCATAATATTCTTCTAATTTTTCAGTTTGTTTGGAAAAACTTGAACAAAATTCTTGAGTCAGAACAAACTGAGGGTTTCACGTCATCGTTATCGTCTTGCAAATAATAATCTAGTTTAATTGCCTTTGCTTTTTTAATATAATTTTCATCTAGGTCGACACCTCCAACAGCCAAACCAAAAAAAGCTCTGATCCTCCTGTTGGCTTCTAGACTGTGATTTATAATATTTAAAATTCCATTTCCAAAACACGAGTCTGCCATCCGTGTACAAAGAGAATAGCTGTATGTGATACCTTGACTATTGTTAATGCTGAGCTGCTTTACATCGTCATCAAGTGATAGAATCTCTTTAAATGCAGCCGTTGTCAAGATATTGTCATCTTTCGATACAGCAATGAAAGAAGCAAACGTCCCCTCTGTGTAAAGCCTCTGACCGGAGAAGGTTTCTGAATCAGTGGTTGGAAAATGTTTTTTAATAAATTCTCTCTCAGATTTTGCTGGTCCATGAATGGGTGTGAATTGCTCCTCGATGTCATTGTTTTCATTTGTCGGTAAGAAGTAAAAGCCCGAACCCAGAGCAGCAGAAATTATCAGAGGAAACGTGAGAAAGTAAGGGTCTAGGCCCGAAACGTCAGCTTTTGTGCTCCTGAGATGCTGCTTGGCCTGCTGTGTTCATCCAGCCTCACATTTTATTACCAGGCATATTTACTCACGAGGATTCCAAGTTTACGGAAAGCCCGGCAGAGAGGCTTCTCGACTCAATCTGTCTGGCACCGAGTCATGGTTAGAGATACAGCGTGAACCAAACCTGATCCTAAAACTTTCACCTCTGTAAAGTCCAGTGTTTACTGGAAAAAAGACATCTTTCTAGACATCAGCTGGACGCGGCCGCTTCACTGAGCTGCTGAAATGAAATCACACAGTAAGAACTGCTTATGGGTGCCACTGAACCCATTTTCTTCCACACCACTAATGCTTTCCACAGGTTGCTCTGAAAACGATCCTGTTGAAGTTGGGAAGCGAGATGCTGCTTGGCCTGCTATGTTCATCCAGCTTCACACTTTATTATCTCTGTTGAAGTTGGTGCGTCTTCCCCTCTGTTCAGCCAAAGTTGTCATTTGGATTAAAAAGTAACCAATTATTTTAGAATTAGAATTGAAATTAAATTTTATTGTCACATGTACTTCAGTACAGGAATACAGAAGTAGAAAGGAAAGTGTTTCATGTTCCCAGTTCCCGGTGCCTTTTAGAATGCAAAAGATTTTTTGAAAAACAGCAGAAATAAAAGGGACAAAGCCAAAAGGGGGCGGGGGGAGTGCACATCACTCTCCTGTCTTTGCCATGAGTCTTGAGACACTGCCTCGCCACTACTAAAGCTATGAAGTTCATCTTGTAGTCCTTGAACGCCTCGAGTCCCTCCCTGCTGCTATAGCTGCAACAGTGGAACGCTCCCGCCTCCACTGTCAGGTACCCGGGCCTAGCCATGACCTGAAGCCTCACATCAGCCTATGTATCCGGACCAAAGACGAAGCCTGGGCTTCGGGCTGAGGTGCGTTGTTCTGCCTTGCATTGCCGCCGCCGCTGCTGCTGCCTCCTGGGACTGCCATTCAGCGAAGGAACAGCTTTCGCTGCTGCCCGTGTTCCAGGAAAGAATCACTGTTGCCTCCGCCGCCGATGCTGCCAATAAAGGAGAAACAAGACAGTAAAAAGGGGTAGAAAAAGAAAAGCGGACGAGCCCCAGGTTCAGGATTGTTGATGTAAGAAATATGACGAGGTATGAATTCAAGTTTGGCAGATAATAAGGAAGGCAAATGGAAAGTTAGCCTTTATTTCACAAGAAATGGAGCGTAAAATTTCGTTTACCAAACTATAAAGGCACTATTCAGACTACAGCCAGAACAGTTTGGAGCCCCTTATCTATGAAAAGAAATACTGGCACTGGAGTCAGTCCTGAGAAGGTTCACTCAGCTCATCCTGGTTACCGAGGGACAATTTGCAGATTGGAATATCATGACTTGATATGATAGATGCAGAAAGTTTGTTTCCCCTTGTGGGAGACTCTCAGACCAGTGGGCATAATCTCAGAATTGTTGATCACCATTTAGGACAGAGATGAGGAGGAATGTGTTGTCCCAGACGGTGGTCAGTTATGGAATTCTTTACCACAGAGGGTGGTAGTCAAGCTGGGGGCTATTGAGTATTCAAGATAATAAAATGTGAGGCTGGATGAACACAGCAGGCCAAGTAGCATCTCAGGAGCACAAAAGCTCCAAAAGCTATTGAGTATTGGATTGTTGTACATAGACAGCACAGCACAGTACAGGCCCTTCGGCCCATGATGTGCCAACCTAATATACTAAGGTCAAACTAACCGGCGTACCCTACATTATACTATCATCCATGAGCCTATCCAAGAGTCGCTTAAATGTGTCTAATGTACCTGACCCCACTACCACTGCCAGCAGTGCATTCCACATACCCACCACTCTCTGTAAAAAAACTACCTCTGACATCTCCCCTATACCTTCCTCCAATCACCTTAAAATTATGCCCCCTTGTAATAGTCAATTCCGCCCTGAGAAAAAGTCTCTGGCTATCCACTCTATCAATGCCTCATCATCTCGTACACCTCTATCAAGCCATCTCTTCTTCGCACCAATGAAAAAAGCTCTAGCTTCCCCCAACCTTTCCTCATAAGACCTGCCCCCCAGTCCAGGCAGCATCCTGGTAATTCTCCTCTGCACCCTCGCGCAAGCTTCCACATAGTTCCTATAATGAGGCAACCAGAACTGAACACAATATTCCAAGTGTGGTCGAACCAGGGTTTTATAGAGCTGCAAGCATAACCCTGTGGCTCTTAAACTCGATTTCCCCTGCCAATGAAAGCCTGCACACCATATGCCTTCCTTACAACCCTATCAACTTGGGTGGCAACTTTGAGGGATCTATGGACGTGGACCCCAAGATCCCTCTTCCAATATTGAAATTAAATTTTATTGTCACATGTACTTCAGTACAAGAATACAGGAGTAGAAAGGAAAGTGTTTCATGTTCCCAGTTCCCGGTGCCTTTTAGAATGCAAAAGATTTCCAAGAATCCTGCCATTAACCCTGTATTCTGCATTCAAATTCGACCTCTGAAATAAATCACTTCACACTTTTCTGGGTTGAATTCCATCTGCCACTTCTTGGCCAGCTCTGCATCCTGTCAATGTCCCATTGCAACCTACAACAGCCCTCTATGCTATCCACAACTCCACAAACCTTCATGTCATCAGCAAACTTACAAACCCACCCTTCCACTTGCTCATCCAAGTCATTTATAAAGATCACAAAGAGCCGAGGTCCCAGAACAGATCGCTGTGGAACACTGTTGACCACCGAGCTCCAGGCTGAGTACTTTCCATCTACTACCACCCTCTGTCTTCTCTTAGACAGCCAGTTTTGTATCCAGACAGCCAATTTTCCCTGAATCCCATGCCTCCTTGCTTTCTGAATGAGCCTACCGTGGAGAACCTTAGCCTTGCCAAAATCCATATACACAACATTGACTGCTGTGCCTTCATCGATGTGTTTTGTCACATCCTCAAAGAATTCAATAAGGCTTGTGAGACATGACCTGCACTTCACAAAGCCAAGATACAGATTGTGGAGCTGGGTGAACACAGCAGGCCAAGCAGCATCTTAGGAGCACAAAATCTGATGAAGGGTTTAGGCCCGAAACGTCAGCTTTTGTGCTCCTAAGATTCTGCTTGGCACGCTGTGTTCATCCAGCTCCACATTTTGTTATCTCGCATTTTCCAACATCTGCAGTTCCCATTATCTCTCTTCACAAAACCAAGCTGACTATTACTAATCAAACTGTGCTTTTCTAAATAATCATAAATACTATGTCTCAGAATCCTCTCCAATAATTTGCCCACCACAGAAGTAAGACTGACTGGTCTGTAATTCTCAGGATTACCCCTATTCCCTTTCTTGAACAAAGGAATGACATTTGCCACCCTCCAATCATCTGGTACTACTCCGGTGGACAGGATCATATTCAAAGCTGAGATAGATTTTTAATCAGTGAAAGGGAAAATGCAGGAAGGTGGACTTAGCAGCTGTTAGATAAGTCAAGATCTCATTGAATGGCGCGACGGATCTGATGAGATGATTGTTTTGTTTCTGATCCTCTGTTTTATGGTCTGTTGACATGTAACCACTTATTGATGACAGAGGCATCCCGCCTGCCAACAATTACAGAGATGTATAGCACAGAATCAGAACCTTCGGTCCAACTAATTGTGCAATTACTTCCCTGATAGCTGAACAGCTTGGAACATGAATATTTTGACAAAAACCATCAGACCACAGGAAGAGAAGGAGCTGTTTTACTCAGTAGTGAAAAGTATTCTGAGCCTAGAGTCAGCCATTTATCTTCCCCCCATCAGTTGTTGAAGCTGTGATTTTCAGTTGATACCAAAGATCTATACAAATGGAAACCAGTCACCTTGTAATTTCTACAAGCAGATGAATATATCTGAAGAAGGTGAAAAAAGGATGAGCACCTACTGACAAACCGAAAGGACCAGCTCAGTGGACCCTTTGACCAGGGATCATTGAGCTTCTTTCCAAATCTTTCCCACACGCTTCACAGCCTTTTATTCTCCTGTCTGCATCTATCTAGAACAAGAACAAGGAACAAAGCAAACTACAGCACAGAACAGCCCTTCGGCCCTCCAAGTCTGCACCGATCCAGATCCTCTATCTAAATCTGTTGCCTATTTTCCAAGGATCTGTATCCCTCTGCTCCCTGCCCATTCATGTATTTGTCTAGATACATCTTAAATGACGCTGGCGTGCCCACCTCAACCACCTCCACTGGCGATACGTTCCAGGCACCCACCACCCTCTACGTAAAGAACATTCCACGCATATCTCCCTTAAACTTGCCCCTTCTCACCTTGTGACCCCTAGTAATTGAGACCCACCCCCCTGTGAAAAAGCTTCTTGCTATCCGCCCTGTCTATACCTCTCATGATTTTGTAGACCGCAATCAGGTCTCCCCTCAACCTCCGTCATTCTAATAAAATAATCCGAAATAATAATCCTAGTCTATTCAACCTCTGTTCTTAGCTAGTGCCCTCCATACCAGAACCACCTCTGCAACTTCTCCAAAGCATCTACATCCAGAACTGTACACAGTATTCAAAATGTGGTCAAACCAAAGTCCTATACAACTGTAACATGACCTGCTAACTCTTGTACTCAATACCCCGTCAATGAATGAAAGCATGCCGTATGCCTTCTTGACCACCCTATCAACCTGCGTTGCCACCTTCTGGGTACAATGGACATGAACATCCAGATCTCTCTGTGCATCAATTTCCCCAGGGCTTTTCCATTTACCATGTAGTTCACTCTTGAATTGCATCTTCCAAAATGCATCACCTCGCATTCACCTGGATTGAACTCCATCTGCCATTTCTCCTCCCAACTCTCCAATCTATCTGTATTCTCCGACAGTCCCCTTCTCTATCTGCTAGTCCACCAATCTTAGTGTCATCTGCAAATTGGCTAATCAGACCATCTATACCTTCCTCCAGATCATTTACATATATCACAAACAACAATGGTCCCAATACGGATCCCTGTGGAACACCACTGGTCACAGGTCTCCATTTTGAGAAACTCCCTTCCACTACAACTCTCTGTTTCCTGTTGCCTAGCCAGTTCTCTATCCATCTAGCGAGTACACCCTGGACCCCATGCAACTTCACTTTCTCCATTAGCTACCATGGGGAACCTTATCAAATGCCTTACTGAAGTCCATGTTTATGACAGCCACAGCCCTTCCCTCATCAATCAACTTTGTCACTTCCTCAAAGAATGCTATCAAGTTGGTAAGACATGACCTTCCCTGCACAAAACCAGACTGCCTATCACTAATAATCCCATTTTCTTCCAAATGTAAATAGATCCTATCCCTCAGTATCTTCTCCAGCAGCTTCCCCACCACTGACGTCAAGGTCACCGGTCTATAATTATCAGGATTATTCTTGCTATCCTTCTTAAACAAAGGGACAACATTAGCAATTCTCCAGTCCTCCGGGACCTCACCCATGCTGAAGGATGTTAAGGTCCCAGCTGTTTCCTCTCTAGCTTCCCTCAGAAACCTGGGATAGATCCCATCTGGACCTGGAGACCTGTCCACCCTAATGCCTTTTAGAATACCCAACACTTCCTCCCTCCTTATGCCGACTTGACCTAGAGTAATCAAACATCTGTCCCTAACCTCAACATCCTCAAAGTATTTATTAAGAATCTCACTCATTTTCTCTGGCCCCTCGCATAACTTCCTTCCTTTGTCCTTGAGTGGGCCAACTATTTCTCCAGTTATTCTCTTGCTCCTTATATATGAATAAAAGATATTTCATGACCCCTTTTAGCCCTCTTAATTCCTCATTTCAGATTGGTCCTACTTTCCCAATATTCTCCCAAAGCTTCGTCTATTTGCCGTCGCCTAGGCCTTATGTATGCTTCCTTTATCCTCTTTGCTGGTCTCACGATTTCACCTGTCATCCATGGTTCCTTAATCCTGCCCTTGCTATCCCTCATTTTCACAGGGACATGTCTGCCCTGCACTCTAATCAACCTCTCTTTAAAAGCCTTCCACGTATCAAATGTGGATTTACCCTCGAACAGCTGCTCCCAATTCACATTCCCCAGCGCCTACTGAATTTTGCTATAGTTGGCCTTCCCTTAATTTAGCACTCTTCCTTTAGGATCACTCTCGGCCTTGTTGTTGAGTATTGTAAAACTTAGGGAATTGTGATCACTATTCCCAAAGTAATCCCATGTTGAAACTTCAACCACCTCGCCAAGCTCATTCCCCAACACCAGGTCCAGCATGGCCCCTTTGTGAGTTGGACCATTTACATACTGCTCGAGAAAACCCTCCTGGATGCTCCTTACACATTCTGCTCTATCTAAACAACTAACACCAAGTGAATCCCAGTCAATGTTGGGAAAATTAAAATCTCCCATCACCACCACCCTGTTGCTCCTACATCTTTCCATAATCTGTGTACATATTTGTGCATCTATCTCATGCTCACTGTTGGGAGGCCTGTAGTACAGCCCCAACATTGTTACAGCACACTTACTGTTTCTGAGCACTGCCCATTTGCCTCACTGCTTGAGTCCTTCATAGTGCCCTCCTTCAGCACAGCTGTGATATCCTGTTTGACCAGTAATGCAGCTCCTCCATGCCTTTTACCTCCCTATCTATCCCAGCTGAAGCATTTATATCCTGAGAGATTTAGTTGCCAATCTTGCCCATCCCTCAACCAAGCCTCAGTCATTATACTCCCAGGTGTTAATCCAAGCCCTAAAATCATCAGCCTCACCTACGACACTTCTCACATTGAAACAAATGCACCTCAGACCTTGTCCCTTTGCATTCATCATCTGCTCTCTGCCTACTCTTCCCCTTAGTCACACTGACTTCATTATCTAGTTCCTTACAGGCTTTAGATACTACCTCCTTACTGTCCACTAACCTCCTCATTTGGTTCCCATCCCCTTGCCACATTAGTTTAAACCCTCCCCAACAGCGTTAGCAAAAGCACCCCCAGGACATTGATTCCAGTCCTGCCAAGGGGTGGACCGTCCAATTTGTAATAGTCCTACCTCCCCCACAACCGGTCCCAACGTCCCAAAAATCTGAACCCCTCCCTCCTGCACCATCTCTCAAGCCTATTCTTTCATTTCTACTCTGACTAGCACGTGGTACTGGTAGCAATCCTGAGATTACGACCGCTGAGGTCCTACTTTTTTAACTTGGCTCCTCACTCCATAAATTCTGCTTGTAGGACCTCATCCCGTTTATTACCTAAATCACTGGTGCCTATATGCACCACGACAGCTGACTGTTCACCCACCTCCTTCAGAATATCCTACAGTCGATCTGAGACATCCCTGACCCCTGCACTTGGGAGGCAACGTACCATTTGGGAGTCTCGTTTTTGACCACAGATCCACCTATCTACTCCCCTTACAATCGAATGTAGTTGGTAAGTTTCCAGAATAGTTTTCAAAACCTCCCCTGGCATTAGGTATCAGTCTATCAGGAGTGTGAGACTGAAGTGCACACAAATATCTAAAATTGTGTCCCTCAAGAAACCATAAGTAGGATATACACTCTGCAGTAATTTAGTTCTCCCTTTAGTCACACAAAAAGCTACCAACATTGTCTGAATTTTTGTGACACAGCCAGGGTGTGAGGTCAAAGGGACCAGCCAGTACCGCAACATGGAGGCCAAAAGCTGGTTTATCACCAACGCTCATTGCCTGTAGGCCAGCACTCAGAACAGTCCTTTTCAGCACTATAGGCTTTTGTCTCCAGCTTCTCAAAATTTGCCACCCAAGATTCTCTGGTTGTTCCTGAGGTAGATTCCCAATTAGCGCAGGTGAGTGGTGCTCCAGGTAAACACCCAGAGCTCCTCAGGCAGGGTTCTACCTGCCACTGACCAATCAGGAGTCAAGAACATTTCATACAGTTGACCCTAGCAGACAACATAGTGGAGTACACTCACTGACACTCGTATATCCTCTGTAGATCTGCTCGATTAGTCAATATGAGGACCACAATATGAGCACTGACTGAAAGACTGCTGCTAAATCTGGCCCACACAAAGTCAAACTGAACAATCTACAATATCCTCCAGTGGGGCAACTCTTTGGGGCCTGTAGATGACTCCCATCATTTACTTCTTTCCCATTGTTTATTTCCACCTGAAGTGATTCCACATCATGATCTGTTACACCTATATCATTCCTCACCACTATACTGATAATGACCTTTATTAACAAAGCTACCCCACCAATGTTTCATTTTTGTCTATTTTTCTGGAATAACAAATACCTTTGAAATGGATTCCCAGTGTTGGCCACCCTGCAACAACATGATTATAATACCTTTCAAGTCAAATTCACTTATTTCTATTTATGCTCTCAAATCACCCAATGTGTAACAAATACTGTGCATTTTCAGATAAAAAGCCTTATGCTTTTTACTTTTCACCACTATTACTCCCTCTGCTTTTGAACTCCTTTGCAATCTTCTATATATATTTTCTAGCTCTTCTTATCATGCTTTGATTATTCGTCATCTGTTCTCTACCTGCAATCTCAACTTTCGTTGATTTTTAAACTTAGCTTGAATTGAACATTCCTCTCCTCAAATTAGTTTAAAGCCCTGTCTACAACCCGGGTGATGCAATTTGACAGGACACTGACCCCTGCATTGTTAAGATGATGCCCACCAAACAGAATAGCTCTCTCTTTTCGTGGCACTATGCCAGTGCAGCATGCTTTGCAACCCATTGCCCCACATGAATCTCTGAGCCATGCATTTACTCCTTTAATCTTATTTACCCTATCCCAATTTGCATGTGGTTTAGGTAGTAATTCCTTTGTTGTACTTTTGTTAAATTTAGTCCTTAACTGCTTGTGATCCCTCAGCACAATCTTTTTGCGAGTCCAACCTAAGTTATTGATACCTATTGTGTGTCACAACAGTGGGATTCTTCCCCTCCTGCTCCAAATTTATCTCTAGTCCAGAAGAGAAGTCCTAAACTTTGGCACTGAGTAAACAGTACAGCCTTCAGGACTCCCGAGTTTCCTGTAGAGAACTATCAGTAACTGCAGTAGCTATCTCCTTAAATGTGCTATCCTCAATTTCTAATACATTTCTGTTTATTCCCCTGACTGGAATGCTGCTCTGGGACACGCTGCTTTGGTTAGCTTGCTCATCCTGCCTCCAGTCTGTGCTGTTGCCCACAATGATTGCCAGCACCTCATACACAGTAGATAATGGCCCCAGACTGAGGCTCCTCCAAAGCTAAATTCTGGATCCCTGTACCTGTCTCATTCACAGTCAAATCCTGGCCATGGATCAAATTTTGTGTAATCAATTCAAGGGATTTAACTGCCCTTGAAACACAAGCAGTTATGTCTTCCCCCAGCCTGATGTCTCATTCTGTCCACAGCCCAGACTCCAGCTCATCAAATCTGAACTTAAGTTCCTTGAGCAACCAACGTGGTGGGAAGTGAGGGAGGAAATTATAAAATCCCTTGCAGAGATATATGCATCATCTATAACTGTGGTTGAGGTGCCTGATGACCAGAGGGTGGCTATAATGTTTCACCTTTGTTTGAGGCGAGTTGTAAGGAGAAACTGGAGAACTATAGACCTGCGAGTTTGACTTCTGTTGTAGGCAAATTGTTGGAGGTGATTTTAAAATGTAATATTTATGGACATTTAGAGAAGCAAAAATTGATTACGGATAGTCAGAATGGTTTTATGCAAGGAAAAGCATGTCACACAAGCTTTATTCAGTTTTTTGAGGAAGTTACCAAAATGATTGACGATGCAGAGCAGTAGATGTGGTTTACTTGGACTTTAGTAAAGCCTTTAACAAGGTTCCATATGGTAGACTAATTAGTAAAGTTAGATAATATGAGATTCAGGGTGAACTTGCCAATTAGATACATAATTGGCTTAATAGCAAGAGACAGAAAGTGGTGGTGGAGGATATTTTTCAGACTGAATGCCTGTCTCTAGTGGTGGGTTCACTTTTGTTTGTCATTTATATAAATTATTTGGATGAGAATATATAAAGCATGGTTAGTAAGTTTGTGAACAACAGCAAAATTGGTGGCATATTAGACAGTGAAGAAGACTTTCGAAGATTATAAAGGGATCAATGGGCTAAAAAATAGCAGATAGAATTCAGTCTGGATAAATGCAAGGCATTGCATTTTGGTACAACAAGCAAAGGTAGGATTTATACACTTAATGGACCTTGTGTAGTGTTGTAGGGCAGAGGGACTCGGGGGCTCAGGGACAAAACTCTTTGAAATTTGCATCACACATAGACAGCGTGCTTAAAAAGGCATTTAGCCAACTTGCCTTCATTGCTCAGTCCTTTGAGTGTGGGAGGTGAGAAGTCATGTTGATGTTGTACAGAACATTGGTGAAGCCTCTTTTGGAATACTGTGTCCAGTTTTGATCACTCATTTATAGGAAGGATATTATTGAGCTGGAGAGGATTCAGAAGAGAGTTATCAGGATGTTGCTGGGTCAAGAAGGTTTGATTTATAAAGACAGGCTGGATAGGCTGGGACATTTTTTCACTGGAGCATTGGACATGACCTTGTAGAAGTTTATTAAATCCTGAGGAATATAGATCGTGTTAATGGTAGGCACCTTTTCCCTAGGATGGAAGATTTTAAGTTTGGGAGGACATTATTAAGGTGAAAGGAGAGAGATTTAAGAAAGATATGAAGTGCAAATTTTTTACACAAAGGGTGGCTCGTGTGGATGAAATTCCTGAGGAAGTGGTAGATGTGAGCACATTTACAGGGATGTCTCTGATCGGCTGCAGAACATTCTGAAGGGGGAGGGTGAACAGCCAGTTGTCGTGGTGCATATAGGCACCAACGGTATAGGCAAAAAACGGGATGAGGTCCTACAAGCAGAATTTAGGGAGTTAGGAGCCAATTTAAAAAGTAGGACCTCAAAGGTAGTAATCTCAGGATTGCTACCAGTGCCATGTGCTAGTCAGAGCAGAAATGAAAGAATAGCCAGGTTGAATGTGTGGCTTGAGAGATGGTGTAGGAGGGAGGGGTTCAGATTTTTGGGACTTTGGAACAGGTTCTGGGGAAGGTGGGACTATTACAAATTGGACGGTCTACACCTGAGCCGGACTGGAACCAATGTCCTTGGGGTTGCTTTTGCTAAGGCTGTGGGGGAGGGTTTAAACTAATGTGGCAGGGGGTTGGGAACCAAATATTGGACAGAAAAGAGGTAGTAACAAAAGCCTGTAGGGAACTAGATAATGGAGTCAGTGTGACTAAAGAGAATAGTAGTCGGGGAGGAGATGATGAACACAAAGGGACAGGTGGTCTGAGGCGCATTTGTTTTAATGCAAGAAGTGTAGTAGATAAGGCACATGAGCTTAGGGCTTGGATTGGTACCTGGAAGTATGTTATTGCTATTACTGAGACTTGGTTAAGGGAAGGGCATGATTGGCAACTAGTTGTCCCAGGATATCGATGCTTCAGGTGGGATAGAGTGGGAGGTAAAAGGGGTGGAGGAGTTGCAATACCGGTCAAAGACGATATCACAGCCGCACTGAAGGAGGGCCCCATGGAGGACTCAAGCAGTGAGGCAATATGGGTAGAACTCAGAAATAGGAAGGATGCAGTAACAATGCTGGGGCTGTACTACAGGCCTCCCAACAGCGAGCGTAAGGTAGAGGTACAAATATGTAAACAGATAATGGAAAAGTGTAGGAGAAACAGTGTGGTGGTGACGGGATAATCAAATGTGAGGCTGGATGAACACAGCAGGCCAAGCAGCATCTCAGGAGCACAAAAGCTGACGTTTCGGGCCTAGACCCTTCATCAGAGAGGGGGATGGGGAGAGGGAGCTGGAATAAATAGGGAGAGAGGGGGAGGCGGACCGAAGATGGAGAGTAAAGAAGATAGGTGGAGAGAGTATAGGTGGGGAGGTAGGGAGGGGATAGGTCAGTCCAGGGAAGACGGACAGGTCAAGGAGGTGGGATGAGGTTAGTAGGTAGCTGGGGGTGCGGCTTGGTGTGGGAGGAAGGGATGGGTGAGAGGAAGAACCGGTTAGGGAGGCAGAGACAGGTTGGACTGGTTTTGGGATGCATTGGGTGGGGGGGAAGAGCTGGGCTGGTTGTGTGGTGCAGTGGGGGGAGGGGACGAACTAGGCTGGTTGAGGGATGCAGTAGGGGAAGGGGAGATTTTGAAACTGGTGAAGTCCACATTGATACCATATGGCTGCAGGGTTCCCAGGCGGAATATGAGTTGCTGTTCCTGCAACCTTCGGGTGGCATCATTGTGGCAGTGCAGGAGGCCCATGATGGACATGTCATCTAGAGAATGGGAGGGGGAGTGGAAATGGTTTGCGACTGGGAGGTGCAGTTGTTTGTTGCGAACTGAGCGGAGGTGTTCTGCAAAGCGGTCCCCAAGCCTCCGCTTGGTTTTCCCAACATTGACTGGGATTCACTCAGTGTTAGGGGTCAAGATGGAGCAGAATTTGTAAGATGTGTGCAAGAGGGTTTTCTAGAGCAGTATGTATGTAGTCCAACTCGGGAAGGGGCCATACTGGACCTGGTGTTGGGGAATGATCCCGGCCAGGTGGTTGATATTACAGTAGGGGACTACTTTGGAAATAGCAACCACAATTCCGTAAGTTTTACAATACTCATGGACGAGGATGGCAGTGGTCCTAAAGGAAGAGTTCTAACCTGGGGGAAGGCCAACTATACCAAGATTCGACAGGATCTGAGGAATGTAGATTGGGAGAAACTATTTGAAGGTAAATGCACATTTGATATGTGGGAGGCTTTTAAGGAGAGGTTGATTAGCATGCAGAGGAGACATGTTCCTGTGAAAATGAGTAGAAATGGCAAGATTAAGGAACCATGGATGACAGGTGAAATTGTGAGACTAGCCAAGAGAAAAAAGGAAGCATACATGAGGTCTAGGCGACTGAAGACAGACGAAGCTTTGCAAGAATATCGGGAATGTAGAGCGAATCTGAAACGAGGGAGTAAGAAGGCTAAGGGAGGACATGAGATATTGCTGGCAAATATGGTTAAGGAAAATCCCAAAACCTTTTATTCGTATATAAAGAGCAAGAGGGTAACTAGAGAAAGGATTGGCCCACTTAAGGACAAAGAAGGAAAGTTATGTGCTGAGTCAGAGAAAATGGGTGACATTCTTAATGTGTACTTTGCATCAGTATTCACCAAGGAGAGGGACATGACAGATGTTGAGGTTAGGGATAGATGTTTGCTTAGTCTAGGTCAAGTTGACATAAGGAAGGAGGAAGTGTTGGGTATCTTAAAAGACATTAAGGTGGACAAGTCCCCAGGTCCGGAAGGGATCTATCCCAGATTACTGAGGGAAGCGAGAGAGGAAATAGCCAGGGCCTTAACAGATATCTTTGCTGCATCCTTAGACACGGGTGAGGTCCTGGAGGACTAGAGACTTGCTAATGCTGTTCCCTTGTTTGAGAAGGGGAGCAAGGATAATCCAGGTAATTATCGACCGGTGAGCCTGACGTCAGTGGTAGGGAAGCTACTGGAGAAGATATTGAGGGATAGGATCTATTCCCATTTGGAAGAAAATGGGCTTATCGTTGATAGGCAACATGGTTTTGTGCAGGGAAGGTCATGTCTTACCAACTTAAAAGAATTCTTTGAGAACGTGACAAAGTTGATTGATGAGGGAAAGGCTGTAGATGTCATATACATGGACTTCAGTAAGGCGTTTGATAAGGTTCCCCGTAGCAGGCTGATGGAGAAAGTGAAGCCACATGGGGTCCAGGGTGAGATAGCTAGATGGATAAAAAACTGGCTGGGCAACAGGAGACAGAGGGTGGTAGTAGAAGGGAGATTCTCAAATTGGAGACCTGTGACCAGTGGTGTTCCACAGGGATCTGTGCTGGGAACACTGTTGTTTGTGATATACGTAAATGATTTGGAGGAAGGTGTAGGTGATCTGACTAGCAAGTTTGTAGATGACACGAAGATTGGTGGAGTAGCAGGTAGTGAAGGGGATTGTCAGAGATTACAGCAGAATATACATAGATTGGAGAGTTGGGCAGATAAATGGCAGATGGAGTTCAATCCGGGCAAATGCGAGGTGATGCATTTTGGAAGATCAAATTCAAGGGCGAACTATACAGTAGATGGAAAAGTCCTGGGGAAAATTGATGAACAGAGAGATCTGGGTGTTCAGGTCCATTGTTCCCTGAAGGTGACAACGCAGGTCAATAGGGTGGTCAAAAAGGCATATGGCATACTTTCCTTCATTGGGCAGGGTATTGAGTACAAGAGTTGGCAGGTCATGTTGCAGTTGTATAGACTTTGGCTCGGCCACATTTGGAGTACGGTGTACAGTTCTGGTCACCACATTACCAAAAGGATGTGGATGCTTTGGAGAGGGTGGGGAGGAGGTTCACCAGGATGTTGCCTGGTATGGAGGGTGCTAGCTATGAAGAGAGGTTGAGTAGATTAGGATTATTTTCACTAGAAAGACGGAGATTGAGGGGGGACCTGATTGAGGTCTACAAAATCATGAGGGATAGAGACAGGGTGGATAGCAAGAAGCTTTTTCCCCAGAGTGGGGGACTCAATTACTAGGGGTCATGAGTTCAAAGTGAGAGGAGGAAAGTTTAAGGGAGATACGTGTGGAAAGTTCTTTACACAGAGGGTGGTGGGCGCCTGGAATACATTGCCAGTGGGAGGTGGTAGACGCAGACACGTTAGCATCTTTTAAGATATATTTGGACAGGTACATGGATGGGCAGGGAGCAAGTGGACACAGACCGTTAGAAAATAGATGACAGGTTAGACAGAGGATCTTGATCAGCGCAGGCTTGGAGGGCCGAAGGGCCTGTTCCTGTGCTGTAATTTTCTTTGTTCTTTGTATTTGGATAAGTACATGAGAAGGAAAGGTTTGGAGGGATATGGACCAGAAGCAGGCAGATGTGGCTGTTTCGATTGGGATTATGTTCAGAACGGACTGGTTGTACCGAGGTGTTTGTTTCCATGCTGTATGACTATGACTTGCTGGAGATGTAGTCTGTGTGAATTGTGCTGGTGTCCATCAGCTCCCACATCCTACAGATGCAACATCTCACTGGCCCATTCCATCTGTATTCTACTAAATTAATTCAATTCTTAAATACTTTAAACATTTTAAAGGCAAATTCTCAGCTGTAATATTATCTTTTGATTTCAGCCAATTGGATAATTGAAAGATATGGAAGAACCAGCTACTAATCACCCCTCTTTGTTTGCGACGGCACATTTGTCTCTTCGAGGAAGATGTAATTTGAAGGGAATCTCTCCCATTGGATTTTATATCCCACAGTCATTGCTTTTCTCCTACAGCTTCTCTCTTGTCTTTATAAAGCTGTTGACATGTTCTCTCAGATTTTTTGAGAAGCAGCTGACTCTGCACTCTTTTGTGCTTCTTCAGAAGAATGGGCTACTCCTTTCTCATGCTGAGTCCATTTCACAGCAATGCTGACTCACTAGATGCTTATTCCCGTCTGCTCCACAATGATGCCAACTTGCTGACCACTCCTCCCATTCAGCTGCACATTGATGCAGACTCACTGCTCATTTCTGTGACATCTGGACCTGTACTGGGAAAGATACTATTGGCAAAAGTTGGATGGGCTGCATCTTGTCAGGACTGGAAACAATGTGCTTTTGGGGGGTAGGGTTGCGAGGGGTGGGGTGAGGGGTAAATATGTGCTCATACTGTCAGGGAGGGGTTGAACTAAATGGTTGTAAGGATAGGGACCTGAGCAGGCAGACAGAGGAGGGGGAAATCAAGGATGGAAACAAAAGTAGGAAGGCCAGGAGCAAAAGCAATAGATGGAAAAAACATGGAAGAAACAGAAATAGGGCCGTATTGCAAAATAAAGCTAACATGACTACCAAGAGCAGGTCAGAAACTCAGAATCTTGCAACAAGTAACTCACCTCCTGATTCCTCAAAACCTGCCTATAATCTAGAAGGCACAAATCAGGAGTGTGCTGGAATATTCCCCACTTGCTGGGACAAGTACAACTCCAACAACACTCAAGAGGCTTTACACCATCCAGGCCAAAACAGCGGGGTTGATTGGCACCTTATCCACAAATAATCACACCCTCTATCACTGATGCTTCATAGCAACAATGTGCCACCCACAAGATCCACTGCAGAAATTTGCTACAACTCCTTACACAACACCTTCCAAGCTTATGCTATATTTAAATTGAATCCATTGCAACAACTAGAACACTATGCCAAAGTGCTTCCTTCCCTGTTTTGTGCTTTGGGCACAAAAGGCCATAATGCAGGCCAATATTTATATGCATAATGGTCAGAGTCCTCATTTAAACTCTGAATTGACTTGCTTTTGAATTCTTATCCTTTTATCATATTATGGTCACATACTTGGTCAATCATAACAATAAGATATTATATCAGGCTGATCACATTGCCTCCAGTGTTGAACCAGCTAACATGTGTGAGATTGGAGGAGCATAACCTCCTTATGCCAAGGCAGGCACATGCACACCATTGAGCTAAGCTGAGAAACCAGGCTGCCTCACACTGATCACAAACTTGGGCAACGCCAACACTCAAGGGAGAGCTGTTCAAACCCACAATATAACACAAAAACACAGACGTTGATAGTCCCAGTTGTATTAGGGCCAATACAAACAGAAATGAGTGTTAAAATCACTGTAAATGTTTTAAGACCAGCTCCTGAACCACTATGATGACACCCACCTGAGTTGGAGAATTTAAAATGCCGAGTTGGGTAACCAAGTTTCTGTGCATCCTCCAGCTTTAATTCTATCATGTCCATGGATAGTTTTTCCAACTTGCCTCTAATGGACTAATGTCTCTGGGTTAAGAGTCCAGCGATGATACCATGAAACTATCGCCTCCCCGATAGCAATCAGTCTTCCCAAAAAGGGGAATGCTGGCTCCTATCAGTGAGTAAAGCCCACACCACCTGCATTAAAGCCAACCTGTTGACATAAGTTGCAACATTTGGTGCTGTGCTCCAGCAGCATTTGATGAAAGCTTTGGAAAGGGTACAGATGAGATTTACTAGGATGTTGCCTGTTATGGAGGGAAGGTCTTATGAGGAAAGGCTGAGGGACTTGAGGCTGTTTTCATTAGAGAGAAGAAGGTTGAGAGGTGACTTAATTGAAACATATAAAATAATCAGAAGGTTAGATAGGGTGGATAGGGAGATCCTTTTTCCTAGGATGGTGACGGCGAGCATGAGGGGGCATAGCTTTAAATTGAGGGGTGAAAGATATAGGACAGATGTCAGAGGTAGTTTCTTTACTCAGAGAGTAGTAAGGGAATCGAACGCTTTGCCTGCAATGGTAGTAGATTCGCCAACTTTAAGTACGTTTAAGTCATCATTGGATAAGCATATGGACGTACATGGAATAGTGTAGGTTAGATGGGCTTGAGATCGGTATGACAGGTCGGCACAACACCGAGGGCCAAAAGGCCTGTACTGTGCTGTAATGTTCTATGTAGAAATAATGAGGAGCAGATTGAGTTGGCTGAAGACTGATTTCATTTTCATCTGGTTTTAAAACCATATCTACACATTTTGTGTTCAAGACAGACTAGTTCAGAGGATGGCAATGTCAGGAACTGTCTTCAGGTTTATACTTCCATCAAACGCTATTTACGATAAATTACTACAAAATACTGCCATATTTATGTTTTAGATATTATTGTCATGTGTACTCATGTACAGGAGTACTGGAATACAGTGAAAAGTGACGCCATCCTAGGTGCCAAAGTACCTGGGTAAAGAAATGGCTTGGTACAAAGTAGTTAAAAAAACGCAAGTTAAAAAATTAAACGTTATATCTTAGAATAGGAGAAAAATAAAGAAACACATGACAGTTTACATGAAAGTCTTTCATAGTTTAAACTAGGAAAATAAAGGAATAAACTGAAATTTCAACAGTCTTTGTGAGTTCTCGAAGCAGCCCCTCCAGATACCGTCACTGCTTCTGAAACTGCTGTCCCTCCATTCTCCCTCAGTGCCTCGGCAACATGTCCGAGCAGGATTCACCTGCGCTCCAAGCTGAAACACTGCCATGAATCGCCAAGAGACCAGACCTGGAACCCACCACATGCTGTCGAGATGCCAGGCCAGGACCCTTTATGAGCCACTGAGAGACTAAGCTGGGATCTGACACAAGGTTTGGAGGGACAGTCTGAGAGCTGCCATGCCACCGAGAGATGAGGCCTGGGATCTGCCACAAGCCATTAAGCAACCAGGTTGAGAGATGCCATGCCGATTGGGGAGACTAGGCCTTGAACCCGCCATGAGCCACTGGGAGACCGGTTACAGACCTACTGAGAGACCAAAGGGGGAAGAAGAAAGAAAGGAACAGAAGGAGCAGAGAGCTCCAGTTGGACCATCCTACTCCACTGCCAACTTGACTGCAAGTATATGTATGGCAACCATGGAACCAGCAGGGTCAGACCTATAGTTACATTAATGATCACTTCTTTATCTATAATCTCACATTCTCTCAAACATTGCAATTCTTTATTCAATCTGATTCTAAACTTAACTTAACTGACTCTGTCCATACCGTGCTATTTATGCCCAGTGACAAGTGCTTCTGTGACATTGTTGGGAGGTTGCTCCAAGTCCTAAAATCCCTACACATCACACCTTCCCAGCTTGTCTCACTGTCCTAAATATTGATTAATACTTTTGCGTGTTCTCAAATACATTACTTAGATTACTTCTTTTTGCAACATTTACAGTGCATTCCTGCAACCTTCGGGTGGCATCATTGTGGCACTGCAGGAGGCCCATGATGGACATGTCATCTGAGGAATGGGAGGGGGAGTTGATATGGTTCGCGATGCCACCCGAAGGTTGCAGGAACAGCAACTCATATTCCGCTTGGGAACCCCGCAGCCCAATGGTATCAATGTGGACTTCAGAAGTTTCAAAATCTCCCCTCCCCCCACTGCATCCCAAAACCAGCCCAGCTCGTCCCCTCCCACCACTGCATCCCAAAACCAGCCCAGCTCGTCCCCTCCCACCACTGCATCCCAAAACCAGTCCAGCTCGTCCCCGCCTCCCTAACCTGTTCTTCCTCTCACCCATCCCTTCCTCCCACCTCAAGCCGCACCTCCATTTCCTACCTACCGCCTCATCCCGCCTCCTTGACCTGTCCGTCTTCCCTGGACTGACCTATCCCCTCCCTACCTCCCCACCTATACTCTCCTCTCCACCTATCTTCTTTTCTCTCCATCTTCGGTCCGCCTCCCCCTCTCTCCCTATTTATTCCAGTTCCCTCTCCCCATCCCCCTCTCTGATGAAGGGTCTAGGCCCGAAACGTCAGCTTGTGTGCTCCTGAGATGCTGCTTGGCCTGCTGTGTTCATCCAGCTCCACACTTTGTTATCTTGAATTGGCTGAAGTTTGATTTCATTTTTGTTTGGTTTAGACATCCAGCAAACCCCATTTATTGTGAATTAACAGAAAATACTTCCATAGTTATGTTTTAGATTATAGTGGCATGTGTACTCATGTACAGGAGTACTGGAATACAGTGAAAAGTGACGCCATCCTAGGTGCCAAAGTACCTGGGTAAAGAAATGGCTTGGTACAAAGTAGTAAGAAAAACGCAAGTTAAAGTTAAACATTATATCTTACAATAGTAGAAAAATAAAGAAATAGATTATAGTTTACATGCAAGTGTTTCATAGTTTAAACTAGGAAAATAAAGGAATAAGCTAAAAGTTCAACAGTCTTTGAGGAGTTCTCTGCTTATCTCGCTGTCCGACAGACTTCAATTGTCTATTCTCGAAGCTGTCGCCCCAGATACCATCCTTGCTTCTGAAACTGCTGCCTCTGCATTCTCCCCCAGTGCCTCGACAACGTGTCCGGGCAGGATTCAAGTGCACTCCAAGCTGAAACACTGCCATGAGTCGCCAAGAGACCCGACCTGCAACCCAACATGCACCTTTGGGACACCAGGCCAGGACCTGCTAGGATCCATCAAGAGACCAGGCCCAGGACCTACCACAGGCCGTGAGGGGACCAGATTTAGAGACGCCATGCCGATTGGGGAGACTAGGCCCAGAACCCACCACAAACCACCAGGAGACCGGATCCAGACCTGCTGAGATACCAAAGGGGGAAGAAGAAAGAAAGGAACAGAAGGAGCAGGGAGCTCCAGTTGGACCATCTTACTCCACTACCATCTTGACTGGTGGTAAATGTATGGCAATTGTAGAAACAGCTGGGTCAGACCTATAATGACATTACTGATCACTTCCATATCGGTTCTCTCACATTCTCTCAAACTTTACAATTCGTTATTCAATCTGATTCTAAACTTAATCTAACTGACTCTGCCCATACCGTGCTATTTATGCCAAGTTACAAGTGCTTCTAGGACATTGTTCGGAGGTTGATCAAAGTCCTAAAATTGCTGCACATCACACCTTCCCAGCCTGTCTCACTGTCCTAAATATTGATTAATAGTTATGCATGTTCTCAAATACATTACTTAGATTACTTCTTTTTGCAAGATTTCCTGTGCACTTCTTCCTTTTAATATCCAATCCTACCCAAGTCTTCCAGTAAACAGATCAGGATTGTAGATGACCAGGTATAGAAATCCTTGATGTAATGTTGGTGAACTATATTTTTCTCCACTGATTAGATGACACATTCAATTGACCTGCTTGAAGGAACTTGTGTTTCTTCAACCTTCAAGAATATTATTTACTGGTAATCAAAGAAAAACCAGGCTCTGACTTTTTACTACATTATTGTATGCTTCCTAATCTAATCGCTCACATGCAAATAGGGGGCATGAAAATACACTGGCAATCAAAATTAGGGAGAATCACAAGATAGTCTGAGTGTATATTCAGGGGAAGAGGAAAACAAGAGTAGAGCCCACTGGGGACTGAGGGGACAATCTGTGCATGCAGCCGGAGGACGATAGCAAGATTTTAAACAAAAGCATCACTTACGTCTTCACTTGGTCTGCTGGGCCATTGACAACTTTACCTACTTCAGTTATATTACAGACATTATTACCTTTGAGGTGTTGATTTCTTAATGCCTGACCCTAATGGATCATACCCTTCAGCAGAACCTCACTCCAACTCTCACATGAACCATCACAGTGTGTTTGGCTGAAGTTCTCTTTGAAACAGACCAAGACACTGGACATTTGCATCACGTGACTATTTATCAGAAGAACAGGAGTCCCTGATCACAGGAGTGATCTGTGTGAATATCATGCATTTGAGTAGATGAGATAAAGTTGGCAGCCACATCACAAAGCTGGCTGATGTTCTCGGTGTTTTCCAGGTGATTAAACCGGGTGTGGAAGATGACATATTTTGATATTAGCCAGTGGGCAAATGGATTACCTGCTGGAAAGTGAACAATGTCAAAATTTAAACACACAGTCTGCTTGTATGGAAAAATGGGTTTAAGGATGTTTGGTTCTCAGCGATCGATAACCAGCTAAGGGTGGGATCCTCTGCTCAGTGATTGGAGGTCGGGACAGAGCAGGCTGATCACCTGTTCCAGTCTCATGCATGGACAAGTCCACATATGTCGGGTCAGTTATGATTATAAGGAACGATAGAAACTGCTGACAAAGTCAGCAGATCTGGCAACATCTGTGGAGACAGTCCAAAGTAAATGTTTCAGTTTCTGAGACGCCTCTTCACACCCTTCGAAAAAATGATAGAACACCATGTTGGCACATGTTAGCACAACAATAGCATATCCCAGGCACAGCCATTGAGAAGAAACTGAACAGGACTGGCAATTATTATTGCAGAGGCAACAAGAGGAGTTCAGAAGTTGGGAGTACTGCAGTGAGTAACTCCTCTCCTGACTCTCCAAAGCCTGTCCTTCATCGACAAGTCACAAGCCTGGAGTATGATGAATGAGTTAATCTCCAAGACCAGTCAAGAGGCTTAACAGCATCCAAGTCAAAGGAGCCTGCCTGATTGGCACATCCACAAAAATCCATTTCCTCCACCATCAATACTCAGTAGCAGAAGTGTGATCCATTTCCAAGATGCGCTGAAGAAATTCACCAAGATGCCTTACACAACACCTTCAAAACCCACACAGCTCCACATAGAGGTATAAGGGTAGAAACATATAAGAACACCACAACCTGCAGGTTCACCTCCAAGCCTCCCACCATCCTGACCTTGTAATATATAGCTGTACCTTCACTGTCTCTGGGTCACAACCCTGCAATCTCCTCCCAAATGGCTTTAGGGGTTTACCGACAGTGTATGGGACTGCAGCAGTTTAAGAAAGCAGCTCACCACCACCTTCTCAAGCAATTGGGGACATACACCAAATGCTTTCCCAGCCAGTGACGCGCATGTTCCTCGAATGAATTGAATTTTGTTGAATATCAGTTCTAAATATTTGTTCTCGGTCTGGATGCTTGATTTTTGAGTCTGTGTAAGGAATGACCAAATGTCTGCTGGTGTAACCCTGAGAACACCCATTACCTATCCACAGAATATTTTGGGCAACTTCTCATTACTCTCTTCATTTTATCATATTAGTCCAAGACTGTCCAAGCCCTTTACATTGCTATTTTCTAAAATCCTGGTTTCATTTTCATCTAAAGTTTATAGCTCCTTTATAGTCTGTAGAAGTTATATTATTTAAATACATTTTACACTATATGAGAACACAATAAACCAGTTTGAGGACTTTGGAGTGATTTATCTCTTAAATCTCCACATAAATTGTGACCAAGGAGTAAGTAAGTATTTTAAGTCGTTATCATCTAGGGATGTGCAAAATGATGAGATTGCTCATTTGTTTAATATAATGGTTAAAGTGTAATTTTCTCCCAGTTATAAGGTCAAGCAGAATTGAGATGACACATAACTTGACACCAATGGTTGTTCTCTTAAAATGCATACAGCACTTATAACCTTCATTCATCGTCTACTTAGAAGAAGAAGAATTGCCAATTTGATGTTTTAAGCCTGCCCCACCACACAGTATGATTGTGATTGATTTGGTTTTGATCTCAGCTTTACACTCATGTCTGCATTCCTGAACTGTTGACTCCCTTGTCTATCAAAAATCCATCTAACTCAGGATTGACAAAGTTGAAACTTGTTGACACCCATTACCTTTCGGTGAAGGTAATTCCTCATGTAAAGGCACTTTGACAGCAATAGAGACTCATTATTTCTAACTTAAAACGGAGGTATCTAATTCTCAGACTACGTCACACAGTTTTTGTCTCCCCAAATATCCCCATCCCCTCAACCATGGGAAAGACCTGCACATTGTTGCAAAGGACAAGGCTGCTGTATTTGTATCTATCTTCACCCAGATGTGCCGAGTGGATAATCTGTCTCAGACTCTTCCTGAGGGTCCTAGCATTGCAGATGCTAGTCTTGCATTCAGATGTGATTCACTTCACATGACATGAATAAATGATTAAGAACACTGGATACTACAAAAGTTATGGCCACTGACAATAATCCAGCAATCACGTCAAAGACTTGTGCTCCAGATCAAATTGCAATTGCTGCCAAGCTGTTCTACTGTATCTGCAACAACAGCACCTACCTGGCAATGTGGTAAATTGGCCTGGTGTGTCTTGTGCACAACAAGCAGGACACATTGAACTTGACCAACTACCACCTGTTCAGTCTGATCCGAATCATTAATAAAGTGTAGAGGAGGCTACCAGAGCAGAGCAGTGAAAAAAATTGAACAACTTTGGCAGATTCGGCGATTGTGGAATCGTGAAGGATCCAGAGACAGGGCATCTGTTCAGCAGAATTACAAAGCTGACGTTGAAAGGCTTAAAGACAGGGGGGCCCCACCGTGACTTGGAGAGGACTGAGCAACTCCCAAATATCGCTGCCTGAGACCGCATTCGAGAAAGAGAACCTTCATTTTTTGAGCCTGACCAGATAAGTATTTGGATTTAAGAAGTAGAAATGTTAATCCTATGCATTCTTTTTCATGAAAGTGTTGTGGGTAAGGGAACTGTACACATGTCTAATGGTTGTGCTTAGATCTGGCTCTTCCTTGCCTTTTCATATAAAAATTAGGTATTAATTATCCCAGAGCAGTGATCGAGCAGTAAAACTGTGTTAATGTTAGGGTTTGATTGAAGTGTAAGATTCTTCGGGAATTTTAAGGATGCGAGTTGTTAAATGGATGGTATTCAATGGAGTAGTATACTCTTCCTGTGAGAAGAGACTGTCCCGAGCGACTCTGTCTGTCGGAAGTATGTTCAGCTGCAGTTCCTATCAGCCTGCTCACTTCTGCTCAGTTAGAATATGCAAAGGGTAAATCAGTTCCTGAGCTCATCAGTGGCTTGGTCCAACAATGGATAACAGAGTCGAACACATGAGTTAAATTGAGAGTGATTTGGCCTTGACGTCAAAACAGATTTTCAACAAACACAATGGTAAGAAGCCCTAGCAAAACTGGAGTCAAGGAATTCAGAGGGAAACCAAATAAAAACCAAAACAACTGTGGATGCTGGAATTCAGAAACAACGATAGAATTTTGCTGGAGAAGCTCAGCAGGTCTGGCAGCGTCTGTGGAGAGAAATCACAGTTAAAATTTGGGGTCCAGTGACCTTTCCTCAGAACTGATGTCATACGGGAGAATGGTGGCTTTTATGCAGAAGGTAGAGTTGGTAAAGAGTAAACAATACGTGGAGATAGATGCCAAAGAGAGAGAACAACAGTTAGACGAAGGAATGGGTAACAATCAGGGCAGGAGGGTGAATAGTTATTAATGAGGACTGTTAGTGGTAAACAATGGGATGTGTGTAATAGCAGACTGTGCGATAACCAGGCCTGGTGTATGGGGATTGGTGTAAAGTAATGCCAAAAGCTGAAGCCCTAAAGTTGTTGAACTCGATATTGAGACCAGAAGCCTGGAAAGTCCCCAAGCAGAAAATGAGGTGTGTTCGTCCAGCTTGTGCTGAGCTCCGCTGGAGCACCACAGCAAGCCTGAGTCAGAGATTATGCCCAGGGAACAGGATGGTGTGTTGAAGTGGCTGACAACTGGAAGTTCCAGTCTTTTGTTTTTGTGGGCAGAAATATACGTGTTACCTCACTCACACTGTGAAAGAAGATTGCCAGGGTTTTTTCGATACCAGAAAGGTAAGTGTGAGGTAAGATTTGACATTGGACCACTGGAAAATGAGACTGGCGAAGTAGCACTGGGGAAGAAAGAAATGGCAGCGGAACTGAATAGGTACTTTTCATTAGGTTTAAGACACCAGCAACGTACCAGAATATCAAGAGCGTTAGGAGGCAGAGTGACCATCACAAAGGAGAAAGTGCTGGGGAAGCTGAACGGCCTGAAAGTAGTTAAATGGCCTGGATGAGATGGACTACATCCCAGAGTTGTGCACACATTGGTGGTGATCCTTCAGGAAACACAGGAGTCAGAGGGGATCTCAGAGGAATACAAAATGGCTAATGTAACACCCCTGTTAAAGGGGGGAGGGGAGGGTCAGAATACAGGAAATGAAATTCCAGTTAGCCGGATTTCAGTTATTGATAAGAATTTAAAGTCCATTCGTAAGAATGAGATTGCAGACACTTGGAAGTGCATGGCAAAATACAGCTGAGTCACCACAACGTTATCAAGGGGTAGTCATCCCTGACAAATCTATTACAATTCTTTGACAAACATTTTGAACAAAGGAGACTCAGTGGACATAATACATTTGGATTTCCAGAAGGTGCTTAACAAGATGCTGCACTGGACACTGCCGTGTTAGGTCAGAGCCCTTGGAATTAGAGGCAAGGTACTGGCATGGACAGAGGACAGACCAATTGCAAAAGGCAGGGATTGGGGATAAAGGCATCTGTATCAGGATAGCTGCTGGTCACTGGTGGAATTCCGCAGGGAACGTTGTTGGAAGCACAGCTCTTTATGTTACATATTGATGATCTGGGCGAAGGAACTGAGGGCATTGTTGTTAGGTTCTGATGACACAAAGACAGGTGAATGGACGGATAGTGTTGAGGAAGTTGGAAGACTGCTGAAAGACTCGGACATGCTGGGAGAGTGTACAAAGAATTGGGAGGTGCAACACAATGGTGAAAAGTGTGAGGATATACACTTTGGTTGGAAAGAATGGAGGTGTAGACTATTTTCTATTTGGAGAAAGTCTTCAGATATCTGAAACAAACGAAGAAAGAAAGAAGACAACAAAATGTGAGGCTGGATGAACACAGCAGGCCAAGCAGCATCTCAGGAGCACAAAAGCTGACGTTTCGGGCCTAGACCCTTCATCAGAGAGGGGGATGGGAAGAGGGTTCTGGAATAAATAGGGAGAGAGGGGGAGGCAGACCGAAGATGGGGAGTAAAGGAGATAGGTGGAGAGAGTATAGGTGGGGAGGTAGGGAGGGGATAGGTCAGTCCAGAGAAGATGGACAGGTCAAGGAGGTGGGATGAGGTTAGTAGGTAGATGGGGGTGCGGCTTGGGGTGGGAGGAAGGGATGGGTGAGAGGAAGAACAGGTTAGGGAGGCAGAGACAGGTTGGACTGGTTTTGGGATGCAGTGGGTGGAGGGGAAGAGCTGGGATGGTTGTGTGGAGCAGTGGGGGGAGGGGACGAACTGGGCTGGTTTAGGGATGCAGTTGGGGAAGGGGAGATTTTGAAACTGGTGAAGTCCACATTGATACCATTAGGCTGCAGGGTTCCCAGGCGGAATATGAGTTGCTGTTCCTGCAACCTTCGGGTGGCATCATTGTGGCAGTGCAGGAGGCCCATGATGGACATGTCATCTAGAGAATGGGAGGGGGAGTGGAAATGGTTTGCGACTGGGAGGTCATCCTCCGACACTTCCGCCATCTACAATCCAACCCCACCACCCAAGACATTTTTCCATCCCCAACGCTGTCGGCTTTCCGGGAGACCACTCTCTCCGTGACTCCCTTGTTCGCTCCACACTGCCCTCAAACCCCACCACACCCGGCACCTTCCCCTGCAACTGCAGGAAATGCTACACTTGTCCCCACACCTCCCCCCTCACCCCTATCCCAGGTCCCAAGATGACATTCCACATTAAGCAGAGGTTCACCTGCACACCTGCCAATGTGGTATACTGCATCCAGTGTACCCGGTGTGGCTTCCTCTACATTGGGGAAACCAAGCGGAGGCTTGGAAACCGCTTTGCAGAACACCTCCGCTCAGTTTGCAACAAACCACTGCACCTCCCAGTTGCAAACCATTTCCACTCCCCCTCCCATTCTTTAGATGACATGTCCATCATGGGCCTCCTGCAGTGCCACAATGATGCCACCTGAAGGTTGCAGGAACAGCAACTCATATTCCGCCTGGGAACCCTGCAGCCTAATGGTATCAATGTGGACTTCACCAGTTTCAAAATCTCCCCTTCCCCAACTGCATCCCTAAACCAGCCCAGTTCGTACCCTCCCCTCACTGCACCACACAACCAGTCCAGCTCTTCCCCTCCACCCACTGCATCCCAAAACTAGTCCAACCTGTCTCCGCCTCGCTAACCTGTTCTTCCTCTCGCCCATCCCTTCCTCCCACCCCAAGCCGCACCCCCATCTACCTACTAACCTCATCCCACCTCCTTGACCTGTCCGTCTTCCCTGGACTGACCTATCCCCTCCCTACCTCCCCACCTATACTCTCTCCACCTATCTTCTTTTCTCTCCATCTTCGGTCTGCCTCCCCCTCTCTCCCTATTTATTCCAGAACCCTCTTCCCATCCCCCTCTCTGATGAAGGGTCTAGGCCTGAAACGTCAGCTTTTGTGCTCCTGAGATGCTGCTTGGCCTGCTGTGTTCATCCAGCCTCACATTTTGTTGTATTGGATTCTCCAGCATCTGCAGTTCCCATTATCAAAGAAAGAAAGAAACCTACAGCACAGGAACAGGCCCTTCGGCCCTCCAAGTCTGCGCCGATCAAGATCCTCTGTCTAACCTGTCATCTATTTTCTAACGGTCTGTGTCCATTTGCTCCCTGCCCATCCATGTACCTGTCCAAATATATCTTAAAAGACGCTAACGTGTCTGCATCAGCCACCTCCACTGGCAACGCGTTCCAGGCACCCACCACCCTCTGTGTAAAGAACTTTCCACACATATCTCCCTTAAACTTTCCTCCTCTCACTTTGAACTCATGACCCCTAGTAATTGAGTCCCCCACTCTGGGAAAAAGCTTTTTGCTATCCACCCTGTCTATACCCCTCATGATTTTGTAGACCTCAATCAGGTCCCCCCCTTAATCTCCGTCTTTCCAATGAAAATAATCCTAATCTATTCAACCTCTCTTCATAGCTAGCACCCTCCATACCAGGCAACATCCTGGTGAACCTCCTCTGCACCCTCTCCAAAGCATCCACATCCTTTTGGTAATGTGGCGACCAGAACTGTACACAGTATTCCAAATGTGGCCGAACCAAAGTCCTATACAACTGCAACATGACCTGCCAACTCTTGTACTCAATACCCCGCCCAATGAAGGAAAGCATGCCATACGCCTTCTTGACCACCCTATTGACCTGCGTTGTCACCTTCAGGGAACAATGGACCTGAACACCCAGATCTGTCTGTTCATCAATTTTCCCTAGGACTTTTCCATTTACTGTATAGTTCGCCCTTGAATTTGATCTTCCGAAATGCATCACCTCGCATTTGCCCGGATTGAACTCCATCTGCCATTTATCCGCCCAACTCTCCAGTCTATCTATATATTCTGCTGTAATCTCTGACAGTCCCCTTCACTATCTGCTACTCCACCAATCTTAGTGTCATCAGCAAACTTGCTGATCAGACCACCTACACCTTCCTCCAGAAGTAACAAAGGGACTTAGTTAATGTGCAGATTCGATTGATAGTTAGGAAGGCAAGTGAATACAAGGGCACAGATGTACTGCTGAGGGTGTCTAAGGCACCAATCACACTGCATTTGGAATATTGTGAGCAGTTTTGAGCCCTAGAGCAAAGGAACGATTTGCCGGCCTTGGAGAGAGTCCAGAGGAAATTCAGAAAAATAATGCTGCAGAAGAGGGCCTTGTTCTACAGGTGACGGTTGAGGACTCTGGAACTGCACTCGATGGAGTTTAAAAGTCTGAGGGGGAATCTCATTGAAATAGAACATAGAAAAGTACAGCACAGTACAGGCCCTTCGGCCCACAATGTTGTGCCGTGGAATAATCCTAATCCAAAAGTAAAATAATCTAACCTATATTCCTCTCAATTCACTGCTCTCCATGTGCATGTCCAGCAGTCGCTTAAATGTCACTAATGACTCCACTTCCACGACTACCACTGGTAAACTATTCCATGCGCTCACAACTCTCTGGGTGAAGAACCTCCCTCTGACGTCTTCTCTATACCTTCCTCCTAACACCTTAAAACTATGACCCCTCATGGCAGTCAATCCTACCCTGGGGAAAAGTCTCTGGCTATCGACTCTATCCATGCCTCTCATTACCTTGTACACCTCGATCAGGTCACCTCTCTTCCTCCTTGTCTCCAGAGAGAAAAGTCTGAGCTCAGTCAACCTCTCCTCGTAAGACAAGCCCTCCAGTCCAGACAGCAGTCTGGTAAACCTCCTTTGCACCCTCTCCAAAGCCTCCACATCTTTCCTATAATAGGGCGACCAGAACTGGACACAATATTCCAAGTGTGGTCTCACCAGGGTTTTGCAGAGCTGCAGCATAACCTCATGGCTCTTAAACGCGATCCCCCTGTTAATGAAAGCCAAAACACCATATGCTTTCTTAACAACCTTATCCACCTGGGTGGCAACTTTGAGGGAGCTATGCACTTGAACACCAAGATCCCGCTGTTCCTCCACACTGCCTAGAATCCTGCCTTTAATCCTATATTCAGCATTTAAGTTCGACCTTCCAAAATGCATCAGTTCGTATTTATCCAGGTTGAACTCCATCTGCTATTTCTCAGCCCAGCTTTGCATTCTGTCAATGTCTCGCTGAAGCCTGCAATAGCCCCCGATACTATCAACGGCACCTCCAACCTTTGTGTCATCAGCAAACATACTAATCCACCCCTCAACCTCCTCATCCAAGTCATTTATAAAACTACAAAGAGCAGAGGCCCAAGAACAGAGTCCTGTGGGACACCACTCAGCACTGACCACCAGGCAGAATACTTACCATCTACAACCACTCTCTGCCTCCTGTCATCCAGCCAATTCTGAATCCAGACAGCCAAATCACCCTGTATCCCATGCCTCCTGACTTTATGAATGAGCCTGCCGTGCAAACCTTATCAAATGCCTTGCTGAAGTCCATGTACACCACATCCACTGCTCGACCCTCGTCAACCTGTCTCGTGACTTCCTCAAAGAACTCAATAAGATTTGTAAGGCATGACCTGCCCCTCTCAAAGCCATGCTGACTCCCTTTAATCACGCTATGCTTTTCCAAATAGTCATAAATCCTATCCCTCAGAATTCTTTCCAAAACCTTGCTGACCACAGACGTAAGACTGACTGGTCTGTAATTTCCAGGGATTTCCCTATTCCCTTTCTTGAAAAGAGGAACAACATTTGCCTCCCTCCAGTCTTCCGGTACGACTCCTGTGGAGAGTGAGGAAGCAAAGATCTTCGCCAGCGGCTTAGCAACCTCCTTTCTTGCTTCCCCGAGCAATCTAGGATAAATCTGGTCTGGCCCTGGGGACTTATCAATCTTAATGTTTGCCAAAATTTCCAGCACATCAACTTCCTCAATCTTTATCTGTTCAAGCCTGTTTCCCTGCTCCTCAAAGTTCTCATTCACAATAAGGTCCCTTTCCTTAGTGAAAACCAAAGCAAAAAACTCATTTAGGGCTTCCCCTATCTGCTCAGGCTCCACGCACAAGTTCCCTGCACTGTCCCTGATCGGCCCTACCTTCTCGCTGATCATTCTCTTATTCCTCACGTAAGAGTAAAATGCCTTCGGGTTCTCCCTAATCCTTCCTGCCAAGCCTTTATCGTGCCCCCTCCTGGCCCTCCTCAGTCCACTTTTGAGCTCCTTCCGAGCAAGCCTGTAATCCTCTAAAGCTGTGCTAGACCCTTGCTTTCTCCACCTTACATACGTTGCCTTTTTCTTTTTGACAAGAAGCACCTCTGTACCTGTCATCCGAGGCTCCTTAATCTTACCCCTTCTTACCTATCTCAGAGGAACAAATTTATACATCACTCGCAACAACTGCTCCTTAAACAGCCTCCACATGTCCGCTGTGCCCTTTCTGTTTAACAATTGCTCCCAATCTGTACTTCCCAACTCCTGTCTGATAGTGTCATAGTTTCCTTTACCCGAATTAAATATCTTCCCCTGGTAACTGCTCCTTTCCCTTTCCATGGCTACGGTAAATGTGAGGCTGTTGTGGTCACTATCGCCAAAGTGTTCTCCCACCACGAGATCTGACACCTGTCCTGGCTTGTTGCCGAACACCAAATCCAAAATGGCCTCCCCCCTCGTCGGCCTGTCCACATACTGAGTAAGGAAACCCTCCTGAACACACCTGACAAAAACGGCTCCATCCAAACCATCTGCACTAAGGAGGTTCCAATCTATATTGGGAAAGTTGAAGTCACCCATAACAACAACCCTGCCACGTTTGCACTTTTCAACAATCTGCCGGCCTATGAGTTCTTCGATCTCCCTTCTGCTATTTGGGGATCTGTAGAAAGCCCCCAGTGAGGTGACTGCTCCCTTGCTGTTCCTAACTTCCACCCATACTGACTCAGTCGATAAACCTTCCTCGGCAACCTTAGCCCATACCACCTCAGTAGACGAGTCCTCATCAAAAGTTCTTTTAGCCACCGTTATACTGTCCTTGACCAACAAAGCCACACCTCCCCCTCTTTTACCACCTTCCCTGACCTTAATGAAAGATCTAAACCCTGGAACCTGCAACATCCATTCCTGACCTTGCTCTATCCATGTCTCCGAAATAGCCACAACATCGAAGTCCCAGGTACCTATCTAAGCTGCAAGCTCACCTCCCTTATTCCGGATACTCCTTGTATTGAAGTAGACACACTTCAACCCAGCTTGCTGTCTGCCAGCACACTCCTGTGACAGTGAGTTACTGTCCATGTCCTCCCTACGCTCATCCTCCTGTGTACTAGGACTACACCTCAGTTTCCCATTCCCCTTCTGAGCTAGTTTAAATTCACCCGAATAGCACTAGCAAATTTCCCACCCAGGATATTAGTGCCCCTCTGGTTCAAGTGGAGACCGTCCTGTTTGTAGAGGTCCCACCTTCCCCAGAATGAACCCCAATTGTCCATGTACCTGAACCCCTCCCTCCTGCACCATCCCTGCAGCCACATGTTCAGCTGAAATCTCTCCCTATTCTTTGCTTCGCTATCACGTGGCATGGGTAACAAACCAGAGATAAACACTCTGTTTGTTCTAGCTCTCAGCTTCCACCCTAGCTCCCTGAAATCCTGCCTGACATCCCTATCCCTCTTTCTACCTATGTCGTTGGTGTCCATGTGGACCACGACTTGGGGCTGGTCACCCTCTCCCTTCAGGACCCCAAAGACACGATCCGAGACATCACGGACCCTGACACCTGGGAGGCAACACACCAACTGTGAGTCTCTTTCGTTCCCGGCAAACCTTCTATCAGTCCCTCTAACTATTGAGTCCCCAATGATTATCACTCTCTTCCTATCCCCCCTTCTCTTCTGTGCAAGGGGGACAGACTCTATGCCAGAGATCTTCACCCTATTGCATGCCCCTGGTAAGTCATCCCCCCCAACAGTATCCAAAACGGTATACTTGTTTTTCAGGGGAACGACCACAGGGGATCCCTGCACTGACTGCTTTCTCCCCCTTCTAACAGTTACCCAGCTTTCTTCACGCTTAGGAGTAACTACTTCCCTGAAACTCTTGTCTATCACTGACTCTGCCTCCCGAATGATCCGAAGTTTATCCAGCTCCCACTCCAGTTCCCTAACACGGTCTTGGAGGAGCAAGAGTTGGGCGCACTTCCTGCAGACGTATTTGGATGGGATACTAATGGCGTCCCTCACCTCATACATCATGCAGGAGGAACATTCCTCTACCTGCACTGCAATCTCTGCTAATCCCCTAAACAGAAAGTAAAAAAAAGAGAAGCTTACCTTGATTTGTCCCTGGTGTATAAGGTTAGAGGAGATGGATGGGTGGGAGGCCCTACAAGGGTAGAGTCTTGGGTTTACACAACGATCAGTTATATAGCTGAGGGGATGAAAAAAAGGTCACTCCCTTCCCAGAAACCTCTGCGCCGAGGTGCTGCTGATCGAGGTAAGCTTTTTAAAGATTCAAAAACAGTGACTCACCGGCTTCCCGACAGGCCCCTGATCCAAGCTCCCACTCGCACCGCTGCTGCAACCAGAAATCTACACAATACTGAGAGACCTGAATGTAGAGGACATGGAGGTGATGTTTCGACTCATAAGAGAGATTACAGCCTGAGAGCACAGCCTTCAAGTGAATGGAGAACTGAAATGTGGAAGAATTTCTCCAACCAAGGATGGTGAATCTGTGGGCGTCTTGCCAAAGATGTTCGTGGAGGCCAAGTCATTGAGTCTGTTTAAGACTGAGATCGATCCGATATTGATTGGTAATGGATTCAAGGGTAACATGGACAAGGTTCGAGAAAGGGTTTGAGAAACATAGCAGACATGATCAATCAGCAGAGTTGAATAATTGGGCCAAACGGCCTAAATCTGCTCCTCGATCTTGTAGCTTAAGAATGTTATTGTGTTTGCACAATATACTGATTCGACACTTCTCATTTATGTTATTCAAGCATCTTGATGTGTCTGCAGCACTTCTTATTCTCTCTTGACGTGTTCTGATTTCATTGAACCAGGCGACACTACAGCATCCAATGGTAACTACCAGAGTCCCCAATTTGCACCAAGCTTTGTAAAGATAGTAGTTTTCACAAGTTTAGCCCAGCTGTTTTCTATTATGATGGGATTCATGTTTTATGCTTTATTCACTGGGTTGGGTAAACACAATTCTGATGGATCCATTTGTTTGGGAATTGGATCTGTGCCACAATATTTCATTAGTTTAGTGACTAACAAGTTGACGTCTTGTAATGACCATTGTTGTCATATCGCTTTTTCTAGAAGTTGTTTTCTGACCTTCCTTGGAATTGGTGAGAAGGATAGGAGAATCATGTGAGATCAGCAGTAAAGAGTTTCCTGATGTTGGGAGTAGGGACTCCCATTTTCTGACCAATCACTAGCACGTCAAGTTTCTCAGCAGTAACAATTAGAGACATATTTGCATGGAATAGCATGTATTAACATCTCATTATTTGGTAATCTCTCTTCATTGATATGCAATTTTCCATTCTCCCACACACAAGATGGTGACAATTCCGAACATGAACATCAGAACAGCAATTGATCAACTGTAGTTCCAAGATAGGCAAACAGGAGGCTGGAAGAACACAACAATCCAGGCAGCATCTGGAGGAAAGGAACAGTCAATGTTTCAGGTATTGCCCTTTTTTAGAACAGTCATTTGTTTGTCTACCTGCATTCTAGCATCTACAGTTTTTTTTGTCTCTAACTGAATTTTACCACCGCGAGGTCTCTTCAAAGGATAACAAAGTGTGAAGCTGGATGAATACAGCAGGCAAAGCAGCTTCTCAGGAGCACAAAAGCTGACATATCGGGCTTAGATGCTTGATCAGCTCTCTGATGAAGGGTCTAGGCCCAAAACGTCAGCTTTTGTGCTCCTGAGATGCTGCTTGGCCTGCTGTGTTCATCCAGCTCCACACTTTGTTATCCTGGATTCTCCAGCATCTGCAGTTCCCATTATCTCGTCAAAAGGATGCCCACATTGAAGAAGTTCTCTGCCTCCCTCTGACATAAACTCAGTGAGTCTCTTTCTCACTGCCACACTTCTGTGACCTCTTTTGCCCTTCAGCTACTCGACCACACCATGAGACAAACCCACTACTACAGTCACTTGATCAGAGATAATGGGAACTGCAGATGCCCGAGAATCCAAGATAATAAAGTGTGAAGCTGGATGAACACAGCAGGCCAAGCAGCATCTCAGGAGCACAAAAGCTGACGTTTCAGGCCTAGACTCTTCATCAGAGAGGGGGATGGGGTGAGGGTTCTGGAATAAATAGGGAGAGAGGGGGAGGCGGAGCGAAGATGGCGAGAAAAGAAGATAGGTGGAGACGAGAGTATAGGTAGGGAGGTAGGGAGGGGATAGGTCAGTCCAGGGAAGACGGACAGGTCAAGGAGGTGGGATGAGGTTAGTAGGTAGGAAATGGAGGTGCAGCTTGGGGTGGGAGGAAGGGATGGGTGAGAGGAAGAACAGGTTAGGGAGGCAGAGACAGGCTGGGCTGGTTTTGGGATGCAGTGGGGGGAGGGGAAGAGCTGGAGTAGTTGTGTGGTACAGTGGGGGGAGGGGACAGACTGGGCTGGTTTTGGGATGCGGTGGGGGAAGGGGAGATTTTGAAGCTGGTGAAGTCCACATTGATACCATTGGGCTGCAGGGTTCCCAAGCGGAATATGAGTTGCTGTTCCTGCAACCTTCGGGTGGCATCATTGTGGCGCTGCAGGAGGCCCATGATGGACACATCATCTAAAGAATGTGAGGGGGAGTTGAAATGGTTCACGACTGGGAGGTGCAGTTGTTTATTGCGAACCGAGCGGAGGTGTTCTGCAAAGCGGTCCCCAAGCCTCCGCTTGGTTTCCCCAATGTAGAGGAAGCCACACCGGGTACAATGGATACAGTATACCACATTGGCAGATGTGCAGGTGAACCTCTGCTTAATATGGAAAGTCAGGAGGGTGGGTGGGAGGAGGTGTTTTCTAGGTAGCTGTGGGAGTCGGTGGGCTTGAAATGGACATCAGTTACAAGCTGGTTGCCTGAGATGGAGACTGAGAGGTCCAGGAAGGTGAGGGATGTGCTGGAGATGACCCAGGTGAACTGAAGGTTGGGGTGGAAGGTGTTGGTGAAGTGAATGAACTTTGGAGGAGGTGGAGGGCAACCTGCCTGCCCTGGTCGACCCATTGTCTCAGCCTGTCCCTGCCCCACCAAACTCATCTCCACCTATCTAGACTCCATTTTTTCCCCTTTGGTCCAGGAACTCCCTACCTACGTCCGCGACACAACCCACACCCTCCACCTCCTACAGAACTTCCAATTGCCTGGCCCCCAACACCTCATTTTCACCATGGACGACCAGTCCCTATACACCTGTATTCCGCATGTAGATGGCCTCAAGGCCCTCCGCTTCTTCCTGTCATGCAGGCCTGACCAGTCCCCCTTCACCGACACCCTCATCCGCCTAGCTGAACTCGTCCTCACCCTCAACAACTTCTCTTTCGATTCCTCCCACTTCCTACAGACAAAGGGGGTGGCCATGGGCACCCGCATGGGCCCCAGCTATGCCTGCCTCTTTGTAGGTTACGTGGAACAGTCCCTCTTCCGCACCTACACAGGCCCCAAACCCCACCTCTTCCTCTGTTACATTGATGACTGTATCAGCACCGCCTCTTGCTCCCCAGAGGAGCTCAAACAGTTCATCCACTTCACCAACACCTTCCACCCCAACCTTCAGTTCACCTGGGCCATCTCCAGCACATCCCTCACCTTCCTGGACCTCTCAGTCTCCATCTCAGGCAACCAGCTTGTAATTGATGTCCATTTCAAGGCCACCGATTCCCACAGCTACCTAGAAAATACCTCCTCCCACCCACCCTTCTGCAAAAATGCCATCCCCTATTCCCAATTCCTCTGCCTCCGCCGCATCTGCTCCCACGATGAGGCATTCCACTCCTGCCCATCCCAGATGTCTAAGTTCTTCAAGGACCGCAACTATCCCCCCACAGTGGTCGAGAACGCCCTTGACCGCGTCTCCCGCATTTCCCACAACACATCCCTCACACCCCGCCCCCGCCACAACCGCCCAAAGAGGATCCCCCTCGTTCTCACACACCACCCCACCAACCTCCAGATACAACGCATCATCCTCCAACACTTCTGCCATCTACAATCCGACCCCACCACCCAAGACATTTTTCCATCCCCACCCTTGTCTGCTTTCCCGAGAGACCACTCTCTCCGTGACTCCGTTGTTCGCTCCACACTGCCCTCCAACCCCACCAACACCCGGCACCTTCCCCTGCAACCTCAGGAAATGCTACACTTGCCCCCACACCTCCTCCCTCATCCCTATCCCAGGCCCCAAGATGACTTTCCATATTAAGCAGAGGTTCACCTGCACATCTGCCAATGTGGTATACTGTATCCATTGTACCCGGTGCGGCTTCCTCTACATTGGGGAAACCAAGCGGAGGCTTGGGGACCGCTTTGCAGAACACCTCCGCTTGTTTCGCAATAAACAGCTGCACCTCCCAATCGCGAACCATTTCCACTCCCCCTCCCATTCTTTAGATGACATGTCCATCAAGGGTCTCCTGCAGTGCCACAATGATGCCACCCGAAAGTTGCAGGAACAGCAACTCATGTTCCGCTTGGGAACCCTGCAACCCAATGGTATCAATGTGGACTTCACCAGCTTCAAAATCTCCCCTTCCCCCACTGCATCCCAAAACCAGCCCAGCCTGTCTCTGCCTCCCTAACTTGTTCTTCCTCTCACCCATCCCTTCCTCCCACCCCAAGCTGCACCTCCATTTCCTACCTACTAACCTCATCCCACCTCCTTGACCTGTCCATCTTCCCTGGACTGACCTATCCCCTCCCTACCTCCCCACCTATACGCTCCTCTCCACCTATCTTCTTTTCTCTCCATCTTCGGTCCACCTCCCCCTCTCTCCCTATTTATTCCAGAACCCTCACCCCATCCCCCTCTCTCGAACATAGAACATAGAACATTACAGCACAGTACAGGCCCTTCGGCCCTCGATGTTGTGCCGACCTGTCATACCGATCTCAAGCCCATCTAACCGACACTATTCCATGTACGTCCATATGCTTGTCCAATGACGACTTAAATATACCTAAAGTTGGCGAATCTACTACCGTTGCAGGCAAAGCGTGCCATTCCCTTACTACTCTCTGAATAAAGAAACTACTTCTGACATCTGTCCTAAATCTTTCACCCCTCAATTTAAAGCTATGCCCCCTCATGCTCGCCGTCACCATCCTCGGAAAAACGCTCTCCCTATCCACCCTATCTAACCCTCTGATTATTTTATATGTTTCAATTAAGTCACCTCTCAACCTTCTTCTCTCTAATGAAAACAGCCTCAAGTCCCTCAGCCTTTCCTCGTAAGGCCATCCCTCCATACCAGGCAACATCCTAGTAAATCTCCTCTGCACTCTTTCCAAAGCTTCCACATCCTTCTTATAATGCGGTGACCAGAACTGTACACAATACTCCAAGTGCGGCCGCACCAGAGATTTGTACAGCTTCACCATAACCTCTTGGTTCCGGAACTCGATCCCTCTATTAATAAAAGCTAAAACACTGTATGCCTTCTTAACAGCCCTGTCAACCTGGGTGGCAACTTTCAAGGATCTGTGTACATGGACACCGAGATCTCTCTGCTCATCTACACTATTAAGAATCTTACCATTAGCCCTGTACTTTGCCTTCTGGTTACTCCTACCAAAGTGCATCACCTCACACTTGTCTGCATTAAACTCCATTTGCCACCTCTCAGCCCAGCTCTGCAGCTGATCTATGTCTCTCTGCAACCTACAGCATCCTTCGTCACTATCCACAACTCCACCACCTTAGTGTCATCTGCAAATTTACTAACCCATCCTTCTACGCCCTCATCCAGGTCATTTATAAAAATGACAAACAGCAGTGGACCCAACACCGACCCTTGCAGTGCACCACTAGTAACTGGTCTCCAGGATGAACTGATGAAGGGTCTAGGCCCGAAACGTCAGCTTTTGTGCTCCTGAGATGCTGCTTGGCCTGCTGTGTTCATCCAGCTTCACACTTTATTATCTTACTACAGTCACTTGACCTTCCTCAGCTCTTGTATTTGACACCATTTTATCATTCAAGGCCTACAAGTATATTTTAAACCTTCAAAATTTGGACCTACCTTCTTCTATGCCTCCAGAAACAATTCGCTGTCCGGATTCTCCACTCAAGCCTCTCTACAACGTACTGGCATCTCGGCTCCCTTTCCTCATCCCTCCCCCAGCTCAAGGCCTCCCTCTCCAAAACCTGCAGAGGACCTCTTCCCTTCTATATTTGACGTAGAATCGACACACTCAACAAAACGACTTTTCTACTTCATACTGGACGTTAAAAATAGTACATTTGCAACACTGTCCTTTACTCACCTCTAGTTGAAGAACCAACCCAGCATTCACAATCTGCACGCAGTTTCTGACCATCTCCAGGGTCCCAAACTGTCGCCGCCATTACACACCTGCAGATCACATCCTGCTCCAGGTTGACTGCTCCTTTCCTGCAGATGCTGCCTGGCTTGCTGTGTTCTTCCAGCCTCCTGTTTGTCTACCTGGAGTTCCAACACCTGCACTTTTTTTTGTCTTTAACTCCAGTTAACATTTTGTTCGTCTGGCTCTCCACCATAGCAACCACAATCCAGCATTTTACAGCTTGATCCGTGGGCAGTGACTGCTATACAACCTTGTTCACCAGCACCTCAAGGTACTTTCAGTGAAGCGGCGAACCAATTTCCTTCAGTCCAATGTGTCTGTGGAAATTGACAAGAGCTGTGAAAGGCACCTGTGGATTGCCAAGGTTTGATTGGGTGCACAGCTGGACCTTAAAGATGGTGCTGTGCTAGGAATCAGAGGAATTCCTGGCAGAAGGCAATATTTCCCCTGTGGTAAGACAGAACATATGACAACTGGCACTTAGGTACCTGAGGCACACATGCTTCCACTTCTATAGAATAGAGTGGACTAGCTTGGAAAAGGGCTGGGGTGAATTTGAAGACCACTTAATTATCCTTTACTGCTAAAGCAACATAACTAATACAGATTATCTGGTCATTACGTAAATGCTAATTTTGAGATTATCAGAAACGCTTTCTTAGCTGTTTTGTACTTTTGACATAAAAGATCAGAACACAATTCAATATTTTTGTGTTTTATAGTTATAAACCTCAGTTAACTCTGTGAAGTGACTTTCAATTGAATTGTCATCCTTTTATGACACTACGGTCACATACTTGGCGAACCACCACAAGAAAATATGATATCAGGCTGATCACATTGCCTCCGCTGTTGAACCAGCTAAAATGTATGCGATTGAAGCAGCATAACCTCCTTGTGCCAAGGCAGGCACATACTCAACATTGAACTAAGCTGAGAAACCAGGCTGCCTCAAACTGATGACAGAGTGGACCGATGATAACACTCAATGGAGAGCTGTTTGGTCCCAGCTATTAGCACGTTATCTCAGCCATTGATAGTCCCAGTTGTATTTGGGCCAAAACAAACACAAATGAATGATAAACTCACGATAATTGTTTTAAGACCAGCGCCTGAACCACTATGATGATACCCACCTGGGTTAGAGAATTTAAAATGACCAATTGGGTAACCAAGTTTCTGTGTGCCCTGCACCTTTAATTCTGTCATGTCCATGGATAGTTTTCCCAATTTGCCACTAATGGAGCACCTTAAGTGGACAACTTAATCAGATATTAATCCAACAGCCAGCAATGAACTCACCATGCAGGGAGCCAAACAAGCAAAGTTGTGCAGAATTGCCTGCTGTATTACTGGGCAATCCTCCTTCAAAAGCACTCTTTGCCCAAACAAGAGACAGAATACTGAGTATATGAGGGTAACTGAAACCATTCCCCTTTTGTCTTGACTTTGGCCCTCAAATGTCTTACCCACAACCTCACTTGTTGTATGCTGCTCCTATGTTCAATCCACCGTGAGCTGGGCCCAGGTCAATCCTGGTGTACTGGCAGCAGTCACTGCCTCATCCAACGTGCAGTTGTTTAACGGAGATATACGCCTTGGCTTGACCAGCAGCACTCAGCATCTGCCCCCGGCTCCTTGATTCTGAGGAATATCTGCCACTGTCCATTTAAGTGCCTGATCGAACTTTAATTTTTTTTCTTCATTCACTCACAGGATGGGGGTGTCACTGGCAAGGCAGCATTTATTGTCCATCAATAATTGTCCAGAGGGCATTTAGGAATCAACCACATTGCTGTGTGTTATATGTCGGCCAGACCAGGTAAGGATGGCAGTTTTCTTCCCTATTGGACATTAATGAACCAGTTGGGTTTTTCCAAACAATCGACTGTAGGTTCATGACCATCATTAGATTCTTAATTCCTGTTATTATTTTGTTGAATTCAAATTCCACTGTATGCCATGGTGGGATTCACAGCCAGGACCCTGGAACTTTATCTGTGTCTCTGGATTAAGAGCCCAGTGATGATACCATGAGACTATCGCCTCCCTGAAAGCAATCAGTCTTCCCAGAAAGAGGAATGCTGGCTCCTATCAGTGAGTAAAGCCCACACCACCTGCATTAAAGCCAACCTGTTGACATAAGTTGCAACATTTGGTGCTGTGCTCCAGCAGCATTTGATGAAATAACGTGGAGCAGATTGAATTGGCTGAAGTTTGATTTCATTTTTGTTTGGTTTAGACATCCAGCAAACCCCATTTATTGTGAATTAACAGAAAATACTGCCATAGTTATGTTTTAGATTATAGTGCCATGTGTACTCATGTACAGGAGTACTGGAATACAGTGAAAAGTGACGCCATCCTAGGTGCCAAAGTACCTGGGTAAAGAAATGGCTTGGTACAAAGTAGTAAGAAAAACGCAAGTTAAAGTTAAACATTATGTCTTACAATAGTAGAAAAATAAAGAAATAGATTATAGTTTACATGCAAGTGTTTCATAGTTTAAACTAGGAAAATAAAGGAATAAGCTAAAAGTTCAACAGTCTTTGAGGAGTTCTCCGTTTATCTCACTCTCTGGCAGACCTGAGCTGTCTGTTCTCGAAGCTGTCGCCCCAGATACCATCCTTGCTTCTGAAACTGCTGCCTCTGAATTCTTCCCCCAGTGCCTCGACAACATGTCCGGGCAGGATTCAAGTGCACTCCAAGCTGAAACACTGCCACGAGTCGCCAAGAGACCAGATCTGCAACTCAACATGCACCTTTGGGACACCAGGCCAGGATCCGCTCGGGGCCATCATGAGATCAGGCCCAGGACCTGCCACAGGCTGTGAGGAGACCAGGTTAAGAGACACCATGCTGATTGGGGAGACTAGGCCCAGAACCCACCACGAGCCACCAGGAGACCAGATACAGACCTGCTGAGATACCAAAGGGGGAAGAAGAAAGAAAGGAACAAAAGGAGCAGAGAGCTCCAGTTGGACCATCTTACCCCACTACCATCTTGACTGGTGGTAAATGTATGGCAATCATAGAAACAGCGGGGTCCGACCTAGATTGTCATTAATGATCACTTCCATATCTATAATCTCACATTCTCTCAAACATTACAATTCTTTATTCAATCTGATTCTAAGCTTATTCTGACTGACTCTGTCCATACCGTGCTATTTATACCCAGGTATAGAAATGCTTGATGTAAAGTTGGTGAACTATATTTTTTTCAAATGATTGCAATTAGATGACACATTCAATTGATCTGGCTGAAGAAATTTGCAGTTCTTAAACCTCTAAGAAACATTATTTGTTGGTAATCAAAGATATACCAGGCTCTGACTTCTTACTACATTACTGAACACCTCCTAATCTAATTGCTCATGTGCAAATAGGGGGCATGAAAATACATTGGCAATCAAAATTGGGGAGAATCACAAGATAGTCTGAGTGTATATTCAGGGGAAGAGGAAAACAAGAGTAGAGCCCACTGGGGACTGAGGGGACAATCTGTGCATGCAGCCAGAGGACGATAGCAAGATTTTAAACAAAAGCATCACTTCTGTCTTTACTTGGTCTGCTGGGGCCATTGGCAACTTTACCTACTTCAGTTATATTACAGACATTATTACCTTTGAGGTGTTGATTTCTTAATGCCTGACCCTAATGGATCATACCCTTCAGCAGAACCTCACTCCTACTCCCTCATGAGCCATCACAGTGTGTTTGGCTGAAGTTCTCTTTGAAACAGACCAAGACACTGGACATTTGCATCATGTGACTATTTATCAGAAGAACAGGAGTCCCTGATCACAGGAGTGATCTGTGTGAATATCATGCATTTGAGTAGATGAGATAAAGTGGTCAGCCACATCACAAAGCTGGCTGATGTTCTCGGTGTTTTCCAGGTGATTAAACCGGGTGTGGAAGATGACATGTTTTGATATTAGTCAGTGGGCAAATGGATTACCTGCTGGAGAGTGAACAATGTCAAAATTTAAATACACAGTCTGCTTGTATGGAAAAATGGGTTTAAGGATGTTTGGTTCTCAGCGATCGATAACCAGCTAAGGGTGGGATTCTCTGCTCAGTGATTGGAGGTCGGGACAGAGCAGGCTGATCACCTGTTCCAGTCTCGTGCTTGGACAAGTCCACATATGTCGGGTCAGTTATGATTGTAAGGAACGATAGAAATTGCTGCCAAAGTCAGCAGATCTGACAACATCTGTGGAGACAATCCAAAGTAAATGTTTCAGTTTCTGAGACACCCTTCTAAAGAATGATAGAACACCGTGTTGGCACATGTTAGCACAACAATAGCATATCCCAGGCACAGCCATTGAGAAGAAACTGAACAGGGTTTGCCATTATATTTGCAGAGGCAACAAGAGGAGTTCAGAAGTTGGGAGTACTGCAGTGAGTAACTCCTCTCCTGACTCTCCAAAGAGAGAGTCGACAAGTCACAAGTCTGGAGTATGATGAATGAGTTAATCTCCAAGACCAGTCAAGAGGCTTAACAGCATCCAAGTCAAAGGAGCCTGCCTGATTGGCACATCCACAAAAATCCATTTGCTGCCAAAGTCAGCAGATCTGGCAACATCTGTGGAGACAATCCAAAGTAAATGTTTCAGTTTCTGAGACACCCTTCTAAAGAATGATAGAACACCGTGTTGGCACATGTTAGCACAACAATAGCATATCCTGGGCACAGCCATTGAGAAGAAACTTAACAGGACTTGCCATTATACATGCAGAGGCAACAAGAGCAGTTCAGGACTGGTCTTGGAGATTAACTCATTCACCACACTCCTGACTTGTACCTTGTCGATGAAGGACAGGCTTTGGAGAGTCAGGAGGTGAGTTACTCACTGCAGTACTCCCAACTTCTGAACTGCTCTTGTTGCCTCTGCATGTATAATGGCTGTGCCATCATTGTGCTAACATGTGCTATCACGTTGTTCCTGCAATCTTTAGAAGGGTGTGAAGAGGCGTCTCAGGACCTGAAACATTCACTTTCGTTTGTCTCCACAGATGTTGCCAGATCTGCAGAGCCTTTGCAGCAATTTGTGTCTTTCCTTTTCTGATTTGCACATCCACAAAAATCCATTTCCTCCACCGTCAATACTCAGTAGCAGAAGTGTGAACCATCTACAAGATGCGCTGAAGAAATTCACCAAGATGCCTTACACAACACCTTCAAAACCCACACAGTTCCATATAGAAGTATAAGGGTAGAAACATATAAGAACACCACAACCTGCAGGTTCACCTCCAAGCCCCCCACCATCCTGACCTTGTAATATATAGCTGTACCTTCACTGTCTCTGGGTCACAACCCTGCAATCTCCTCCCTAATGGCTTTAGGGGTTTACCGACAGTGTATGGGACTGCAGCAGTTTAAGAAAGCAGCTCACCACCACCTTCTCAAGCAATTGGGGACATACACCAAATGCTTTCCCAGCCAGTGACGTGCATGTCCCTCGAATGAATTGAATTTTTTTTGAAAATCAGTTCTAAATATTTGTTCTCAGCCTGGATGGTTGATTTTTGAGTCTGTGTAAGGAATGATGTCTGCTGGTATGTTCCTAAGAATACCCATTACCTATCCACAGAATATTTTGGGCAAGCTCTCTTTACTCTCTTCATTTTATCATATTCGTCCAATACTGTCCAAGCTCTTTACATTACTATTTTCTAAAATCCTGTTTTCATCTTCATCTAAAGTTTATAGCACCTTTAAGGTGAGATGGTCTTTAACACTTCTATTGTTACAGCACATTCTACACAATGTGAGAATACAAAATGAGTAAGTATTTTAAGTTGTCATCATCTAGGAACAAGCAAACGGATGAGATTGCTCATTTGTTTAATGTAATGATAAAAGTATAATTTTCTCCCAGTTACAAGTTCAAACAGATTAGAGATGACACTTAAAAAGTGATACCAAAAGTTGTTCCCTGTAAACCAATTCAGTACTTATAACCTTGGCTCATTGTCCGCTCCAACATAGGATGAAGAATTGCCCATTTGATGTTTTAAGCATGCTCCACAATACAATATGATCATAATTAATCCGGTTATGCTGTCAACTTTACACTCATGTCTGCATCCCTTAACCATTGGCTCCCTTGTCGATCAAAAATCCATCTAACTCAGGATTAACAAAGTGGAATATTGTTAGCATCCACAACCTTTCAGTGAAGGTAATTCCTCATTTACAGGCACTTTGACTGCAATAGAGACTCCTTATTTCTAACTTTAAAGGGAGGTGTCTAATTCCCAGACTATGTCACACAGTTTTTGTCTCCCCAAATATCCCCTTCCCCTCAACCATGGGAAAGACCCAAACAAAAGACAAGGCTGCTGTATTTGTATCTCTCTTCACCCAGATGTGACAAATGAATAATTTGTCTCAGACTCTTCCTGAGGGTCCCAGTGGTGCAAATGCCAGTCTTGCACTGATGTGATTCACTTCTCATGACCTGAATAAATGGTTAAAAGCAGTGAATACCAGATCAAATTGCAATTGCTGCCAAGCTGTTTCACTCTATCTGCAACAATAGCACCTACCCGGCAATGTGGTAAATTGTCCGGATGTGTCTTGTACACAACAAGCAGGACACATCGAACTTAGCAAAATACCACCTATTCACGCTGACCTGAATCATTAATAAAGTGTAGAGCAGACTACCAACTGTTACAATATGGAGACAGAACCAAATCAGCCTTTCTCCTTTATTCACAGCCAAGTAAATTGCCTAGTTATACCAATGGTTCCTAACTAGGCTTTGAAATAACCAATCCCAGACTTCATGATTAATTAATTTCCAGGCACTGTGTTTTTATTACCTTAAACATAAGTCTTAACAATTTGTTAAATCCACACACTTGAGCATAGATAAAAAAATGAACAATTTTGGCAAGTTCGGCGATTGAGGAATAGTGAAGGATCCAGAGACAGGACAGCTTCAGACAAAGCAGAAACACAGAGCTAACGTTGAAAGGCCGAAGGGCAGAGGGACCCCACTGTGACTTGGAGAGGGCTGAACAACTCCCAAATATCGCTGCCTGAGACCGCATTCGAGAAAGGGAACCTTCATTTTTTGAGCCTGATCAGATAAGTATTTGGATTTAAGAAGTAGAAATGTTAATCCTATGCATTCTTTTTCATGAAAGTGTTGTGGGTAAGGAAACTGTCCACATGTTTAATGGTTGTGCTTAGATCTGGTTGTTGCTTGCCTTTTCATATAAAAGATAGATATTAATTATCCCAGAGCAGTGATCGAGCAGTAAGACTGTGCAACGGTAGGGTTTAATCAAAGTGTGGGATATTTGCGTAATTCTCAGTATGCGAATTGTTAAAAGGATAGCATTCAGTGGAGTAGTATGCTCTTCCTGTGGGAGATCAGGAAAGAATTGATTGTCCCAAGCAACTGTGTTTGTGCAAAGTATGTTTGGCTGCAGTTCCTATCAGCCTGCTCACTTCTGAGTTGGATTTTTCCAGCGTAAATCAGTTCCTGGGCTCATCAGTGCCTTGGTCCAATTATGGATAAAAAAAGCCGAACATCTGAGTTGAATTGAGAGTGATTTTCCCCAGATTTTCAGCAAACACATTAAGAAGCCATAGCAAAACTGGAGTCAAGGAATTCAGTGGGTACTAAATAAATTCCGAAAGAACTGTGGATGCTGTAAATCAGAAACCAAAAGAGAAACTTGCTGCAAAAGCTCAACAAGTCTGGCAGCATCTGTGGAGAGAAATCACAGTTAACACTTTGGATCCAGTGACCCTTCCTCAGACCTGATGCCATCTGGGAAAATACTGGGGTTTTTTTTGCAGAAGATACACAGGGCAAGGAGTAAACAATACATGGAGAGAGATCCCAAAGAGAGAGAACAACAGTTAGACGAAGAAATGGGTAACAATCAGGCCAGGAGGGTGAATAGTTATTAATGAGGACTGTTAGTGGTAAACAATGGGATGTGTGTAATAGCAGACTGTGCGATAACCAGGCCTGGTGTATGGGGATTGGTGTAAAGTAATGCCAAAAGCTGAAGCCCTAAAGTTGTTGAACTCGATATTGAGACCAGAAGCCTGGAAAGTCCCCAAGCAGAAAATGAGGTGTGTTCGTCCAGCTTGTGCTGAGCTTCGCTGGAGCACCACAGCAAGCCTGAGTCAGAGATTATGCCCAGGGAACAGGATGGTGTGTTGAAGTGGCTGACAACTGGAAGTTCCAGTCTTTTGTTTTTGTGGGCAGAAATATACGTGTTACCTCACTCACACTGTGAAAGAAGATTGCCAGGGTTTTTTCGATACCAGAAAGGTAAGTGTGAGGTAAGATTTGACATTGGACCACTGGAAAATGAGACTGGCGAAGTAGCACTGGGGAAGAAAGAAATGGCAGAGGAACTGAATAGGTACTTTTCATTAGGTTTAAGACACCAGCAACGTACCAGAATATCAAGAGCGTTAGGAGGCAGAGTGACCATCACAAAGGAGAAAGTGCTGGGGAAGCTGAACGGTCTGAAAGTGGTTAAATTGTATGGACCAGATGGACTACATCCCAGAGTTCTAAGGCAGAGAACTGTGGTTTGTGTCATCGCTAGTGGTGATTGTTCCAGAAACACAGGAGTCAGAGGGGATCTCAGAGGAATACAAAATGGCTAATGTAACACCCCTGTTAAAGGTTAGAGGGAGCAGAAGATAGGATTTGAAATTCCAGTTAGCTGAACTTCAGAAGATTTGAGAATCTTCAGAAGCTTAAGAATGTTATTGTGTTTGCACAATATACTGATTCGACACTTCTCATTTATGTTATTCAAGCATCTTGATATGTCTGCAGCACTTCTTACACTCTCTTGACATGTTCTTATTTTATTGAACCAGACAACAGTACATCATCTAGTGGTAACTGCCAGTGTCCCCAATTTGCACCAAGCTTTGTAAAGATAGTACTTTTCAGAAGTTTAGCCCAGCTGTTTTCTATTGGAGGGTGAATAGCTATTAATGGGGACTGATAGTGGCAGACAATGGGGTGTGTGTTATAGCAGACTTTGTGATATCCAGGCCTGGTGTGTGGGGATTGGGGTAATGTCATGGGAGAAGTTCAAGCCCTAAAGTTGTTGAACTTGATATTGAGACCAGAAGGCTGGAAAGCCCCCAAGCAGAAAATGAGGTGCATTCTTCTGGCTTGTAATGAGCATTACAGGAGCACTGCAGCAAGCCTGCGCCAGAGATTATCCTCTATCCTGTGGCCTTATGGAGAGAGGATGTGCAAGCGTTTGTCCACTTAGTTGACCATTCCCACAATCCTCTCAAGCTCTTTAACATCCTTGGATGACAGAAATTCTCTCAGTGTTTTTGATTTCTTTGAATCTATAGTGAGTCCAGTTTCTTGGAATTTGTGGTCTAAAGAATTTTATTGTAGGTTGAACAATACAGAGAACCGACACTTTTCATTTATGTTATTCAAGCATCTTAATATGTGTGCAGCACTCCTGACACTCTATTGAAATGTTCTGATTTCATTGAACCAGACGACAATACATCATCCAGCTTTAAATACCAGAGTCTGTAATTTGTATCAAGCTTTGTAAAGATAGTACTTTTCAGAAGTTTAGCCAAGCACTTTTTTCTTGGGTGGGATTCGTGTTTTATGCTTTTCTGAATGGATTGGCTAAACACAATGACGATGGTTCCATTTGGTTGGGAACTGGATCTGTGCGACAGTATCTGATTGTCATTTCACGAGTAGCAAAACCATCTTGTAATGACCATTATTGTCATATCTCTTTTTCTAAGAAGGTGTTTTCTGACCTTCCTTGGCATTGGTGAGAAGGATAGGAGAATCATATGAGTTCTGCAGTAAAGAGCTTCCCGATGTCAGGAGTAAGAACTCCCATTTTCTGACCAATCACTAGCGAGTCGAGATTCTCAGCAGTGAACAATTTGAGGCATTTCTGCCTCTGCAGTAGCATGTATTGACATCTCATTATTTGTTAACCTCACTTCATTGATACACAGTTTTCCATTCACCCACACACTAGTTGGTGACAATTCCCAATATGAAAGTCAGAAGAGCAATCAATCACCTCCAGCTCACAGATAGACAAACAGGAGGCTGGAGGAACACAGCAATCCAGGCAGCATCTGGAGGAAAGGAACAGTCAATATTTTGTGTATTACCCTTCTTTAGGACAGTCTCCTGTTTGTCTTCCTGGATTCCAGCAACTGCAGTTTTTTTGTCTCTAAGTTTTACCACTGCAAAGTCTTTTTAAAGGATGCCCACTTTGAAGAAGTTGTCTGCCTCCCTCAGACATGAACTCAGTAAGTCCCTTTCTGTCGGCCCCGATGCCACACTGCTGTGATCTCTTCAGCCCTTCTGTTATTTGATCACGCCATGAAACAAACCCACTACTACAGTCATGTGACCTTCCTCAGCTCTTGTATTCAACGCCATTTTATCACTCAAGGCCTGCAGGTATATTTGGAACCTCCAAAATTTGCACCTACCTTCTTCTATGCCTCCAGAAACAATTGTCTCTCCGGATTCTCCGCTCAACCCTCTGTGCAATGTGCTGACATCGCCACTCCCTCTCTTCATCCCTCCCTCAGCTCAAAGCCTCCTGATCCCAAACTTGCAGAGGACCTTAACCTTTCTGCAAGCCTAACTGTCAGTGCTTAAGACCTGCACAACTTTCATTAAATTCAACCTTTCAATATAATTTGCCTCATTTGGTGCTGTGCTGCTCCATGTTTTTCTGACGTAATGAGGTGTAGATTGATCAAGAATGACTTGTAGCTCTACAGGGCTTTGGTGAGCTCACATATTTTGTGCAGTTTTGTTCTTCCTACCAAAGAAGGGATGTATTTGCCATGAAGAAGATCCAGTGAAGGTCAAAGTGTAAGGTGATCTACTTTGGCACAAAGAACATGCATTGAAAATTTGCCACAAAGGTTACTAAACTAAAAAATGTTTGGGAGCAGAGAGTCCTCTATCTTTTTAATATTCTTATTTTAGGCTTTATTACTGAAAACACAGTATAAGAGCAGGAAGGTTACGTTGATATAAGACATTGATTCGACTCAGATGGAATATCTGAGTTCCGGGTACCACACTTTTAGAAGGTTGTGATGGCATTGAAGGTAATACAGATGATGTTTGTGTGAACGATTCCAGGGATGAGAAACTTCAGATATGAGAATAGCTGAGAAATTGGAGCTGCTCTTGGAGAAGAGTAGGTTGAGGGAAGATTTACAGAAGTTTTTAAAATACAGAGGAACATGCGCAGAATAGATAGGGGAAAAAACCTCCTGAACAAAATAACTCCAAAACCTGAAGCTTAAATTTATGCAGCTGATGATATTTGCTCCACAACTTGATACTGTATGCTATCCTTCAGCCCAGAGTCCACCTCAAGTTCTGAGGAAGAGTCACTGGACCCAAAACGTTAACTCTGATTTTTTTCTTCACGGATGCTGCCAGACCTGAGAAGCATTTCCATCAACTTCTGCTTTTGTTCATGATTTACAGCATCCACAGTTCTTTCAGGTTTTATGCTGCTAGAGGAGGTGGTTGAAGTGGATACAGTAGTGAAATTTAAGAGGAATCATTACAGAAACATGATAAGGCAGCGAATAGAGGGAAATGGACTGCTTGGAGGCAAAGGTTTTTAGTTCAGAAAGACATCATGAGTCAGCATTGTATCGGTGGGCCAAAGGACCTGTTCTTACTGTTCCTTTTTGTTCGTTCAATTCTGAGGAATTGACCCAATCACTGGACCCAAAAAGTTAACTCTGATTTTTTTCTTCACAGATGCTGCCAGACCTGCTTAGCATTTCCAGCAACTTCTGGCTTTGTTCCTCTGGTAGCATGTTCCACACACTTACCATCCTCTGTGCAAAATGCCTGCCTTTTAACATGCCCTTTAAACTTATCCCCTGTTACATTAAACAAATGCCCCCCAATAATTGACATTTCTATTCTGGGAATAAAGACTCCGATTCTCCATTCTATCCACGCCTGTCATAATTTTATAAGCTTCTATCAGGTCACCAGTCATCCTTCAACATACAAGTGAAACCAAACCACGTTTGTCAGAAATACCTCACCTCACTTTTGTCCGGATTAAACTGCTGCTGCCATTTCTCCACCCAAATCCCCAACCTACCAATATCCTGGCAATCCTCCTCACTATCTGCAGCTCCCACAATATTTGTGTGATCTATAAATTTAATAATCATGCCACCTATTTTGTCTTCCAAATTGATGTGTAGAGAGATTGCAAGTGACTGTAGGAATAATAAAGTAATATTGGTTGGAGATTTTAATTTCCCCTGTATTGACTGGGCCTCCCAGAGTGTAAAAGGCCCGGACAGGGTGGAGTTTGTCAAATATATCCAAGAAAATTTCCTAAATCAATATGTAGAGGGCCCTACTCTTAGGAAACAATGTCGGAATAGTGACTGAAGTGTCAGTCGGAGAGCACTTAGGTTCAGTGACCATAAGCCTCTTAATTTAAACATAGTTATGGAAAAAGGTAAGACCAGTCCACAGGTTAAGATGCTGAACTGGAACAGAGCCTAATTTGGAGCCATTAGCCAGGATCTAGCAGAGGTCAATTGGGTGAGTCTATTTGTAGGGAAAGGAACAACTAGCAAATGGAAGGCTTTTAAAAGTGTAATATCAAGAGTCTAGGGACAGTGTGCCCCTGTTAGGGTGATGGGAAAAGCTGGCAGGTTTGGGGATCCCTGACTGATGGGGATATTGAAGCTGTGATCAGGAAGAAGAAGAAGGCATAAATTGGGTGTAAGCTGTCGGGCTCAAGTGAATCCCTAGATGACTATAAAAAGTGTAGGAACACACTTATGAGGGAAATCAGAAGGCCAAAATGAAGGTATGAGTTGGAACTGGCAGCTAAGGTTACAGATAATCCCACGAGGTTCTTTAGCTATATTAGGAGTAAAAGAGTGGCTAGGGAAACAATAGGTCCCCTTAAAGATCAGCATGGCCCTCTACGTGTGGAGCCGCAGGAGAGGGAGGAGATTTTTAATGAATATTTCCCCTCAATGTTTACTCAGGAGAGAATCATAGATGCTAAGGAATAAAGGAAAATAAGTTTTGAACTACATACATATTACCAGAGAGAAGACGTTTGCAGCCTTAGATTGCATAAGGTGGATAAATCCCCTGGGTCAGATCAAGTCCATACTCGGACATTGTGGGAGACTAGGGAAGAAATTGCATAGGCCTTTGCAGAGATTTTTGCTTCACCTTTAGCCACTGGTGAAGTTTCAGAAGACTGGCGGGTGGCTAATGTTGTTCCATTGTTTAAGAAAGTTAGCAAAGACAAGCCAGCGAACTACAGGTCAGTGAGCCTGACATCAGTGGTAAGCAAGTTATTGGGGAGGATACTGAAGGGCAGGATCAACCAACATTTGGATAGTCAAGGTCTGATTGGGGATAGTCAGCATGGATTTGTGCACGTGAAGTCATGTCTAACAAATCTTTTAGAGTTTTTTTGAAGAAGTAACCAAGAGGATAGATGAGGTTTGGCTAGTGGATGCTGTCTATATGGACTTTAATAAGGCCTTTGACAAGGTCCCGCACAGCAAGCTGGTCATGAAGGTTATGTCATATGGGATCCAGGGAGAGCGAGCTAACTGGATTCAAAATGGGCTCAATGGTAGAAAGCAGAGGGCAATGGTTAAAGGTTGTTTTTCAGACTGGAGGCCTGTGACTAGTAGTATGATAGAATTTGTTATTTATATAAATGATCTGGATGAGAATGTACAGGCACGGTTAGTAAGTTTGCAGGTGATAAAAAAATTAGGAGGTGTCGTTGATTGTGAGGAAGATAATCAAAAATTACAGAGGGATCTTGATCAGATGGAGAAATGGAGCTAAGGATTGGCAAATGCAATTCAATACAGATAAGTGTGAAGTTTTGCTCTTTGGAAATTTGAGCCAATGTAGAACTTATACAGTAAATGGTAAGATCTGAGGAGTGTTGTGGAACACAGAGATCTAGGAGCACAATTACATAGTTTGTTGAAAGCGGTGTCACAGGTAGACAGGGCAATGAAGAAGGTATTTATCATGCTGGCCTTCATCAGTCGAGGCATTGAGTATAAGAGTTAGGATGTTATGTTATGTAGTTGTTGGTGAGGCCGCACTTGGAGTATTATGTACCATTTTGGTTACCCTTTTATAGGAAAGACATAGTTAAACTGGAAAGTGTGCAAAGAGTATTTACAAAGATGTTGTCAGGACTCATAGGCCTGAATATGGGGAGAGGTTGTGCAGGATAGTACTTTATTCCTTGGAAGATAGGAGGATGAGGGGTGACCTTATTGAGGTGTATAAAACCTGGAGGGGCTTAGATAAGATGAGTGCATATAGTCTTTTTCCCAGGAATGGGAAATTGAAAACTAGAGGGCATAGGTTTACTGTGTGAGGAGAAGGATTTAAGAAGGACCTGAGGGGCAACTTCTTCACGCAGACAGTGGTGTTTAAATGGAATGAGCTGCCAGAGAAAGTGATTGAGGCAGATACAATAACAACATTTAAAAAAATATTTAGATAGGTACATGAATGGGAAGGGCTTACAGGGATATGGACTAAATGCAGGCAATGAGAACCAGCTGGCTGGGCAGCATGGCCACCTCCATGCTGTATAACTCTATGACTCAATGTGTCTATTAATCAGATATGTGTTACAAACAACAGGGGTCTCTACACTGCTCCCAGTGGAACACCACTGATCACAGAACTCCAGTCAGACTAACACACTTCCACTGCTACTTTCTGTTTTCTATAAACAAGTCAGTTCTGATTCCATTTTACCAGTTCACCTTGGATCCCATTTGTATCAGCCTGCCATGAGAGACCTTGTCAAAGGCCTTGCTAAAGTCCATGTAGACAACACTTACTGGTCTGCCCTTATCAATCATCTTTGTCACTTCCTCAAAAAAGTCTAATCAACTGGCCTTTAAAAGATTCCCACATACCATGTGCCTGATTGACCTTTAATGCAATAATGAGTCTTCCCAAACAGAGGAATGCAGGCTCCTGCCAGCTCACTTGTCAATGAGTAAGACACATACCACCTCCATTAAATGCAACATGTTGAGATAAGTTGCCGCATTTGATACTGTGCTGCTGCATGATTTGACGAAATGATGAGGAGTAGATTGAATCGGCTGAAGTCTGTTTTCTTTTTCGTTTGCGTTTAAACTCATATCTATGCATTTTGGATCATGAAAGACTGATTGAGAGGATTACAATGTCAAGAACTGTCTTCAGGTTTAGACTTCCACCAAATGCTATTTAGTGTACATTAATTCTAAATACTGCTATATATGGCAATTGTAGAAACAACAGGGTCAAACCTGTAGTTACATGTGCATACTGCAGCTCGATGACAGGGGTTGGGTTGACTTTGATTTTGCCTTGAAGGCGATGGAGGTTGAATAATTTCCCACAGGTTGTGTAAGTTAGTTCCACTCCAGCAGGGAACTTGTTGGCAGTGAGGTGAAGCATTGCAGCAAGATAGATCAAGATCAGTGTTGGGACAGTAATGCAGCCCTGCTTGACACTAGTCCAAATGGGGAATAAGTTGGTGAAGGATTCATTTGTCATTACCATGACATCCATGTCGTCATGGAGCAGGCGATGGATGGTGACAAACTTCATGGTGCAACCAAAGTGGAGAAATGCTTCTTGAATGACAGTGCAAGGTCAAGGGAGGCCATGTACAAGAGTAGGTTCTTTCCTCTGCATTTTTCCTGCAGCTGTCGCACAGTGAGAATCATGTTTATCGATCCCCTCTATGGCCGAAAGCCACACAGTTGCTCTGGGTGGGATTCCTCAGCTATGCAGAAGAGATTGTTGATGAGATCCTGGGCAATTATTTTTCTATCAACAGCAGGGAAATTCCCCCGTAGTTACTACAATCAGACTGGTTCCCTGTTTTGAAAATTTCCACAACTGTAACATCGCAGAGATCTCCTGGGAATGCTGTCTGTCTCGTATGCTGCAGGCAAGGATGCCCCAAGGCATGGTACATTGGTGAAACCATTCAGATGCTATGATAGCAGATGAATAGACGCCAAGCAACAATTGCCAGGCAGGTGTGTTCCCTCCCATGGTGGAGCACTTTAGCAGTCAAGGATATGTATCTGGCCTCAGATCTTTGGGTAAACGCCCTCCAAGGCTGACTTTGAGATACACAACAATGTAAAATGGCTGATAGCCAAGTTTCATACCCATGATGACCTCAATCATGATCTTGGGTTCATGTCATGCTACAGATGACCTTACCACACTATATACTCTGACACACACACTCTCTCACACAAACACACTCCCTCTCGCTCACTCACTCACACAAGATGGCGACCTCCGTCGCCATGTTGTCTAAAACATCGAAACCATGGAACATTGAGCAATGAGTCCTGTCCCTCTCACAACCAAGCCTCTGTAATGGCTACAGCATCATAGTCCTCTGTAATGATCCCTGCTCAAAGCTCATCCGCCTTACCATAATACTCCTTGCATTGAAATAAACACACTTGAACTCATCAGCACCCTTGTGTTCATTAAACTGTCCCTAACTGTCCTTCCTTTCAAACTTTACTGGTCAGAATATCTACCTTCCCCTCAATCCCTCCACTTGCTGACCTGCTGCTCTGGTTCCCAGCCCCCTGCCACTCCTGAGAACATAAACGAACCTCCCTGCAAGGATGTTGGTTCCCCTCCAGTTTAGGTGCAAACTGTTCCTCGTGTACAGGTCACTCCTACCCCAGAAGAGGTCCCAATGATTCAAAAACCTGAAATTCAATGTCTATCACCAGTTCCTTAGCCACGCATTCATTTCTCCTATTTTGCTATTTCTGTACTCACTAGTCTGTGGTATCAGGAGTAATTCAAAGATTACAACCTTTCAAGTTTTGCTGTTTAACCTCCTGCCTAGCTCCCTGAATTCATTCCTCACTTTGCCCATATCATTGGCACCAACATATGCCATGCCCTCCCCTTGCAGGATGTCTTGCAGCCATTCAGTGACATCCCTGACCCTGGCTCCATAGAATCAATACACTATCCTGGAGTCAAGTCTTCACCTGCAGAAGCACCTGTCTGTTCCCTGACTAAAGAATGCCGTAAAATTCTGAAACACCTTTGCCAGCTTCCTTGTATCTCTTGCCAGACATTCATTTTCTATTTTTTCAGTTTTATAAACTTTTACCTCATCTTTGTGACATAAGCAGGTGAAGCTCACTCAAAGTCTTTTTCATTTGTATGCGTTATCAGTTTGTTCCTGGTGCCCTGTAACTTTTCTTATTTTTTCGTAGGCTCAACAGCAAGCCCTCAAAGGTTGTAACCTCCCTGTATGTCCTCTCTGAGTACAGCGTTTGCTATCCATGGAATGAATGTTCTTAAACTGAGATCATTAAAGGTGTAATTAAGAGTCAGCCACCTTGGTATAGATCTGGAATCACATGTGGAGAACAGGTAAAAGTGGTGAGACTCACTGTTGAACTTAATTCCACAGTTACACCTCCAAATGCCTTTAAAATCATTTAACTTCAAAACAAGACCATGTTCAAATATTGCTATGTACTGGAGAAAACGTACTTTGACCTCAAAACATATGTCCTGTATCTCCTCACGGTAATATTTATGTTAACTTGGGCCACAAAATAGTAATAAAACCATGAACTACCTTGGTTTTGACTTTCTTCCTTACAGAAACTCATTTACAACTAATTAAAGTGTAGCTTAAGTCCTCTCTAGCTTGATTATTTATGTAAAAGAAGGATCTTAGCTTTCATCATGACAGTGTCTTACAATCAGATATTTCTGAAAAGTTCCAATAAAGAATACCCTGGCAATCTTCCTCACTATCTGCAGCTCCCACAATCTTTGTGTCAATCTGCAAACTTAATAATCAGGCCACCTATATTCTCCTCCAAACCATTTATATATATATTCCAAAGAGTCAGTTACCAGGGGGCCATAGGTTTAAGGTGTGAGAGGCAAGGTTTAAAGGTGATGTACGAGGCAAGTTTTTTACACAGATAGTGCTGAGTGCCTGGAACTCGCTGCTGGACGAGGTAGTAGAAGCAGACACAAGAGTGACTTTGATAATGGGAACTGCAGATGCTGGAGAATCCAAGATAACAATGATGCCACCCGAAGGTTGCAGGAACAGCAACTCATATTCCGCTTGGGAACCCTGCAGCCCAATGGTATCAATGTGCACTTCACCAGCTTCAAAATCTCCCCTTCCCCCACCGCATCCCAAAACCAGCCCAGTTCGTCCCCTCCCCCCACTGCACCACACAACCAGCCCAGCTCTTCCCCTCCACCCACTGCATCCCAAAACCAGCCCAGCCTGTCTCTGCCTCCCTAACCTGTTCTTCCTCTCACCCATCCCTTCCTCCCACCCCAAGCCGCACCTCAGTTTCCTACATACTAACCTCATCCCACCTCCGTGACCTGTCCATCTTCCCTGGACTGACCTATCCCCTCCCTACCTCCCCACCTATACTCTCCTCTCCACCTATCTTCTTTTCTCTCCATCTTCGGTCCACCTCCCCCTCTCTCCCTATTTATTCCAGAACCCTCACCCCATCCCCCTCTCTGATGAAGGGTCCAGGCCCGAAACGTCAGCTTTTGTGCTCCTGAGATGCTGCTTGGCCTGCTGTGTTCATCCAGCTATACACTTTGTTAACAAGAGTGACTTTTAAAGGGCATCTTGACAACTCCATGAATAAGATGGGAATAGAGGGATATGGTCCCCGGAAGGGTAAGCAGTTTTAATTGTGACAGGCAGAATGTCGGTGCAGGCTTGGAGGGCCAAAGGGCTTGTTCCTGTACTGTAATTTTCTTTGTTGTTTGTACTTAAAAAATGACAGCAATCAAGCAAAGTCAACATGGCTTGGTGAAAAAGAAGTCATATTTAACTGATCTATTGAGGCTATTTTGATGAAATAAGATCCTTGTTGGATAGTGGTGAACTAGTGGATGAAGGGACCGGAGGGCATTCTGGCAAAGTTTGCCGATGATATGAAGATAGGGGGACAGGCAGGTAGTATCGAGGAGGTGGGGAAGCTGCCGAAAGATTTAGACAGTTTAGGAGTGTGGTCCAGGAAATGGCTGATGAAATTCAATGTGAGTAAATGTGAGGTTTTGCACTTTGGAAAAAAGAATACAGGCATGGACTATTTTCTAAATGGTGAGAAAATTTGTAAAGCAGAAGCACAAAGGGATCTGGGAGTGTTGATCCAGGATTCTCTAAAGGTTAACTTGCAGGTAGAGTCCGTGATTAAGAAAGCGAATGTAATGTTGTTGTTTATCTCAAGACGGTTGGAATATAAAAGCAGTGGTGTGCTTCTGAGGCTTTATAAAGTTCTAGTTAGGCTCCATTTAGAATACTGTGTCCAATTTTGGGCCCCACACCTCAGGAAGGACATAGAACATAGAACAGTACAGCACAGAACAGGCCCTTCAGCCCACAATGTTGTGCCGACCATTGATCCTCATGTATGCACCCTCAAATTTCTGTGACCATATGCATGTCCAGCAGTCTCTTAAATGACCCCAATGACCTTGCTTCCACAACTGCTGCTGGCAACGCATTCCATGCTCTCACAACTCTCTGCGTAAAGAACCTGCCTCTGACATCCCCTCTATACTTTCCACCAACCAGCTTAAAACTATGACCCCTCGTGCTAGCCATTTCTGCCCTGGGAAATAGTCTCTGGCTATCAACTCTATCTATGCCTCTCATTATCTTGTATACCTCAATTAGGTCCCCTCTCCTCCTCCTTTTCTCCAATGAAAAGAGACCGAGCTCAGTCAACCTCTCTTCATAAGATAAGCCCTCCAGTCCAGGCAGCATCCTGGTAAACCTCCTCTGAACCCTCTCCAAAGCATCCACATCTTTCCTATAATAGGGCGCCCAGAACTGGACGCAGTATTCCAAGTGCGGTCTAACCAAAGTTTTATAGAGCTGCAACAAGATCTCACGACTCTTAAACTCAATCCCCCTGTTAATGAAAGCCAAAACACCATATGCTTTCTTAACAACCCTGTCCACTTGGGTGGCCATTTTAAGGGATCTATGTATCTGCACACCAAGATCCCTCTGTTCCTCCACGCTGCCAAGAATCCTATCCTTAATCCTGTACTCAGCTTTCAAATTCGACCTTCCAAAATGCATCACCTCGCATTTATCCAGGTTGAACTCCATCTGCCACCTCTCAGCCCATCTCTGCATCCTGTCAATGTCCCGCTGCAGCCTACAACAGCCCTCTACACTGTCAACGACACCTCCGACCTTTGTGTCGTCTGCAAACTTGCTGACCCATCCTTCAATTCCCTCGTCCAAGTCATTAATAAAAATTACAAACAGTAGAGGCCCAAGGACAGAGCCCTGTGGAACCCCACTCACCACTGACTTCCAGGCAGAATATTTTCCTTCTACTACCACTCGCTGTCTTCTGTTGGCCAGCCAATTCTGTATCCAAGCAGCTAAGTTCCCCTGTATCCCATTCCTCCTGACCTTCTGAATGAGCCTTCCATGGGGAACCTTATCAAATGCCTTACTGAAGTCCATATACACCACATCCACAGCTCGACCCTCATCAACCTTTCTAGTCACATCCTCAAAAAACTCGATAAGGTTTGTAAGGCATGACCTACATCCTGGCGCCGGAGCGTGTCCAGCAGAGATTCACACGGATGATCCCTGGAATGCTAGGTTTAATGTATGATGAACGGCTAAGGATCCTGGGATTTTACTCATTAGAGTTTAGAAGGTTGAGGGGAGATCTAATAGAAACTTACAAGATAATGTATGGTTTAGAAGGGGTGGACGCTAGGAAGTTGTTTCCGTTAGGCATGGAGACTAGGACCAGTGGGCACAGCCTTAAAATTAGAGGGGGTAAATTTAAAACGGAAATAAGGAGACATTTCTTCAGCCAAAGAGTGGTGGGCTTGTGGAATTCATTGCCACGGAGTGCAGTGGAGGCCGGGACATTAGATGCCTTCAAGGCAGAGATCAACAAATTCTTGATCTCAGAAGGAATCAAGGGCTACAGGGAGAGTGCAGGGAAGTGGAGTTGAAATGCCCATCAGCCATGATTTAAATGGCGGAGTGGACTTGATGGGCCGAATGGCCTTACTTCCACTCCTATGTCTTATGGTCTTATGGTACACTTGGATTTCCAAAATACATTTTCTTAGGAATCACATCAAAAATAATCACACAGGATAAGAGCACATAGTGAAATGGGCAGCTTATTAGCATGGATAAAGGACTGGTTAGCTAATAGAAAGCAGGAATAAATTGTCTTTTCTAGATTGGTAACCTAGAAGAAGTGAACTATCACAGGGATCAGTGATAACAAAGCGTAGATCTGGATGAACACAGCAGGCCAAGCATCATCAAAGGAGCAGGAAGGCTGACATTTCGACCTAGACCCTTCTTCAGAAAGGGATCAGTGCTAGGTCTTCAAATACTTAGCATCTTACTTTGTTTTGGCTAAGTCCAAGTTGCATCCAACTTTCAGAATTGTTTCTTGGCAGCCCTAGTAAGTTATCTCACCACAGCTTATCAAATGCACTGCAATGGTTAGCTGCCACATCCCTCAATTCTGGCCCTAACCTACCATGTGCCTTTCATTCTCCAACTTGCTACTCAGAAAGTATCCCCCAAAAGACAGGCATCTGTAGCATCTTCAGAAACCCATTGAGCACCCAGACAAGTACTGTCAGCCTGAAAATGACCTGCACAGTTTCTGGGGTATGGCAGATAGGAGGAAATCAGAGTCCAGCTTTATGACAGAGACCAGAAGGTCCTACTGGGTGGATTTGTGTGGAGGCAGAACTTCCTCTTCGTCCAGGCCAGGAGTGGCTGGCCAGGACACTACCCAATACCAAGGTTAACCCCCATGTTAAATTTCAGTCATATGGAGGAATGCACCGCTCTACGGGAAGAAGGTTAATGCACTTCTCCTCGCTGCAGTATAAGTGCAACCATCTTCTCTCTGAAAGCTCACACTTACTCTATTTCTGCTATTGTACCCATCTCCCACCTAGGTTCACTAATGCCTGAAACATCTTCCTGCACTCGCTGTCACCTCCTCCATGTCCCGACAGCACTAATCCTGTATGCCCTTTGCATTGTCTACTCACTCACTCAGGACACCTCCAAGCCACACCAAAAGTAACAACTGTGCCACCCACTTTCATATCTCATAGTACCAGGAGGAAAACAGCACAAAATAAAGCAGAAAGACTCAAGAGAGGTGGTGATCTTCCTGATATGTAGTTCCTCAGTCCTTATGTGGAAAGGGCCCAGATTCTGACTGCCCAAGCAGCTGAATAACCATAGCCAGAATCCTGCACTGGTATCGGAGGCGGACCTTAGCTTACTGTGCCAGATCCCTGAGTGAAATATTTCCCATTGATTTGACAAAGGCCAGCTGACAACAACAACAAGGTTCCTGCCTTTGTGTCTGCACTAAATGCGCAAGACAAATTACAATTCTGAATAAGTTGGAAGTCATGAACTTAAAAAATCAGTTCTGCACTCTTTCCATAGATGCTGCCAGATCTGGCAAGTTTATCCAGTAATTTCTATTTTTGTTTCAGACTTCCAACATCCACAGTTTTTTCATTTCTGTTAGTTGCAAATAAAAGATAGGCTTTGTCAGTATTCAAATGGCTCCCTGTAATGGTCCACCACTGCACAATGATAAGATGTTGGTCTGCACTGGGCATTGGGGTCAATGTAGTGGTGACCCAGAGAGGATGTTCAGCCAGGATGTAGTTAGTGCAGATCAGCTGTGAGACCTGGTGTTTAAACAGAAACTAGGATAAGAAAGTGGAATTTTTTTTGTGTGATAAGATGTCAGCCAATGGCACCCATGTTCCATGAGAAGTGTATGTTTGTGGCTGCTGTGCCACTATGCTGACAGTAGGGAACTCCAGACTGTGAAGATGGGATTCCAAGATGGTGATGGCACCAAGGATCCCTGATTTATTCTGGGATACCCAGAAAGTGGCTAGTTCTTCCAGCTAAGGCAAGTTATTAAATTGGGCTAGCATTGGGTGAGAAGGGTGTCATAGGGGAGGCGTGGGTAGTTAATGAAGTGGGCTAGGTGTGATAGTTTGAGTAAACTGACTAGGACTTCCAACAAAAAACAGTACAGCAAAGGAACAGACCCACCAAAACTGTGCCAATGATGCATTTCTAAACTAAGAAGACTTTCCCAGCTCTTCTCATCCTGCCTTTCACATCTTCTTAAAACTTACCCCATTTTACCTTAAACCTATCTTCCCTTTAATTAACATTTCTACTCTGGGAAAAAGACTCCGACTATATAGGAAGGATACTATTAGGGAAGCTTCAGATCAGATTTACCAGGATGTTGTCCGGTATGGAAAGTTTGATTTGTAAAGAAAGCCTGGGTAGGCTGGAACATTTTCCGCTGGAGCATAAAAGGTTGAGAGCTAACCTTATCATGGTTTATAAAATCATGAGGGGTATAGATAGGGTTAGTGGTATGTGTCATTTCCCTAGGATGGGGGTTTTCAAGAGTGGGGGCATGTTTCTAAGGGGAGAGGGGAGAGAGTTAACAAAGACATGAGGGTCAAATTTTTTTCGTTAGAGAATGAACTTCCTGAGGAAGTGATGGATATGGGCATGGATGCAATGTTTAAAAGACACTTAGATAAGTACATGAATAGGAATGGTTTGGAGGGATATGGACCAGGAGCAGGCCGGTGGGACTAGTCCAGTTTGGGATTATATTCAGCCTGGGCTGGTTAAACCAAAGGTTCTGTTTCTGTGCTGTAAGACTCTATGACTGTTCATGCCTCTCATAATTTTGTAAAAATCAGTTGCCCCCTTATACTTCAACACTCAAGCAAAAACAAACCAAATTTGTTCAATCTCTCCCCATAGCTAATACCCTCCAATCCGGGAAATATTCTGGTAAACCATTTCCGTATCCTCTCCAAAGCCTCTAACTCAATCTAGTAGTGTAGTGACCAGAACTGAACACAATACTCCAAATGTGAACTGTCTAGTTCTGTACAGCTGTAACATGGCCTGTGCATTTTTATACCCATATCCTGACTGAAGAATCCAAGCATACTAAATGCTTTTACAGTCTTGTCCACTTGGGTTGCCACTTTCAGGGAACTGTGGACTGTACACCTAGATTCCTCTGTATATTGACTTTGTGAAGAGAAACTCTCATGAAGCTCAATGAAGTTGACATACCCAAACAACAGCAATAGTCAGCCCTCAAAATGAGGCTGATGCTATTTAATACCATTGTTGAGTATGTATATAGGAAATTACCAAACTTCTGCTGACATACACTAAGAAAATCCAATACCTATCCACGGAATGCTCTTTTCATTTTATCATGTCGGTCCAAGACTGTAGCCATTTACGCTACTATTTTTAAAAATCTTATTTTCAGTTTCATCTAAGATTTACTGCTCTTTTAAGGTGAGATAGACTTTAGCACTTCCTTTATTTAAAAACATTTTATGCTTCGTTAAAGTCCAAAATGGTGATAAACCAGTTTGAGGACTTTGGAGTGATTTATATTTTAAATTTCCAATTAGTCATGATAAAAAAAAATTCAAAGTAGTGATTACCCAGGGAATTGCTAAGACAACATTGCTTATTTGTTTAGTATAACAATTAAAGTATAATTCTCTTCAAGTTAAAATGTCAAACAGATTACAGGCGGTACCTGATACCAAAAGTTGTTTCCTGGAAACTAATACTTATCACCTTGTTTCATTGACTGTTTCAACATAGGAACAAGAATTGGCCATTTGATAGTTTAAGTCTGATTGATCTCGTTGTGATCTCGGATTTACACTCCTGTCTGCATCCCTTAACCGATGACTACCCTTGTCTTAAAAAAACCAACATCTCAGTGGAAAGGTGGTAGTATCCACTACCTTGTACTGAATGTAATTGGACATGTGAAGTCACTTTGAGAGAAAAAATAAACTTGGCATCTCTAACTTAAAAGGAAGGTGTCCAATTTTCAAACTGTGCCCAGAGTTTTTGTCTCCCCAAATATCCCCTTCCCCCTCAACAATAACAAGCTCAGCACATTATTGCAAAAGACAAGGCTGCTGCATTTGTACCCATCTTCAGCCAAATGTGCCAACTGGATACTCTGTCCTGGACTAGAGTCTCAGCATTACAGATGCTAGTCTTGCACTGATGTGATTCACTCCACATGACATGAATAAATGGTTAAAGGTACTGGATACTGAAAAGGCATTGGGCTCTGACAATAATTCAGCAATAGTACTGAAGACTTGTGTTTCAAAACGAACTGCAATCGTAAATGATATGTTCCAGTATTGCTACATACCTGGCAACATAGAAAATTGCCCTGGTGTGTCTTATACATGAAAGCAGGACAAATCCAACTTGGACAAATACCACCTATTCGGTTTACTCTCAATCATTAATAACGTGGTTCAAGATGCTACCAACTGTTACAACACAGAGACAGAATGATGAGCCAAATCTACTTTTATTTATCACTTACCTCCGTTTATTTGTCTTTTGTATGAATGGGGCTGAAATTAAATGTTTTGGGAATGTCTGTGCTTTAAACCTGAAACATTTATTTTCAGCCCCATTCATGCAAAAGACAGAGTTAAAGGATAAATAAAAGAAAAAAAACAAAACTGGCCAGATTGCTGAAATGGCTTTCACGATATATTGTTTCACAATCATAAATACGCACTCCTTGCCTAATTTTCTAAAATGTTGATCAGGGCCACTTTCTCAGTTCACCCAAGCAAGGGCAGCAATAATTCTAATTCAGCTTTCTACTCTTTAAGATTCCAGAAGTTGGTATAGCCGATTAGGCAGGGAGTTTTCAAATCTTCATTCTGTCTCAGCAGCAGCCCAGAACCATTTCTCAGAAAACAGATTACATTTGTATGTAATATAAATTTGAACCTGGCACTCTGTAACTTTTCCCGAATTTTCATGGAATGTGGATGTCAATGGAATGATCAGCATTTGCTATCCATCCATGACTGTGCTTAAACTGTGTGGCATCCTAGGCCATTTAGAGTGTCATTAAGATGCAGCCGCTTTACGTAAAAATGGAGTCACAATAACAGTAGGTATGGGTGCCTAGACTTACTGCAGGACCTAATTCCAGAGCTGCATCTCATGTGCCTCTTAAATAGTTTAATTTTTAAAACAAGATCATTTTAAAACACAGTTATGTACTAGAGTAAAATACTTTGACTTCAAAGCGTTTGATCTGTATCTCTTCACTACAATGTTTAGGTTAACTGGAACCAGAAAGTAGCAAAAAAAAAACTAATTTTAAACTAAGCCTTAGTTTTGACTTGGGCCATCTGGCTTTCTTCCTTATAGAAACTGCTTTTTCAATTCAACAATATGGAACTCAAGCCCTTTCTAGTTTACAATCAGATATTTTTGGAAAATTCCAATGAAAAATATCAAAGTTATTGACTCTTAATGAAACAACTATTAGTATTTATTAGAATTCAGTTGTATTCCCAATTACCAGTTTTTTTTATTATTTTGCAGTTTGCCAAACACATTCAAAATTACATCCATGTACATCGTACTACTATAATAATTTTATATAAGATAACAAGGTGTAGAGCTGGATGAACACAGCAGGCCAAATCTCTCTAAAATAATTTTATATTATTTTAATCAAGACAATTATACCTTTCATAACCTGTCAGTTGGAAATCCAGAACAAATTGACATTTAGTGAATATATGCCTAAATAATGAATGATGCTAATACCATATTGTTCTCTTCACAGGCTATAAGATGCAAATAGAAACGGATTGAATTGTACTATAATTCACTTAGTCATACTTATCCAAAGCCAGCACAGGTGAATTGTTTAACATACAGGGCAAGCATTCTGTTGCAATATAAATTTTCAAAACAATCTTTACAAAATTCTAAATGGCACATTGATATCAATTTTTTATGGTAGAGAAGGACAAATTAAGATAAACATGTTCTCTAAGAGGAATAATATAGCTCATCTTTCTTATCAACAGTAAGTCAGCTCATATTGAGCAATTTTGCAGCAATTCTTCTCTGATTCTTAAATTATGAGATTTACATGAATTAGTCACGAAGGAAAATTTCTGTGAATTTTTTTTAGTATATTTGCTTGTTAAACTATGAAGTAAATTTCTAATCATTAGTTGAGTCAGATAGCATTCAGAATCTGTAAGCTGTGTAACTATCTAACTCTGAGCAATTAAAAAAAAGAACGGCAGATGTTGGAAATCAGAAACAAAAACCGAAATTGCTGGAAAAATTCAGCAGTTCTGGCAGCATCTATGGAGAGAGGCAGAGGTAACATTTTGAATCTAGTGATCATCCTGGAACCAAAATGTTAACTCTGCTTTCTCTCCGTAGATGCTGTCGGACCTGCTGACCTTTTTCCAGCAATTTCTGTTTAGCTAGGAGGCATTATTGCATAACCACTCTGGGTGGATTGTTGCAAAAGCATTTTCCACACATGGAAATATTAAGTTCTCCTTCATCAGGGTAACTAACTATTTTACAACTGGGTGTATTCATCATCTGTATCACACAGAGATTTGCTCTCAAAGTGTGGCAACATCAAGTCTTCAATCTGTGGCTGAACAGTACTTTTCTCTTCAAGTAGTGATACCACAGAATGTATTGTAGTCTTTGGATCAAGAAATGTTACCAGTGGCAAGCTGATGTTTTTTTCCTCATAAATACGACTCTGCACTGTCATACTTAGCATGGAATCAAGGCCAAAACTAGAGAGATTTGTTTCTTTTGTAAAATCTGCAGGATCAGCATTGCTGACTTCACACAACAATGAAATAACATACTGTTCAGATGTCATTGCTGAATTACTAGATACAACTGGCTGTTGATTGACATCTGTCTTACTTATTTGATCTTGTGCAAGTGAAAAGAATCGTGCTTTGAGGGATGGATTTTCACCAAACCTATATAAAGTTAGGAAATTAAATTTGCATATTGCTTGTTGTGGATTATCCAACACCAAGCAATGCTTAAGGCATTCGGAAATTTCTGAAGGTTCCATAATCATTATTCCTTTTGATTCCAGATATCTTTGGGCGCTGTAATTATTGTCTAATAGTCCAAGGTTTAGTGCACCCCAGTTCAAAGTTTGCCCCACAAGCCCTTGGTTTCTTCTGTAGTGGATAAAGAAGTCAAGAAATGAGTTCGCTGCAGAATAGCTTGTCTGGGCAGAATTTCCAGTAAATGATGCAATTGATGAGTAACATACGAAATAGTCCAGCTGGAAGCATCGTGTTGTATGGTGAAGATTCAGGACTCCTGCAACTTTGGGATTCAGAACTTTTTCAAATACCGATTTGTTCAGAGTTTGAAGAAGTGCATCATGTAATACCACAGCACTGTGAAAAACTCCTTTAATTGGAACCTTCGGGAAGGAGTGACGAAAGGTATTCATTGCTTTTTCAACATTCGAAAGCACTGAGACATCACAGGCTATGCTAACTACATTAGTACCAAAATTATTCCAGATATTTCTAAATTCTTCCTGCATCTCCCTAGAAGGAAAGCGTCTTGACAGAATAATCACATGTCCACCACCGTGTTTAGCAATGAAATTTACTGTCAGAAAGCCAAGCCCTGAAAGTCCCCCTGTGACTACATATGCTGCATCATTTCTAAAAAGTTGTTTTTGACTGCAGTACACTGGTATCTCTGGCATAGTGCTTTTTGATGTACTCTTAAGATCTACAATAGAAATAGCTTTGCAGGTGAAGTATGATTCTTCCCTGCAGTCATCCACATTTGAGACCATTTGCTGAAAATTAACTTTTGGTAAATCAAGATGTTTCTTTTTCAAGTGCATCGATCTGATCCACTTGTAAACATGGTGTGCAAATTTTGTAAGATATCCTTTCTGAAATATGTTAGCTACTTGTAAAATGTTAATATAAACATTGTCCCTTTCACAACCAGGAATGCTTTGGGAAGTGTCAAGCGCATGATTGTTGTCAAAGAGGACGACAACATGTTGAGCAGAAGAGTTGTTGACATACTTCGCAACTAAGGAAGCCTTAATAGGAGGCAAGAAAATCAATGCATCAGAATGAGTAGAAGCATGTGAAACGTCATTACGTTCAATTTGAACTCTCCAGCCCAAAGCATTAGCTGCTGCAGACACCACCTGACTCAAACATGATTCAATTTCACTGGAAATAATTACCAATTTGTGATATTTATTTTGAGGCAAAGTGTTATGGAGTATTTCCCATGCAAGCATGAAGTATGAAACACATGGTGTCTGTTTCAGTACTGAAATTTTACTGCTTTTGTGACAAACAGAAGCAGAAACGGTGACTGTTGAAGATGCAGCAACTGGGTAACATGCAACAACATGATCACCTACTTTGCAGGTCTTTACATCACTGCTAACTGCTGTGATTGTACCACTGAAGTCAAGAGCAAGTAGATTATGTCCTTCTGTCATAAATTCGTTCCAGTACAATGTCCGTCCAAAGTTCATATCTGAGACACTGACTGGAAAATAATCTGACGAATGGATGCAAATGTTCTCAATTTTAACACATGCAGTTTGTTTTGTAGGTTTATTCATTTTGTTTTGTTGTAGCTTTGCATGAAAATTTACAACTTTGTATGGATCCATCGTCTGGAAAACAACATTTCCAAAACTAGAGTAAGGAACCATCTTCTGTACATCATCAGACATTTTAATGGGCATGTGTCTGACGTAAGATGTATACATCTTTCCAAGTTTAATCATTACTTCAGGGTAATCAGCCGGCAGGGTAATTGCATTTGCTAATGCTGCTATATCTGCGTCAAGAACAGAGCTGATGTCAACCAGGTGGAAAGTTACATCATGAAGTTCTGCAGCACATGATCTGATCATACCCCACAAGGCAAAGCCTGGAGTGATTTGATCCACTGTTTTTTCTGAAGTCCTGTATGTGATTGTTCTGATGGACTTTGTGGATTTATTCCCTTTAACTAGTTGAACAATTTGACGATAAATCTCACAGCAGCTACTGACATGCTCCACCACTGCTTCACTGCTCTGCTCAGTAATGTTTTGCATCCCCCAAAAATATAATACTTCATCAAAGTTGTTTAAATCACTTACATTGTACTGTCTTAGAACTTGTTTCAGTTCTATGTCCATCAATGTCTTAGGTTCCATGTAAGGAATGTATGAGGACTGATTGTGTAAGTACTTTTGAAGGCTTTTAGCAATTCCACAGTTATCTGCAAATACCAATGTTTTGGGGGCAGAAGCTAAAACTTTGGGGAGGCTGACAATTTCCTCCCAGTTGTTCTGATAGAATAGATTGTTCAATTCTGTGAACTTGTGATGGCTCAGAAACATAATTCTGACATTTTTTAGTTCTGCAATGAGGAGTCCGTTTGTATCTGTAAACCCCCCAGACACCTCAAAGAATTCTGTGGTACTTTTACATGTTTTCAAATACATCATCATTTCCTGTTGCATTGGTCGACATATTGTCAAACTCCTTATGGATGTTGGGAATCCTGCTCGAGAGCTTGACAATTTCATTGCTGTAATAGCTGTCATTTGCAAATAGTAATCCAAAATGACTGGATGAATGTGGTAATCATACATTTGCAACTCAATCTCATCAGGGACTTTAATATACGTAATAGCTTCCTTTAATTCATCCCCAAAGAACACATCCCCAAGGCATCTGAAAACTGATCCATACTGGAAGCCTAAAGAAGAGAGCTCTTTGTAGATGTCTTCTGCTTTGAACTTTTCTTTGGCCCTTTGCAAAATATGTTGAACAGCAATAGCATTTTCTTCAACAATGCATTCCTTTCTATAATGAACCTCTCCCTTTGCATAAGTGGCAGTAGATGCCAAAACAGTAAACTTGGTCACTGTGTCTTCATTGCTCAGCTGCACTTTGAGTTCAGTTGAGTCTGGTTGCACAATACAGGGATTTAAAAAAGTGATACTGATTTGACACAAATTGAGAGGTACCTTAGGCTTAATGTTTGCGAGAGCAGATGCTAAGCCAAGTTCCACGTGAATTGAGCCAGGTAATATAGGAATGTTGTTGTTTTTGTGCTGTAGTATATATGGCATCGTGGCTGTTGTTAGGATGTAGTTGTATTCTTTGCCATCTCTGTTTGAGCTGCAGAGGAAGGGATGAGTGATAGATGTTACATTTTCTTGACTTCGTCTAAAGTCTTCAAAATTGATCTGATATTTGGTACGATCAAATTTATAGCAAGGATACAGTGTTGGAGCAGTCTCACGTTCTACATACATATTTTGCCAGTTAGGATTGTATCCTAGTTCAAAGAGTTTTGATAAAACTGAAAGCAGTGTTTCATAATCTTTCTCTGGCTGTACTGCAGGCAAGACCAAAGACTCATTCCCTACAATCTCTTTGATATATCTTTGTAAGGCCCTTCTTGGACCTATTTCTACAAAAACAGCACTTTTCATGTCTGCGACAGCAGTTCTTATGGCTTGTTCAAAAGCAACAGGGTTGCGAATATTTCTGGCCCAATATTTGCCTGTGACGCAGTCATCCCGTGTAACAAACTGTCCAGTAACTGTGGAAACTACTTTTGTTTCTAATTTTTGTGTTTCTAAGTTGCCTATATTCTCTTCCACCTGCCTTAAAATTGGATCCATCAAGTGACTGTGATATGCTGCTGGAACATCTAAAATATGAAGGAATACGTTTTTGTCACCACATGAACTAGATAATTCTGTGTACAACTTGTCTATTGCTTTGGCGTCACCTGATACTGTACATGATGAGGGACTATTGAATGCAGCAATGCACAGTCTGCCTGAATATGATTCAAGCCTGTCTGACACCGCTGATACAGATAAATTGCTAACTACCAACATCTTACCCCCTGTCACTGTTGACTGTAACACACTTCGGTGGTAAACCACCTTTACAGCATCTTGTAATGAAAGCATTCCTGCACAATATATTGCAGCAACTTCCCCAACTGAATGGCCAACAACAACATCAGGCTGCACTCCCCAAAACTTCAAAAGAGATACAATTGCCACCTGAATGGCGAATAGCAGTGGTTGTGCTATGCCTGGGTTTATGAAGTCACCACTGTCATTTTGAATTAAATCTAGCAATTTGATGTCTAAATATTGTTTGAATATTTGTTCTATCTCCTCAATTTGTGTCCTGAACCCTGCTTCTGTTTGCAGTAGCTGTTTGCACATACCTGGATACAAAACACCATTGCCACAAAATACAAATATTAGCTTTAGCCCTGTCTTTACCTGAGTCACTTCAGTACCTGTGGCTGATTTAAGTTGCTGTTGTAGATGCCCAAGAGAATACGCCACAAATGCCTTTCTGAATCTGTTATTTTTATGGCTTCTTCTGCAAGCAGATGTATAGGCCAGGTTCTGGAGCACTATGTTATCATTTTCCTTTAGTTGGAGACTTAAATCTTCCAACATCATTTTAACTGAACTCTGGGATGCAGCAGAAAGCACAAATATTTCTAATGGTTTTTGCACATAGTTTTGCACAGAATCCTGCTTGTACTGTCTTACTACCACATGTGCATTTGTTCCCCCAAATCCAAATGAGTTGATCCCTGCCATCCTCTCTTTCATCCAACCTTCTTCCCATTTTTCCACAGAAGTTGGAATATGTAGATTTAAAGCTTTTGCATCGATGCTTGCATTCTCCTCAGAGTAGTGCAGTGATGGTACAATTTTTCCATGGTACAACATGAGGAGCACTTTAATTAAACCTGCTGCTCCTGCAGCTGACTCTGTGTGACCGATGTTTCCTTTGACAGAACCCATGATAAGTGGAGGGGAATGTGAATTTCTGGATTTCCCAATAACATTTGAAATACTGGCTGCTTCCGTAGGGTCACCAGCTGGTGTTCCAGTTCCGTGAGCCTCCATGTACTGAATCTGTGACGGGTCAACATTTCTTGGGTAAATACTTCTCAATAGTTCTTCTTGCTGCATTTGAGAGGGTCTGGTGATTGGTGTGATTGTCCTACCATCCTGATTGACTGCACTACAAACTATTACTCCCCAAATATGATCATGATCCTTTTGTGCCTGTCAACAGGATAAACAAATATGGTAATATTAACATAAGTATTGGAATAATTATCTGTATATAAGTAACTATACTAGACAAAACAGTAGGGAAAGATGTGCAATAATCATGCATTACCTTTGTAAGCTTCTTCAGCAGAAGAATTCCACAACCTTCTCCTCTTCCATATCCATTGGCTTTGCTGGAAAATGGTTTGCTGATTCCATCTGGTGAAATCATTTTTGCTTTGCTAAGTGCCACATTAACTCGTGGCTCAATTATACAACTCACTCCCCCACTAACAGCCATCTCACAGTCACCTGAAGGATGAAAGTGGATGTTTCAAAAAATCTCGTTGTGGATGGTAGTAAAAATAGAACAGATGGTAATAAAAATATTGACAAAGCAATACATGAGCAGCTAACAGTAATTGTGGTATAGCAGGGAATGGTTTAATATTCTTACTTTTTTGTGGCGTCAGTGTTAATATACATCAAGTAATTGAATGAGCCAAAAAAAAATTTCATTCCATATACAAGTGCACACATCCATGCCTCATACATCTATATCCTGATATGTGCAATTGTATTGTTCAATTAATCCTTATGTGATTGTGTGTCTGTTCTATCTTCATATCATGTTTGATTAAATTAAACTAGGATATGGTTACTGTGAAAAGGACATGAAACTGTAGGCAAACACCTGTAAGAATAAGTGAGAATAATTTAATGCATTGAATAAAATTTTTGGTGCACACATAAAAATTGGAGTGTTTCATCCTTGCATATCTCCGAGGCATAAAACATGACAGCAATAAGTGGTTTACTGATGAGTGGCATGGTGGTTCAGCAGTTAGCACTACTACGTCCAGCACCAGGGACTCAGTTCGGGTCCTCCCCGGGTGACTGCGTGGAATTTAAACATTTAGCACAGTCGGGCTTCCTCTGGGTGCTCTGGTTTTCTCCCAGTTCAAAGATGTGCAGGTTAGGTGGATTAGCCATGGAAAATGCAGGGTTACAGAGGTAGGGTAAGGAGTGGTCTGAGAGGACACGAGGGGCCAAGTGGCCTGCTTCCACGCTATAGGGAATCCATGGTCGGCAATTCCATACTAACTTCCTGCTACATTAGCACCTTTGGAGATCTTGAGGCCATTGGTTGCTTGCATTTCTTATTTTCATTTGAATAAAATTTTTCTACCTTTAAATTATTGTCTTGAATTTTATTCATTCAGCCTGAATTCAATAACTTTTACTACTTCCAGGAGGGAAAAGAACAAATTTCCAAATGAGTAACTAATTCACTGTTTAAAGCATTCAGCATTTATTTTAGAAAGCAATTGTGATAATTAGAATTGCAGAATACTATTAACAGAACTCTAACCACATCTCCACTTTGTGTAATATTTCATATCATTATTTTCATGCCTTGCCCATACTGGTCAACCACAGCAGCTCTGAAACCAGCATTGATCTGTCCAAAAATGATTGAATCAACATACATGTTTCAGAGAACATTGAATTACTCTGCAGCAGACTGTTAGGCATGTCTTGTCTTCCAAGAGAAAAGTTCAGAAATCTGATCCAATCCACTTAAGTAACAAATAAGTGTGATCAAAATCAGTTAAAAAAATAGCTTACAATCACTTTTGACACCATCGTATAAATCTATCAATATCCATCCAGGTTAACCAACTGCCAATATAGATGATAGATCTATATGATAATATCAAAAGTAACTACAAGTATTTGAAATTACAATTAATAAACAAATGCTAGCATGCCAATAGTACTCAGGACAGCAGTACATATTGGATAAAAAAGTCAAGTGCATGCTTTCATTGAATGTATCACTATCCACTAACAGCATATATATTCCAAATAAGTAGTCTGCCTTTTAAGACAGGCATGAAGAGAAGTTTATTTTCTGAGGATTGATAAGATTATAGAATCCCTGCATTGTGGAAACAGACCATTTGGCCAGCAAGTCCACACCACATCTCCAAACAGCATCCCACCCAGACCCACTCCCCATGTCTAACCCACCTAACCTAAACATCCTGGGCACTATGGGCAACTTAGCATGGCCAATCCCCCTAGCCTGCACATCCTTTGACTGTGGGAGGAATCCCACACAGACACGGGGAGAATGTGCAAACTCCACACCGACTGTCGCCCAAGGGTGGAATCAAACCTGGATCCCTAGACTGTGAGGCAGCAGTGCTACCCACTGAGCCACCATGCCGCCCCATTAATCTTAGAAATTCTCCACCTCAGAGAGCAGTCAAGCCTCATTGAATATATTCAAGACTGAGTTAGACAGAATTTCGATAACAAGAGAGTCACATATTATAGAGTTGGATGGGAGGGGATTAGGCAGGAAAATGGAATTAGTTCATAACCACATCAACCCGGAAACTTTTTGAATTGTGTAAGAAATTTGAGGAGACAAGTAGCCTATTTGTACTGCTATTTTCGGTATTATTATTATTTTTTAAAAATTAATTTATTGTACCTTGCTTGATGGCATGAGAAGCATAGTGCAGAGCAACAAGAGATGAAGAGCATGCTGTATCAATAGCTAATGATGGTCCTGTTAGGTTGAAAGTGAAAGAAATTCGATTTGCAGCTATACTCATTGATGTCCCCGTTCCATTATAATGGGTGATTTTGTTTGCAACACTGTTTGCAATTCCTTCATAGTCACGATTCATGAGTCCTAAAAAATGTCAAGAATAAAATGTCATTTAACTGATGTGTATACCTCTGTTAACACAAGTTGAGAAAAAGTAGTATCAATGCTGCGCTAAAGGTAGAGCAATATTTTCAGGAATTGAGTTCTGATATTTGAACTTGATCTGTTACATACTATTCCCACCATTTCCTCACATGTCTTACTAATGACATACCTCCTTATGCAAACTACTTCCCTCTGTATCTACCCCTGAGGAAAGCTCTCTCCCAAGCAGCTTACACATTCAAATTCTTATCTGCTTTGATGAAAGTTTTGTAGGTAATGGACTGGATTTTGCTTTTAGATAATCTGACAATAACTTTCAGCATTCACAAATTTGCAGTTAAAAGCTTAAAGCAAGAAGTTGATCTGCAAAATGATGAACTCTTCCAAAAGCTGAATAATTCAAGAGACCAAATATTCTAATAAGTGGAAGTGTGAAGTTGCTGTTCTAATCTAATATATACAGGCATCAAATTCATCAGCAAAAGTTTTAGTTTGTCTTTTCTAAAGTAAGCACCACGTTATGATGTTTTAAGGATATATTGCTGCTAAAAAACCTTGCTAGAAATTAAAACTAAATTTAATAAGCATAGAGAGAGTGGAGGGAAAGATTCATTCCTTCAAATTTTGGTCATTTTTATAGCTTTCAAAAATTCAAGCATTTGTTGAATAATTTTCTTGGACTCCCCTCTTTCTATTAATCCCTGTTATTTTTCCACACTAGTTTATTTTCTGCCCTTGATTTGATATTAATTCAGTTTTCTAACAGACATTCACTTTGTTGGCGTTTTTTTTACAGACCCTCTAATAGTTACAGAGAAGTGGAGGAGCAGATTGGGAGGCAAATATTGGAAAGGTGCAAAAGTCACAGAGTTGTAGCCATGGGTGACTTCAACTTTCCAAATATTAATTGGAAACTTTTTAGTTGTAATAGTTTAGATGGAGCGGATTTTATCCAGTGCATTCAGGAAGGATTCCTGACACAGTATGTAGATAGACCAACACGAGGAGAGGCCACTTTGCATTTGGTGCTTGGCAATGAACCGGGCCAAGTGTTAGACTTGTTGGTATGAGAGCATTTTGGTGGGAGAGATCATAACACTGTTACTTTTACAATACTCATTAAAACGAATAGGTACATACAGCAGGGTAAGGTTTATAATTGGGGAAAGGGTAGTTATAATCTTGTTCGACAAGAACTGGTAACATAAAATGGGAACAGTTGCTGTCAGGGAAGAGCACTATAGAAATGTGGAGATTTTTGAAGGAATGCACACTGTTTGCTCGATATGTTTGTCCCGAGCTGTCAGGGAAGATGCAGTCGAGTGAGGGAGCTTTGGTTCTCAAGAGAGGTCGAACGACTAGTTAAGAGGAAGAAGGATGCTTATATAAGGTTTAGGAAACAAGGACCAGAAAAGGCTCTAGAGAGATACATGTTAGCCAGGAAGGAGTTGAAGAAAGGGCTTAGGAGAGCTAGAAGGGGGCATGAGAAAATCTTGGCAGATAGGATCAAGGAAACCCCCATGGCTTTTTTTACATGTACCTGAGAATGACCAGAGAAAGGGTAGAACCAATCAAGGATTGTAAAGGGAATTTGATAACAGAGTCTAAAGAGGTAGGACAGGCCCTTAATGAATACTTTTCTTCAGTATTCACAACTGAGAGGGACCTAGTTGTAGGGAAGGACAGTGTGAAACAGGCTGGTAGGCTAGAGGAGGTGGATGTTAGTAAGGAAGATGTACTAGGAATGTTGAGGAACTTGAAGACAGATAAGTCCCCCAAGCCTGATGGGATTTATCTAAAGATTCTATTGGAAGCGAGGGAAGATATTGCAGGGCCTTTGGTGATGATCTTTTTATCCTCGCTGTCTGCGGGTATAGGGCTGGAAGATTGGAGAGAGGCAAACGTCATTCCCTTGTTCAAAAAAGGGAATAGGGATAACCCCAGAAATTACAGGCCAGTTAGTCTTACATCAATGGTGGGCAAATTATTGGAAAGGGCTCTGAGAGATAGGATTTATGATCACTTGGATAGGCACAGTTTGATTTGAGATCGTCAGCATGGATTTGAGAGCGGTAGATCATGCCTCGCAAACCTTACTGAATTCTTTGAAGAGGTGACCAAACATGTGGATGAAGGTAGAGCAGTGGATGGGGATACATGGATTTAAGTAAGGCTTTTGATAAGGTTCCCCATGGTAGGCTCATGCAGAAGGTCAGGAGGCATGGGATAGGGGGAAATGTGGCAGATTGGATTCAGAATTGATTGACCCTTAGAAGACAAAGGCTGGTAGTGGATGGAAAATATTCAACATGGTGCTCAGTTACGAGCGGCATACCACAAGGATCTGTCCTGGGTCCTCTTCTATTTGTGATTTTTGTAAATGATGAGGTAGGAGTGGAAGGGTGGATTAGCAAGTTCACGGATGATACAAAGGTGCGCTGGGTTGTGGACAGTGCAGAGGGCTGTTCTAGGTTACAAAGGGACATTGATAGGATGCAGAACTGGGCTGAGAAGTGGCAGATGGAGTTTAACCCTGAAAAGTGCGAGGTGATTCATTTTGCAAGGACAAACTTGAAAGCAGAATAAAGGGTTAACAGAAAGATTCTTGGTAGGGTGGAGGAGCAGAGGGATCTTGGGGTTCATGTTCACAGTTCTCTGATAGCTGCCACCCAGGTGGGTAGAGTTGTTAAGAAGGCGTATGGTGTGTTAGTTTTCATTAATAGAGAGATTGAGTTCAGGAGCCATGAAGCTATGCTCTGGCTATACAAAAGCCTGGTTCGGTCACATCTGGAGTATTGCGCGCAGTTCTGGTCACCTCATTTCGGGAAAGATGTGGAAGCATTGGAAAAGGTGCAGAGGAGATTTACTAGTATGTTGCCTGAATGGGGGGGTGGGGGGGGGGTGGGAGGCCTTACAAGGAAAAGGTTGAGTGCGCGAGGGCTTTTCTTTTTACAATGTCGAAGAATGAGAGGTGACTTGATAGAGGTATACAAAATGATCAGAGGTATAGATAGAGTGGATAGCCAGAGGCTTTTCCTGGGTGGAGGTGGCTATTGTGAGGGGGCATAGTTTTAAAGTGAGTGGAGGTAGGGGAGACATCAGAGGTAGGTTCTTTATTCAGAGAGTGGTAGGGGCATGGAATGCATTGCCAGAGATGGTAATGGAGTAGGCCTCATCAAGGACATTTAAGCAGCTATTAGATAGGCATCTGGATGATGGTTTAGGGTGGGGTGGAGGTTAGATAGACCTTGAGTTTAGGGTAAAAGTTTGGCACAACATCATGGGCCAAAGGGCCTGTACTGTCCTATGTACTATGTTCTACTTCATGCTGGGTTCATTCAATCTGATAAAGAAAGAAGATTGGTAGCCCCCATTAAGCAGAGGTTCACCTGCACATCTGCCAATGTGGTATACTGCATCCACTGTACCCGGTGTGGCTTCCTCTACGTTGGGGAAACCAAGCAGAGGCTTGGGGACCGCTTTGCAGAACACCTCCGCTCAGTTCGCAATAAACAACTGCACCTCCCAGTCGCAAACCATTTCCACTCCCCCTCCCATTCTTTAGATGACATCTCCATCATGGGCCTCCTGCAGTGCCACAATGATGCCACCCAAAGGTTGCAGGAACAGCAACTCATATTCCGCTTGGGAACCCTGCAGCCATATGGTATCAATGTGGACTTCACCAGCTTCAAAATCTCCCCTTCCCCCACCGCATCCCAAAACCAGCCCAGTTCGTCCCCTCCCCCCACTGCACCACACAACCAGCCCAGCTCTTCCCCTCCACCCACCGCATCCCAAAACCAGTCCAACCTGTCTCTGCCTGCCTAACCTGTTCTTCCTCTCACCCATCCCTTCCTCCCACCCCAAGCCGCACCTCCATTTCCTACCTACTAACCTCATCCCACCTCCTTGACCTGTCCGTCTTCCCTGAACTGACCTATCCCCTCCCTACCTCCCTACCTATACTCTCCACCCATCTTCTTTTCTCTCCATCTTCGGTCCGCCTCCCCCTCTCTCCCTATTTATTCCAGAACCATCACCCATCCCCCTCTCTGATGAAGGGTCTAGGCCCGAAACGTCAGCTTTTGTGCTCCTGAGATGCTGCTGGGCCTGCCGTGTTCATCCAGCCTCACATTTCATTATCTTGGATTCTCCAGCATCTGCAGTTCCCATTATCACTTAAGATTGGTAGTTAGTTGTCCTGTTGAAATATGGGCCGAAATGCTCCATTTTGAGGTATGGCAGATTTTTGGTGGCTACTAAGACAGGAACTAATAAAAACATCCAAGAATGTGCAGATATGAAGTGTGCCCAGCCCCATTTATTCACTATTAACTACATTGGCTTATGCTCTGTCACTGTCCACCTATCCCCACCTCCAGCCTTTGTTCCTCCGGTTGTTAGTTTCCTTTCTTTGGAAATTGCTGTGAAGGCACCAATATTCTTTTGAGATACTCTGTCATTTATTCAAATTTGCTGGTAGCACAAATTTAGGCATCGTACTGGGTTAAAGGATAAACTGACAGAAGGACCTCAATGTAAGCATGTGTAGGGTTATCCACTTAGGAAAAAGGATGGACCAAAGCAACGATATTAAATACCGTGGATATCCAAAGTGACGTGGGGGGTTCAGGGGTGTAGACCCTTAAAATGTTACAAAAATAAGCTGAAAATCATCAAGAATGCTAGTGGAATTCTTGAATTTATATCCAAAGGATTGGAGTATTTCTGGGGATTATAGCTATGTAAAGCCCTGGTTGGACCCCATTTGGAAATCTGTGAGCAGACCTAGGCACCACATCTCGAAGGATACATTGCCCTTGGAGGCAGTGTTATATACATTTACAGGAATCATGATGATAAATTGAACAATTTAAGTCTGTTTTCTCCAAGATTTATAATGTTAGGGGGTGACCTGATCAAAGTCTTCAAAATATTAATAGGAAATGAAAGAATAGATAAAGATAAACAATTTCCACTGGATGGGGATTCACAAAATAGGGGCATAGTCTGAGAATTAGGGCCTGATTTTCAGAAGAGATGTTAGGATGCACTTCTACATACAAAGGGTATTAGAGATTTGGAACGCTTTCCCACACATGGTAGTTCATACTATATCAATTGTTAGATTTAAATCTGAGATAAATAATTTTTTGTTAAGTAAAAGAGTGTTAAGGAATATGGGCCAAAGGCAGGTATATGGA